>NC_086285.1:77978176-78642166 GCF_963924245.1 Chroicocephalus ridibundus | reverse complement strand
AGGATTTAATAGAGGGAAAGAGACCAAAAACTCTTACGCTCTGGGCTGCTGTCATGACATTCAAAGCAGAAGGACAGATGATATTGCTAGTTGCAAGTCAATGAGGCTCTATCACAAAATAAGCTGAGACAGGATTGTCAGCTTCCCCTGGAAAACATAGGTTTGAGGTGTGTGCTTTTAGAAAGGTGCTGGCCCTTCTGTAATGTGCCATCACCTGGCTACTGCAGCTGCAAATTTAGTTGCTATTTCTGCTGACTCTGCTTGGCCGGGTCAGTGTTTTGGGCATGAACAAGCTACGTGTATGCAGACTTGCTTGCTTCTTGATTAAAAAGGAAAGCTCGTCTGGAATATGTTGTATCTCCTCAGGTCCTCTGAGTGGCAGATAGAAAGAAATGGGCTAAAACTCTGAAACAACAGCAAAGCTCCAGCGAGCTGGCAGCCACCAGCCTGAAAGAGCAGAGGGTTACTGCGAAGGCCCTCGCCTGCGTAAAGAAATGGGAGCAGCTGACAGATCTTTCTGCTCGCTCACTGATCCTGCTGGGAAACGGCTTCTTTCCAAATTTTTTTTATTGTGGGGATTCCTGGGCTTGTTGCTTCATCTTAATGTCACTTAATACGACTTTGGTCTTAAAGATTTGGAAATGCTGCTGTAACTTTCAGGGCTTGTCAAAATACAGGGCACCGTGCGAGGACCTCATGCATGCATTTGGAAATTTTTGAAGCAAAACCTAAGGAGGTAGTTCAGCTCCGTGGATGTTGAGAGAACCCCTTACAGTTCAGCAAGCTCCACGAATGGCCTCAAGGAGACTATTAGAAAAAATTGAGAAGATTCAGAGAAAAGTTACAAAAGCAGCCAAAAGAGTTGAAAAGAAACCAAAAAGCCCTCATGGTAACAAAAGATATGCGGGGAGTTCTACTTATTTATCCTTCAAATGAGTCACTTGTCACAAGCTAAAGATCCCTCAGCAGGATCAGCAACGCAATAGGAAGGGTTCTGCAGTTTGGTAGACAGAGGTGTAGCAACATGTGTTGGCTGGGAGTTGGAGCTAAGCAGCTTCAGACTTAAAACCAGGTGCACATTTCTAACAGTGAGGGTAATTAACCATTGGAACAACTTACTAAGGATTGTGGTAGATTTTCCATGATTGCATGTTTATTGTGGTTGTTGTTCAACCACAGCTATTGAACCTGCAGTATGAATTACTTAGCATAATCTCATAGTCCATGTTGTTCTAGATGTCAGATGAAATCATCTCAGTAAGTCCCTCTGGCCTTAACATCCAAGCATTTGTGTAGGATGGGGAAGTTTATTTCTGCATCCTAGAACAACAGCCACAGGCACTGAGGTGGCTGCTGCTGATATTATGGAAAGGGAAGACTTGCAAGAGTCTGAGTCTCCAGGCACGCCAGCTCAAATCCAAACAGGCTAACTGGGTCTGAGAAGGACCTTACTGAATGTGGTGTTGAAACATGGGCAGGCTGCGTTTAATCGACATATTCCTGGATGGGTGTGCTACCTGCAAACTGGAGCTGGGCAACCCAAATCTCAAAAGAGACTCTTTGATCCTTGGAGAACAGATTTAGCCTGGAAGATAGTTAAAAAAAGGAGTGAAGCCCTCAGAAGCGAAGTTGACTTCACTCTGTTTCACACAGTTAGTACTGCTGAAATGAAGCTACTCTGCTGCTGACAGGCAGGATGGGACACTGAAGACTTTGATCAAAAAGCAATTTCATATTTGGGTCACACCCCTTTGGACTTGGTAGAAGAGTGAGAAACACTCCTGGAGAGACCTAGGCAGCAATTGCTGCATAGCTTGTCTTTCTGAGCCAGAATCTCATTTACTGTTTTCTAAGGAGAGCCCTTTGAGCTTCCAACAGCCTTTGAGAGCACCAGAGAGTGGCTTGGGACTGTGGCCCTCCTGTTACCGTCTTGTTTTACATATGCACGTATCCTCAGAGGGATAATATCTGACAGGAAAAACGATGCAAAGTGTTTGAAAGCAAAGCTGCAGAAAAATTATATCTTACAGCTCAAATCTGCCTTTTGAAGCCAGAAAACTCCAGTCTGCTATGGCACTGTGCAAACGGCGTCTGATATTTTCCTTCAGTTGACCACAGCGTGAAGAGGGAGAGGTTGTGCCCAAATGGGCATTGCCTGTAAAATTATACTCGTGCCAGCCTGCCTGCAACACTGACAGGGGATGCAGGCTCCTGTGAAACTCTTCAGCTGTCCGGCTCCCCGGCCTTTTAAGACACGTTGCTCTTCTTGGTGGCCATCTCAGCATGCTGTAACAAAGCGGAGGTCAGTGAACTAAATCAAACAAGGCCGCACGCGTCCATGCTCAGCAAACCACCTGCCAGGGCTTGAGGTAGAGACCAGCAGATGGTCGGAGTGCTTATGATTCCCTGCTTTATTCCGCTGCCTTACACGGAGCCAGAGTCCAAACAACGAGAAGGTGAGCGGGTTGTCTCCGCACTGGAGCGTCTGGGGGTGAATTCTGAAGGATTTCTGTGTCTTGGGGTTTGCATCAAGAAATGGGACAGCTGGAAAAGGAATCGGAGCAAAAATATTCTAATCAAAATAGTTGTGCTCCTGAGGATGTTAAATCTTCTTATAATCATTTATGAAATCAAAGACTGACTTCCTCTCTAAGTGGAAAGTCGCTTCCACCAGATGGGGGTGGGAAACAGGGGACTGAACCTGATTAAAAAAAGATCACCGTTAAATGTCATTCTCCAGGAGAGAGACCTGCTGAAATGAAGGAGATTTATGTGTGAGATTTAAAGTGTCCATGGTGTGGGAAGACTACACCAGAAGGAAAATTTGTTTGATAATTACACTGGGAATACAGGAAGGAAAGCCTAATTCCTGTGCTGTAAGGGAGGCACGGGTTGACAAGTAGAAGAGAAGTGCAGGAATCCACATACTATTATTTATTAAGGAGTCCCATCTAGGTGTATATGGCTGCGCACAGCGCAGCGCAAGAGAAACATGTGGAGATGTAGAGCACAAATTCCTCGTGCCTACAGGGAGGTAAGAGGAAAGACTGATCATGTGCGATTAGACACCGAACGCTGGCTCTCAGGAAACAGGGGGTCAGTTCCTGCCTTGGCTGCAGACTTCCTAGGGCTAGACATTTAATATCTTTGGTCCTGGTTTCCCATCTGTAAAATGGGAATAACATTTCTTTCGGCCTTATTTGTTTAGGTTGTAAGATGGAGAAGGCAGGTCTCTCTTCCACTGCGTGCATATGCCATGCCTGGCACGATGGGGGACCCAACTCTCCTTCGAGAGGAGGGAGGGAGAGAAAGGGAAGAAAGCTAAGTTATCAAGAGAGTCTTTGCCACCGGCAAGGCAGAGAGCTGTGTCCCTGACAAGGAGAGGTATGGAAGAAGATGGAAGTTGAAGATAGGGAGAAGATAAAAGGTTGGGATGGGGAAGTGGCTGCCGTTGAAGGCAGGATCTTCCAAGCTCACTGGGGGTTTGTTTTGAGGGACATTATGAGAATCTGAAGTCAGCATTTGCAGATGAACCTCGGCAATAGCTGTGTTGGCACAATCCTCATGCAGCCTGTGTCACTTAATAGTAGCAGAAACAGGGATGGGATCACACGCTATGGGACACAAGGAGAGTGCAGGCAGTGCTCAGCGTTAGGAAGGGCCTTGGGACTAGGTTCAGTGTGGCTGTCCTGCCATGACTCTCCCCCCTGACGTGACCCTTATTGTCACAGAAGCAGTGCTTCAGGGCACCAGGGCGATGAGGCAGAGTGAAGTGCAGAAGGAGCCTGGGACGAGAGACTCTGCCTATCCACATACAGACCAGAGAGGACTTGTCCTGGTCAGGCGTCTCGTGCTGTTTCCAGATTAGGCTTGATCTATGTCGTGCGGAGTTGGCAGCTTCAAAGGGGAGTTACGTGATACGCTTGTGTGGAAAGATTGGCGAGGTAGGGATGGAAAGGAAGAGAGTTAACAATAGAGCTGCTCCCGGCGTGTCTGGACCGCTGTTCTGAACAGCGTGGGCTTCTCACGACGCTTGTGGAGGGATAGGGGTGTCTGAGAGTCTCATGTCAGACCAGACGCATGGTCCTAAAAAGTGCGCAACTGGCTTCAGTCTATAAACTGTAATCCTGAGAATGGGCTGCCTAGCGGAGCTCTGATGATGCCCAGAGGTTTGTCTGACACCGGAGACAGACCCCTCCCTGTCAGGGGAACGATGGTGACTGTTGTTTCTAATTTGTCTAAAAACACGGGTATCAACAGCTCATCCAGATCTCAATTTGGAAATGAAATAGACCTTTCACTTGGAGGAGGGGGAAAAAAAGAATCTTTTAAAAAAAAAAAAAAAAGAAGAGAAAAAATTTATTGCTTGGATATTCCAGGAGTTGCTTTTTTTCCCTTCTTTTTTTCCTCTCTCTCTCTCTCTCTCTGAAAGACCTGCCTAGTTATGAGTTTGAGAGTCTCAGGACTTGTCTACACAGGGAAATTTATCGGCCTAATTATGCCAGTATAATTAGGCTGATAAATTTGCCTGTGTATACAAGCCTTAATTTTAAAAGCTCCATTGTCTCTGAGTGCAAGCCTAGTGAGCAGTTGTATTTTAGGCCCCCGAACTATGCTTGCCAGCTGTGGGCTGGCTGCCGAAGTCTTTGACCGAGTTTCCTCATTTCAAAGCAGTGGGGTTCTTTGGATACTAAAAGCCTGTATTAAATTAAACAGGAAGGTATCAAAGGAGTCATATTTTGCTGAAGCGACTTGCAGTTTCTTGTGAAATGTATTGACAAGGGTATATAGGTCACCACTGCCTCCTGCTTGGTGGAATGTCAGACCTGCTCCTGTCTGCATCTCTCTGGTCGCTGGCTTATCCGCCCAACCGGCACCGTTAGCAGAGATTCCCCTTTAGGTAAAGGGATGGAAAACATGTGGGTTTGACTATGCATACTCAGAGATTGGTTCTTCCTATGGCAGAGATGCATGGTAGAGGTGAGTCTTACAGTCACGGAGATAGGTGAAGCACAGGAATTTTGGTTTGCAGCGTATACTTTCTGTGCAATCACAGAATCACTGGCACAGGGGTAGAAAAACTCTGGGCAGTTTTGGAGAAGAACTTGTATATAATTGTGTAGCTGGTTAGCTCTTTCTCACTGTGGCTGTACACAAAAACATCTCGGTCTGCACATACAATTAGCTAGGCAGCTGTGAAGCTGAGGGTATTTACGGAGTGAACACACAGTGTGGTCTTGTGGCTCAGGCATGATCACTTCTCCACAGCTATTTAAAGAAGTGAAAACCCAAAAGAGTTAGACTCCATTACAAAATGAGCTGGCTGAAATAATAGCCGTCCCCTTCCCAAAAATAGACATTGTCCAAAATAAAGGGCTGAGCTGGCTTCAATACGCAGAGGAGTTTTGCTAGTGGATGCTTTGCAGAGGTTTGCATTTCTCTGGCAGAGAAACAGGAGAGAGCTCCTCAGGAGCACGGGCAGAAGAAGCAAGGTCCTAGAAAGTGATCAGTGTTTAAAATCGCCCTGAGAAAAGGGTGGGGGGGGAAACCCTCTGAGCAAAGGTCTGACCTGAAATGGGCTTGAATGTGTGAGTGGTAATCCACATACTTGTGTTTAATTTCCAGTGTGGGAGATGCTTGGGGGTGACGGTGTGCAAGCAGAATTAGAGGATGTCATCAAGAGACTTGTACGTTGATGCCTTGGCCCATGTGACATTTGCTGTGTATCCTCAGTTTGGAGAACTTTGGCTGTTGGGTGGCTGCTCCGTTTTCTTCCTCCTGGAGAAGTCTCCTGAATTCCTGGAGACAGATCTGGATTTAACAGCCATTCAGATGAGCATTTTGCATTTCTAAGTCCATTTGGCCTGATTTTCTTTGTGTTAAGATAAAGCTTTGGGGCCTAATCCTGTTGCAGAGAGAGTGGGATTTAGGGAGGTGGGACCTGAACTTGGAGTCCTGCTGGGCTGAGTTGGGCAACAGCGCAAGTCAGGCCACATGCGGGTGGGAGGAGGATGGGGTGCACGTCTCAATTTCACCTTGGTGCTCCTCCAGATCACACCAATAGGCACGTGTTGACTGTCCTTCCATTTTGCAGGAATAGATATTTTCATGTTTTCCAGCCCTGAAGAGCGAAGGGTACCTCTGGGAATGGAAAGCGTGAGCCTGGCCTTGCTGTTCATGCACCCAAAGCGCAGTGCAGATCCCCCAACCAGTCATGCATGGACACGTTTTATCCTTGAATCAAGTAGCTCCACGAGCTGCAGACCCAGTGGAAGGAGGTTTCCTGTGGATTTGGGTCTGTAGGGTGTAATCCCGTCTCCTGAGAGTGGAGCAGATCCTCCTGCCTTTCATACAGCTGCGTTGCCAGTTCCCTCTATTCGGATGTCTGTTTTCACGGAGCTCCTGGGAACTTTGTGTCTCAGAGGTATTTGCTTCTCTGTCAAACTTGGTTGAAATTGGAAAACAGGTTGAAAAATCAGTAGGGAGACACAGGCGCCCATGCCTTAAACATATAGCCTGTGTGCATGATTCATCCAATTAATTTTTATACGTGGTGCTGAAAGATCTCGTTGAAGAGCAGATCCAAATAGTTCACAAATGCCCCGGTGAGAGCAACAGGACAAGTGGAACATGAGAAACAACACGTCGCTGTAGCAGACAGGCGTAGGAGGGGCACGAAGTAGTGGTGGGATGATGAAGATGGCCATCAACGTTATTCTCTCAACGGGAAGCGCGTCCTCTGTGCCCAGGAATTTGAGAGCTGTGGGATACCTGCTTTTGGAAAAAAATATTTTGCTACTGACAGGAGAGGGCGCGTGCTTTTTTGGAGTCCCATTCATCTTCCCAGCACGAGAAACCGTTTCGTAAAGGAAAGAGATTACCTAATCGCTCTTTGGCGTTTTCCTTTGTCCGCTTATCTTACATTTCCTAGCCATTGATGGATAGGTAAAATCTTCCAGTCGTGACGGTATGAAGTCCTACGTACGTTGGTTGGTATGCAGAGCTGATACAACATGAGCTCTCCGTGCTTGGGCGACGTTAATGTGTGTTAATGACAGAAGGGTCTAGCAGCAAGGTGCAGCGCAACCTTTTTCACATGTGAAGGTGCTGAATGGAAGTTTTGAGATTTTTCACCGCCATTTAGAAGGTCTTCCTTCTCAACTATTGCAGACTGATAATTACATAAGATCCTGCTAATGTTCTTTGGTTAAAACCTTTTTTCCTACTTAATTGTTACAGTCTCTTTGTCTTCTCTCTTTTTTTCTTCTTTTAAAACTTTGTCTGCAGCTGTAATCCGTGCATAGTTGTGTGAAATAAGGATCCTGTAAAGACTGAAGGTTATCTTGTTTGCCAACTTCTTATAAACCTAATGTAAATAATTTGGCTTGCTTGCTTTTTTTTTCTTTCTTTTTTCTTTCTTTCTTTTTTCCTTAAATTTCATTATTAGCAGATCTGTGGGGGGAAAAAAGGAAAACCAGGCTTTCAGATAGGACAGCAGAATATTAAATATGCAGCTTTGCCATAAAACTTTGTGGTGAAATAGATTCACTTGTCAAGACATTTAGTTTATTTTTACTGTTCATCATTCATATTCTTACACCAGGCAGGTGCCCCACACAAATCAGGGCTCTTTTGTGCTACGTACGATATAAACACACGGTGAGAGGCAGCTCCAGGCCCAAACACATTATAGTATAAATATCTTGGCAATAACTGGGCATCGGTTCTCTGATGCCCAATTAATCAGTTCTCTAATGCCCAATTAATCAGTTCTCTAATGCCCAACCTTAAAGCACCTCATCTTTTGCTGTTGTGGTGGATTCAGTGATGATCCTTCCCCAGATAATTCCAGAAGTAAAATCACAGTATTGGTGTACTGGTGTTTTACCAGAGAAGTGTTTCTAAATTTTAAGTTAATGAGAATCCCAGTATTATTTCTATCTTTTACTATCTAGGTACAATAGAGAAACATATCTGTTGCTCTTTGAAAAGTATAGAGAAAAATGTGAGTTTCTACATTCAGGCTGCATAGGGTTCAAGACTATTCGCTGTGTTGGGCTGAGAAATCAATTTTGTGAATCTTTTACACATGGTAACCTATAAACCAAGAGCTCCTTTTTTTGACAGTATTTTTGCAATGAATCAGTACTAAAAATCATAGGACATCCTGGGGATTTTACTGAACTTTCTCAAACATTAAGTCTCATGAAAAATTTAATGGATTGTGTGATCTTGTATTTGATAGCATGCCCTGGGACTTTTTTTAAGTCCTCTAAAGCAGTCTAATAATTTTAACCCCATTTCAATAATGTTATATATTTACTTTTCCAAGCGAAATGCGCTGTTCCCTATAAAGTGTCTGTAACAATTTACATCTGTTAATTTGAACTAGTTTAAAGTTACAGTTTTACCCTGGTTAGATGATTTTCTAATAATGTGATTATTTCTTGATAATTATGTTTGAAAGAAGATTTGAAACAGTTAAAACACTGTTCCTAGTGATCTTCTGGAAAAAGTAAAAGTGTAATGAAAAATGCTACATGTACTTTATTGTCTTACACTGTACAACCTTGATATATTTTTGTGCTTTTCCACTAGTTTGTAGCTAATATTATTCCTCATTGAACATTTGTGCCCTACTTTCTTCTTGCAGATATAAATGTTATTTTATTTTATTTTATTTTATTTTATTTTATTTTATTTTATTTTATTTTATTTTATTTTATTTTATTTTATTCTATTTTGACATCTGTAGCATTCCCCCTTCATCTACACAGCTTTTCACTGCAGCCAATGTGTCACATAACTTCTCTTATGAGTCTCCCAAAGTCCTGGGGGTCAGGCTGCAAAGTGAAAAATGCAGAGATCTAGGAATGGCTCAGCCAGCTGAAAGTTACGGGAAGGGAAAGGCTCCAGTTTCACTGAAGGAAAAAAAAAATAAAAAGAAGAAGAAGAAGAATGGCTCCTTTCAATGCAGACGGAGGCAGTCTGGCTGAGAGTCAGTGAGGTTTAAAAATCCAAGAGGTCCAATAACTGAAAATCTGTATAGATTCAAAGCAATATTTTAAATACCGCACAAGTGCAGATAAAAAAAAAAAAGTGTGTGATGGTTTTTCCATCCTCCTGGTGCATATAGCCAACCACGTTCCAAAACCAGGCAGTATTTCTTTCCCCCAAACCCTGAGCACATGTGGCTAAGTCCAGTCCGTGTTGTCAAAGGACGTGGGTGAAGAGCTCCTCCTGAAGTAACTCCTTCAGTCACTTCTCAGTGGGATGGGGACGATGGCCTGTCGTTCCCAAGAGAAAACCCCCAAGATGTTAGTCTTGTTATTTTGTTAAAATATGAGTGTTGCTGTTGTTATGAAACGGGTGCTGTGCCAGGGATCCTGCAGGGATGCAGCCATTAGCATCTCTTGTGGGGTTACTTCTGCTGACAAAGCTCCAGTTTGTGATTTCATGACAAATAAAATAACGTAAAAACCCAGGGCCACGGGGTCTGGAGCACCTGGTTGTGGGTTTGTACCAAGAAACTGCCTCTCCTCCTCCTTTCTTTCCATCCCTCTCTTGGTCTCTGGGTCTCTCTCTCTCTGTTTGCCTGCCTTTCTCCCCTTCTCACGCTCTTATTCACTGTTCCAGATTCTTCCCATCATCCCAGACAGGCTCCAAAGCCTTGTACGAAAATGTAAGGAGAGGGCAAAAGATCAGTGAATAAAGCACTGAGTACTTACCTCTTAGAGCCTGTTATACTGTCAGCTCAAAGTTAAAGCACAATAAATCTGGTGGTCTCACGTTGGTCCCCGGTGTGCTGCAGTCCACCTCATAAAACTACTACATAATTAAGTACAGTGCAGTACAATTGGCAGTCTCTGCTCAGCCCAGGCCTAGCAGCAAGCATATAAACCAGCTCCCGGTCCCTGAAGGTGGAGGCTGGAGGTGATGGGGAGGTGGGGGACGGCTCCGGCTGCCAGTGCAGCCCTCCTGCCTTCCTGTGAGGATGGGGGAGCTCAGCGTTCCCTGTGCTGATACAACCCGGGAGCCCAAATATTTAGAGAAAGAAAAGATGAGACATGGCAGTGCAGGTGATGCCTGCAGAGGAATGGTACCAGACTAATGAAGGTGGCTTGGCTAGGGATGTGTGCCAACTGGCAATGGCAAATGGGGGTTGTTTCCTGCTGGCTGTGGTGAACCAAGTGGTGAGCAGCCACCTCGAGCAGGTGACAGCGGCTCAGGAGGTCCCTGCGGAGAGCCAAGGAGTGGCAGCATGGAACTTCTGGAGTGGTTGGTCCCGCTGCCTGCATGCGGGTATGGTGGGACGTCCAGTGCCGCTGCTGCCCCGAAGCAGAGGGGTGGCCCTGGGTCCCGAGGGTGTCAGGACGGCACCTGCTGCAGATGCTGAAGCATCCTGCAGGAGCAGAGCGGGAAAAATAGGGAGACGGGCTTACAGAGCTCCATCTTATATTTTCTTTTGGTTCCTTGGTTACCTCTCCTGACGCCAAGTCCTGAATATTATGAGCTTCAAATTCTGCTAAATAAGCAGTTTTCCCTACTTTGGGGGGCAGCTGTACTGTCTGAAGTCGCCCTTGTCCCCTGTGCCTGGGGTGTCTCGTGCCGCTCCGCAGAGCGGTGTGGAGTGGCAAAACCTCTCTGTGACGGCCTTAGCACCCACCTTTTCTCTTTAAGAGAAGGACCCTGGTGATTGTGCAGGACGGAGGTATGTCTCGCTTTCCGGGAGTGAGTTAAATCTCCTTTTTAAAGGAAAAAAAAAAAAAAAGAAAGGGGAAAAAGAGAGCGAAGCGCTCAACCGCCCGGTGGCACGCCTGGTAGCCGCGGCAGCCGCGGGACCGGCCCTATCCCGCTGGCGCCCTCTAGCGCTTTGCTCCCCGCCTGCAGCCGCCCCGCTCCGTGCCGCCGGCCATCCCCCAAAAAAGATTGCCCGGAAGGGAGAGAAATGATTTTTGAGCTGTATCTGCACGCTTTGGGGCAGCAGAAGGCGGGGGGAGGGAATCCCTGAAGTCCGATAATCCTCAGTTTTTGTTTGTATTCGTGGGGCTGCTTTTTTTTTCTTCCTCTCTGTTGTTTCGCAGCCTGAGGTGTGCAGCTGTGTTCCTTGCCCCGTCTGGGTTTACGCAGTGATTCAGCTGTTTTGGGGAAGAACTGGTTCTATTTTGTGCACTTGCACTCTGTGAGTAGCTGATGCTGCTCTACACCATGCCTCAGGTGAATTTTATTTTCCAAGCTATAACTCTTCATAGAATCAGACTGCTTGAGGTTGGAAGGGACCTCCGTTGGTCATCTAGCACAAGCCTCCTGCTCAAGTAGGGCCGTGTAGATCCAATTGCTCAGGGACATATCCAAGGACGGAGACTCCACAACCTTGCTGTTCTGGTGATCAGTCACCCTCACAGTAAGAAAATGTTTCTTGATATTCAGAGGGAATCTCCTGGGTTTCTGTTTGTGCCCGTAGCTTCTGATCCTGTCACTGGGCACCACTGCAAAAAGCCTGCCTCCATCCTCTTTGCACCCTCCCTTCAGGTGCTTATATATGTTGACAAGATCCCTCCAAGCCTGCTCTTCTCCAGCCTGAACATAATTAATCCTGTTTTTTCATGAAAGAAAAGTATGGAAAGAGACACTTGATATAAGTTAGGCACCTAAAACACTTTGGAGGGTCTTGATCTGTAAATTCTCGGTCTTGTGATGTGAAACAAATGTCCCAAAATAAAATCTAACTCTAAAAGCTCATCATACTGCTGGATTGACCTGATCCACCCATGACTCCAGATCTGCATGCAGACTTCATTGGTGGACTTCATTTCACTGTAGATGGGATTGACTCACACCCCAAATATAAAAAGTCCAAATGCTGAGTAGTTCAAGATTTGCACTGCGAGTTAGCTCCAAAGCGTATGCCAAAATATCATATTGAGGGCAGGACATTGGCCTTCCAATTGTTTCAAAAAGTTTTTATCCTCAATTTTTTAAGGAGAAAGTCAAAGTTACTGAGCTGTTTTTCCAGAAAGCGAACTTTTTGGTCCAAGTTACTTTTGGTATTTGGGGAAAATATTTTGAATGGTCAAATGGTGGATTTCAGCTGTAAAGCTCACTGAAGTCCTCTTCTCTCACAGAAGACAAATTGCCTGGGTTGTGCTTTGGCCAGATTCCGCCCATGAACTGCTTATTTGTAATGCCCATCTCTATTATCATTATTGTAGGGAGTTTTCACTGGACAGTCCTTGTCGTGTAAGCCCCTTTTTGTGAGCTGGAGCACAGCTTCAAGCTCTGCATTGCGTGAGTGGTGGGAGCAGCGGGGGTTGTATGGTGTGTACATGGACATCGTCAGCAGTGACTCCAACTTATGCCAGCAACCCTGGCTCCTTCACAGAGCTTTCTGGCACCATCCTGACCCTCTTCCTCCTGCCAGAAGTGCTGCATCTCGACACAGGTGTGGTGGGCAGCAGTACCATAACTGCTCCTTGCCATGGGGCCGTTCTGGCACTGACATCAGCCTGATGGTCTCTGCGTGAAACAGCTGCCCGTTTGGACGAGCCCTGGAGCTGCACCTGGATGGAGTGATGTGTTGGAGGTACCTGAGCTGGCTTTGAGTAGGTTTAGACAGTTGGGTGCACAGAGATTCAAGAGACAGAATTAGGAGAGCAAGTCCCATTAGCACCACGCTTTGCTGGAGCTTATTGGCCTTCTGAGGTGCTGTGGGTGAGCTCTCTGTGTGGCGCCTCAGAGGGATGAAAGGTGGGGTATGGCTGTGAGTGCATATCTGGTGAGGGAGCCGAGTACGCCGTCGACATCTGTGACAGGCGTGAGCTCCTCGCCATGCCTTGTAGAGCTCCCAGATCGGGAAAAGACAGCCAAGAAATGGGTATAAAGTGACTGACAGCAGGGCTAATTTTGCCTAGCAGGAGGTGTCAGAATGGAAATACTTACAGCCAGAGCCCTGGATTTGGTTTGCTGAAAGCAAGTGCTGGTGCGTAAATCTGAGTTTTTCCAGATTGCCCTGGGACAGCATTAAAGCTGATTATAGCAAACAAGATCAAGTCACAGTATCAGTGCAAAGTGTTTCCTTGCCAAATTACAATAGCCTTATGCAGTTCTTGGGTGAGATAATCATACTCAGGCTGCTGAAGCAAAGCTACCTGCTGTCAAGTCACAGCACTGTTGCAATTTGGGGCTGGAGTTAAGGCCCTTTTTGGTGGCCCAGGCCCCTCTGGTAGCATAGAGCAACTGAAGTCCATGTCAAAGAAGCCAAAAGACTCTTTACCCTGTAAAGGTGCCTGCTTTGGGGGTTTCTTGCTGCCCCCTTCTGCCACATTGCGGAGGACCTGCTCTGGGAAAGGTCTTATAGCAAAGGGTGCCCCAGGAAGCCAGGGGCCAGGTGCCCCTTGGCCCCAGGAAACCCTCCCTGGTAGTATGGTCTGAGCAATAAGCAGCTCTGTTTTATGTCAGACAACTGCCCTGGCAGCCGGGATAAAATTCTATGTGCATACCTCCGGCCTGTGAGGGTGCACAGAGGCTGAACTGAGCAATCCAACCCTTGGTGTCCACCAGGATTGTGAGTTCATCTACATTATGGATTAATGTAAAGATGTCAGGCTAAAGTGCAACACCTATTCACTGTACACGCCGTCACTTTAATTTTAGGACAAGGTTCCTGGTTCTGTTAGCATAATCCACTCTCAAAGGGGATTTCTGAGCAATTGCCCCTGAACGAAACCCTGTAGAGAAATGCCCTTGAGATATCAGTTCCTGCTCTTCTACCCTCTGTGGGACTGAGAAGCAATTATGGATACATGGAGCTGACACCACTAGCCTGTAATTGCCATAATTAATCTTATGTTGAGCCAAAGTAAGAGAACACTCCCTGTAACGGGTCTAAAAAGTTACTGGGGAGGCGGCTGAGTTTCGCTGTGATCCAGATCTTTTAAAGTTTGACTCTACACAAAAACTCAGTTATCGATTTGCTTCTGCTGTAGACATTTCATTCCTGCTTTTCTTAATTATTCTGGGCTTTTTCTGGAAAATACCTCCGAAATGGCAGTTCCCACTGAGACCAACAAGAGCCCATTCATTGGTGGGAGATACAGGCAAGAGAGACATACATTTTTAAAAAACAGGTTTAAAGACATTCTGTATTTCCCTTCCTGTGTGGTAGATGTCCATCTGGCTACCAAATGCATCGTAACCTTCCTCTTTCTTGGGCTGATGCTCCAAGAAGTCAGTCCAGCTGGCCCAGAGGTGAAGGCAAGGAGCCGGTGCCAGCAGGATGGGTACCTGCCTCCTGCAGATGGGTGGTGGAGCCTGACACCTCCACCGCCCTAAAAGCCAGGCTTTTTAACCCACAGACAAGGATTAAAGACCCCAGAAGCCAGGCAGAGGGGGACACACCACCTTAATTTTGCCATGCTGGGTACTGGAGTTTTAATGCCTACCTCTGAATTTCCTACCTCGTTGGGTTGTGGGTTGTTTTTTTTTGTGGGGCTCTCTTGCGACGTTAACGTTCTTGTAATATGGCTTTTTGTTGTGTGAACACTGTCGCGCTGTCAGCTCAACACCGAAATGCCATAAATCAGGTGGTCTCGTGCCTGTCCCCCGTGTGCTGCAGTCCACCTCGTAAAACTACTACTTAATGAAGTACAGCGCTGTACAATTGGCAGCCTCTGCTCAGCGGCGAAGGCTAAGCACATAAACGCACGCCTGCCAGGCTTGCGCCGGGAGGTACGGCCAGGGACCTTCCGCTACTGACGTGGGGAGAAATTTCTAAGTAGAGGTGACTGAGAAATCTCTTTAAAACTGGAGAAAAATGTTTTGTACATTGTTAAAAACCTACCCCTCTAATCACAGGCCAGCCTTTCTGGGCCTGCTGGGGAGAGGACACCTTTCTTTGAATAAAAGACTGCATATAGTCAGAAAAGTTTAAGAATTAATTATGATGGATTTGGGAAATGAAAATAAAAGAACTTTAATAACTTGTTAGTATGCAATGAAAACAATACCTTAAGGTTACCCAGAGGCCTTGCTTCCATCTATCTCACTCACAATAAGTAAGAGATCATTAAAATGTATATTTTAATTTACTGTAGAGCCAATATCTGAAGGAACTTTACAAGCATTAGTGTATTGTTTCTCCTACTGCTCTTAATTCTTTCTTTTTTATTTTCAAGTATGCAAGTTGAGTGTTGGAGAAGTTAAACCTTTCTAGGTTGCGTAGCATATCATGGGTAGAGCTTCAGTCTCTTGACTCGTACTGACACTCTAAACTAGTAAAATGCCTTTATTGCTGACCTACAAATTGTAAGTATTTTAATTAGAACGTTCCCCCTTGCCTCCCATCAGCACCTTTTGCTTTCCACCTCAGCAGCGTGGCCATCACTGTGATGCCAGTACTCTCTCTTACATCGGCTTATAATAAATCTCTGCGGCCTCTTTTCTACAAGGATGAAGTTACACTAGCTTCCCTCATGCTCGCCCCACGAGTCAGTCTGGATCCATCCACACGCCATTTAGGACAGGCAGGCAGCATCCGTGCAAGCTCAGAGCAGCTTGGGTTGGAGCTGGCAAAACCTGGCTGGCTCGAAGCAGAGCTGGAGAGGGCACAGGTCTTCGCAAGGGGCCCCGGTGACTGGTTTTGTGAACTGGAAAGCGCAGGCATCCAGACTTCATCTGAATATTTAGAAACCCTGCGTTTGGAGGCCAAATTGAGAGCTGTGGCTTTTGTCTGAGCACAACCGTTATTTGAATAAAAATGTCGCTGCTATTAAAATAACAATGTCTGAATAGTTGTGAAATTGACTTTTTCTTTGCTTTTTAGTGATGTATAATGACTGAATAACTGCTGACAGGTGACACTCATCACAAGCTTTTCTTCAGACTCTGATGTCCTGCATCTGCTCAGTCATGGCTACTGTGTGACCAGCGTTTGTGCTGTGCCCATCCTTGTAGGCTCTGAGCTGCAGTCACTTGTGAAAATCAAGAGCAAACAGCAAGGAAAGCCTAGTTGTCGTCAGGCTGGAGAAAGCATCGGTTGAACCACCAGGCCCTGGATCTGCGGCAGCGGAAGCAATGTAGGAATTGTGTCCTGCTGTCATCTCAGCTTCTTTTCCAGACCCTTTTCCGTTCACATGAAAGTCCTTCGGAGTCAACGGAGATTTTGCTGTAACAATAACAACAGAGTAATTCCCAAAGTTTCTGGCATGAGAATTTTATTTAGCTACAGCTTTATTCTTTGCAAGGTCTCCAAGGAAGACAATTGTTTTCTTCTGTCTGATGTTGGAGGTGGAGATCTAGGGACAGGTCATGGACTTCCTCAGCCTTCTGGTCTTGGTGGTTGAGGGAGAGATCAAGGCCATTATTTTCCTTTCACTCTAGTTTCAGTGCAAACACCTCCAGAGCTTATTGAGTAAACAAAAAGCTTTAGTTTCCAGTGCTTGTCCAAACAGATGCTTTTCAGCAGCATCCACACCAGCGGAAGAGAAAAATACCCAGTTTTGGGTACGGTTGTAGACATCCATAAAACCAAAGGAAAAAGAAGAAACCCTTACATTCACAGAACGTGGTTGTGCACGTTGTCTGAAAGCTGTTGCAATTCCCTTGTTACATACGCACAGTAAATCTACAGCGGGAAGAGAAACTCAGGGCCAGTGAGGTGTTTACCATGGCGTTAGACTGCACAACGTGTCAAAGCAGTTGCTCGGAGCAATTCACGTTTTCCCTGTGTTATACCGCGACTGCTGCAAAGGCGGTGGATCTCAAAAGGGAGAGCACTTTCCTTCAGATCTTGAAGGTCTGGGGAGGAAGGAGGATCAGGGAGCACGTCTGCCAGCGCCGAAATGGTAAACTGACACCGGAACTCGGCCTTTCTGTAAAATAACACTTGCTAACATAGTCATGTGTTACAGAGATTGAGAATCAGATTAAAGTAATTGAGAGTATTCAGGCAGCATAGCAGTGTGTGCAAATGGTTTAGTAAAAAAACTGTAAGGAAAACATGGTTGTTAGGATTTGTTGTCTTTCCATTAGAAAGGAAAAATGAAACTAAAAAGTGGTTTTCTCCTGTGTTCTCCTGTGGGTATGAAAAGGACCCAGCTGATGAGGCCAGACGGTGAGGATGAAAACTAGAGTGCAGGTACTGCAAAGGACTTTCCTGGCGTGATGACTGCCACAACATGGTGTTTTGCCGCCGATTATGTGTCCTTCTCAGCTAGACCTCGTACCATTCATCATGTTGCTGATGAGCTGCCAGCACCCTGCACACGCCAAAAGCCGTGGTGCCGGCATGGGTGTGATGGTTCCTGGTGCAAGGGAGCTGGAGAGGGCCTGCCAGCCAGTGCTGGCATCTGGGATGGTCACAAAGCAAAATGCCTGTCCTGCCTCCCATGGGCATTGGCTGCAGGTGGGCTGGATTTTGGTGGCCAGGCGCTGACATGTGCTGGAAACTATGCTCCTAAATATGCACTGTTCCCCTGAACTTTCTCCTGGCTTAGGGCTTCTACTGCTCCAGAAACATCATTTCTGCCTCAAAAATGCCCAGCAGATGCTTCATAAGTAGCCCAGATGACAGAATTATCATCATCATTTTCTTTCCCTGCAGTATCAGGCTCCGTCATGGGAGGAACTCTGCCAGCGTAGAGTCAGGCAGCATCCTTGCCTCACAACGTGGTTACGAAAACGTAGTATCTAACAATCTGGGCCCAGCGTGCCCTGTCAGTCTTCGCGCTGGCTGGGCTCCCGGTGGATGCCTGCCCTTGGCTCGCTGCTCCCACGCTGCTGTCGGAGTGGGTGTGTAAATGACTCAGATAAAATTTGACTGACTGGTAGAAATCTGGTGTAGGGGTAATTCAAGACAGGGACTTTGGGGAGTCTCTTTTATTGTTGAACATCAGCAGATGTGGGCGACAGCTTCGTGAGAATGCTCTTTCACCAACTTGCTAATACCCTGTCTAGAATTCAGTATTCACTGACCTCATAGTTCATTACTTAAGATTAATCTTGACTTTGGAAAAAGTTCGTGAAAAAAAATAGGTAGCTCTTCTTTCTAATGCTGTATAGGAAAAAATAATTTAACCACAGGAGCTAGATCTTCTGCTGGCAGAATTCAGCATGAGTCCATTGTCCTAATTTATTGTTATGGTCTGAATACATCTGAGATGTGGAAGAACTTTTTGTGTTAAATGGAAAATGTTGAAGTCGGTGGCAGAAGTCTTGTTAAAAAAAAAAAAAACCAACACAACAAAAAACCCCAAAACACATGTTCCAATTTACAGGTCAGTTGATATCCTCCCCTGAGGCTGCCTTAATTTCTAGTTTGGGCATGTCAATAAATCAATGCCACAAGCCATCAGCGAGGCAGTATCCAGCAAAGCAGCTGCCATGTGAACACCGCACTCAGAATCCAAAAATGTGTAGCCAAAAATCTCTCAATACATTTTCCTACTTCATTAGTTTCTGCTTTACATAAAAATAGCTGTCATTTTTGCAATGAATAATCATGTCTGCCTTAAGATAGATATGTCTACATGATATGTTTGTTAAATAAAGAAGAGGAAGTAAGTTCCTGTGTGGAACCTGTAATGCAACTCTGAATGACGGTATTTTTTTTCTTGTTAATATATATTTCATTCTTTAAGCACAGATTTTGTGCTTGTTATATGTAGCTGCAGAGGCAGTAGATAAAGCAGCATCATTACACCAAAAAAAAAAAAAAAGTGATGATTTTATGTGTGTATTTCACAGGAGAATACTATTGCTATGATTAATAGAGAGTTGTAACACAAATAAGACTCTCTGGAGAGCAGATATTCTGCCTCGTGCTATGTGCGTTTTTCACTGCCATGCAGGGTGGCTATAAAATGCTCTCTTATTGGATCCTTAAGGTTTGATTTTCCTCTAATTTGTGCTGAATGCACTAGAGCAGGTGAATACAAATCACTGCCATGGCTGGACCCCTGCCGTCCACTGAATCTGCAGAAGTCTGCACGGTCTTCAAGGCCATGGGAGTCGAGCCTGGTTTGTGCTGGCAGGTGGGGACCTGGGAAAGGGAGGTCCCCCAGTGCACCCCGAAGTCTTTGTGCCCCAAGAAGATAAAGACATCACGAAGACAGGGAGGTGGGTGACAGAGAAGCATCAGAATTTCTTCGGCCTTCAAAGACTGACACAGTACCCTCTCAGATCTCTCAAAAGATCTGTAACTTTTGAAAACTGAAATGTCCAGCTTCAAAAAGGTATTATGGGCCACCGCCTGCATGGTGTCTGTCATGCTGGATACTTCCTGCAGAGATTAAACTAAACATGTAGTTCCCGGAGCAGAGGAACTAACACAACCTGGTTTCCTGCTAACCTGTCTCACAAGGTCTCTTCCCCTCTGGATTCTGTGTCTCAGACAGAAAAAGCATATGATAAAGCTTTTCTCGTAGGGGAGACATAAAGAACAACAAACACTTTTCTCCTCTTGGTCACCGAGGTGCAAGAAAGGCTTAATGTACTGGAGACCGTGACCCCCACTGTCAAATCTGGTCAAGACAACTAATGAGAGTTAGGAGTGGGGAACAGAAACAGACAGACAGGCACAGCGTGACTGCATAGACCTTGTTTCCTTAGGAAACTGGGCTCAAAACAAAGCACACAAGTCTGGTATATTTATAGTGAAAGAGGTGGGGGGCTTTCCTTTCCAGAGGAAACGCACTGCTTTCCTGGGCCTGATCCACGCTTTACTGGAAGCTACATTAGTTCATGCCGCCTGCAGACCTTGTCCTGTATTTCCCAACCTGGAAGCCTGTACAAGTTCTGGAAGAAGTTAGCAGTGCCTGCAGAGGTATCAGAAGATACCTCAAGCACTCCAAGGAAACATTTATTTCTGTATTAATGCTATGTTATAAGGTAGGTCTAAGGCATTTATGATATATTAAAGAGTCAGTCAACTGAGATAAAAACCAGCAAAAGAGAAAGGATCATACTGAAGACAAGCTGCCCCAGCTCCATCCCATTCTGCAACTTGTCAGACACTACCTGTTACCAAGTACAAATTTGTACCTTTTGAGTGATATGACGGCAGCTGCCTGCCAGAGTATGGTGCTGTCCTTCGTAGGTGGGAAATGAAGAAAGCAGAGGGCAAGGCTGAGGCAAAGTCAACCCAAAGTCCAGAGACCAGGCAAATTATTTCTGCTCTCAGATTTGAAGATCCCTCCCAGGGAAGCGAAGAACTGCATGAGCTAGAAGAGGCAGTATCGTTCAGTGAGCTGAAGCACTTGGAAATCTAGAATTTTTCTGCTCTACCACAAACTTGGAAGCCTGTATGTGCCTCAGATACAGTCCAACCTCTCAGGAAGCCGAGACATATAGATACTGGGATACTGAATACTAAAAACACCTATTAAATCTATTCCCTGACAATGCAACATTGTTCTCGTTTTGAAATTTGTTGGAGTTCTTTTGTGTTTCAGGTTCTTGTGTTTAGAATTGGCTGTGGAAAGGTTTTCTGCCTTGTACTCAGAATACCCGAACCGGGCTTAGGTTACTAGTTAAATATTATGAAGTGTTTTTTAAAGACCTGTAAAATACAGAGTTACTTGTTATATAGCCAAGCTTTTATTATTTGGTCTTTCATGCAGAAGTATTTGAAAAACCAAGAATAAAATGTCTTTCCTCCTGATACATTGATCTTGTGTCTACTGATCACAAATGCAGATTAAAGCTCTCCACCGTATCTGACACTGTGTGTTTCTTGACAGCCCCCTATAGCCTGTACTACATAATTGCCTATGGGTTTTCTTTTCAGGGTGTGATTTCCAAGAGTAAAACAAATCAAAGCATTCAGAGATATTCTTAATCTGCCACTCTACCTCCTCTACTACTCCCCTATGAATTCTTACAGCCGTACCTTTCTGGCCCTTCTGTGGAGCTGAATGTGAGATTATCTTAATTGATTACTTCAGTTAATTGCAAAATGATTTTGAAACAAGCTTAACCATAAAACGAAGCAAAAGTATTGTTTGAATTTCTCACAGTTGGGTCTTGCAGCAGCATGTGCAGGCCTGTTTCCATGTTTTAGGGTAGTCATTGTTTTTCAATGACTGTTTTATGCCCATGATCAATTTACATCCTTAACCGTAATTTATAAAAGATTTCACCGTGCATCTTGTCCAACGTTTACTGACTTGTACTGTCAAGAGTACAAATGCATCATGGTGTTTAATGAACGTCTGAGGAGTTAACCCATTTGCTATGAATAGCAGCAGACTATAGCAGAGGAGTTCCTTGTGGTTGTGAGCAAAAGTTAATAAAAGGTGCGTTTAGTACCTATTGTTCTTCCTGACACTGGCTTTTTGTTGCCTTTCATTAAGATCTATTTAAGAATTAGCAGTCTGATTGCCTTTCTTCGTATAATGTCATGCACTTTATGGCTCAGTGGGGAGGCATGCTGACTTTCCGCAGTGGAAGTGCTAACACGTTCTGGGAATGGTGTCATAGGGGTAATTGAACAACATGCTTTCTGTTGCACTGGGTTTTTTTTAAAGTCAGGTCTGAACACATCTCTGTACAACTCTGTAACGGAGATTAAAAACAAAGGCCTGATCCTTCTCTTTCTCCTGCTGGGCTAAGTGGGGAGAAGCTTTGTTGGAGCCAGTGCAGTAACATGAGTGCAAGCGAGCCATAAGACTTGGTGTTTTGAATTTTGCATAAAAGGTGTTTTTAATAGCCTGCAGTTTTCTTGGCATGAGCTGCATTCATAGCTCAAGACATTCATGGTGGGCTGAATTTATGCTGTGCGCGCGTTTCATCCAGGTGGGATTTAATGCGAAACTTGTAAATGTTCGCACGTGTATCCACTGACCTCTGCTGCATAACTGCCACCGGAGCCTCCAACAGGACATTAGTATCTCTGAATCAAGGTGCTATCTAAGACTATTAGTGTTGGCAAGGCCAAATACAGAAGCCTTGTACAGCCACTTGGTGCAACACATGACTGGAAACATACGGTCCACACCACACTCAGCCTCTCCTGTTAAATCCATGCCTGAGTGAGGATGTTATTTATTGCATAGTGACCAGGTTAATGTGTGTATCTGGACTCGGGCTTGGAGTGAGAATAACAACATGTAGACAATAACGATGGAGTTTCATTCACAGACAATAGGTGTGGAGGCCTTCAATAAAACAGAGCACTGTGGATAAAAGGGGTATTTAGGAAGTTTCTGTGTATATGATATTTGTGCTTTTGTCGCTGACTTACTTCCAATAAGACAAATAACAAGGAAATTACACCATTTTTATAACCAGTACAGTGAAATAGTATTTTAAACCCCTTTTATTTCAACATCAAAGCATACATAAAAGAATAATTTGTTCCCAATGGAATAACATGACAAGACAGGACACTTTGCTGTCTTTTAAAGCAGGAGTTCTTTTCTTGCCAAGAACTTGAAGAAAATAGATCTGCTTAAAATGGTGAACTGATGCTTTTTGGCCTGTTAGCAAACTAATGTCCTCAATATGTGGAAGAGTCAAATAATTATTTGATTTGAGAGAAAAAAAAAAAGATTAATGAGGTAAATTACATGGAAAAGAACTAGGAATACTCACTATCAAATGCATATTGTAATTATATTTGTTCCTTTGAAAGCTTAAAGAAATACCAACATTCAATCAAAGAGGAAACCATAACAATTTAAGAGCCGGGAATAATTTTCCTCCTTAAATCAGCTCCAAATCCCACTGCAATCAGTACAGAGCCTTTCTTCCACTCCTCCTTTCTCCTTCCCCTCCACCACCTCCACTGCATTAAAAGGATGGTGTTGGGAGGTCTGTGCAAGCAGCACGCTCTGTGTCTTGCCCATGTGGTGTCTTGCCTGTTGGTAGGAGCACCACGTGCACAGGGT
Organism: Chroicocephalus ridibundus; assembly: GCF_963924245.1. Classification (NCBI taxonomy): domain Eukaryota; kingdom Metazoa; phylum Chordata; class Aves; order Charadriiformes; family Laridae; genus Chroicocephalus; species Chroicocephalus ridibundus. Next base: position 78,619,283 of record NC_086285.1, on the reverse strand, counting down.
CCCATGCCACCCGAGTTGTGCCTGAAGAAGCTTTGGAGGACACTTGGCTGTATGGGACTCGGGAGAGCCTGGTCCAAAGGGCTGCCCTTAATGGACAGCGTGGACCTGGGCTGGAGGAGAAAGACTCCCCTTGGCCAGCGTGCCTTGCTGCTGGGCCACATGCTCAAAGGCCCTTTCCTGGAGCAGCCGGCACGTGCAGAGTGTCAGCCGCTGTGCTCCTGCGTGCATGTGTGGGCATCCATCACCGCCCCCCGGCGCTTTGAACAGGCAGGCACTTTGTAGATGAGCAGGGAAGAGGTAAACCGAGCGCGTGGGGGAAGGGGAGGGGGGGAAGGCGGGTGGGGAGGAAGGAAAAGAAATGTGAGAAAGCTTTAGATGTAGTCCAAGTGTCCATCTGGTGGGTCCTTCTGATGTTCCCTCGCCGAAGCCCTCCCACTGAGCATGTCTCAGAAGGATCCCTCCTTTCTCCCTCTCCTGCCAAAAACTGAGTCAGAGGCTGGTTTTGTTAGAAAGGGGTCATGAAAGCTTTGTTCAGCCTGTCCCTGTAGGGTGTTCGTTTCTTTAGGAGGATATTTAGGCTGTCTGAGACTTGGTTGTTCTTATTCACACGAAGCTGAATGGCCTCAACCTGGGAAACCAGCACCTCTGAAACTCAGCCGGAAGGTGCCATGCTAGACAAAGCCTGGGATTGCTTCACCTCCTAAGCCAACTGCTGAATCAAGGAGTGCTTTTGGTTGCTGATTATTGTTCCTAACACCATTTCAGGTTGCTCATTTATCCTGACTTAGTGAGGGAGAAGGAGCAAAGGGAAATATTTGCTGTGGGCACAGCAGATAGGCTTTTGACCCACTGCTGCTCCAGGGGAAGAGAATACCTTACTGAGTGCCTGGTCTTTTCTTAGCAGATCTGGTGAGGGATGGGAATTCAGGCCTCGCCTATGCACCTCTTCCTCCTGCGCTTCCGGGGCTCCCCGGAGCCTGTGTCCGCAGCTGAGCTGCTTCTGGTCATGAAGGTGGCTTTTGCAAGGGCTTGAGAGGGCACCTTGTCTTCCCATTGCTCCCAAAGCCAGCGGAGCTCCCAGTCGCAGCTGGGGATGCAGGAAGTATTTGTAATGTTATTGGGCTCCTTCTAAGTCACCGATTTGGAAGATGAGCTTTGCTGTTTACTAGGTTGGATTTTGACTTTTAAAATTAGATTTTTTTTTTTTCTTTTGAGTAGGGGAGGAATTACATTTTACAGGTGTTCATTGGATAGGGGGATTGGTATCGGGAGAGATACTGGGAGAAGAATATATGACATCACAAAGCTCAAAGGAGCCATAGAGAGAAAGATAAAAGAAACTGAAATACTGGAATGAAAGCACCTGATTTCAGAAAGACTTTCATGAAAGTCTGGGGCATTTAATAGTTACATAAGGGAATAAGATATAGAAGAGAATTTTGATATCCTACTTGCTTTAAAAAACACAAAAAAATGTTTATTTTTTTCCATTTTATTTTCGGTTTGGAACCTACAGGTTCAAATTAAATTTAAACAGATGTGCATCAGCTATTTAGTTTCAAACTCCTGAAGAAAGAGCACGTCTGCATTTCCACTGATATAAAGTGACACACAACCACTATAAAATGAAAGCCGTTGTACAACAGAGCTATTTGTCTTGCTCATTTAAGACAGAGCAATATTTTAAATGAAAATGTAAACAGGCCATTAAGCCTGACTATAGGAGGATGCCGAAAAGGTTACTTCTAAAGACACAGGCTTGAAATCAAAAACCAGAAAATGAAAAATGAAGCACTGTGACTGTCAAGACCTCATCCCTGACTGGAAGGGAAAATGTGAAGTGGGACATACAGCAGGATTTGAAGAGAGTCTTGTGTCCAGTGGTTATTTTAAAGACTTAAAAAGAAAAAATACAGAATTTTATATTATTGAATTACGGCTGGGAGGTTTCTTTTGTTAACATAGGGCTCAGTTTGCTTCTTGCTGAGGGTCTGGGCTCAGAGTCTGTTCACAGAAGAGAAATACACACACTCTTTCCTGCGAATGGTGGGAAGACGGGGGCAGCTCCTCATCACTGCTGTAAGCCAAAGCATCTCCAGCGACGTCTGTGGAGCCATAGCAGCTTATATGAGCTGAAGACCTGGCCTAGAGTTGCCAGCCAGCTAAGTGGCTGTGTTAGAATCCATTTTGGTTTGCTATTTTTGTTGTTTTTTGTTTTTCCAGTGTTTAGGAGCATGCTTGGGTAACCCCTTAGTGGGCATTTAGGACACACATCCTCTGCCACAGCTCAATGCCTAAGTGGAGCTGGGTGCAGCCACCACGTACAGAAAGAGGAGTGTTAAGGGGATGCATGTGTACGTGCAGCCATTCAACTGCCCTATGCCCTATGCATGGGCTGCATCTAGTGGCAGAGAGAAGGCAAGAATCCTACATGGCCCATAAGCCTTCTCCTGTAACTTTCTTCCTGCTGTTCCAAAGGTCTTTCTCTTTTCTAAGTCTTTTTCCACATATATGTGTATCTTTTCTTCCATTAGCCCCTTTCTGCACTTGATTTGAGCTCTTCTAATTGTGAGTTATTTCCTTGTCTCTCTTTTTACCCTGACATTCCTGCTTCCTTATTTTTTCTTCCCTTTAAATTGAGTAGGAACATTTCTAATTGGCTAAGTGACATTATTCAGTGGGAGCTTTCTCTTTCCACTTCCTCCTGGACTACCCTAAATTGTGTTTGCTTTCCCTCCCTAGTGCTCCAACAGGAATAGTGTCCTACTATCCCCTCCACTTTAAGCCTTTCTCTGGTCATTTCTTGTTCCAGTTGTCACATCCCAGTCCCTCGGTCTGTTCCAAAGCCCTCCGGCAAGCTTGCCACCTCGTACCATTCATTCCCTGCCTCCTTGACTCTGCATCCCTGTGCTGTCTTCATCTCTTCTTTTCCCTTCTGAGGTGTTTGAACTCCTTAAGCCCTTTGCATTTCATACCTTGCCTAAAATAGTGCTTTTACTTCTGCTACGTTCTTTCCTGCCCTTGGTGATCTGCCGTGACTGTTCCTTTTGTCTGCTTTCCCCACTCCTGCCTTGGGGCCCCTTTCCACGCTGCCTTCTGATTAATGTGTGTCAGTGCCCTCCATTTCCTTCTCCAAATCACTTCTTGAAAGCCCACCTATTCTATAAAATGCATCCATTTGAAAGTTGCTCTTTGGGGCTGGCAAGGACCAATTCCACCTTATTTGATGGCATGAAGCCAGTACAAAACCAGTACAACCACTGCTTTCACACTTGGTATAGCCACCGTTAGCCATTTTGCTGCAATAATAAGCTCTGTGGTGCTGATTTTCACCTGTGCCATAGACATCCCTTAAGACATTGAGAAGCAAGGGAGGAAAAATAGCTTGATGGCTTCTGTGCTTCCCTGATTTCCTGGGTTTGCATGGGGTAGAGTGGCTGTGGCTGGGTCACTGAGGTTTTGCACCACGTGGGCCATCACCCCACATGCCGTAATCTCTTCCCATCCTCCCTACTTCTCTTCCAGACATGCCAGGCGCACTCCATGGCAGAAAAGTTTAAAGGGTGTGAATTCTTCCCACTGCAGAGGCCCTGCGCCAAGCAGGTGTTTCTCTCACGTGGAGGAAGCCCCAGATGGTCCAAGCTGGGGAGTCTTTGGGCCAAGGCATGACTTTTGATTTTTGCTTAGTATTGTGTTTCTCTAAGGGCAGCAGGCAAAGTTTCTGTGCTTTATAAATATGATTAGCTCTAATAACTCAGTAATAATAATGCTTTTCTGAATGAATATATTTTTATGAGTGTAGCTATGTTGCTTGTATTTAATAATTCTAATTTAAAGACATCTCTTTGCAAAATTCCTCAAATTAAATTACAATTACCCCTTTTCCTCTGCAATGGATTATGAGTGTATATTGGATCTACTCTTACATTTTTTTCTTCTCCCTAATCCAGCCAAACCCTTATAAGCAGTACTTTACTTATATTAGAGCTGTGTCTCATTGATATTATGGGCACTGCAACCTGACTGTGTTTGGGGGTATTTATTTTGGCTGTTGCATCATCACATATTTAGACGAGAGGAAATAGCTATGTGCCTTCTAAATTGCTAACACTAAGGGGAGCACTTAATCTTTAGAATATCTTAACTATAAATCCAACATCAACACATGTGTCAGAAAACACATGAATTCTTTGTGCCTAAATATTCAAGGATCATGATTAATGCTTAATGCAAAACACACATGAGGTGCGTGGAAATGGAATGCCAGTTGCTTTAGGTCCCATTAAAGAACCTCAAAATCTACGTTTAACGATATTCCTGAAAAATCCTTTGTATACCTCTTGAGCTGTTTGTGCTTCTTTACTGTTTACCTGCTGTAAGTCTCCTGGTGTCAAGCACTGTGCCTTTTCTTCCCACCTCCAGCCTTTGAGTCAGAGTCACCCTTGGGAAAGTGAACGTGGGGATGGGGATGGAAATGGTGGGAGCAAAAAGAAGAGCCTGTGCCTTGCCAACAGCTCACCCCCAGCTGAGCCAGCCAAGGGGACATGAAGGGATTTACCCAAGAGGCAGGACAAAGTGGCCCATTTCCCTGCTGCGGGCAAAGGCAAGACAAGGACTTAGGAACGCCGGTTCTTCAGGGTCTTCTTCCTGCTGCTCCTGAGGTCCCTTCAGAAAGGCAGCTCCTCACTGGACCCAGTGGCCTGTGGCTAGTGTAAGAGTCAAGACTGCACGGGCAGCCCAGTCGTGCTGCTGGGAAGCTGGCCTTGGCAATGCTCGGAGCCACCGGCGGGTCCCCTCTGCCCTGGGACTAGTGCGATGCTGAGACTTCAGAAGCAATTGTCATGTGAAAAGATGAGCAGATTCATCCCCAGATATATACCAGTGCTCAGCAAAACCTCCCTTTGGAAGGCAAGTCCCCCTTGATCCTCATCATTGTAGATGATGGTGCTGAGAAACCTGTGACCACTGAACTCCATGCCCTGGGTGATTCAGTGTGTGGCCATGGCCCCTGCCCTTCAGTTACCTGGTGACATTGCTTTTCCCTGGGGAAAGGCTTTTATGGTGACGCTGCATCAGCAGTTGTTCAGGCAATGCCTTCCCACATTCACGGGTGTGACGGACGTTGCTCCTTGAACACAGGCACGCTCCTCAGATTTACTCGTGCTTTGCATCCTTCACATTTTAAGTATGATGCACACATAATATTCTCTAAAATGTACTGTGAACTGAAGGAGCAGTTTTAATCTCATTCCACAAATATGTTTTACTCGGTCTGTAAGACCTCTTCAAAGAAAGCTGTCTCAACAATTCTACTGCACTTTCCCTAGATCCCTTATTTATTCAGTCAAACAAAAGTTGTCTTTTCTCTATAATAGCAGGATTTTGTGAGTGTTTGGAATCTTGTTACACGCCTACTTTATATTGGACCTTTTCTATATTATTTATTTACTTTTTTGAGCATTGCAAGACAAAGTTCAGTATCACCAGTAAAATGCCCAGAAAGTTCAATGTTACGTGAGGTTAAATAAAAGTCTTTGAAATCACAAGCAGCACTCTAGCACATTTTGACTCTTCTGAGCAAAGCAGCATCTGTTAGAATCCTGTGGCCACTGATGCCGGCGCAGGTGCAGGGATGTTTATTCTGTATGAAAACATTTCTTTTTTTTTTTTTTTTTTGGTTCCTGAGATAACTTCACTGGAATATCTCATGGATAAATAGTTGATCACACATCCATTTTTCCATTTTTCTTCTGGAGGATATATCTGCCACGACAGTATAATTTTGGCAGTGTGAACGGATATGCAAAGTGTATTAAAGCCTTACAGGCTGCAACTTTATCTGTTGATGAGCTGGGAAAGGACTTAATTATGATACTGCAAGTAGTAGTAGATACAGCAGTTCTACAGTTATCTCCACCGTGATATTTTATAGTCCATTGCTCCTGGGAAGCAGCATTCTTAATGCCCGTTAAGTTGTGAAGGTAGCGCTCCTGAGCGCTTTTGTGGGGATGCTGTAGGCAGACCAAGAATAAAGAACCACAAGAAACTGGAAGAGACTTTTATTTAAGGGCCTCTCAATTCGGATCAGAAACTCTATGAACAACTTTTCTGGGCTCAGAAGGAAAAGTGCAGTGATTAAGTGCAGGCATTATCCTGCTGCAAGCTTAAAACTCATTTTCCTGGGCTTTGTCTTGCAGTGCAGTCTGCCTACATTATCCACCATTTACAAACTCCGCAAAATCTTTCCTAACCTCGCAGGGAGAATGCAGGACTGTGTGTTACGGGATCCAGATGAGACTTCTGGATAGTGAATTAAGAAAAACAGATTTAATTTGGGAAAGGGATGATGGTGATCACCATCTTTTAGGAAGTTCAGCTACCTGTTTCTACTGATGCAGTTGAAGAAAGGTGGTGGGTGTCTTTGTTCAAAGCACGTACCTTGGCAAAAGAGAGTTAATGCTTCAGGTTTCCTCCCAATAGTAAGCAGCCATTGCCTAATTTCAGTAGGTGATATACTGGAAAATAAGTAGAAGCATTTTGCTTAACTGTGTAGGTGTAGCAGCTATGATTTATTTTGTGATTGTAGTGCATGTGTGGATTATACAAGGGGGTAAGCTGATTTTGGAATTTAGGACCATGTTATAACTTAACCAGTGTTACAACTGAGGAACACCAGTAATGGCAACTGTCCTTCTCTCACGCCTCTCACATTTTTCTAGATCCACTTTTCTTTATTTCTGTTCCACTTGATATTATTTGAGTCTCTTGTTTTGTTTTCATTCAAGAAGGAGTCCTGCAACGGTTCAGCTGTACTGCCAAGTGCAGTTTTAGGCACAGTGTGACCCACTCAAGGTTCCATGACCAGAAACAACTCACGGAGTGTTTAAATTATTAGTCGACCACAGGTACGTGATGAAGAGTGACTTGGGTGAGAAGGTCCCCTCTGACTGCCATGCTGCCCTGGCTGCATGGTCCCTCACTGGCATTCAGAGCAGTGGGAACCCAAACTGCTGTGCAGAGAGCTGGGAAATTCTGGCACCCACCATGAATTTGCTCTAGCTGGCAAACCTAAAGCAGTTAAATATCGGACTAAATAAAGACTGATGGGATTTAATTTTACTTGAAAAATACAGGACAAAGCAAAGCATGAAGTAACGTCTTCCCATTTCTTTACTTTGCCATCACTCTGTTTATATAGCCCAGGTAGCGATGTCTCAATTTAGAGGAAAGACTGCATTGCTGGTAACAGGTGTACGCCACTTACATCTTTTGGCTATGGTCCCTCAGCCCATGATGGTAGGCATCACGGGACATGATCATTATGGAGTGTCTCCTGCTTACGTGGGATTGGGCAGGTTTTCAATTTGGTGTGATTCATACTGGGTAGATTTTCAGTAGTTGGGTTCTGTTTTAAATAAACAAGCACGTCTTACATCCCACCTACAGAGCTTTTCCTATTCTTGAGCCCATGCAGTCACTGTATGAGAGCAGGAATCCGTGTGCTCCTTAAGATGCAATTTCCCTCAGTGCTCCCTTTGCAACAGTGCTTCGATTAAACTTAACCAGAACTCCTTGGAAAAAATTTAGACCTTCTTTCAAGACACAACAGATGAGTATTACGGGAGCGTCACACCCAGCCTAAATTATTAGAGGCGGTACTGGCAATATACTTAGTGACAGACTCTCACTTGACCAAAGAGAAGAGCTGCCGTGGGTAGACAGGCTGGGATGGGCGACTGTTTAATTGCCATTATCACTAGGCTTCATTAACACTGGCAAAAAATGCCTAACACACATCTCTCAAAATTATTATTTTCCCACACCAAAATGTTCTGTTGTTGCAGATTTTGCCAGGTGGTGTTGATAAATACAAACTTTTGACTTAATTTTTCTAGTGTGTGAGGAAATGTTTGGTTTTGGGAAGAGACACTGTGTGGTTAGCAGATTTTGCTGTTCAAAATTACATGAAGAGGCAGCAGTCCAAGGTGGACAATGTAAGCAAAGGAGAGTTTGCTGCTTGCCTGGTTCTCTGATTAGAGGAAACCTTTGAGGCAGGAATTGGTTTTCTGTGACATTCCTGAAAGAATAATTTACTTGCATATTCTCTGACATGCTCTGTGCCAAGACTGGCATAGTTGGATAAATAAAACAGTTGGTTTTTTGAGGCTAGCTAGGCTCAATATCACTGTTTTTTTTTTCCTTTCTTCTCTGTGGGAAATCAAATGGCGCTGCCATTCAGTGCCAGAACAGGGATATTATGTGACAGAAGAGGTGTACTATCAATTGCATCTTTAATAGAGGTATGCCTGATGTGTAGCGCATATCTCCCAGGACACAGCCTGGATGGCATGCTAGTCAGATTTCATTAATCCCATCTGATCTTGAGGCCTCAGCATATTCATACTCTTTTTTAAATTTTTTTTGGCGGAGGCAGGAGTTGATATTCTAGCCCCATACAAACGAAGTTGCTCTCAGTGAACCACAGCGTGCCGTATCACCATCTGGAGCGCATTTCTGAGAGAGCAATCAGTGCTGTTGTCTATCACGTCTCTCTACCAGCAGCTGTTTCCTGCCAAGCTCGTTGCCTCCAGCTCCCCACTGTTGTCTGCTCAGTTAGGTCTTTCTAGGCTGTGCAGATCACGAGCAGCCAGTCTGGGACACTTGAAAAGCAGATAGACCGTTTGCTATACAGAGTTTAGCAATGTATCATCTGTTCTGGTCCCCTGTGACCTTGATTCCAAGCATTAATGAAAATATACTGTTATTGACTTAATTTTCCCTTGGGAATTCTTGGGGGAGTGGGGGGAAGGGGAGGGAAGCACAGTGGTAAAAATCCATGGTTTGCTGGCACATAGATGGATAGGTATTGTCCATATAGCTTCTGTCTTCTTATGAGGTGCAGCAGCACTGGTGTTGAAGAGCATAGGCTGGGATTGTATCCATCACCAGTAATGTATACGACCCCTTCCCTCAGAAAAAGATTCAGCAGTAGCATCCTGTTCAAAATCCTAAAGGTTTTGAAAAAAACAACCCACCTGTTTCAGATAAAACACTAAACTGTGTTTTACCTGCCGCACAGAAGTCTCCATTAAAAGTCATGGTAAAATGAAAACTGAAAAGCTTAGCACTTATACATGCTATGACCATAAGATGGAGATATTGGGCTACAAAAGAAATTATGTACTTAATTCCCTCACCACTTTGGTTAATGTGGGATTATTTAAAGAAAAATGATGATGATTAGCTAAAATTAGTATTGTGGTAGGGATTAGAGACCAGCCAAACCAGGATGGCAGAGTGGTAGAAATAGGAAGTCTTGGGTTTAAAGTGCACTATTAAAAGTGAAAATGTGAGCTCTGATTGTAATAATTTCAGGAGCAGACTAGGGTGTGCCTTTGTGTCACAAAAATATGTTGGAACATCATACTTCCAAACAGCAGAGGCAACCTCCTTTCTGATCAGTGGGAAAATATATCTAGCTCTCAAGGCAGGTAAAATGGCTTGTGGATTACACAATCTATACAGATATTTTCTGATCTTTAAGCATATCATCAGAGCACAGGGTCTAGCCAGCATTTCAACCTCTGCAAGAGGTTCTAGGTCTGCAGTAAATGAGTGGGGGAAATTTTTGGTGGCATTAAAGGAGAGGGAGGAAGGGTTTGCAGGGGAAACTGGGAGGGGTTTCAGACAGCCACCCTTGGGGTGCATCTCAAACAGGCAGCCTTTGCCTTTGTCTGAGTAGTCATTTTATTAGTGAGAGGATAATTTTACTTTGAAAAGCGTCTTAAAAATAGTACTTTCTTACTCAGCTGATCCATTTCTCTCTGCAGGCTTTCATGTCTGGCAGTCTGTTGCCCCCTTCTTAACTTGCCCCTGGCTCCAATTCTTGGTGATGTGTCCCCCTCAGGGGTGTCTGGAAAGTTTAAGTCAGCTGTATTCCATCTGAACTCAGTGAATGTAGAGTTTTTGCACAAGCAGAAATGAGGTTCATGGAAATTTTCAGTTATTAGCTGTTAATTATCAATGTTGCAAGATGATGATTAGATAAGGGTAAGGGTGGCTTCTTAATACTGGGGAGGTAACTTCATCAAGGATATAGTGGATTTACCATCAGTTGAAATCTTACGCTCCAGTCCAGGCGCCTGTCTAAAAGTGATGCTTTGTTCAGTTAGCATTTCTGACTTGTGTGTATGAGGAAGCCACAAATGAAATTCTGTGGCCCGTGTAGTGCAAGAGATTAGACAAAATGATCACAGGGGTCACAGGATCACAGAACAGCTGAAGCTGGAAGGCAGCTCTGGAGACCATCTAGTCCACCATCGTGTTCAAAGCAGGGTCAGATACAGCAAATTTCTCAGGGCTGCATCCTGTTGGGTTTTGAGTATCTCCGGTGGTGGAGATTCCACTACCTCTCTGGGCAGCCTATGCCAGTGTTTGACCAGCCCCATAGTAAAAAAAATTAAAATGCTTTTTTCTTATGTTTAAATGGAATGTCACCTATCTCAGTGTGTACCCATTTCTTCTTGTCCTGCCACTGGGCACCACTGAAAAGGATCTGGCTCCATCTTCCTTACTCCCTCCCTCCAGGTATTATACAGATTTATGAGATGCCCCTGAGCCTTCTTTGCTCTAGGATGTACAGTACCAGCTCTCTCAACTCCTCCTCATATGAGAGATGCTCCAGTTCTGTCACCATCTTTGTGGGCCCCCAAAGAACCTGTTCCAGTATGTCCATGTGTCTGTGGTACTGGGAAGCCCAGATCTGGACCCAGCACTGCCCATGTGTTTCACCAGTGCTGAACAGAGGGGAAAGATCATATCCCTTGACCTGTCGGCAACGCTTTTCCTAGTGCAACCCAGGATGCTGTTGACTTTCTTTGCCACGTGGGTTCATTGCTGGGCCACGGGCAACTGGGAATCCACCAGGACCCCCTGAATCCTTTTCTGCAAAGCAGATTTCCAGCTGGTCGGCCCCCAGTCTGTACTGGTGCATGGGGTTATTACTCTCCACATACAGGACTTTGCACTTCCCTTTACTGAAACTTCATGAAGGTCCTGTTGGCCCATTTATCCAGTTTGTCGAGGTCCCTCTGAATGGCACCACACCCACCTAGTGTATCACCACCACTCCCAGCTTTCTATCTGCAGACTTGCTGAGAGTGCACTCTGTCTCCCATTGTCAAGGTTATAAATGAAAATATTTAAGAGTATTGGACCTAGTATTTACCCCTGGGGCACGCCACTAGTCACTGGACTCCAGATGGACTTTGTGCTGCTGATTACAACACCTTGAGCTCAGCAGTTCAGCAAGTTTTCACTCCATCTCAGTGTCCACTTATCTAGCCCATACTTCATCAGTTTGTCAATGAGGATGTTACAGGAGACAGTGCCAAAACCCTTGCTAAAGTCAAGATAAACAAAATCCACTGTTCTCCCCTCACCCATCAAGCTAGTTACTTTGTTGTAGAAGCCCATCAGGCATGATTTACCCTTCATAAATCCACACTGAATACTCTCAATCACCTTCTTGTCTTTAATGTGTTTGGAAATGATTTCCAGGATAATTTGCTTCATCGTGTTTCCAGGGATCGAGGTGAGGCTGACTAGGTGGTAGTTCCCCTGATCATCCTTATTGCCCCTCCTGAAGTTAGCAGTGGCCCTTACTTTTTTCCAGTCTTGAGGAACCTGCCCCAGTTGCCATGACCTTTCAAAGATTATCAAGAGTGGCCTCACAATGATATCTGCCAGCTCCCTCAAGTTTTTCTCAGCTCTGGAGAACTCAGTAGTGCCATCCAGTTTCCCATATGTGTGTGTTATCACCCAGATTCAACACAAGGTGAGAGCCCACCTTAATCCTCAATACTTCCTTCTTGTGATCTGTTTTCCATAAGAAAGTAGCCTGGGCAAGGAGTGAGAGCCCCTTACAGAAGGTGACCAGCCTGGATGCCTGGGGCACAGGGAACATGGGGTCCTTAGAGAACCTAAGTGTTTTTCCTGCTGTGAAACTCCTTCAAGGACCCTCTCTCCTTCCACTGACCCTCTAAACCCATGCAAGTTAGGGAGCACAAACATGCAAACAGGTACGGTGGCATACACTGTCCCCGTGGGAGCTTAGTTTTGCAAATCACAGTGCTTGTTTCTGCCTGTCAACCTGGACTTAGGTGTCTGGCTGCAGTTAGTTGCTTTTTTTTTTTTTTCTGTGTGAAGATAAACAGTACTATTGACATTGGAAATTACTCTTGCCAAAGGGATTTTGAACTTTAGGCAGCCAAGCTGGGGAGTATTGGTGTAAGCAACCCATCTGGAGTCGTATGATAGATGGGCAGCACAGCCAGGCAAAGCACCCGGGTGCCCTGACACTGGGCCCACGCTGCCTCCCCTCTTCAGCCACTGCACTCCTTAAGGTATTTTATTGCTTATGTCTTTCAGGACATGTGAAAAAGGCTTAAAATACACAAGACAAATTATCCGACATGATTCTCTGGAAAATGTTGTGTATCTTAAATGCAGCCAAAGTGCAGAGTGTATGCCAGTTGTAACAGTAATCACTCATTTTCTGTTTTGACCTAGCTGAGAAATTACAGACTTGGAAAGGAGTAATTTGAATGTAAGAATCTTTGCCGTTTCAAAGGTTTTCTTTCTTTTTTCCCTTCTGGGAGCAGCATGTGCTGTGTGAGTTGTTTCTCCACTTGTTCAGAACACATCCTACTTCATCTGGCCCTGCTCCCCTAAGGTAGTTAATCTATTGGAGATACATAATTATATCATATCTCACTTTCTGCCACTCACGCTCTGTCTCAGACATTCACCCAGGAGCCAGAAGTGGAACTGGTAAGGGTTAAATGTTAGAAGATCAGTGAATTGCAGAAGAATTTCTCACTGTTTCCAGGTCAAGTATTCATAGGTTGTTTTGTTTTGAGCTGTGGCTTCTAGACTTGGATCATGTCAACATACAGAGCAGGGCTGACACTGAGACATCTATTTAATAAATATTTACTTTGTATGTGTGTGTGAGTGTGTGTGTATGCTTGCATGTGTATGTGTGCTCACTGTGCTCACATCTAACGTCCATCCTTACTAGACGGATTTATCCCACTCTTTGACTTGCCTGCAAGACAAGCCCAGGACACATATTTACTAGAAACAATACTCTGGAATGCATTTGTGGTTGTAGAGTGCATTTCTTGGTATCCTGCTTTAAACTTGTATTAGTACTACTATTTTTAACAGCAGGGTAGCTGCATCACTCAACTGTTGGCCCTGTGAACTGAAATAGAAAAAATGCTCTTTACGCTACAGTCTCCACTGACACAATAAGTTACGTTAAAAACATTTCTTCACATTTATTGTCTTCTTAGAAATTAAATTAAAACATTTGGAAGGTTTTCATCCTTACACTAGTTTGTTTTGAAAAGCTTGTTGTTATGTGAGCTAAATAAGGAGGCTGAGAATTTTTTACAACGGGTACAGAAAACGTTGATAAGTCAGTATGCAGTGATTAAAATGACATATAGTGGTATAGGCAATAAAAGACAGTTGTTTTCAAGTGCATGTGAAAAAATCATAGTTAAGATGAGACTTAAATGCACAGGTTGGGATAGTGTATGAGGAGCAATGCCAGCGTGCGATAGTATTTATAATTTATGCTTCTTTGAAACAATCTTGTTTCCGAAAGTCCAAACAAATCAATTCAAAATTTCACAATCATTTGTCGTGGTTAGGTTATTTTCAGGTTCATTAGATATCTTGGATCAGACCATAATTTCCTCTTATTTATTTATTGCAAATTTAATCTATCAATCTTCGTATTGACAGGTATATTCCAGATTTGAACTGTAAGGTCCAAATGTGATTAGAGAGCCCAACAAGCGACCCTTCATGTTCTGCAATGGCACAGCTCCTTCTAGCATGAATACTGCCACTTGCTTTGAGTATTTGTGTGTGCAGCTCTTTATTTTTAATATTCTCTGTAGACCTCAGCTGTCTTTAGATTAAGCTGGAAAAAGCACGGACAGTATGTGACTGACTTTTCGTATCTTATGAGAAGCCCACAGATATTATTTATTCATCTGCGGTATAAGCTGCTGTTCTTCCGTGCATGGTTGCCTGCAATGAAGTGTCCTTTTCTGATCCTTGCCTTCTAATTAGAGCTATATTCCGCCTCCTCCCAGGCCCCGTCCATGGTAGCCAGGCCACGAGGTGTTCGCCGGTGGCAAGTCAAGAGCAGCCGGCAACACGCAGTTTTAAGTCCAGGGAGCAAAAGGAGGAATGTATCTCTTTTTGTCTTAGGATCTCCCGGGCAACTGCTTTGTACCACCCTTGCAGTAAAGCTGATTAGCTCCGATCCTGATTCACCGTGGAGTTCATCCAATAGCCATTCACTGCTTTGTACATGACACAGCAATAAAATTTTCATCTTGATTATCATCCCTTAGTCTAAAACTGAGAACCATCATCCGTAACGGCCACTAACATTTAAACCTATCCAAACCACAAAAAATCACTCTTCAAACCACCGTTATTTAGAAAGTTACGAATCTGCTGCAATCGTGTGCAACGGGCAGGCTATTTAGAAAGAACAAGTTTCACCTGAACTACTAGAGTTAAAATCTTTTCCTCCAGGGAAATGTGACCTAGAGAAATGTTTCACATTATCCCAGGAAAAAGAGCCATGCTGAAAAGATTAGAAACCACCCCATGCACACATGCACACATATGCTTACATGCACGCACACTCTCCCACCCCTAGCAGTACTGTGGGTAGCAGAAGGAGCAGTGCACTTTCGCAGGCTCCTGCCTTGTGCTCAAAGGAAATGCAGCAGACATTTAAATATTTCCAAACCAAACAAGACATCCTGAAGGATTCTCCTCCTGTGGCCTCATTATCTGCTTACATCTGTGCTTTTAAAAATCAAAAGGAAGGCTGAAGCAGGCAGAGCCACCCTAGACAGGAGCAGAAAGGGGAAGTCGAGAAGAAAGGAGAAAAAGTGTAATACCTTAACTCGGGCTGCCCTCACTTTCTGAGGAGACTGGGTTTAAAATATGGTGGTTGAAAATTAGAATAATCATTAAAACAAAGCATCTTTCTTTTCTAAGGTAACACGTCTAAGCGTATAGCTTTTAAATCTATAGAAAAGTGGATCCTGCAAAGACAGTGGCAAGACCTGTTTGTAAGTACCTGATCATTCCTCTAGAGTTTAGGGACCATTTCTTCCCTAAAGCTGCACTTTTGAGTTTGCTTCCCAATAGGAAGATCTGGGTAGCAACTCTTCTGTCTCTGAGCCTTGGGGGCCCAGCAGGGCCTGAGGCTGACGTGATGAGAGAGCTGTTGACGTGAGTAATAAGCTGATTCAGACAAGACCCTTTTCAGTGAGTGCCAAATGTCATTTGAGCCTCATCCAAGCCCAACGAGAACCTTCCAAAGGGTGTTTCCTACATCACCTATCTTCACAGTGTCTCCTCTTGTCCCTAACCCTCCCCGGATCTTTGCTTCAGTTTTGTGCATCTTTACACCAAATAAAAATACAGCCTGCCCCATTCTCCCTGATGGTCTTGTGCACCTACTAACATGAAAGGGTACCCGCTGAAAAATTCCCAATAATTTTCAGTGTGTGGGGAAGGAACTGCAATAGTGACTGAACATTGTGGCCTTTCTGCCTGTAAACATTCAGCTTTGGGGAAAAAAAGAGTAATCAGCAAGGAATTTGGCTTCAAAGTCAATGGCATGATACTGTGTGGTCAGGCTGCATTCTCCAGTGCTGGCTGAGTAACCCCAGAGAGATTGTGCCTTGCTGATGCAAAGTGTCTGGAAAGCATCTCCAGGACAATTGCTGCAAAGATGCCTTCTCACCTATAAAACAGGTTAGCCACAACCTGAGAGATGGACCAGCTGGGGTTGGCAGAGCCACCACCAGCGTCACCCCTGGGAAAGGGCTGTGGGCTGCATGTGTGGGCCAGCCCCACTTTTTGCCCATTCCCCCCCCTGCTGGGAGGCTGTAATGTTAGGATTGGGTATGGGGCTTGCAGAGAGGGAGTGGGCAGGTGTGAGGGAAGGGATTCAGCTTTGGCTAAGAGTGAGGTGGAGAAAGAAGAAAGCCTGAAGCAAAGGAGATGAGAAAAGGAGACAAGAATAGCATCCTTATTCCTTGCTCCATCCATGTTCACAGGCTCTCCTCCCACTGGATATGTGCTCTGTTTTTTCACCTTGAGAACACGGCCATCCTGTAAATAAACTATTTTTATTTTTAAACATAAACAGCATCTCTACCTATGACATGTCAGTAGGTATTTG
Organism: Chroicocephalus ridibundus; assembly: GCF_963924245.1. Taxonomy (NCBI): domain Eukaryota; kingdom Metazoa; phylum Chordata; class Aves; order Charadriiformes; family Laridae; genus Chroicocephalus; species Chroicocephalus ridibundus. Next base: position 78,602,992 of record NC_086285.1, on the reverse strand, counting down.
CCTTAGCAAAACCATGAGCGGCTCACGGCCCTCCTTGATAGACATGTGTATATGAGTCAGCCAAGGTAGGTTTTTTTGGCATTACAACTGAATGCAGAACAAGCTCTGAGGACTGGCTTTGGTGTTGCTTTATGTCATAAATCACCTCCTGCTTTGCATCTGAATTACCCTGCTGCAGAGGCGACGGCTGCTTCAGGCACACCAGGGAACAGGCTGAGGTAAGGGCAGAACAGAGCCAAGGAGAAAGGCATGCAAGCAGCCTTGGGCACAAGGACTAAGCTCCCCTGGGCTGGAGGGAGCACAGGTGGAAAATGTTGGCCTGATCAAACCAAAAACACACAAGGAGTCAGCCCAAGGGCAAAAACTGACTCCTCTCTCCAAACCCCTGCTTGCTTCTGCCCCGCTGTTCCTCTTGCACCTCTGCTCCGAGCAGCCGAGGTCAATTCAAACCAGCCCTCTTCCTCAAACTGGGTGCCTTGAGATATTCTGCATCCTGAAGGCCCTGGGAGTGATGGGTGGCAAACAACCTTCAATTTTAGGCAACAGGCTTCTGACCTGAGAGATGGCTTTTCTTGGTGAAGTGGCACATGGTTCCCATAGCAAAGGTGTCTTGGGTTTCCCAGGTGAAACCTGAGGTTCACTTTGAGAGACAACCCACAGTGTCCCACTCCGACCACCCCACTGTGCCACTGCGCGTGCCGTTGGTGGTTGTTTCTGTGGCACTAAATCCTAAAAGGGATCTGTCACATCTGAATCTCTTTCTACGGCTGGGAAGCAGTTTCTGGGTACTGGCTGTCCAAAGGCTACAGACGAGCATTTTTACAGCCTCAAACTAAACACTGTGTCTTTCTGACTAAGAGAGTTGCCATCACTGAAGTCCAGGATCTACTGGCTGCTGACATTTACATGAGAATTTATGGCTGTAATAAATTATGCTTCAGATTTTCCTTATTTGGAATAATTTTGGAGTATCTTTTCCCCACATTTTTTATGGCAATGTAAGAGAGTACACTTTAAAGAACCAGGAAGATGTTAATGTTACCTTTACTGCATAAAGAGTTGGATACAAAGCTTTCCAAGAAAGGAGTTTTTGGACAATGCAATGTTATTTATTTACTTAAGCCATTTTATAATACTCTGGCAGTCTTGCCCAATGGTGAGGTCTCAGGGAACTTTGATTTTTTTAATTTTTTTTTTAGTCTCTGTGCACAGGATGTACTTATTTCACTGATAAGACAAAACCAAGTCTTTTCTGAAGGAGCAAACCTATATTCTTTCTCAGTGACTTTACTCTGCAGGCAGACTACAGGTACAAGGGAAACGGGAGTACTGAATTAGTCAGGACAGCTAAAGCTCATCTTTGAAGGAATCTGCAAACATTACCCATATGTAAGCTAAAGGCATTTTCATGCGGTAGCAAAAAATGCTTTTGATAGGAGATACCATATATTGAGATCCCCGTGTCCTCTCTGTGCAGAGCCACCAAGTGAACTTCAGTAAGGATCTGACATGCTCATGGTAACCACTTTAGCTGGCTAGAAATATCTTAGAGGAAAATAAAAGACCTAAAGGGATAAACAGCAAATGGCCTATCCAGGATAAACGAAGTATCATATTCATCCCCATGCAGATTTCTCGTTTTCCACAACCCCTGGTTCCTTTCCATCTTATGCATTTCTGCGTTTCCTTTTCTGGACTGAGATTTCAGGGACTGATAGCCCTTCCCCTCCTGTAGTGTACCAAATGGGAAGGACTTCCCCTCACGCAAGACAGCTATCTTAGCTCCCCTCTTTCATTTGGAAAAGCCTTCCCAGCATCATCATTTAATTCACACCTTTCAGCCTCCTTGTCTTCCCTCTGTCCTAGCCTGCCCTTTGCCTACTGCTTTCCTTTCTCTGGATTTCCCACTCTCTTTCCTCATCAGAGTGACTCCAACTACCTCTCCTTTGTCCTTTTTTGTCTCCTTTTTATGCTGATGAACTCATACTTGTTTCCCAGCCCTGACCCCATATGTGTTTCCCCATCCTATAGGTCAAAAGCCTTTCTTTGGAGGATCGCTTTTTGTAAAGCCATGCTCCTCCTCTAGTCATACCTCTGGTCTTTTCTGCTTTCCAGAGGCATTACTGTTGACACATTCCCTAGGTGTTACGTCACAGGAGCAAGTGGATGTCTTGCTTTCCAGGTCCCCAGGCGATTTTGTAGAACCACAAGCGAAAAAGGCAAAAAGCCCTGTCAGCTGTGATGGGCTTGGTCACATCAGCATGCCACAGCACCAAGCTACGAGAAGAGCCGGTATCCGTCTGCCCGTGTCAGCATGACTGCCTCCATGGCCAACGTGCCTGCTGCCCTCCATTTGCCTCTGCAGCCTCTCCACGGGCACGCTTGCCCTGTGCTCTCCATCCTTTCAGACTGGGACCACCCCTTTCGAACCGGATCCCTGGCTTCAAACCCCCGTGTCTCCCCATGACTCGTTTTGCCGAGCTGCTTTGACTTGGATCTCAGCTGGAAGTCCCCCCTCTCGGGAGCTCTGTAGCCAGACAATGCGGTCAGCGATGCAGTTTGGCCTTTTCAAAACAAAGTAGGGTTTAAAAATCAACAGGAACACGTTGCTCCGATAACTGGGTTAAAATAACAAAAGAAGGCCCGCGCGCGTGAATATGACTTCAGCTTCATTCTTCCCTCGCAAATTCTGGGCAAGTTCCATGTAGTCTTGGCACCTCAGCGCTCGGGCTGGGAGAGGCAGGACACAACTCTCCGTCTTGCAGTCAGAGTGTCTGGCAGACAGGAGTGTCTGTCAGCTCCGGGTCCGGATAGGGCTGGTGACACCGCAGCTCACTGGCCAAACAGGCCAGCGCCAGGAGGACCAGCTGCTTGCCTGTCCCCTGGGTGTTGCCCACCATTTCTGGGGGCATCTTACAACCACCCTTATTTCACTTCCTGAGTGTTTCCTCCTACTCTCCTCCTTTGTTTTGCTCTGCACGGAGAATAACAGCAAGGAAGGGCACAGAGAGAGAACTCATACCAAATATTTTTTTGTATTTTCTATGGATTCTTCGTATTTGCTGGTTTGCTTTCTCATTCTCATCTCTTCTTACTGGGTTCTCCAGATCACTGTTAGCGCCTATTATTAACAGGTGCATTTAGTAAGAAAATACTGATATCTGCAAGTATATGGTGTTCCTGGTGCACCGGACAAGGTGATTTTATAAATAAAATTGATATTGATAACAACAGCTTATTATATTTATAATACAGTATCTGATCAGACCATAAACTTCTCAAAACTTTTGTAGCAGGTTTTTCTTTCAGTTATGCTAACCCTGCCCAAGAAATCAAGCAAAACTAATAAAGCTTTTGCTTGTTGGCTTAATTCGCACCTGTGTAACTAAGATGAGAAGTTTATGCAAGGGCCTGAAATACGTTGCGTACACCTTGGGAAATAATCTTCCAATTCTATCTAAATATTTCCAACCTGATTTCTGTACAATCAATCAATCAGTAAATAAATAATCTGAACTCCGGCATCCACCATCCTTCCATTAAAGGCCTTTGATAAGATCTTGATTAAGTGTTTGCTAAAGAAAACAAGGCTGTCACATGATGAGAAGCCACAAACGGAAAGCTAGCTATGAGATTGGAGGCAATAAAGAAGAAAAAAATGGCAAAGTTTTGTCCCTGAAAAAAGGTTGGCAGAGAAGTGCCAAGGTCTGGTTTTCTTTAACATAGATATTGGCAGCCTGGAAAGGGGAATGGGAGTAAAGAAGTGAAATGTCTAAGTACGGACGAAGTTATTTACGTTAGTCAAAGCCTGGTACTTCAATGGGGGAGGCATGTCAGTGGGACTTAAGCAAAGCAGGTGAAGGACCAATACAGTGGCAGATAGACCTAAATTGGTGGCACATGCAAAACAGGACACACTAGAGGGGAAGGCAAAATATTCATGTGACTGGGAGCACTTGAAATGAGCTCTGGAAAAAGACGTGGGGCTTACTGAAGGCAGCTTAATAGAAACTTCTGCTCCCTGTGCAGCTGTGAGCTACGTGTGGAGAGTGATGGGGACTATACAGCACCACACTAGAAGCCAGCAGTGCAATCTTGTCTATTACTAGTTGTACAGGACCTGGCATCTTGGCCAGGATTCATCTCACCTAACTACAGAGCAGTCATCTTCACCTGAGCCCGTCGCCTGAACTCTTTTGCAGCCAATGGAGAGAAACGTGCATGCTGAGGTTAAGATTCATACTCTCCTAAGGCAGAAATCTCCAAGAGGTCAAATGATTCTTCCTCTCATGCCTATTTTGACTACTTTTTCTGTAAAAGGAGTTTTGACAACCAGCTTTAATGTCTACGCTGCAGAAAACTGCAGTCTACTGCCTAACCAGGTTTCACTTCTTGTGAGGTGGGGATGAGAGGAATCACAATAGAACATTGGGGGCCAGAATGGCTGAAGATGTTGGTTAGCTGCCTCAGGAAGGAGACAAGAGCAGATGTGGTAAAACCACTTAAAAATTAATAAAAACCTAATTAAGATGAATCAGGAGCTTCTGTCCTGGCATTAAAGTTAAAAGAAACGCAGACAAAATGCACAGAAAGAAGCCAGCCTTTTAAATACCACCTAAACAGCCCCTGGTACCACCACCCCCACCACACCCCCGCAGCAGAAGATGCCAGAGAGGCCAAGATCTAAGTTCAAAGCTGAGTGCAACCTTCACCCTCAGAGTGGCTGATGTGGATGCAGATTATCTCATACTTGCCTGCTGCAAAATTCCTTGCATCTTCTGAAGAACCTGGTGTTGGTGAAATGGACTGAACAGGTCGAATGAGTATCTTACATGTGTGCAGCATCCACCTGCACGCTTGGGAAAGAAATTCATGCTGAATTTGGTAGACAGTTCTTAGACTGCCAAGTGGGTACCTTGGGAAATGGATGCCCTGGCAAAATTAGGTGCAATGACTGATCTTCCTAAAACAATGAATAACATTCAGGGTGTAGCTCACACCCTCCAGAGACACTTCACTATGAACAAGCAGGGGATGCTAGACTCCTTAATGCTTTATTTGAATCCACCAATTTTGTTCCCCTTTCAGACACAGGATCCTGGACCATACGGGCTTTGAGTGTGGACTGATGAAGAGCTTGGTACATTTCCTTAATGACATGAGTCCACCTGAACGAGAATGAAAGAATATGCACTTTATGGGGCAAATGGGTTTTTCCTTGGCTTCTACCTACGGCCTGTGTCTGTAAGGGTGTGAAAGAGCTGTGTCAGGTCCTCTTTCTGGTGGAAGGAACCGACCTTGTGAACGACAGCTGTGCAGGCAAGAGAGGAATTTATTACTATCTCCCCAGAGCAGGCTGTGCAGAACATGTGCTGTAAGTGGGGGCTTTCCCAGCACTGGGGGGTCTTCTGTCTGCTCTCCCTGTGCTCAAGTCCATCCTGAAGTGCTGAGCTTGGGACTTTTGTTAGCTGCATGTTTCTTCTTCTGTTTTCATTTTACTCTGCATTCAAAGGACTAAATAGTGAGAAAGAGCTCTGGCTGTTTCAAACGGCATACAGGAAATGAACAAGCTGAAGAGTGTGTTTGCCAGCACACAGATCTTTTTGGCATATCTAACGCCTGTCTGGACTATGGGTTTGCCTAATTTTTAGCCATTACTAGCCAACCATCAAAGGCTTTTCCATACCAAAGGAGAACCATGACTTGCTGTGGTGCATGCTCCTGACTAATAAATATGTCCTGAGATGCCCCTGGATGGGATGGTCTGTTTCATATGAGCATCTGTTTTCTGTTTTTCACCCTTGGAGTGTGGTTCCTGCCTGGGGACCCTGGGGGTACTTACATCCAGAACCAACTATGGGCAGGTGGAAACTGCTCAGATGTCTTGTGCCCCTCTGTACAGCTCTTAGAGCCATCCCTGGGGAGGCAGCCAGCCCCCAGGTGATGGGCAGAGGTGGCTGAAAAGGAAGACAGGACACTCTTGGGACAGACAAATGTCAGCTGCTTACTGCAGATAGTTTTCTACTCAATGAGAGCGTGGCTTTTTGATCACATTTCCCTCTGAGGCCGAAGGATGGGGCCAAGAAGGAGCTAATCAAATAAAATACTGTCTGGTAGAAGAACGTGCCCATCTCTGCTGGGCTAAATACCAAGTTTGTCCTTTTGCTCTTCCCTGTGCCTCCTTTGGGTCTGATCTGCTGAGTTACTATGAGCCTGCCCTCATCTATTCTGGTCGTCTTCTCTTTTGACGTCTTCCTTCAGAAACTGAGGTGGAGAGTTGTTGGTATTTTCCTTTAGGGAGTAGGAACTTTGGAGAAGAGAATCAGCAGGCCACAATAAAAGAAAAAGTTTCAGGAATCCTAGTTCTTCCTTCGGATTTGGGAAACCAGCATGTGTGTATGTCTTTTACTGAGGGATATCTTTAAACCCTGGTCCTATAGCGGGGCTGCAGTGCGAGCAATTCATCTGTAACAATAAGGAGGAAATCAGTGGGAAAATGTAGAGGAAATGTCAAAGGTTTGCAGAGATCTGCACATCTAGTGTTATAATATTAGAACAGAAACAGCAATGTATGAATCATTCATGGCCATTCCTTGCCCTCGTGGTTTTGGTAACAAAGGCCATTGTCTGAAGTAGTATGGGAGCAAGGCAATGTCCCAGCATTGAAAGAAAACTCACTTGGCAGAGGGAGAAATCTTCTGGGGTAATCAACAGGCATGGAAAGGTGAGAGGGGACAGCAAAAGAAACTTGAAAGTATCAGAGGCCTAAGGCTAAAGCATACTGGGGGAATATCACTCTGCACTCTGTTGGCCAGATTAGGCTCTCACTGCTGTCATCGCCTTCCTGGATATTCACCGCTGTTGCCATCACAAACACACTGGCATCGGGCATCGGCTGCTCCAGCTGAGCTCCATCTTTGCCCTCATTGTGGTCTTCCTGAGGGCAAGCACAGAGCTGTGGTCCTTTCCTCTCTTGGGTGGAAGATCAGGCCTCGCCGGCCGGAGGCTGCAGTGACACGCCGTGTGCCAGCTGCGCTTCCCGACGTGTCTGCGGGAATGGGCATTTGCCATCTTTGGGGGATCCTGCCGATGTGTGTATCCAGGGGTAAAGTAGTCTTCTGAAATCCAGGCTGTTGCTTGATTCTCATGGAAGAAGCAATGCTTTTAGAAAGACAAGATACATGAAAAACTACCAGCTCTGCACATCTCTCCATACTGCCTACTGCGGGAAGCTTGAGCAAGGCTGGGCTGCTTCACACACGCCTGTGTCTCAGAGAGGTTTCCCTAAACAGCTCCTACTGCTTTCTTGACAGAGCCTCTGAGCCTGCTGAGTAACTTGGCTGAGTCCTGCGCCCTGGTTGTGCTTGTTCAGACTACTTTGGACACTTTCAACGGAGAGTCAAGCCAGATTCCTCCTACCCCCTGCTCCTCTGCTGTCCTGCAACAAGCCTCTGTTTGTTTACTGGAGGTCACTTATCCTGAGCTGTTGCTTTTTTCCTGTCCGCTTCTCCTTGCTGCCTCACACTAAGCGAAACCAACATATTCATGTATTCAAGCGTGCCGGTTCCCAGACCAGCATGGCAGTACTTGTGAATCGTTGCAGCAAGGCTCTGTTTCTGCCTCAGAAGGGAGAAAGGGATGAACTGCAGTGAGGGGAACTTCTCACGTGTGAAAGCAGGATTTAGTGTGTGATAGGCGGAGTGGAACTTGATGGCTATTTTTAAGGGACCTAATTCTGCCTTTCATAGTTACAAAGCGGAGCTTCTCATGACGGCTGCAGAAATTACCCCTGTTCCTGCACCTCTTTTATCAACGAGTACCCCAACTAGATAACAATCACGTATCTCCCCAGTATCTGCACCCTCTCTGTTACGGCTCTGTCTGTTAAGTCACTTGGGATCAAAGTACCCTTCCTTCAGTGCTTTTCTGGTGCCCCTTGTCCTCTCTAATGCTGCTCTCCCTTCATTAATGGCCAAGCAACCATCTAATCTTACCAGCACTAAGAGACCATGTGCCAAAGGAGAAGTGGCAGAGGCTGGAAACATTTCTGTGTTTCGGCAATTTTAAGGTTGATAGCATTTTATTCCTTTTTCAAAAGAGTGAATCATGGTGCTGACTGTAATCTTCACTGCATCTTCCCCCTCCCATTTGTTCGTATTCTCCCCGCCACAAAGGATGAGAGGTGTTGTCCTGTAACCAAATACCTGCGTCTAAGCCACCAGCAAACGCTCTGCAAGCCATTAGTGGTCAACACATATCTGGCAGGGAAACCTCCAGATTTGAAAAAAAATAGTGAATGCAAGAAGGCCCAAGGCCTGATTTTAAAGCCTTGATTCCACAACTAAAATTGTCCAGGAGTTTCCAGTATGATCGTGCTTTAGATCCAGTTTCTAACAACCATCTTTCTCACAGGGAAAAGCTTCAGCTCTTTAACATAAGGATTGCCTGGTCACAGACACTGCCCTGTTTAGTTTCAATCAGCGTTGGGGAGTTGATACCACTTTAAAGTTGGTCGTATTGGCGTAGCTTGCATCTGTACATGTTTAAACGAGGGATTACAGTGATGGAGTGTCCATAAACACCAGTTACGCAGTTTGAACTAAATCACACCTTTCATCATATCAGAAAACTGCTGTGCATGGGACCCAATCTCAGAGAGTAATTTTAAACCAGTTTGAGCTGATACAAAAATAAAACGGAGAGATTTTTCATCAAGTAAAATGTGTTTGGTATATGTTAATCAGGACAGGTATAAACCAATCCAAAGAGGATCTCTGAAAATGAGATAAGATTGTGTACATAAAGGATTTCAGTAGCTCAGCTAAATCAGTTATAAAACTTCTAATTTAAACTAATGCTACCTATATTTGGACAGTGAGAATTAATGGGCTGCAACTCTGCTGTAAGGAAAATGTTACCAGTGGAGATCTAGTCCAAGAAATCTGTCATTTATCAGTTCCTCAAATGCAGCTCAGTCTCTTCGAATTATCTGAAAACATCGAATTACCTGTGAGCCCAATGGTTCTTTGCACAATGCCACAAGTTCATTTTGCAATGGTTAAAATAACCTATGTAATGCAGTTAACATTTCTCCGTAATCTCCTAAATCAATCTAAATCCACTGTTAAAATACCTCTAATTCCAGCTGCAGTTTGGTAGTGGTGTCCCAACAAATTTTAAAACCTCCTTCTCCTCCCGGCATATTTCTTTTTCGAAATGACCAATGGAGAAGCCAATAGATTTCTATAAATCACTGTTGGATGAAAACAAGCATAAAAAGGAGGCTTGAAGTTGTTTAATATTACAGATGTTTTGGAACTCTATTCAGTAGTTGGCAAGTCACACGAAGCTGCTCTGAATTCTTTATAATCTAGACACAAAGATCATTGAACTCTGAGAGAACCTCTGGGCTTTTATTCAAAAATATGTTGGCTTCTATTTACCTCTTTCTTCATTTGTATCTATCAAATGGCTCAATATATAAATAAAGCCCGGGTGTTCTTATTAGCTAAGGCAGTATTTCATGCAGATTAATGCCAGCAGGTTTTGTAAAATACATCTCTATTCAAAGCTGGAGTATGTTTTGAATTAATTTTCATCCTGTATACGAATCAGGTATCTTCTACTCCAGTTCTTGTACAGGGCTCAGCTGCAGCACATAGGAGGAACCTGCCGTGTTTAATTCTAGTCCCATCATCCTTCTTCAGCAAAGCAGTTCTAACCCTAAGCGTCTGCGTAATCCCATTGACTTTAATGGGAGTACTCACGTGCTCAGGTATATTAAAATTGTAATTGAAAGCAGCACCTTGCTTTCTCAGGACCTAAGTGACATACCTAGCATTTTATTGAACAGGCTTATTTAAATATTACCTCATGCATATGTTACGAGCAAATCTTTCTAGTTCAATAAAACAGGGTTATTGTTATTGAGTAAAAAAAATAAAAAATGAAATCTTTACTTTTCTTTGCCTCTAAAGCAGGCTAAAACTCTTACTTGAAACTGAAAATATTGTGTTGGCTAGAAGTACTTTGCCAGCTGAGCCAAAACACAGTCAGATATTAATCTGATGTTGGTCTTAATAGAATAATGGGCAAGAGGATTTAATGGGATTAATAAACTGACTGTTTTAAAGAATGCTTTGGTCGACTACCAGCTAGAAACTCAACATCCCACATAAGATATCTCTGCGTTTGGCTAATTTTGCCAACGCTAAATTGACTGTTCAAATGGTCCCAGCTTTGGAGTGGTTGAGTGGCTTTTTTTTCTGCGTAACATAAACACCCTCACAAGCAAAATCCCTCCACTGAGGCAGTAAGACTGTGATGAAACCAGAGAATGGAGAAAATATACATACAAGATTATAGCGGATCACACGCAAACTGTTCGAGGCACTGCAGCGTGATTTCTTCCCATCCTGCGGAAACTCTGCCTAGTGTGCTCTAATAATGGAAATGTTTGGATTAGTCTACATTCAATCCATTTGCCTCAGCGTCTCACCAAATGTGAGGTACGCCATCAGTCTCGATGACTAACTATTTGTAATTTAGTTGTAGCTTTCTTGTAGCTGTGGCGATCTGAGGTCATCAGCGAAGCGAGGTTTGCGGAAGAAGCATTGCTAATGCATTAGACCAACTGATACGGTTGGAAAAAAACTAATGCAGCTTTTTGGATACACAAACTCTTCGTCGAGATAGACCAGAAGTGTAACTGGAAGATACCTTTGTGCTCACCTGTAAGGACAGAGTGGTTGTACAGGGTGAAGCCCTAGGCTGAAAGTCAGCCATGACCCTATTTTCAGACTCAATGGAGCTGGGTGATTGTTGTTGGGTGCTACTTGGACTAAAGCACTGCTAAAGAAAAACAGAGGTCTTACTTAGGCATCTTGCAATCCACACATAGAGGACAAAGCAGTCGCTTTGTGTCAGCAGGCAAGGAATGAAAAGGCAAATGATAAAGAGGACAGACTGATGTCACAGAAAATAGCACTAACTAAAAAACCTGCAGAGACACACACCTTCCCATGTTTTATACCAATTGATGCTCATTTTAGCATAACAACTACGGATTTCCCTACAGGGTAACTAGCAAATACACACTCAAATTCGTGTATGCCCTCCCAGGCTCTTTCACAATGCTCAGACTAAATACACGGATCTAAATTTCTGGTTTTCACGCTAGAGATTTCAGATTTCTCTGACGCTGAAAGCCTCCAGGAGCCTCAGAGGTGAGTACTGCATCACTACTGTTACAATTAGAAGGCTCGGTGTGCCAGATCTCTAACAAAGAATTTATTTTTCCAAAATATGAAGTATTCTGGCATGCTCAATGACTGTCAACAAATGTAAAAAGATGCAAAGAATTTTTAAATGAATGGCTAAAACATAAATACCTTGTCCTCTCAATGGCAGAGCTCTTGGTCTTGACTCTCACTGGCTCTGTGGCCACTGGAGTTCTTTAGACTAAACAAGAGCTGAATTCCTAGGGTAGAAGGTACTGTAATAAAATCAAATATCAAAACAAAATCAGATCGAATTAACTTAAAAACCTGCCCACTTTTTTCCTCCCTGTCGTTTGCTGGTCACCCTTTAAATTCAGAAGAAAGAGGCTGGATTCATTTTACTGACAGCACCCAGAAACATGCCGATGTCTAAAGAGTACCGCTTCTGAAACGTCCTTTGTTTGGGAAGCTTTAGCGGGGAAAAGGGAACCTTACGCCGTTAATCGGGAATAGCCTTAAATCGTTACGGGGAAACACAGAAGCCCAAAACCGAAGGATACCCTAGCAGACCCTTCCCCTTTCTTAGGAGAACGGCCAGTGAGAGCATTACTTAGGTTTTCTGGGATACAATAGCATTCAGAAGGTGGGGGAAAAAAACCTATAAAAATCGGAATGCCAAAACGCAGTGAAGCTGCCGGCCCGGGGCCGCTGGAGGGCACTGGCGGCCCGCGGCCGGCCGCCGGGGAGGCGAACGGCAGTTTTTTTCTCTTTGAGGTCCTGTCATTCCTGTATAAACAAGTTACGTTCAAGTGTTTAGGATATAAATTACGACCATGCAGGCTTGCCTCGGAAAGAATGTAAACACAGCACTGTGGTCGGAGCAAACTCTGAAACTGACTTTATAATTTATCACAGGCCCTGAGAAGCTCGGGGAAGAAAAGGGCATGTTTGAGCATAAATGTGTATTTAAAAAAGATGAGGAGTTTTGTCTTTATATATAATTACAGAGATATAATTTTATATGTATATGTGTCTATACGGATGTGTGCGTGTATTTACATATGTACACATATAGGCGTACTAGTTTTCTGAAACTCTCGAATTTTCAGCCTTGGGGTGCGGGTACGGGCAGCGCCGGGGTGATGTGGCGGGGCTGCCCCGGCTTGCGGGGCACATTGGGGTACGGGGGTGTCTCTGTCCCCTCCGTGGGACGGGATGGGCTGCGTTGGGGGGGGGGGGGGCGGTGGCGAGTTGCGCCCGCCGGCGGGGCCGCGCAGGGCTGCCCCCGGGACGTGGCCCCGGCCGTGGCCACCCCCCGGGCCGAGGCGGGCCGTGCCGTGTGGGTTCGGCAGGCACCCCCCGAGGGGCAGAGGGGGGTCGGTGTGGCCGGGGGCGCCTGCGGGATGAGCGGGCGAGCAGCTCCCGGCGCCCGGCTCCGACCCTCGGGCCGCTCACCCCCCGCAGGGCACGGCAGCATCTCGGGGACGGGGTTTGTTTTGCTCGGGGTATTTTATGGGCCCTTTTTAATTTTCTTTTGTTTCTTTTTGTTTCTTTTATTTTCTTTTTTTCTCCCTTCCCGCCCTATTCACTAGCCACGCCGTTCTCGGTGCCTCCCCCCAGTCCTTATCAAAGCACTGTTTTATCGCGGAAACCCACCCATGACTTGCCCTCCCCGGGTGCAACCCGGCGTTGCGCTGGGGCTGCTGCCCCCGGCCCTGGCAAAGCCCCGTCGTGGCACAGAAGGACTCCGACGGGGCTGCGCCGGCAGGCGGGACGGGGACACGGGGACACCTGGACACAGCTCTACACACAGGGGAGGGGGTTTCGGGCCCGGGAGAGCCCTTGAAGAGAGGAGTCAGTCTGGACCCCGCTGCTTCTGTGTCCGCCGACCCGGTTATTTCAAAATCTATCCAGCAGCGGGAAAAAGCAGGGTGGGACGTGGGAGCGGGCGGTGCAGCCCAGAGACCACGGCACTGGCACCCTCGGGTCAACCGCTACGCTCCCCTCCTCCGCCTCCAGCCGCTGAAGGATCTGGGGTTGCAGCTCGAACAATCTCGGATGCTGGGGTGGAAGACTTTTCCCAGAAGGAGGCGAAGGAAAAATAAGTGCCTGTCCAGTGCATAGTCGTTTATATACATTTTATTGGAAAAAAAAATTTGTACATCAAAATATTTTGGCAAACTGTAAAAAGTATACATAAGTGCAAATATATTCTCCTTTTAAAGCAATAGTGTGTGAGTATACACGAGATTTATTTAAAATAATTTTTTTAAAAATACTGTGGTAGAAAACAACTTTTGTAAAAATAAAAAAACAAAACATTGTATTGCTGCAATACTGGAAAAAATTGAACTTTTCTTAAAGTCTATACACGAAAGGGCTAAACAATACTGTTTTAATAATATCGATCGGTCGGTGCTGAAGTCCATACAGAGTGTCCTTGGTCGGGCTTGGGGAGAGAAAAAAATAAAGAAATCAATTTCCCACTAACGCAGCAACGGAAGGGGGAGTCCTCGCAGGTGCTGAGCTGGGAGATTTATTTTTCCTATTCAAAGACACTTTCTCGTATACAAAAATATCGAATTGTTCCCTTTCCCAAAGCTCGATTCTTTAGGAGATCACAGAAAGGTGGTTTATGATTAAGGTGGTCAGACTTGGCATAAGGACACTGAAGTCCCACCTAACCCAACACATCACACAAGGCATTTTTTCGTTTAGGAAGAGCTTTGGAGCGTGCATCGGCTGTACTTGTCCTTCAGAGGATGGAGAGGGACCGAAAACACTGCTTCCTTAGGTAATTTTTCTAAGTGACTCGTGTACTACCAATGCTATCAGAGTGCACATTATATTTAATCTGCGTGGGTCCGTCTACACCTCGGCTCTGTTCATGCCACCTGATTGTCTCTGTTGGGGCGCTGCCTTCACATCACGCAGGGCTTGATGTCTTGACAGACGCTTTGATGGTGGTGATGGTGGTAGTAAGATCCACTAGCGGATGGGTGAAACGAAGAAATACCGTTAAAATTGAGGACAAAATCTTTCCTGTCGCACACTGGGGAGGGGTGATGCTGGTAGCGAGGCAATCCCACTGCAAGAGAAAGAGATAAGAAGAGCTGCTGAGAAGTCGGGGTAGCTCTGCTCGGGCGGAGCAGCCCTTTCTCCCTCACCCGCAGGGAAGGGAGCCTGCGCACAGTCGGGCTGACACTTTCCCTCTTCGTTTACCCCGCTCTCGCCTCCCAACCCTGCGAGATTCGGGAGCTCCCCTTCGGCTTTCCTGGAGGCGGACCGGGCGCTCCCCCCGGAGCAAAGCCTGCCCCGCTCGCAGGGCAGAGAGAGCGGTGGGTCCCATCGCCCCGAGAGAGCAGGGGACGTCGATCCCCCGGTGTCCCCCTATGGCCCGCGGGTGGGCTCGGGGCTGCACCCGTGCTCGTACAAGCCCCCGCGCCCGCTCTGCGCAATTATATCCCACAATTATATCCCACAATTATATACCACACAACGGTGTGGCACACAGGCTGAGGACGGGAAGGCGGGCGGAGGAGGATGCCCACGGACACACGCGTGGCCGCATCCCGGGCGCAGGCATGCCTCAGAGCATCCCTCCCGTGTGGCGACACAGGCACAGCTCAGTGTCTGCCCCTCTGCCTGCGCATTTACCAGCGTGTGGGGTCAGGTCAGCCTCTGCGTGTGGTGTGGATGAAGGAATGCGTGTGTGCGAGGAGAGGATGCGACTTGCGTGTTTTTCTGGATGCGCCGAAGCCATTTCAATCCGATTTCCATCTCTGGTCCCTCTTGCCCCTTCCTGGGAGGTTTTTGCCTTTGACTTGAATGGCTGCAGGTTGAATTCCAACCACGATCCGTTTGTGTGTTGATAGTGTACTTATCTATGTGTGTGTGCGTGTGTATAGGAGCGCGCACGTCAATACGCGTGTGTGCTTTCAGCAAACGTAAAATACAGAGCGAGGACACCCTACGGTTCATCATCACCAACGAGGCGAAGAACACCCGCGGCACCAACATGTAAATGACCTTGCAAATTCCCATTTTCATTTCCCACAGCCTAAGGCAGCCTTTCGGGGGACAAAGTCCAAGGGCCGCGCGGGAGACGCACACTCCCCCTTCCCTCCTCCAGCCCGGGACATCGGGCCGTGCTGGGATCTTTAGCCTGGCAGGGTTCCTACTGGATCCGGCGGGAAGGGGAGCATTGCCTGAGCAAGGCCTGCAGGGTAGAGCCAGAGAGGGATTTGATTTGGCATGTGGACGTCAAACTCGGCTAGCGGGATCCTGTCAAATCTGACCGAGGGTCAGGGAAAAAAAAAAAAAAGAAAAGAAAAAAAAAAGAGAGTAAAAAAAAAAAAAGGAAAAAAAAAAGCAGCAAAAGAAGGAGAAGCAGAGAAGGCGGGGGGGAAAAGCGGGAAACGTCCCCGGTTTTCCCCAGGGTGGTGGAGCCGAGCCCTTTGGCGGCGGCCGGCGGCGGTGCAGAGGCGGCGCGCACAGCCCGTCTCCTCCGGCACTGTCCCCTCCTTCACCCCGCAGAGCTCACTTTATAAAAGTGATTATTTCGCTGGATTTCCTCGGCTTTCTAATAACCCTGCTGGTATGCTCACCATAAACCGGGGCACTTTATTACAATCCCGATTCAATCATTTAGCAGGATTTAATAGCGTGCGAAAAAAATCCGGCTCCCCCCCGCCCCCCAGCTTCAAAATCCTTTTAACAGAACCGAGCCTCCTGTTTCCAATTTTTTCCTCTCTTATTCTTGGGTCTGATGCAAATTCAAGGTTTTAAGTCCGCCCTGTCGCTGTCATAAGTAGAGGATTATTGACTGATCAACAGCGATTGCCACCGAATTTGCTTTGCGTTTAACTAAGAGAAAGGGAAAGGCGAAATTCACTTGCTACTGTTTTCGTGGGGAGAGAAGGAGAAAGATTACTGCTGGTAATGACTACGAATGAAGGAGCTCGGATCGTTTTTCCCCATCTCCTTTCACTCTACTAGAACTTTTGCACCGCAGAGATTTTACGTAGCACACAGGAATAAGGATTGGATCCACTCAAAAAAATAAAGGGTTGGGGTTTTTTTTTTAGTTAGTCAAGGACTGGGGGTGGCTTCCACTAAAGTCCTGGGCCCAGATCCTGAAGCTGTAGGAAATAAGCGAGAAACTCCGTTTTGCGGAGTGGTGGCATTAAGTCTGAGCTGCTAAAACGGACGCCCGTCGTCGGCATTAAGAAAGCGTCCATCGTTCTGTCTGCGTGTATATCCGTCCTTGAACAGAAACAATTCAGATTTAAACGGCTCCAGCCTCAGAAAAGGTGGTGGAGGCTTCGGGGGAACTAGTTCCCTTCCTCTCTCTCCTTCTGCTTTTTGTTTTGAAGACCTGTTCTTGGGCTGCTTCAAAATGAAAATTTCTCTTCCAGGAATCGCCTTTCCCACCTCGGGTGCCTGTCAGGAGGAGGGGGCAGCTGCTCACCAGCCCCGCTCCCCGGACCAGCCCCGCTCCCCGGACCAGCCGCACTCCCGCTCCACGCGTGGCCCCGTGGGCCCTGCGCGGCGGCCCGCGGGGCCGCAAGGAGTAAAACAAACAGGGGAAAAAAAAAAAAAGGAAAAGAAAACAAACAAACAAGCACAAACAAATCCAAGTAACAACAGCTATATCAACAAAGCAAAGAAGAAATTCCTAACGGTAAAGGTACATATTTCGGCGGGGGGTGGCCTTGTGAACCATCCGGCCTCTCGCCCCGGCCCCCAAAACCACGTGGAAAGACGATCTGAGTCTCCGAAAAGTGGGTTCAAGCCTCCGCAGCAGAGCCCCGTGGGCACGGAGGAGCCCGTCTGGGGACGCACCGCCTCCCCGCAGCCCGCTCTGCGCCGAAATCCCGGTAAGACGGCGACCCGCTCTGCAACCGCCTCTCCCCAGGAGCCACACCAGGGCTATTTAGGGGTTTGGGGTTTTTTTTGTTTTGTTTTTTTTAAGGGAGGAAAATTTGCAACCGCTTGCTCTGCCCTGACACCCCAAGTCCTTTCTGCGGTGATGGCAAGGCGGCTTCCCGGGCGTCTGGGCTCCCAGCTCGCCCTCCCCGCGGGGGCAGCAGCCTGTGGGGAGGCCGGGGCAGGCTGCGGGGCTCGCAGAAGGACAGGAGAGTGATTGACAGGCGCCCAAGGAGGGGGCGGGAGGGGACTCAGAGCTGAGGGTCGCCTGTATTTGTTACTTGTTGAAATTCCCATAAAATTGAACAAGACCCCGCTCTCATAGGGGTTAAGTCAGGCTAAAATCCTCTTCGGTGTGGTCCAGCCCAGACTGTCTTTGTTTGCTTAACCTCCGGGACCCACGTTTAAAAGGGCTATTTGGAAAATTTCCCCGTAAGAGCCCAACATCTTTTACCCATTTTTGTGCTCGGATTTTTCTGAGCAGACATTGTCTGTAATCACCGGCCGGAGGGGTGGGGGGGTTGGGAGACAGAGACCAGAAAACTCTTTCCCTCCGGTTGCAGAAATACACTGGATCCGCTTTAATCTCTCGCGCATTTTTCAAGATAAGCGGTTTGGTTTCAGGTTTTTTTTTTTTCTTTTTCTTTTTTTTTTTCTTTTTTTTTCACTGCAGGGCTTAGAAGATAATATTTAACGCCTTTTTTTGATTACTCCTGAGACGCGTCTCCGCGGACCGCAGTTTACCGAGGCGGCGGCGATGCCTGGCGGCGCTCCCCGCTGAGTGAAGCCGCAGCCCGGGGCGGCGGGGATCGCCCCGATCCCGCCGCCGCCCACAAGCCCACATGCCGCCGGCACTCGAGGAGCCGAGGGGGGACATGCGAGCCGGGACGAAGCCGGGACGGAGCCGGGCTTTCCTCGGAGCGCTCCTTCTTGGCGCTGGGCAAGACGGAGGGATGCTCGCCGCCGTACCCACGCCCCCCCCCCCTACGCCCCCCAGGCATCCCCTCTGTCCCGAAACAGAACAGCTCCAACCCACGCGTGTTTTCTTCCCTCTCGCAGACAATGCCCCTCTTTTTCCTACGCCGTGGAGGTCGGGGTTTCCCCGCGCGAACCCCTCCTCGCCGGAGAAAGCCCCGCCGGCGCCCCGCTCGCCGCCGCCCCCGCTGTCCCACCCCCCCGGGTCCTTACCTGAGAGGTCGTCGCGGGGACTCTGGTGCAGGTAGCCCTGCTCCAGGGAGTAGGAGGGCACGCTGGAGTGGATGCCGGAGGAGGCGGCGTTGGCGGCGGGGAGGCCCTGCTGCTTTATGTAGGGCGAGGCCCCCGAGGCTGTCCAGTGAGCCGAAGGGCTCGTGTAGGGCGAGTGGCACTCGATGGCGCTCGCCATGGCCGGCGAGGAGGGCACGGGGCTGCTGCTGCTGTCGGGGCCGTAGTCCCCGTTGGCAGTCACCGGGCAGCTGGCCATGTAAGTCGAGCCCGGGTTGGGCGACATGTGCGGGACATGGTGGCCGCCGCTGAGTCCCTCGTAGCCGCTGGCCATGGCGTTGGGCATCATGTCGAGGTTGTAGCCGTTGGAGTGGCAGGCGAGGGAGGCGGGGGGCGCCTGGAAATCGAAGCCCTGCGGGAGGATGGAGGCGCCGAAGCCCAGCCCGTTCATCATGCGGTACATGGGCTTCAGCGCCTGGCATTTCCTCCTGAAGCCGCGGGGCCGCCGTCGGAAGGAGCCCTCCTCGAACATGAACTCGCTGGCCGGGTCGATGGTCCAGTAGTGGCCCTTGCCCGGGCGGCCCAGTCCCTTGGGCAGCTTGATGAAGCACTCGTTGAGGGAGAGGTTGTGGCGCACGGAGTTCTTCCAGCCCTGGTAGGAGCCACGGAAGAAGGGGAAGCGGGCCTGCAGGAACTGGTAGATCTCGCTGAGGGTCAGGCGCTTGGAGGGCGAGCTCTGGATGGCCATGACGATGAGGGCGATGTAGGAGTAGGGAGGCTTCTCGGGCCGCCGCAGCCCCGAGCTGGCCTTCTTGCTCTTGGAGGACGCCGCCGCCGCCGAGGAGGAGGAGGAGGTGGAGGTGGAGGAAGAGGAGGTGGAGGTCTCCAGGGCGGAGGAGGGCGGCCGGCTCATCTGGAGAGCTCCGGGAGCCGGGCTGCAGGAGCGGAGAGGGATGGGGGGCTCCTGCCGCTGCTGGCCGCTCTCGGTGGTCATCTGGCGGAGGGAGGGGAATGGGGCAGGGTGGGGTGAGGCTGGGAGGGAAGGGGGGGAGCCGGGCGGGGTGGGTACCGGGGCGGGGGGTGCCCCGCAGGGGGAGAGCGGGGGGGGGGCGGTGGGAGCTGCTGTCCTCCGGGCACCTCCTCAGCGCGGCGGGCGGCGGCGGGGCGGCGGCAGCGCCCTGCGCATCCCTCCCCGCCGTCCCTTGCGCAATGGCTCCTCTGCTTTCCGCCGGAGCCAGGCACTGGCGGGATGGACCGGCCCGGCCCCGGCCCGGCCCCCGCCCTCCCCGCGCCGCCCGCGGAGGCTCCGCTCAGCGCCGCTCCGCTTCCTCCCCGGCCCCCCACCTGGGGACCATCCCGCTGCCTAATCCGGCAAGGGGAGGAAGCGCAAGAGCCCCCCCCTCCAATCTCTTCCGCACTGTTATTCTTTCATATATACTTTCTTCTTACGTAAAAGGCACAGAGCGACCGCCTATCAGTTCCTTCAATCTTGCTCTTTTTTTTCTTTTTTTCCCCCCTTTCCCCGCAGACCCCCCTGAATCCGGCCGAGAAATCAGCAGAGATAGAGAGAGGGGGAGCGAGGAGGGGGGGCAGGGGGAAGAGACCACCCCCTTTCCAGCTGGCCTCTGTCCACCCGTCATCTGGGCAGGAGGGGCTGAGGCACTGCTGCCGCACCATTCCCGGCTGGCTGCCGCCGCCGGCCCCGCAGCGACACCGTTTACCGCCTCCCCGGGGCTCCCCCGGCCCCGCAGGCACCGGTCTGCCCGCTGCTCCCCGGCACGGCCCCGGGGCGAGGGAAGCTGCTGCCAGCCCAAAGCTCCGCCGCTGCCCCCGGGGCACAGGGGCGCTGATGCCGCCGGGAGCGGGCGTGGGTGCGTGTGAAGGGGTCGCCCGCCCTGCTGAGCCCCGGGCAGCTGCGTCTGTTGCTCCTCAAGCCTGTCAGACCTCCGGGTTTTAAGACTTCTCGCTACGCCTTGCCACCCTCCCCCACTATAAAATGTAATTCATTTTATAGGGCAATAGGGGTCGAGTCCGAGGACCACGGATGCGCCCTCCCTCCGCCCCCCTGGGTACGTCCCCCCGGTGCGGCGGGTGGGTCACGTGTGTTGGCAAACGCCGTTTGCCGGAGGAAACGGGGCGCCTGGGGGGGCAGGGAGCAGAGGGGCCGGCGGAGGCACAGGCCTGCTCCCAGATGATGGAGGAGGCTCCAGGATCAAACTGGAGACGGAAGGAGGGACGGCGGCGGGAGGAGAGGCAGAGCAGACAGGGATGCTGGACCAAAGGCACGGGGGTGGGAAGGACGCGGGCAGAGCGGGACGCCGTGTCAGCGTGCCTGCAGCGCTGTGTGTGTGTCTGTGTGTCCGTCTGTCTCCAGCGCAGCTCCGTGCTGAGAGCTCGCTGGTGGGTACGGGCAGGGAGGGGGTGGGGCTGGTCCCAGACAGTGACCTGCAGTTGAGTGGTAGCAGGCTTTTTCCATCAAACTCTGCCTGGATACCACACACAGAGCCCAAGTGTCAGTTTACTGCCCTGAGCCCGGCTCCTTTTCCCTAAGCTCCACAGTAATTAGACAAAGAAAACCTAAATTAACTGAACAGGCGTCGACAGCTTCCTCCAGATCACCACTGCTACATACATGGGAATGTGTCCGAAAATGGCTTGATTGTACCTGAGGATCAGCTAAGAAAAACACTACCAAGCCCAGCAATGTTTACTACACATTTTTAACAGAAAAAAAGTGATCGCCCAGTCCGTAGACCGTGTTTACCTTTCTTGAGGCGTAGATTTAAATTGTTCCCATAGTAAAAAAAAAAAAATATTAAAAAATATCTATTTCTAAATCAATCTACCTCTCTGTATATCTTGTTTCTTTTTTTTTTTTTTTCCCCCCTCTGGAGGGGCAGGGAGGCCGACGTGCGATTCCTGATCTCGTTGTAACGACCAATTCGGAATATTAAAAAAAATAATAATAAACCGGTGGTTTCGTAGGTAAACATCCTTCCCTGCTCTAGGTCGGCGAGCGAGCGTCCTTTTTCGCCTTCCGCGGCGGGACGTCCGTCTAAAAGTCACCCTCGAGTGAAATGCCCGTCGTTTCGGCGATCGTCAGGAGGCTCGATGCATCAAATGCAATGGTGGGGGGGCGGGAAGACGTCGCCTGAAAATGACCCTAACCTACCCCCTTTTCAGATAACTCGTTTTGATCATTAATGTTAGTCGAGAGGGAAGAGGCATTTACTCCCAACGCAGATGTCACGATATACGACGGTGCCGTTACTTTTCGGTGCGAGACAGGACTGACAATGAAGCAGAGGGCAGCCCGGTGGCAGGCAGCCGCATGCTGCTTCAGTCGCGACTTGACACAGCCCTGATAGGCGAATCGGGGTTAACACATGCACTCAGCAGCCTTCTACCTGTTAGCAATGTCCTCTTCTTCGCAGCAGACGCTGGTTTGAAACACAGCATGAAGAGGTCTCCAAGACATGGTACCGAGACTTTAAAAGATGGTTTGAAGTGCCTATGATTAAACAGAAGTGCATTTGCTGTTTGGTGGAGATGTTTATTTTGGTTGGTGTATCCATTTCTGAGCTGATCCCAGCTTTGGAGCACAACTGGTTTGTTTTACCAGAGTATACGGAAATTAAACTTTTTGGCAGATTTGGTTACTCAGATGTTGTTCTATAATCATCGTTTTTATTCTAGGAAATCTCTTCATTATTGCGGTTTCAGTTTCATGTTCATAACACAGTCCCCTTTGCTTCGTGGGCTAAATGAAATAAGTTAGACTAAACCAGTTAAGAAAACGGGAGACAAATATGAAAGATAAATGTTTACGGTTATCTTGGAGTCCTTCCCCCCCCCTTTTCTTACCCCCACCTCTTTTTGTTATTTTTCTATTCTTTCCCTCCTTTTTTTTTTTTTTTTAACTGCGTGCTTCAGGCTCTTTCCTCTCCTCTGAGGTCCTGCAGATGAGAAGCGTTTTTTCAATTAAAGCCGAGACTGAAACTTAAACAAATCCCTCCAGTATTGTAAAAGTGCGTTTCCTTAAGCCCTGGAGGATTTTCCTCCGACTGTCAGTTTCAGGGTGCCTGGATTTAGATCTCGATCTGCAGGGGCTGACAGAGATCCCTTTCCGCATGAGAGGCATGCGGGCATTTTAACGAGCTGGAGGAGCCGAGCAGCCGCAGCCGAGCGCTCGGCAGCCGGTCCCAGCGGCCCCGGTGGGCCCGGTGGCCCGGGGCGACCGCCTGGGGTGGGGGGGCAGCTCCGCCGCGGCGGAGGGAGCAGAGAGGCTGGGATGGGAAGGGACTCGCAGCGGTCCTGCCCCGTCCTTTGTGCTGCTCCCGGGACCTCTTGACTTCTCGGGACCTCTGGCAGTAGCCGTGCGATCCCGATGTTTGTTTGGAGAGGTTTTTCCGCTTTTTTTTTTCGCCGCCCCCCTTCCCCTTTTTTTTCTTTGCGGACGCAATGGGCAGCAGGCGTGACTCTTTTTATAGACGTCTCCCCGAAGCCTGCCACCAGGACCCTTCTTCCCAGCTCCTGTTAAAGGGTCGGTCTCCCCTTTCCCGAGGCAGAGGAAAAGGAGAGACGGTCGCGGCGTCCGAAGTGTTGAGACACCTCCCATCTCAAATGCAGACAAGGACACTCAGCCCAAACGTAGAGGCCTACCTCTCCTTGCGAGAATAAAAGACAGCCTGACCCCAAAACCATCACCAGACATGCTCCCTGCGTGGAACGGGCACCTCTCTCGTAGCATTTTGCAGGGGGTTACCTGGGGTATCGCCACATTGGTTTGGCTGGCTTCCCGTGGAGATACCTTGGGAAATTTTTCAGCAGTGCCTAGATGTCGGGGTGGTGGTGGTGGTGAGCTAAGCCTGGGTCAGGACACCTCCGTGAAGGTGATGATCGTGAATTAGCAGGGTCGCATCTTTCCCTTTTCCTCCCTGCAGCACAAGTCTCCCGTCCAGGGCAGCCTTGTTCAGTGCCCGAGGACGGAGAGAAAGACCAGGCGAGAAAGAAAGTTTGGGCGAGAAGCCATCCGAGGAGCAGGACCTATTCGCCTTTGGAGAAGTGTTTTTCAGGGGGAAATCGGCCTCAGCAGGTGGGAGAAGAGGCACCACCCAACTCTCCCAAGCTGGACACGCAGGACCCTGACTCCCGGGAGCGTCTCGCAGGGAGCCGGGACTCCGCTGTCTCCAAGGACCGGGGGACCCCGCGGAGGGGAAGGTGCGAGCACTGAACACTAGGGACGCAAAGACATTTACCCCGCTCTGGACAGGTTCTGCTTTCGCGGGCGTTTGGTCCCTTCAACGTACTGAAAAGTATTTATAAGTTTTTACACTTTCCGTGACAGCACCTACAGCCTAAAATTTTATTGCAGTGTTGACCCCCCCGTCCATCTCACCCCCGCCCCCCGACCAAGATTGCTTCCGTTCCCTGCATCCCATCCCGTCCTCATCACTGCCCGGGAGCCGTGGCAGAAAGACACCCTGCGAGCCTGAGATGCCCACTCTCCCTCCGAGCTCGCCAAGCCCAGAGTTTAGCAAAGCCGACTCCCACCCAGCCGCGGGGATCTCCGGGGGGTGCCGAGGGTGGTCCCGGGCTGCCCGTCCCGTTTCTTTCCCCGCGGTCCCGGGATGGCGGGGCACAGGGGGAAAGAGAGGTCCTCAGATGTGGGGTAAAGCAGGGGCTCCGATGGATCCTGGCCGCCCTACAGATAACGCGGTTGTTGCAAACAGCCCGTCGGAGCTGCGAGGACATAGCGGCGATTAAACCTGCACAAAGACACGCTCCGCGTAAAATAATAGCGTCGGTTTTGTAAGTGTCAGCCCCCGAGTAATTCCACCAAGTGTTTGTGTGGGTAGACTTTGCTTTTCCTATGCCAGATGACAATGTTAAAGATTTTATCCCCTTCCAGCTCTGCACAGCTCCAACTGAACTTCCCGGAGCATCAAAATAAACCCCCTACAGCGGTCAGGATATAGGTCACCTCTCTAAAAGGAAACACAACCCTTCCAAAAATATAAAACATCTTTGACGTAAAAAAAAAAAAAATACTCCTTTGTCTCCGAGTATCCTCTGTCGGTGTAAATAAAACGTGACAAGGCGCGGGGTAAAATAAGAAGCGGGATGTTTCGAGATCAGAGCCGAGGCGAGGTCCCCGCCGCAGTGCGGGCAGCCGGGCGGCGGCAGAAGAGCGGGCAGCTGCGGGCAGGTGGAGGGGTCTCTGCCGGGCTCCCGGTGAGGAGGCTCGGGCAGACCTCCGAGGGGACGCTGCCAAAGAGATGGGTGACCGATCCGACCGCCCCACCCGCCCACATCCCCGTCGGGTCTCAGTGGTAAAGGTCGCGCAAGAGCCAGGAGCCACAGCGCAAAAATGTTAGCGGCAGCCCTTGTCGTAGGGGTTCATCGCGTCCCTGCAAGGCTGTAGGAAAAGCCACCCCCTAATCCCGCTCCGCATACCCCGCTGACAGCCGCGAGTAAGGGCAAACACGGTTTGGCCCGAGATCTGAACACACGGTACCTTTTTGACTGGCTTCTCCCCCGCCCAAGTTTACATTCCGATCAAATGAGATTTCTGACTTTACACATTGTCAATAATTTTCATACGTGCTCCAGCCTTAATTACTTTCCATACCATTTGCAGCAGACAAATAGTTTCAGCGGGGCGAGGGAGCCAGCGGTGCCCCCGGCCCTGGCGGAGGGCTGCGCTTTTCTCCCGGCTCCTCGCCGCCCCCCGGGACCCCCCCGTCTTCCCCAGCGCCCCATCCCCAAACGCCCCCGGCGCGGCGGCATCCCCTCCCAGCAGAAACACGAGTGAAAAGCTCCGCGGGACGCCCCCGGCGACAGAAAACGGGTCTCGCCGGATGGGCAACAAGGGGGGGGCCATCGGGGCGGGAGGGCTCGTTGGGATGGTAGGCATGTCGGAGGGTGTTGTGCGTTTGTTTTAATTTCGGAGGAAGAAGGGCCTGGGCGGCGCTGCACGCCCCTCACCCGCGTCGCGGCGGTGCCTGCGGGCCGCGGAGCGGGGCTCGCCCGCAGCCCCGGCCCCGCTGCCGGGGAAGGCACTAATCAGGAGCAGGTTTCCCCGCTCCCTCCTTTCCTTCCCCCTCCTTCCCCCCCCCCCCCCCCCCCCCCCCAGCACCCCCCTCTCCTTTCGTGAGAGGTTTTCATTAATTTTTAAGTAAAGCCCATAAAACATAACGACCCACTCAAAGGTAGGGCCGAGTTACTGAGTGCCGGATTATTACATGATTTACGAACATAGTTTGGAAAAAAGTAATAATCCAAGCTCGCACCTCAGCAGCGAGCCTGCCAGGGCCGGGCCCGGCGGCAGCGGCCGCGGCCCCGCCACCTCCCGCCTCGGCGACACTCATTAGGGCCGGTCCGAGGTGGCGGGGGCAGGAAACCGTAAAGCCGATTTTTACATGTCTTCTTTTTTTTTTTTTTTTTTTTTTTTTTCTGTGTGTGTGTGTGTTTATATTTTTACGGGCTGTATCTCCCCTTCTCCCCGCCTCCATACACACCTTTTTACACCGGTACCTCCAAAGCCCAGCGTTCGCTACGATCCCCCACCGGATCAAAGGGGAAAGGGGGGAGCAACGATGCCTTCGGGGTCCGCCCCCCACCCCCCTCTCCCATCACCCTTTCTCTCTTTCCCTCCTCCATCCGGGAGGCTTTTATTGATGAGCTGCCTCCGAGCCCCCGCACGAAATGTCCCTGAAGGGTTTAGACAATTCATCAGCCATCACTTTCGGTATCTGCTTCCTCCCTTTCAAATACAATCCTCGCACACCACGCTAGGAGGGGAGGGGAGCATACTTGAGACCAGAACAGCTACATAATCAACGTCAAAATGATACCACTGACCTTTCGGAAACATGGACTTCGGGCCAAAAATCCCTCCACATGATTTACTTTTCCTTTTTTTAAATTTAATTTTTTTTTTTTTAAACTTTCACTGCCACAGTGTATACGCCATTATTGCTTGCTTTCCACAATTCATTAGGGTTTTGCGGCATGGCAGAGCCACCTCTTCCACCGCAACAGAGGGGGGAGGACAACAAAAAAAAGGGGGGGGGGGAAAGAAAAAAGAGAGGCTTCAAAACGATGTCGCTCGCTGGCGGTTCCCCGCCGGGCAGGGGGTGGCTCTCGGAGCCGCAGTGCCTCCGGGCCGGGGGGGACACGACACCGGGGGCCGCCGGGGCCCCCGACTCTCCCCGGGGGAGACCCCCGTCCCCGCGGCGCGGCCGTTCCGCTGGGTGGCGCTGTGCTCCGTTAAATGGGGTCCGGGCCCCGCCTCACCTGCCGGGCGGGGCGGCCCGGGGACCCCCCTCCCTCCCCCCCGGAGCCCACCGCCCCCAGCTTCGTCTCCACTGTGCACCTTTCTCCAACAGCTTCTGGGACGGTCTACTTTAAAAACACTTCTATATTGTGGTTTTTTCGCCCCTTACTCAGATGAATTATGCCACTGCATGGAGAGGAAGAGGGGGACCACCCCCCACCCACCCCCCAACCCCGACGATTTCAAAAGCCCCCTTGTTTGGCTCTCGTGTCATCCCTGCCGATAACGCCAGCCATGCCTGTTTCTTGCCACGAAAATAAATTCCCAGGCTGACAGACGGAGAGGGGGCCCTGGGAAAGCCGGCCCGGCCCCGATCCGCCCCCCACCTCGCCCCGGTCCCAGCCCTCCCTGCCGCCAGGCTGGGTTTAAACATCCCCCATCGCTCCAGAAGCGAAAACTCTCGCCTCGGATTTGTCCCAGGGCAGGGTAATATCCTTTGCTTATAAAGACCTGCGATGCCTTTTAAACACGAGGTTGACATCACACTTACGTTATGCGTTTGTCTTTATTAAAACTTCGAGGAGGGGTTTTATTGTTTGGACCGAGGGGAGAGCAAGGCTGAGATTTGTTGCGGGGTTCAGGTCGTATGGCCCAAAATAAACCCCTTGCTGTGGGGCTGGGCGGTGAATAGGGTCTCTGTGAGCCAGGGGCTCCTTCTGCCACAGCCAAAGGGGGAACCCGGTTGTTAGCCACCCCGGGGGCAGGGGGACTCGGCTCCCCGGGGCAGGCAGTGAGCCCAAGCTGCTTCGCCTCCGAGGGGACGCCCGAGGTCTCCTTGGTGCAGCCCGGCACCCAGGGAAAGGGGAAAACACTTGTGGCTGCTTGGGTGAGAAAAGCTGTTTGAACAGCATCAGAGAAGAGGCAGAGAAATGTCCAAGTCGATGCAGTCACAAAGACATTTTACTCCTCTTCTGCAAAACCAAACCGCCTTTGGAGCTGTATGCTACATGCAAAGCAACAATCTCTTCGAGCGCTAGTTATAGTTAAATCCCTCTCACTTCCTTGATTTTCAGTCTCCTGAAAAACAAAACAGCAAATAAAAATCAAACATAAGAAAGTGGATTTGAGGGAGAACTTTTGTGATTCCTTCCGCTTTTCTTTCCCCTTGTCCTTCTCTGTATGAAAAGATCCCTGTCTTCTTCCCACTCAGAGAACGCTGTCCTATTGCATGCATAGATGCTTGCCTTTCCTTGAGCCACTACATACAATAGCAGTATACTTAATCACTGTATTAGCTCATTATTAGCAGAACACTCACTTTCTGGGACCTGTCCCTGCCCCTCACTTGCAGCAAAGCTGGTAGAAGGAGGGGACTGGGTAAATGGGCACTGTGGTGGCATTGCCTGTGGGCTGGGTTTTTAGGTTGCTAGGCAAGAAAGGAGTCCATGAAGGAGGTGTGGAGCCCTGCAGAGGCAGGGGACACTTCCCAGAGTGGGGAGCGATGCTGTGTGTGTGCAAGGGTGAGTTCCTAGTGTGTGGAGCTGGGCTAGATGTGGTTTCCTCTCTGCACGTGTCTCCCTGTATCACTGGTTGAGGGTTGCTGATGAAAACTGCCGGGGAAGAAGACAGACGCTCCCAGAAGCTGTGTCTAAGGACCAAGACATACTGTCTATAATCTCTGTGCAGAAGGATTTCTTTCCTATGCATACATCCAGGCACTGGCCAATGAGGCTAGGGTGTGCAGCAGGGATCTACAGATGCTCTTGCAGTACAACAAATAATACCCGGTGGGGGATGTTGCATGGAGTTTCTGATCCAGGCTGTACAGGAAAACACACCTCTGTCCTGTCTGCCCTTTTCCAGAGGCTCTGCATGGGAAACATAGCGTGCACCTTCATGGGGTGGAGGCTTCATTTCCTGCATTCTGGTAAGACACTAGTTAAAGCATCAGAGTCCCATCTAATGGGTAGCTTACAGCTCTTATGACTAACGACTCATCTGATTACCTCAACAGATCAGATATGGAGGCTCTGAAGATATCTGAGAGAGAGCAGAAAAAGAAATGAAACAACAGCCATGGAGTGGGTGAGGGGCAGAGGCCTCCCATGGGGAAGGCCGTGTACACCCACTGCTCCACGTGGTACAGAGGATACAATGTCCTGCGTGCAGTTATTCAAATCCTGCTGTTATTCGAATTAGGCTTTTTCCTCTCCTATTCCTCCTGTTCTCACGAAAAAAGGAGAGAGAGAGAAAAAAAAGCCTGTGGGCCTTAATGGAGAAGAAGCGTATCTGCTTAACAGAAAACATCACATCTTTTCCACTCCAAATTGACTCTTATTACAAACTCACTCTGAGAAATGCTGGACCCAAGAGGATGTGTCCTTTTCTCCAGGCTAGAAGAATGCTAGTGGAGCAACTGATTGGAAGATTAAGCTGCTGCCAAAGTTGTCCTGCCAGTAACTAATTTATTCTCCAAAGGATAACTTCTTCCAACTCCCGGAATCTGCAGTGTGGATCCAAGGGGAAATTTGGCTCAGAGGAGGTAGCATGTTCAGTCTCTGAGCTTCATGCAGAAATATGAATCTCTTGCTGGGGGTGGAGACGTGTCATTGCCTTTAAAAGTTTGAGCCCTTGTACAACTCTGACCCATTCATCTCACTGGGACCTCTGGGTTTAAAAGTAACTAGTGGTGATATTTGTGCACATCCAGATCATGTCTCCATGGTTGCCTTTCTTTTCAACCTGTCTCCAGTTTTATTCTAAAGTTATTTCTTCTCAGAGACTGGACCTAGCCCTGCAAAGTGGCACATTCCCAGCTGAAATTTAGGAGCAACTGGCTTATTACCAATTACTTAGAACCTAAATGCAAAACCAGAAAAGATTTTGTATATATTGGTATAGATGTATATGTTTACAGACGCATACAACCTTTACCTATGTATCTTTATATATTCATACATATAATATATACATAAAACATTTATGTAATTTCACCAGTAAGTGCAGTCGAGACTGGCTAGCCATGTGTTAAAGGAACTAGTGTCATGTACAATTACTTTTCTTGCCCCCGTGTTTTCCTCACCTGAAGCTTGCTCCAATTCCAGCAGAGTCCATAAAAGTTGTTTTTCCTTCAGCGGTAGTCGAGTTGTAGTGGAGGGATGTGAGAGAAACTTGCCTGATTTGTGCGGTTGTTCACCTTCCCCATGCATAGTGTTGTCGTTGGGAACTTCTAATGCTTGTCGTGATGGCACAGTGAAATTCTCAGATTTGAAGGACTTTTGTGATCTTGTCATTTGTTATCAGTTGCCATCTGAGTGGATCACTAAGCACCCTGAATTGCTGACGAGTTTTCTGCTACCCCTGGTTAGATCTGGTGAGGAAGCAAGCCCAGGAGCAGCAGGAGGAAGGAGAGATGAAAGACGGAGAGAAGAATGAACTCACCAAAATGGCTGTTCGGAGTAAGGAAAGGTGTAAAAGCTTATGTGACCAAAAAAGCCAGTGCTAAACCTAAACCTCATCTCTAAACCCAGGGCAATCTTGCTGGGCAGGGTAATAGGATTATTTCTTATCCCGTTGGCCTTGATTTTCCACTCACTTCCACTGCTATAAACAAGGAGTAATTCAGCTAAGTTAATGGAATTGCGTTAGTGCAAGTCTGGTATACAGAGCTTACTGAAGCCAATGGAAATTTTACTGTGAACATGAGTAGAAGCAAGCAAAAAAAATCCTTAAAGCTTTCCCTCATTTTGCATGTTATTTATATAGCAGCATTAATCAGTAGTAATATCTCAGTGCTATTGGAACAATGCAGACGCATTGAAAAAAGTGGAAGTGGTGCAGTTATTTTTGGGCTTGTGCCATTGGGTGCAGTCCATTTCTGCGGCCGTGAGCTGGTTCCCCATGAAACCACAATGAGAGGGTGTTCGATTGGCCTTGCTGTCAGGGGTTGGGGTGGAGTTTGAAGTAGCTGACAAGTGCATTAGAAAAAATAAATATAACTGGAATGCTTGGGAAGTTAGCTCAGCCAGAGCTAGAAAATCATTTGGACTGCTGTGAGAAGGAATATTTGAAAAAGTGATTCAGTAGGAAAATGCTTGGATTGGCTAGTAATCCTCAGTGCTGAGCACATTTTTTTATATTTCTGTAATTATATTATTGCCAGCTACTGTGGGACAAATGACAAACAACATCTGGCCGCAAAGCCTTTTCAGAGTGACGGAAAAATCACTATAGCAGCAATTAAAATGCTTAAAGCTGAAGAATAAAACAGCATGCAGCAACCGAGTGAAACAGAGCACACCCTACAGTCAACAGGTTCCACACTCCCCCCCCCCCCAGTTTTAAATACGGCATTGCCCGTCTCTGTTGTGTGAACAAGAGCAACTGTTTTCTCCAGGGGTTCCTGTAGAGTCTCCTGACCCACCAAACTCAGCAGCACTTTTGCCTCAAACGTTGGTCGAACCTGGATGAAGCTTCAGGCGTCCACAGTTGTTGTTCTGATGACGAATGCACGTTTCAATTAATGTTCCGGCATTTTTGATAGAATTTATTTAGATTTAGAAAGCTGGAAATACATCTCTTTGTTTCTGGTTTTGCTTCTGGTTTCTACGCTCTCCTTCTTTTTTCTTGATTTTCTTTTTCTTGTTTTTCTTTTTCAAGGGGACGAATGGGAAATGAAAAGAGGGCAGTGAAAATCATTTCCAGTTTGTCTTACTTCTGAACACCTTATGCATACGCTTAATTTATGCTGGTTTATCCAGATAACTCTTGAATAAAAATAAAGACCCCACAGTTACCCCTGTACATATATATAATTCTATACCCAACACGTATGAAGAAACATGGGTGGATGTTTGCAACTCAAGCCATATGATTTTTTCGGTTTACACGGACCCGTTTAAAAGATCTGTTCAATAGCTGAGGTGTAT
Organism: Chroicocephalus ridibundus; assembly: GCF_963924245.1. Taxonomy (NCBI): domain Eukaryota; kingdom Metazoa; phylum Chordata; class Aves; order Charadriiformes; family Laridae; genus Chroicocephalus; species Chroicocephalus ridibundus. Next base: position 78,571,436 of record NC_086285.1, on the reverse strand, counting down.
ACATCAGTAGAATGATTACCTTTAAACTTTTGAAACTATATTTCAGCAACAATTTCCTTGTCTACAACTTTACAAGGCTGTAAATAGCCCTCGTGTGCATAATGAATTCTGACATCATAGGCCAGGGTTCTTATACACAGCAGGTTTTCCAGAACTTTTATTAGCAAGTTACACCTTGAGGCGAAACTAAACCCCCCAACTTTCTATTATAAATGTTACAATAAAATGTTCCTTTGAGTTTTCCTAGAGCTCAATGTTCCTTCTTTCTTCCCGTTCCAAGTCATTCTTTCTGCAGCGTATACAGATTTGATACAGTCAGATTACATGGAAAATGTGTATTGCTGCAGACATATTGGATATTAGGTATTGTTACAAGGCATTTTTTTATGGCTAGGCTTGCAGGACCAACGTAACAAGGTGATAAAGAACAAGATTTCTTGCCCTTACAATACTGCACTCACGGCTGTTGCCATTCCTACATGGTGCATGTGTGCTCACTTATTTATCCACGTGCTGGGTACAACGAAGCTCCAGTATGTTACAACCGAGGACCGCGAGGAGAAAGAGGCAAGTAATTTTTCAAAAGATGGAAGAGATAGGCTTGTATGAAACAATTCCTTGCAGCCTATCCATGTTTCTTTTCACTGACTGCTGTGGCTAGCCCACTGAACAGAGTTGTTCTGGGTTCTTACATCCAATAACACAAAGCTGACACAGCTGTAATGGTCTTTCTCCTCTGCATTCCCATGATGTGATGCACAGCAAGTCTGGGCTTTGAGAACACAAACATATTGAGCTAGATAAAATACTGTTTTACATGTGATTTCCTTGTGATCGCTAGCGCTGTTCCCGGCAGCTAGAAGTGATCTTAGAGAAAATGAAGAGACATCCCTTCTGTCCTCTGCATTGCTGCTGGACAAGTCCCTTTGATATAGATTCCTGGACAGTAGACTAGTGAAGGTTGTGGGGACGCTTGAACCAGTCAGGAAAGCGCTTCAATATACACTAAGCACAGGCCTTAAGTATTTTCGGAAGCAGACTCCGTGCCTAGGTGAAAAATGCAAATGATAGCACGTCCTCACTGTGTAATCCCCCTTGACAGCTCTTCCTGTACGGAAAGGATCTAGTGACAGCGTGACCAGCACCTCACTGTGCACCGGAATGAGAAACTTAGGCAAGGTGAATGGCTTTGTTCCTGCTGTTTGCCTTTGAAGGTATTTATGCAGACAGTTGCTTACTAAATGTATGATGCTGTCAAGCAGCCATGCAAACAGCCCCACCTCCTGTTTTTAACACTATTTCCCCTTAATTTTCAATTTCTGCCATGTGTCTCTATGTTTCTGGGTCTCCCCTTGTCTGAATTATGGTATCCCACACTGAGAGAATGTATCTAAGGCAAAAGGGCTTGCTTTGCACACTCCCTTTGTGCCTTTGGGATGAAAAGCTGCGGGCAACACAGAGCCACTTTCTCTTCAGATTCCTTTTCACCTGGGTCTGCAGAAAAGCAGAGTTCTGGGGCGAAAGGATTGAGGCAATGTAGGCAGTGCCACGTCTCAGCGCTAGTGCCTGTGCTCCTACGGGGCAGCAAGATTCTCTGCCAATCTCTTTCAGGAAACAGTTTTTCTAGCAAGCTGATACTCTTCTCCTTTTACAGACTCATCAAACGGACATCAGAAATGATGAGAGAGTTTTGCTTGGCCCATTTCCTATGGCAGTTAAGCATCTTCCCAGCGTTGCCCCTCCACCTCCCCAGCACACTGTAAGTTTCATTGTTATTGAAGTAGGTTATCAAGAGGTCAGTAGGCTAACAGGGTGTTTGGATTTCCTAAAATTGTGCCTGTCCTTAAACGTGGCAAATTGGATTGTTTACACACCGCTCCGTGAACCTGGACCGCACACTACAAGCTGCACACAATGCTGCTGCTATTTCTGCTTCTCTGCTCCCTTCCCCCTCGATGTAGGTATTTCAGCTTTCTGGGGGGGCTCATTAAGGTTCATAAAACACGGTAAAGAAGCTGGCTGGAGACACTCGTAATTCTACAGGTCCACCATGTGGGATAACGCAATAAAAAAAATGCAGAGCTAGAAAGAGATGTCCTCAATAAAAGGTCTAATTGAAAGCAGCCCTGATGGTCAAAACGGTATCGAGAGGAAGGAACTACTGTGACACTCAGGTTTGCATTTGCTTCCTCTGACACTGATTTCCTGTATAGCTTTGAGCAAGGCACTTAATTTCTCCAGAGCTCCACTTCCTACCCATAAAACGGGGATAATAAGATTGCTTTTCTTTTATTGTCTTTTATCTTACCTGTTAGGACTCCGAGTCCTTCTGCACAAAGCCTGTCTCTAACTAGCTAACACTGTCCATTTGGATGGTTGTTTGAGGTACCACCGTTTACACCGTCAGAAGCCAAGCAACATCTCTGTCCTCCTCTGCTACTCTAGGCTTCAAAACAGTTTTGTTATCAAATGCAGGAGTGGGTGTTACATCGCGCTCTTCCTCCTCGACCTGCAACAGAGTCCCTTTGCAAGAGCTCACTCGAGTCACTGAGGGCACTTTTGGAGCTTCGTTAAGAACTACTTTATCCCTATTTACTCCAGTGTACTTTCACTGAAATAATTTCACTGGTTTCATTTTTTCTTTTTTTCTTCTCTGTTTTCTCAATAAAAATATACCCATGAAAGACTGGCCCAATTCATATTCTAACCTGGAAACTTTCCACTAGTGTCAACAGCTTTGGACTGAGTACTAGAAATGAGAAAGGACGCACTCCAAAAATAATTTTTAACTTCTAAAGTAGTAATAATCATAAAAAAGCCCTAGTTGCTTTTAATCATAAAAAAGCCCTAGTGACGTTTCTATGGCTTTGTGCTCTTCTTAAACTCAATATTCAAACTCAGTCTTAACTTTGGCTCCTGTTGCATCTTGAAAATAAAGCATAGCATGAACACACAACACTCCCAGTATGTTTTCTTGCCCATTTGAGCCATAAGGATAACATTAGAAATTGCACATTACAAGTTCACTTACAGATTGTGACTCAAATATTATACATAAGAAAGATTGTAGGTGCTTGGGGAAATTTTGGGGCAGAAAAGTCAGGAGCTAGTTTTGGAGATGCTGAAAAATCATGGGAATTTTCAAAACGCCTGCATCTACCTCAAGGGTCCATGAAGTTAAGGAGCTCTTACTGGAATATTGAAAAATGTACAAAAAATTGAACTTATGATGTTCACACTGTTCTGTCTTTTTGTCGTGGCTTCATATTCTTTCCCTCCTTCCTTGCACGCCTGGCACCCAGGTGGGAACCACCCAGGGTGGCTGTAGTGAGCACTGAGCACTGCGAGGAATCCATCTACGTGCAGAAGAAGTAGTAGGTATGGCAAAGCAGAAGCCGTTCCCATTTTTGGGAATGGCTTCTAATTTTGTCTGTTGGGGGAATGGCCTCTTAATTTTGTCTATGTCAGAAGGGAGCAGGAGAGATGCTATGACATTAGGAACTACACTAAGGAAAAAGGACCTAGCAGCAACCCCAAATACACACTTGCATAAACATGAGAGACCACCTAAAGGACCACCACCTCCCTACCATGATGAAAAGACCAGCCTGAGGGAATATAGGGCCAGGGGGGTGGATGCAAATGCTCTGAGCTTGAGCAGCACAGCTCTTTTCAAGGTACTGCTGATTAAGACAACCATAAAAATGAGGATGGCACACAGAATAGGGCTGTCATTGTGTTTGGAAGCTCTCTGTGGTTTGCAAGTGGAGGGGTTGCTGCAGCCCTTGTGTGGTTTTTAGAGTAACTAAACAGCTGATGCAGTGTGGGTTATGTCTATCTCCCTGGATAATCTGGGAGAGACAGAAGAAAAGGACTTGTCATTTCTAGCAGAAAATGGTCCAATGGTTGTCTGAACTTTGTTGCTGTTTGGCTTTGGTAGTGTGTGGGTTACTTCTTGGTATCTTTGAAGTTAAAGTAGAGTGCTTCTTTTTCAATATGTTGTTAATTAAAAGTATTTGAGGCAGAGGGTGTGGACAGAGCAAGTTGTGATTTTTGTAGGTGAGCCTGTGAAGAACTTCTTTCAGAAGAAAAGGAAGTACCATGAACGTACTATCTAAAAGGCTGAGAGAAGAGGGGCGGTTGGTGGTCTGTGGCTGCCTTCTGAAGGGCACAGAAATAGCCCTCAGACGGCTCCCCCTGCTGTCTTGGGTAAGTAGGACAGATGCTTAAGCCAAAATGGGAGATACCATGGGAAGACAAGCGGTGACAGCCATAGCTAGGTGTGACCCTATCCAGACTGGAATAAGTTTGGGGCTTGGGGGAGTCACAGCTCCTGCCACTACCCTAAATGGAGAGTCAGGAAGGGGCAGGTAGGTGTCCGAGGGGAATGTGTAGCTGAGCAAAGAGTTGCTCTGTGTTTGCTGGTCGTGACCTAGTGCTTTGAGAAAGAAGAAATAAAAGATGATGTCCAATTAGCTAAGCAGGGGAAAAGCATTTCTAGACAGAAGATGACTGAACTAGGCTCGAAGGGACAAGTGATAAGAGTCCACAGGTAAATGAGTGGAGGGGAGAACGGGGAGCTGTATGAAAGCCACCAGCGAAACAGGACTGGGAATAACAGGGCAATGAGCTGAGCACTTGGGATCTCTCTACATTAAGCCGAGGGTATAGCAACAAACAAGAAGCATTCAAAGCCTTAGACCACAGCCAAAGCTATGATACAAGAGGTAGATGGATTGTATGACCACTCTATCGAATAACTTGCCTTGGAAGGGTAATGGGGAAACAGAAGGGAAGGATTGCACTTCGTGCCAAGAATACATATACTTTCTCTGTAGAAGAAGGGATGAGCGGCAAGTTTACTGAATGCTTCTGGGTAATAAAAGGAAAGATCCAGAAGTCTCCTGGAGGCCACAAAACTGAGTGGAAGAGGTAGAGCAGAATCTGGTTTTCAGTAACTACTAGAAGGATTTAAAAAGCAGGCCATGAAGGATTTTTAATAAAAAATATATCAGGACAAAACTAATCAAATTCTTGGAGCATGCTGAGAATATTTAACTGTGTAGGAATGTGGAGAAAGCAATAAAAGAAGATGCTATTTCTGCAAGTTGTGGCTCTTATTGTTCGGAGGAACTGACAAAGGATCTGAAGTTCGGAGGTAATTTAAGTGAATAGTATCACCTCAAGAAGGAACCTCCTGATGTAGCTTGAGAATGATTGCGGTAGAGCACTTGACCTCCAAGGAGAGGAATAAGTTAAAGCAATGGAGGGGGGACAATAGACTTGAAAAAGGCAGCTCCCAGCAGACTAGTTAGCAGGGCTGTTTTGAGAAGCTCTCTGGCCCCTAAATCAAAGAAGGTAATGAGAGTGTTAGCTGATTTGGTCCCCGCTTCTGTGCTCATTTTCACTTCTAAATCTTTCTCTATTTCCCTCTTATGCTCCCGGTTTTGTGTACAACTGCATTTATTGTGTGCCATCTTGAGTTCTCTTAGCATTTCCCGTTCAAATAACACACGTAAACATCCAAGGTTAAAGAAAGACTTCTACAAATAATCTTCATAAAGGCATTCAGTTATTGAGAAGCGGGGGGTAAGTCACCATTTCCTTCTGCTTACAAATTCATCCTGAATAACTTATTTTTTGGTCTACTTCACAGTGTTAGCCCTCTAAAGTGACTTCAAAGGATCCTCCAGTCTGTCCCTGCAAGTGTACTCTCCTCTGGGAGCAGAGGACAGAATGAGTATCCAGGTGTGTCCTGGTGTTATCTTAAAAGGCACCTGCAGGCTGCAGTGTTGCCTTGATTATCTGCACACCTCTACAAACACTCTGCTTAGTTTTTGTTCTTAATGGGTGTGTCAACCACCAGCTGTAGAAACTGGAGTCAAGGGAAAACCAGCACTTCAGCAAATTCCAACTCGTCTCTTCTTAGTTTGAAGACACTTTGGTCAGTGTTCATGCTAATGGGGGAGCAAGAGTAGTGTTGGTGTTTTGTCAGATCTAGTAGTAGTGTGTTTGTTCCTACCATGTAGATCTAAGAGGAACGAGGTGTCTAAGGGCTGGTGGTGTTCCTATCAGAAGGTAAACCCATCTTGGCTTAGAAATTGCCTTTTCCTACAACTATCTCAAAATTCCCTTTGATGCAAAAGGTGTTTAACTTTGTGTCCAAGAAGGCTGAAGAAGTAATACCAAATTCTTTCTTATACCTTAATTTGAAAACATGTGTCTAAAGAATAGAATGAGGGCCAGATGTCTTCCGTAGGAATGGTTCCTCCTTTTGTAAGGGTGGATGATGGAAAAGAGATTGTGGAATCTGAACTTCCCAGTCTGTGTAGAGAAGGGTTAACATATCCAGAGACTGTTACCGAAGAACACAGAAAACTGAGTATCCCAGGAAAAGAAATTGACACAGTAGTCATTCGGGTAGGGGGAAGAGAAGAATGCCCTCTTAACTGGTGTGCCGGTGGGTGGGTGTAGGGTTTTTTGTCCTCCTTCTGATTCTTGATGGCAGTGTGACTTTGCCTGTCTCAGGGCATGAGTATCACACTTGCTGGGTCAGATTTGAAAGTCACAGCATCAGAAGGTGGGGCACGTCCAGTGTCCCTACAGAGGTGAGCTCCTGGACAGGTCCTTGGTAGATCCAGCCCCCAGATCTGGTGCAGGCACAAATCAAAGCATGCAGACCACCACCTTGCTGTGCCACTGGTCTCTGACCTGCTGCTCCCTGACAGTGGGAACCAAATGGAGTTTGGATGCTTTGACAGGACCATAGGCTATTCAGCACTATTATGAATCCTTCTATCTAGGAAGCAGTTGATCAAGAAGAAATGACGCTTTACTGAAAGGTGTCCCCTGTTACTGCTGATATGATGAATTTGCCAGAGAGTGTGTTTGTGTTTGGAAAGACAGAGTATGTTGGAGAAGCACTGTGCTGGCCACTGTGCAGTGTTTGGATGAGGCCAGGTTTAGGGCTTACAAAGTACCTGGAGTGGATTGTGGGCTAAAGGAGAAATTATGAATCTGGAGAGGCCAAGGGTGCTCCATCAGTCCCGAGTGGTGTGACTGTCAGACCTAGGGCTGGATATGTGGATGTTGCAACAAAGTCAGAGGTTCAGAAACAAAGCAAAATCCCATGTGAGTCCGCCCAGTGGGGCTGCCCTGCTGGGTTGCAAGAGGACCCCTCTGAGGGGAGCTGTAAAACTTTTTATTTCTGGGACAAAACAAAGCACCTGGATCCTACCAGCTTCATCTAGTAGCCCTAAGGTTATTAGGAAAAGAATTGACAACTGGGCCCTGTCCATCTTCACCACAGTATTCAAGATTCTGTAGATTTCTATTGTGTTCTGGGGTAATTTTTTTCACTCTGCCTGTGAAATACGTCAACTTTGAGTATATTGTGGTTAACTGCTACAGAGCAATGCTTCCACTGTGAGATTTTTTTTTGAACCAGATCCTGCAGATTTGTCCCTGCCAAGTCAATTTGAAGTCTTTGGTTTGCTTCTTTTGCAGGAGTCTTGTGTTTTCCAGGTCAATGTGTATGACCATATGTAGGATAATGCTTTTTTCTTTCTGGCCATAGTATTTCCCCACTGAGCTGTGTCTTATCCACCGCATTTAACATGCCTGAAGGAAGGAAAAGAAGTAAAGTCCTCACCTGCAAGCTTACAGATAAACTGTCTCACTAGGGTGTCCACTCTTATCCAAAGAGGCTTCCTGGTGGATAGGGCTAGGCTCACAGCTGAAAACTATTTCCATGCTGCAGATGTCATCCTCCTGTTATAACAGTACAGCTGGTCGTGTGTTTTGCATTTTTCTTGATGTAAAAATGCATAGGGATAGACATATCCACCTGAATCTGAACTTCTTGAGATACTGCCTGCAACTCCCGGTAGGGCTGGCTGCATAGGTCAACATTTCCAGAACTCAAATGCCTAGCAAGCATTTGAACCCATATTTGGGAATCTGAATTGGTGGCCAGCTTTTTTTTGAGAGGATGTAAAGCAGATGCTACCACTACCAAAATCAGTGCCAGCTTTGAGTTCTCAGCTCTGACAGGAACAAATGCCTGCTTTTATTTCTTCCACAGCTCCGGTCCTCTAATTCTACAAAAAACCAAAAGGAAATTCTGCAACATGGAAAATACTGAATGTCTGGTCCAAAGCATGTTGAAATGTATGCAAATCACTACGATGGGCTTTGGATCAGGTCCTAAGTAAACTAATTCTTGGATTGTCACCTCTGGTCATAATGGCTCTTTGTTCTGCCTTTTTAATGACTAATGATTATGTTATAAAAAGCCTTATGTAATTTCTGGCATGGTTAGACATCATATGTGAGAGGTGTATAATCTTAGAAATGCTCTAGCTAGTTCCTTGGGTTGTGTAACAAATAATTATGGAATCTCGCTGAGTCTTGCTTTATTATTATACAGCTCCGGGCTCTTACCCCCAGTGGCTTTACATGCTTGTTAATATTTAAGCTATCTTGTAGCTTGGGTAAGTTGTAATGACTTTTTTGTAACTGAGGCTAATATTAAACAAAAGAAGTAGTTGGGGGAAAGGGGAAAAGGTGTGATTGATGTTTTGTTCTTCTGAAAGCGCTTTTCCTTTCTTTAATAGCTTTTGGCTGATTCGCAACCCCAAATATGAGATAGAAAGCTCTTCCAAAGCCTCCCTTGTGTGCTTCTCTGGCTAATCAGGAACATACAGTACTGCTCTTCTCATCAGATTGGGCAATGGTGGTCATACAAGTTTGCCATGAAGAATATTCTTGTATAAAATGTAGATCACTCTTAAAGATGGTGTTTTTCCCTACTAAGACTAAAGCTTTAGCCAAAACCTATTAAAAGAGAGGAGGTCTTTCTGACTACAGAAAGTATCCAGGTCCATAGAAAGGGCCCAAAGAATCCAGCCACTCATTGCTATAAACAAGGTGGTCAGACTGAGCATGATGTCTATGGTATGGAATATTCCTTTGGCCAATTTGTCCTGTCTATGCTCCGTCTCAGCTTCTATTGGAAGCTGAAAAAGTCCTTGACTTAATATAAGCATTACTTAGCAACACCAAAACCAATATGTGTTACCAACATTATTCTCATACTAAATCCAAAACACAGCACCTCCTAGGAAGAAAATTCACTCTATCCCAGCTGAAATCTGGACAAAAGATAACTCTTGTTCGTGCTGCTTCTGTCCCATCCTGCTAAACCGTGAAATCTTTCTCTGCCTGCTCTAATTAGAAAATAAGAATTTTCTGGTTACTTATTCAAGATGTCTGTGGTCTCTCTTCGGACTCAGAAGAACAGATCCAAACCAGAAAATTTTTGTGTAAAATCGGAATTAGATTTCTGCTGGTCTGGTGCTTCTGCTTGAACAGGTGGCAAACAAGGCTTCAAGAATGGTATGTGCAACTACAAATGATCCTGGTATGGATGGTGGGGTGGGGGAATCACCTGTAGGGGTTTTAAACATGACCCATTGCCAACCTCACCTTCCACTAGCTTTCATGGTCTTCAGAGGGACCAGAGATCGGAGCGTGTTGCATAATCTACAAAATCCCATGCTGCGTAAAGACAAAGGGACAGAGTTACACACCTAGTACTGATGACATACATAGATAGGCCCAAGCTGAACTACCAAAGCTGGGGTATGCCTGGCTTTTTCATATATAGCAACTAAAATGGTTTAAAAAAAAAAAAAGAAAGATAGCTGTAGGTAGATTCTGAAACAACACTTACCACACAGGAGTGAGGTTTTCTATTTTCTAATGAAAACCAGAAGTCCATAGATACTTGCAGTTGGAAAAAACAATAGCATCAAGTAAAGATAATTTGTTCATGACTACCGATTAATTTGTATTTAGATAATATAGGTCCATGGTATACTCAGCTCTCAAATCCTATATGTGGTTGCAGGCCTCCCACCCCTGTGCATTTGTCACCACCTCTACCTCTCAAAATAAGGTGCAGTAAATGTAGAAGAGGTTCACAAGTATGATCAAAATGAGGAATTAATTTACTATAACTCTTCAAGAGGTGACTCGGAAGGGGATATGACAGAGGTCTCAAGCTATGAGTGAAAAATGCTTAGGGGAATGGTTGCAAATCTCTACCAGATGATATCTTTCTATCCTGTGGTCTGTTATTGGGTGGCACATTCAAAGCAAAATAGCAAGAGATGATGCTTTACATGACACAATTCTAACTGTAAAATTTAGCTGAAAAAATTGTCATGGGCTCAAAAAGCGACAGGAGAAATATGTGAAGGAAAAGTTCTTCAGGGCTATTAAGCACCAGGGTCCTGTTTTGACTATGGAATAACCTAAGCATCATAGAATCATAGAATCATTTAGGTTGGAAAAGATCCTTGGGATCATTGAGTCCAACCATCAACTCCACTCTACAAAGTTCTCCCTTACACCATATCCCTTAACACCACATCTACACAAGTCTTAAACACATTCAGGGATGGTGACTCCACCACCTCCCTGGGCAGCCTATTCCAGTGTCTAACCATTCTTTCTGTGAGGAATTTTTTCCTAATGTCCAGCCTAAACCTACCCTGCTGCAGCTTGAACCCATTCCCTCTTGTTCTGTTCTATCACTAATTACCTGTGAGAAGAGACCGGCACCGACCTCTCTACAATGTCCTTTCAAGTAGTTGTAGAGAGTGATGAGGTCTCCCCTCAGCCTCCTCTTCCTCAAACTGAACAGTCCCAGCTCCTTCAATCACTCCTCATAAGATTTATTCTCCAGGCCCTTTACCAGCTTCGTTGCCCTCCTCTGCACTCGCTCCAGCACCTTGATATCTCTCTCATATTGAGGTGCCCAGAACTGGACACAATACTCAAGGTGTGGCCTCACCAGTGCTGAGTACAGGGGGACAATCACCTCCCTACTTCTGCTGGTCACGCTATTTCTAATACAAGCCAGGATGGCATTGGCTTTCTTGGCCACCCGGGCACACTGCTGGCTCATGTTCAGCTGCTTGTCAATTAGAACCTCCAGGTCCTTTTCTGCCAGGCAGCTCTCCAGCCACACTTCCCCAAGCCTGTAGTGATGCATGGGGTTGTTGTGGCCCAAGTGCAGGACCCAGCACTTGGCCTTGTTGAAGCACATTCCGTTAGCATTGGCCCGTCGGTCCAATCTATCCAAGTCTCTCTGTAGAGCCTCCGTATCCTCATGTAGATCAACACTCCCGCTTAGCTTTGCGTCATCTGCAAACTTGCTGGTGATACACTCTATGTCCTTATCGAGGTCATCGATAAAGATGTTAAACAGAAATGGTCCCAACAGTCAGCCCTGAGGGACACCACTTGTGACCGGCCGCCAGCTGGATTTAACTCCATTGACCACCACTCTTTGGGACCGCCCATCCAGCCAGTGCTTGATCCAGCAGATCGTATGCTCATCCAGGCCATGAGCCGCCAGTTTTTCCATGAGAATTCTATGGGGGACAGTGTCAAATGCTTTTCGAAAGTCTAGGTAGACAATGTCCACAGCCTTTCCCTCATCCAATAATCGGGTCATCTTGTCATAGAAGGAGATCAGGTTCATCAGGCAGGACCTGCCTTTCATAAACCCATGCTGACTAGGCCTGATCCCCTGCTTGTCCATTATAAGGCTTGTAATGGCACTCAAGATGATCTGCTCCATGACCTTCCCTGCTACCGAGGTCAGACTGACAGACCTATAGTTTCCTGGATCCTCCTTTCTGCCTTTTTTGTAGATGGGTGCTACATTTGCTACCCTCCAGTCCATTGGGACCTCCCCAGTTAGCCATGACTTCATGTAGATAATGGAAAGTGGCTTGGCGAGCACGTCTGCCAACTCTTTCAGCACTCTTGGATGTACCCCATCCGGTCCCATAGACTGGTGCGCATCCAAGCGGTGCAGCAGGTCACTGATCACTTCATGCAGGTTTAGGAAATACTTTGGGAATATGTTCACCTGCTGTTGTACATTCCCTAAGCTACAGAGAATCAGTATGCCAGAGACAGAACCTTTGGCTAACCAGACCCTTGCTTTTACATAGAACAGGTGGATTTTTAAATTGGATGTCTGTAATGGGCTTTGGGAATCACATGGCTTCCTGTGAAAATATGCATAACAATTCTCACAATCTAACTTTGTGTTTCTCGTGTCGTTTTTACACCAATTATGGGTCCATTGGAAAGATCTATATGGTTCAGATTTAAACCTGGGCTTTAAGTAAGATGTATTTTGAGCTGCACATCGTGTGCTGGATTTCTGCTGGACAAAGCAGCCAGGGAAGAGGTAATCCTCTTGGAAGGGTGCGCTGGTGGTAGTCTGGCAAACCAGTCTGCCCTGCTGGGGTCTTTGTGTCCTGTACAGGTACAGGCTGAGAGATGATGTTGCCAGAGCTCCCGGGTTCAAGTGAAACATACAGGCCCCTGGGGCAATGAACGATGTAGTCACCTGTACCACTCTCAGTGCAGGTGTGCACTACTGTCCAGAAAGGAGACTCATTCCCTTGGATTCTCAAGTCAAAAGGCTGGATTCCTTCTTCTTTGTAGCATGGGGGCCTTCCTCTGACTGCAGAGCAAGAAACTGTCCCTGCAAATCCTTTTCCATACAAAACCTTTAGTCTCCATAGTCCCATTGACATACGTGAAGCAGTACTTGCAGATTTATTTTACTTTTTTGTAGCTATGAGCCCTGCGTTCAAAGTTCAAATGTGACCAAATTCAACCTACATTTCATCTCTGTCATATTATACAGCTTTTAACCAAGACAAACTCGTTATTTCAGTGAACACAAATATGTATTGATTTGTGCAGCCAGAAAAATAAGATATTCAGGCTTTTTTGTCATTTAAGTGTAAATGATGAGTTGTCAAATAACCGAGACTTCTATTTGTAGATAAAACGTTGATGTATTGTTCAGATAATTTGTATTGATAAAATAAATATGAGCTCCATTATTGATAGTACTTTTATCAGATGATATCTATAAAAATTAAGTTTTGCATTATTTTTTCTCCTTAGTTTGTGGGCAAGTACTAAATAAAGCACATACTGGAGGAAATAAAGCAAATTAAAAACAGCAGCATGTTTGTCAGAGTTGATCAAGTCTCTGAAAAATAAACCAAATGAAAATTGATTGAAACGGAATAATTGTTTGATTGGACAATTTCAAATTTTTTCCTCCTAATAGAAAACCAGCTTTTGGCTTTGTCCTCACTATAATTCTATTTTAACGAAAATGTGTAATTCTGCTTAAATATTATCAAGATTTTCTGTATGTTGCATCTGTAGAACTAACAAAGGAGAGAGCGTCTTATGCAAATACAGCTACCAGTCAAACTTCTCTGCTAGTCTGTGCATGTAAACATCTTGGAGCTCAGATATGTTTTTGGCCTGATATGGATGATCAACACTATATAGCTATCGCATATCAGCATAACTTGAACAGTAGTTGACTTTACATGATAGAAAATGATGATAACGTATCTGTGCATTGATGGGCAGAAGGGAACCCTCAGGGCGGTACACTCAGAGCTGCACACGGTGATAAGAGTGTTTAAGTTGGAAACTTATAAACCCCTTGACTTGCGACTGATGAGCTGTCAGACAGAGCTGCAGCAGGGCCTTTAGAAGACTCTCTAAGTTGTTCCCCCCTCCTTTCTCAGGCTTCTTCCAGTTGCTGCTGTGGATGATATCTGATTGTCCTGAGAGGGAGCAGTGGCTTAGGCGAAGCTGGTATCCCTGCAGACAGCCTGTGAAGCAGCTTTGGCTGGAGGAACAAGAATCCACCACTCTGGACTTTAGGATTGTCTCCAAAGTCCTGGCCCTCATATATGAGGGAGTGACTTTGCTCTACTTTGCTAGAAGATGATGAGTCCTTCACTGTCTATGGGCATCTGACTAACCCCTGCCTATTGTGACTCTTTCTGAAGGACGAGTGTGGATTTTGAAGGCTTAGGTTTTTTGTGTTATGCCCATCAAGGAGATATGCTGGGAGACCCGGTCTGGTAGATTTTCCAGATGCTGCTCATCGATTTCTCCTCACACTGGAGTCGAAAGGCTCCTTCTGTACAGTACAGATGGCATTGCATGGACTTCTGGCTGGCATTGTATGAGACACAGACTTTTCCTGCCTGTCTGGGGCAGAACCTTGCAGAGTCTGTGGGATGGGCTTTAATGCACAAAAAGCAGACATGCTTTGTTGGTTAACCTGTTCTTTGCTACATGCTGAAAACCTCAGAAAAACTGAATGCAGCCTGGTCTATGGTAAGCTCAGTACCCTGAAATCCTGTGGGTCCCTCACAGCTTCCTGTAGTCATGGCCTTAAGGCTCTTTGTAGTAAGTTTAAGATCAGTTGCTATGTAAGTAATCAGCATGTTCAGCATCTGAAGGTTTCAAATTGGGCTCTTATATAGGAGAATTTAAAGAAATGGGGTGGAGAAAGATGAAAACATATAGCAAACTATCAGATGAAAATGAGTGTTATGATTTTTTTTTGGCTTTATGCCAAAATGAACCTCTTGCTCAAAACCAAGTTTCATGCTAGTGTTTGAGCCTTCTAATTTGAGCACTTATTTGGCCTTTTAATAATGCAGGGGACACAAAAATACCCCTTCATGACTCTGGTTGCTCAATTTGGCTGGGGCTTCCCGTTGCCTTCTTTCCCAGACTATTTATAGAATAGCAATTAAGATTAATGTATAGCTGCTCCCATTTAGTTCCTGGCTCTGCTGGGTTTTGAGCCACTCCCAACGAGAGCTGAATGACTGAGATATTTAGTGTCCATGAGAACTCCTGCTGAAATCAGCTGGAGCTATCTGTCATGTAGATGTGTATACCTTGAAAACAAATAGGTCTTACTTTTTTTTTTTGTATCGTCAACTTTTTTTCTGTTGTGAAATGAAATTGTGAGGCTGAAGCTAAGCAGAGAACACACTTCCCAGTCAATATATGGAAATATATTTTCAGTATTTCTCAGTCTGTTCTTGCCATTGAATGTAAAATTTATCAAATAAATAGAAGACAGGTCATCATTACATGTGTCTGTTCCTACCAGTCCTTTTGGGGAGGTGTATGTTATCCATACATTTCAAGTGTCTTATGAAATGGTGAAATATAATGATTGGTCTCTGTTGGTTTTGACCATTTGCTAGATTTTATAGTTTGTGTATATGGGCTTGGATGTAATTGTTATCAGTAGAAACTGCATGCAGTGGGCATGGTCTGAGAGCAGTAAACGCTATTTTGAGGAATGGACTCTAGTAATGAGTTTATGGATACCAAGTCCTCCTTTCGGTGTCATAAATCCCTGTGATGCTCCTGTGCTGCACTTTGTATAGTGATGGCTGACAGATCCAGGCTATAGGGACAATCTCTGATTGTAGGATGCTGCTTGTTGGCCTTGTATCAGAAGAGATGGATGGATGGTGCTTACGAAAGCAAGCGACCAAAATAAATTGAACTCAGGAGTGTTCAATCCTGTTCTGCAAGCAATTAAATAAGAATGAATATGAGGATGAGGGTACAGTTTTGTCAGACCTCATCACATTTGTGAGACCTGTAGGCACCAGCATGCTAAACCGGGTTTCTTGTCCCGGTGAGGAAGAGCAGAACTGTGCCAAAGGGAAGGGTCCCACGGCTTAGATTATTATCTGAGTTAGACTCAACTCTAGGTGCACGTGACCATTCAAAAATTACAAAACCTTATTTCTAAACGGATACTGTGACAGGGTGCACATGATACCACAGAGTCTGCCTTTTTGATTGCAGCGTCCCCTGTATTAGAATAGATTCTGGTAAAGTAATGACTGCCTCTGTTCCTAATAAAGCTAACTACCAGAAGTCCTCCAAATGCAAAAGAAATGGCTTAGGTTACAACAGGATTCTATATATCCTTATATCAAGCTGGCTGAAAAGATTTTGACTTCTATGTACGTGCTCATCCAGAATCCTATGACTTAAATATTTAAAACATCCATTCTTTTCCAGACGTCCTTTTTCTCACTTGGAATAAACCTTCTGACTTCCATTGAGTCATGGCCCTGAGAACAATATTCCTTTTAGTTGCACAAGACTGTTTCCTTCCCACAATAACTAGTTATGGGATGATGCAGGAATCCTATAGGAAGAAAAATAGAGTGTGATCCTGTAATTTAAACAGTGCGCTACAATGGTATGTGCACTGAATTAAAAGGAGCTAAAATAATGGTGTATGAGCACAATAGTCCCAGTTTTTGAATGATTAGCTTTAAGATGTTTTATTGTGGGGTTTGTTTTTTGTGTAACGCTAATATATGTAAAACTAAAATAGTTACTAATCGCTTATACCACCCTGTGACCTGAAAATAAAAAGGCCTATATGGTACCTCAGAGTAAGACAGTAAATTCTGTCAAGTAGTGCAGCTCCAGAAATATTTATCCCATTCTCTTCTCTGCTAGACCAACTTACTTGTCCAACTAACAGACCTTTTGGCATCGTTCCAGTGTCCACAAACCTGCGTGTGAACTGATTGATTTCTACCTGCCTTAGATATTGTTTCCCAGTTTGAGGAGTCCTCTCCACCCTGTAGGAAAACCCAGCATAATTCCCCAACATGTAAATCAAACAATGAAAATGTATGCCTTTCACTTCTTTTTAAGCTAGTTACAGGATCTTTTTGTCTTGAGATTTCAGCTGTACAAGGATCAAAAAAGTGTCTAATTCCAATTTTACTGATGCAAATATTAATTAAAGGTAATTTAGGTAGTCTTACAGTCTTTGGTCTGGTTGTTTGTGCTGGAGAGGAAGAAATTATAATAACAAGGTGATAGCGTGTGCTGAGCTTGTCGAGTCAACTGGTCAGATTTGAATCTGTCATCTGTGGTGACAGAAATGATAATGCACGGAGGAAATTCTCCCTTGCAGTCACTGGGAACAGTATGGGGTGGGGGGAACTTAGTCCCAGCAAAGGATAAAACCAATCTCCTTTATACAGAGTAAAAGAAATGGGGAGCTGTGCCTAGACCCTGGGGAATAGGAAAATTTAAACCTGAAATGTTCCTGAAGAGCTCTGACAAATGTTTTTTTTTGCTAGCTGTAGAAGGCCCAGAGATTGCCCACACTTCTTTGGGAACTGGCACTAACGGAGGCATACATTTATTTTGCTTTGGCTGAAGTCTCGGCAGTGACTTTGTCACAGCATGGGTGGGTTGAGCTGAGCTAGGGGCTCTAACCAGGAATAATGCAGTTTATATGCCTTTCTTATCTCCCAACTCCAGGTCTGGAAGGAGAGGTGGTGTCTACAAGAGACTTGGGGCAAAGCCATCTTAGTAAAGGATGCTGCCATCAAAAGTGTCTATGGAAAGTTCTGTCTTTCTGTGCTCAATGTTTTGTAGACTAGACTCAAGGGAGAAATTGCTTCTGCTTCCTCAAGGATAGACTTGGATAAGAGCAAGTAAGATAAGGGAGCAGAGGGAGGTGAAAGAGAAGGTTGTTTCTCAGCTTGAACAAGACTTCGTTGAAATGTTACACTGAAGGGGTTTTTTTTGGTGGTTATTGCTAGAAGGTTGGGTAACTCCAGTCTGTGTACTCTGTTGCCATGTGTTAGCCTGGCTCTTGGAAGACAACTTATAGCTTTTGTCCTTCTTTAACCTGCTTCTTCTGGAGCTGGGGGGCGTGGGAAGAACCTGACATGACTCCAGGTATTGTGACACAGAAAGCTATGCCTTTGCCATGTCTTGTGATTAGTCAGAAAGAGATACTCCAGAGAAGTTCAGAGAAAAACAGAAATGACTAGGGGGGTTCCTGGACTGACTTATGAGGAAAAAATGAGAAAGTTGCTGCTGTGCATCTGTACAGTTCTGCTAAGTGATTAATGGGGAATGTGATGATAACATACAACTAATTGAGGCTTGTATATGCCAGAGAGAGGGGAATTACTTCGGTGTTGTATGATGAGGATGAGTAATCAGCACATACTGCTGTACTGAAGATGGCTGGATGAAGTACCTAGAGCAACGGCAGTTGCTTGATGGTGAAAGAGAATTGTGTTAGACGCTTGTTTTAGGAATATCAAATACTAAAAATCTGTTATTACCTGATAATGCAACTTAAATTTTCTCACAAAACCCCACATTTTTTGTCTGTGATTTCTTCTTCATAGCTTAGGATGTTTTAAACAAGACTATTAAATACTGTCTTGCTTCATAAATTATGAAAAATAAACTGGAAGAAACTGCACTGGAAGGAAAGTGAATGGGGCAATTCTAGAAGCCTCTCATGTCTGCGTTTCCATAGACTCTTATTAGAAATCTAGGGAAAACTATTTCTGTAGCGATATGCCACAATTTTCAACAGCAAATGCTGTGGAAGGAATTGAAATAAACAGTTTGGTGTTATACGTCTCTTTTGAAAGGCTGTGGGTAACCTCTTAAGTCTTAGAGAAAAATCACCTTTTCAAAACCTTGAAGCAAGGTTGACAGCTTCTACTTGGAATATTAAAGTTTACTGGCCATTTGTAACAGCCACTGATAAAAATACAAGTTTAGGAAATCAGACTCTCAGGTTTCTGCTGAAACTTTAAGTCAGGTAACTAAATGTTCTGCCAAAGTAAAATGAATTTCACAGAAGCAGTCTTACTTAAGACTCTTCTGTCCAGTGAGGTATCCTGGGATACACCATGGAGCCACAGAATACCAGTAGTTAAGCCCAGTTTGGCTCTGGCATGATATTCATTAACATTGCTTCTCTAGAGCAGGCTAAAAATACTTTAGTAATAATAACATGAAATACACTATTTATGTGAAGGTTTACTAGTTGGCTGTCGGCTGTTATTGGAGTATTACTCCAGTACCAAACTATTACTTAAAATAACAACAGCACAAATACAGCTAAAATAAACCCATTGGACCCTAAACTAGCTAAATTATACCTATTAAAACATTTACAAACCCTTATGTAGTGCTTATAAAGATGTACTTGATTAATAGCTATGATCAGGAAGCACCTACAGTGGAATTTGGAAAATTAGGTGCCAACCTATTTTTCATTTTTTCTGTCATGCTTTTCTATCTCATGGTCCTTGGTCCTACTTCCCACATAGAAGACACTGTACTGAAGAGTAGAGTTGTATTGCACCATCTTGAATATTCTCTGCTTTGCTATTAAGGAGAGGAAAGAATCACAGAAGTATTGCTTTTCCCTATAGCAAAGGAGGCTATTAGTACGCCATCCTGCTTGAAAGAGCTCCGAAATTTTGAAACATGTCATAACAAAGAAAACAATACCATGGTGCAAGAGCACAAATATTATGACAGTGTGTTCTCTCAATCCTTCCTCGTACACACTCCCTCTGGCTCTGGAAAAGAGGACAAAGGCCTGGTCCATTCAGATGCATAGAGCCAAAACTTCCTGAAGGCAATTACAACGTTTAGCTCCTATGCAGGGCTGGAGACTACACAAATTACCAGCCATTCTGAAGCTAGCAATCTATATAATATAAATAATGATGCGTTAATACAGGTTTGAATGTCTAGAGAGGGCCAAGCTCTTGCTAGCCATCTGTCTGATTTTATGATGGGACACTTGCACTTCATAGATGGCTTTTCTGAAGCTGGTTTTGAGACTTCTGAGTGTCAAGGAAGACCGGAGAGTTTATTCAAGAGGAAAATGTTCTCTCTCCATAACATAAATGAAAAATGGAACCATATTCACCCCATTATTAAAGAGCTACTGCAGCGCTAGGCAAAGTTGCAACAGGGTACAATCACCCTTGCCAAAATCACAGCTTCAGTGCCTTGAATTTGGCTGGAGGTGTATTTCAACTTTGTTTTTATGTCTACTCCAGACTTAAAAGGCAAAAAGCCTGGCACAATAAAGGAAATCTCTTGTCTGTTATTAAATGAAACACCTCCCCCAGTTCAATGAAGATTGCGCAAAATCTGGACTTTGGTTGAGAAGTTCTACCTTTCCATGTGGGGCTGCGATTGTCCTCCTTGCTCTTGTGTAGGAAGTTTCACCTTGGGATACTTAAGGCATGGTGCAAAAGATGAAGGGCCTGTGAATCTCAGTCCTTTGTGTGTGCCTTTTTCTGGGGTGAAATTTCTTTCTGTTACGTGTTTTCTGTGTCTGATACATCCTGCCAAGGTACCTAAGAATCACCCTTTTGAAAAAGGGCTTGGGGCACAAAAAACGGACAAGGTCCTGAGGCAAGATTACACCCATCCTCTTTCAGTCCTCTCAGCATCTAGTATGAAATTAAGCTGATACCCAGGGCTGCACTTTTGCTTAGGAACTTTCACTAGAGATCTGTGGTTGAATTACGTCTTGTAGCTGGCACTGCTGTGCTGAGATGGCTCTTGAGTAAAGCAGACTTCTTCCTGAGTAAGGGTTGGGGATACTGAAGGGCTACCTATCCCATCTTACGGTCACTGGGAGTGTAAGAGCTGAGAGCAAGTTTCAGGCTTGTCACAGTTTAACTCCAGCTGGCAACTAGGACCACAGAGCCATTCCCTCACTCCGCTCCCTCAACAGTGAGATAAGGAGAATGAGAAAAAAACATCAACGAGAAACTCGTGAGTTGAGATAAAGACAGTTTAATAGAACAGTAACGTGAGACAAAATAATAATAATAACAATGGTGAAGGAATATACAAAATGAGTGATGCAATGTAATTGTTTGCCACCCAACGATCGATTGCCTGTCCTGTCCCAAGCAGTGATCGTGGATTCCTGCCCCCTGGCCAACCCCCATTTATATACTGAGCATGACATCTATGGTATGGAATATTTCTTTGGCCAACTTGGGTCAGTTGTCCTATCTACGCTTCCTCTCAGCTTGTATGGAAAGCTGAAAAAGTCCTTGACTGCTTAGGAACAACTGAGAACATTAGTGTATTATCAACATTATTCTCATCCTAAATCCAAAACATAGCACCATACCAGCTGCTATTAAGAAAATTAACTCTCTCCCAGCTGAAACCAGGACAAGACTTCATCAGATCTGGCTGGTGAAAAATCGGGTTAATCAATTGATAGGAAGATAACACAACCAAAATGCTGCCCTACCGACATCTCTCCACTAATTTAAAAGAGTAGAACTCTCTGTCTCCACTGTAAAGGAGAATAGGCACAGTATTACTGTATTCTTCTGTTGCACAGGATCTATGTAATATATACAAAGTGTTATCCACAGGTCACTTTCAGAAGCTTGTTTCTTCTGTGAGCTCCTGTTTGTCATCCATTAATTCCTGAAGTGCTTAAACTTCTTTGTATGAATTTGATCTTAATCCACAAATGAGGAGTGTATGCAGTTTTGCTGCTCAGTAGGTAAAAATTTTAAGAGATTTAGGGAAGTGGTTAGGAGTAACATGATTCAAGTAAGAAACTGTTTTTATCGCTATTGGGGAAGGAGGACAAGAAAGACAGAAGCCCTGCAAAAATGTTGGATGAAAATATTTTGGTTGTCAGGTATGATTTTTTTTCTCTTTAAGGCACAGGAAGACATTCAGAACCTGGAAGAGACGAAACAGTTATGGAACAAAAAGTCTCGGAAACAAAATATACTTATTTGGAAAGCCAAATCTCTTTTCAAAAATGCAGTTAAAACCAGAGCCGAGTCGGACCAGAATTCATGTGCACTTCTGCTCAGGCTGGGCTTTACAGTAAGTGCTGCACAAAGAAAGTCTGGAGAGCATGGAGCAGCCAGCATGGGATGTTTGCAGATCCTCTCACATGCCGATGAACAGTCTGTTACTCTCCCTGTTCCAGCCAGGCTTTCTGTGACACTGACATCAGTTTTGGCCGTACAGCATGTAAAAATCCCTCAAGTATCCCAAACTGCACCCATCCAACCAGCACTCAGATACTCTGGGTGATGTAGAACCTCGTAGAGCTGAAAGAACAGGGCACAAAAGTATCGGCTTACTGCTGATGTGTCAAATATCAAAAGGAGAAAGGCTTTGTCTCTCTTCTGTCATGCTGATTTATTAGACGTTAAGAAAGACAAAGTACCCAGACATACGAACGTCGCTGTTTCGGGAAGGTCTGCGAAATGGTTAATGTGCTTGTTCCACACAAAAATGTAAAGTGTCGGTTCTCTGATTACCTGCTGCTGGAAAGTGTTTGGACAGGTGCTGTGTTTCACCAGCCGTCTGTCACAGTTGACAGCCCGGATTTATGGCTGTACACCAGGGCTGGCCTCCCCCCCTCCGCCGGCTCCGGTCCGGCTCCGGCTCCGGGTCCCGGCCAGCCGGGCGCCCCGGGCGGGGGCTGCGGGCAGGGCCCTCCCGCCCTTCTACCTCTGCCGGGAACGCCGGGCAGGATGACAGCCGGGACCCAGCCGTTTTTTTCAAATTCTTATTTTTCCCCCGTAAATTCACTTGCCTGTGATCCAGCTCCCTTGCTCAGAAACGCAGGCAGGGGCTAATCAGTATGGCGAATGGTGGAAATCCGTCCCTTGCCTCCTCTTCAGAGGATGATGCTCAAACAGGAGGAGGTGGAGCAGACGCGACCCTTCACCAAGCGAAAGCCCCCCCAGCCCTGCCGCTGAGCGGGTTCCCGGCAGCGGGGGCGGGGGTACCTGTCCGCCCTCCCACCGCCTCGCCCGGCAGCCCGGGTGCCAGGGGGTCCCTCAAATCCTCATCCCGACCTGCTGGGGAAATCCCAGCAAGCACTAGGAAAGGACCGCGAGGACGTAGATACTCCTTACACTGTGCTGTTGACGTACGTTTCCCGACGTAGCCGAAAATCGAGATTCATAGAAGGTAAATACTTTTTAACAAGGCACTTTTCGAACTTTGTGGCTTTTTGGTTTTTTTAATGCTCAGTTATTTTTTTTAATGAAAAGGTGACTTTTCTAAAAGTAAAAAGTCGAATGTCATCCTATTAAGCATACGTTTACACACACATTCATCCCTACTCACGCTTACGTACATTCGATTAAATACGCTCTTGTGGTTGTAATAACAAATTCCACGTTCCGTCAAGGTGCTTTTAACATACCCTGAAATATAACCACTGCAGATCGACAAAACCAAAAGATATTAGCAGTTGCATACTGACGGCTCATATGGGCTCCTATAAAGAAAGAGTTGTTAAAATGCAAGATAGAGGAAGAGGTAGATGATAGAAGGACAGATTAACATTTGCACAGAGGCTTGAAGGCAAGAACGATGTCGAAATAGTGTGTGTGTGTGTGTGTGCATGCGTGTACATAAAAACCAATTCCTTCAAGGGTTGGATTACTTCATACATTAGTCACTAATCTCTCGCAATGTTCTGATGAATGTTATGGTCTGAGCTAAACACACCGTGAAATCTGCTTGAGCTTTATTGAAACAAGTCCGTGTTTTCGCCGGCAGATTGTTCTGTTTGAAGCTTTCCTTTCCCAGCACACCTTCGCTATTCGGCAAAAATTTTTTTTTGCGAGTGGGATAGAAGCTATTCAGCGGCTGAACCCGGCGCTGAGAGAAAGGGAGGTGGGGGAGAAACTCCAGAAATAAGAGTGATTAGAAAAAAGAACAACCAGTGCCCCAAATTCTGCCTGTCATCGTTTGTTTAGGTGATCTGTGCTTACAGAACACTTGGAGGGGGGAAAAAAGCCCGCCTATTTTCAAAATATTAATGAAAACAAACAAACGAACAAACAAGCCGCGAATTATCGTTGCGGCGTTTGTTTAAAGCTCTTCGAGTTCGGGGACGCCACTGATTTGTAATTCAGTACCACGGGCGGTGAAAACCCCATCCTTTCCTTTTTCCGACTCGGTCGTTCTGAGGCTTTCCTCGTCACTTGTGACAATACGAAGCAGCCTTAACAGAACACTAGTCGGGAGAAGACAACGTGTGTAAACTTTTTATTTACCAGCAAATATTCAGCAGCCTTCCCCCTGCTGAGGTTTCGCCCGCTGTCGATGCCAGCGCGGCTGTCCCCACCAGACGCAGTTGGAGCCCGGCCGTGCCAACGACCTTCCTGAAGCGAGTTTTCTTTGGACCGAGTGATGACAGCAGGATTACATTTTGTCTGCTGTCTTTCGGGAGGGGGGGAGGGAAAAAGGGGGCGGGGGGGGGGGGGGGAGGGGGGGGAAGGCAGGCAGATGCGCAGAACTTCCTCAGGCTGCCCCCAAATCGTGGAGCCAGCCTGCAAATCCGCCTGCCTGCAAACCGCCAGCCTTTCTGCAGGGCTTGAGCACCGCCGGGGAAACCTGATTTGACTCGAGGAATTGAAGAGGGCTTCCAAACCTGGCGGCAAGCCCAAGAGGAGAACCTCTCACCTCCCGTGGTCAAAAGAAGGCGGGTCGGTACGTGGCACCTCTAACCCGCCGGGAGGGATGGGGAGGAAAAGGGCGGGCAGCCCGGCTGCCCCCGCAGCCCCGCTGCTCCTCCGCTCCCCTCCCTCCGCGCCAGCCCAGGTATCACGCTCCTCTCCTTCTTCCCGTCTTTATTTAGGGGACAGGTTTTGTTCGGGGGAAAGGGGAGGGGGGGAAGAAAAGAAAAAAACATTGTGGCCGAGCGTCAATAAAATGCACACGCACATGTATTATATACACAAAAATAAAATACGAAAAAAAAATTACTCTTCTCTTTCCAGTAGCAGTGGTCTCGGCCTTAAATGTACAACGCCAACGCCTGACAATTCCTTGAGCCTCTTCCCCTCTCCCGCCTCCCCCAAGAACAATAATTAATTAAAAAAGCTGCACTCTCTTTGTGTTAGAAACACTACTTTTTATAAATAATTTAATGTCCTCCCTTCCCACGAAATGCTAGTTGCCGGACAGGAGAAAAGGTTTCTTTTGGCACAGTGATGCATTGCTTTGCAGTACAGACCTACGGCTTCACAGCAGCCCCCGACCCCCCCATCCCTCCCCACCCCCCCGGCAGGCTCCCCCGGCCTCCCCTCCCTCCTCCCCGCCATCCCGAGTGCACAGCGCATCCCCCGGCTGCCGCCGCCGCGGGTCTCCGCGGGGACACCCCCTGCCCGAGGCTTCGGTGGCAGGGGATGTGGGGACAAGAGGGGGGACAGAAAGGAGGCGGCGAGAGGGTGGCTGAAGTCAAGTAGTCTCAGCGAACAGTAAGAAGCACTTGAGGCTCATGGCTATGTCCAAAACGACAGTTGTTTTGCTTTTTTGATATTTTTTTTTCCTTTCTTTTGGTTTACGTTAAACCCACTGTCATTTCAGTAAGGCACAGTCACCGAGGCTTTTGCTTGGAGGCTTTGGTCGCCTCTGGAGTTAAAGTGCGGGATCCAGAGCCTCCTCCTTTCCCCCTCCCCGCCTCCCCGGGCAGGCCCCTCGCAGGGGAGGAGAGGGGGGGCTCCATTAAGCCAGGGGGGTCTCCAGCGGCCCGGCCAGCCGGAGAGGCCCGTAGAGCGGGGAACCGGGCGGCGGCCCCCGCCCGCCTTTGGGGAGGCCGGCGGGGAAGAGCGGCGCCCGCGGCCGCTCCGGCGGCTCGCCCGGGGCCAGCGCCTGCCGCCCGCCCGCCAGCAGCAGCGGCGGCGGCGGCGGCTCGCCCAGCCCGTAGGCGCAGAGCTGCAGGAGGCCGCCGCCGTAGAGGGCGGCGGCGGCGGCGGGCGGGGGCTGCGCGGCAGGTGGGTAGGGGAGCAGCGGGTACGGACCGGGCAGCAGGTGCGGGGGCGCGGGCGGCGGCGGCCAGAGGAGGCGGACGTGCGCCGGAGGCGGCGGCTGCGGGGCGGTGCGGGGCCCCGCCGGCCGCCGGAGGAGGCTCTCGATGGCGAAGGAGCTGGAGAACTTGGCGCCGCCGCTCCCCGCCGCCGACGCGGACGCCCCGCCGCCTGCCGCCGCTGCTTCCTTGTCGGCGGGGCCAGGCGCGCAGCGGCAGGGCGAGGAGGCGCAACAGCACGGCGGGGAACCGCCGGGGGACGCGGCGCCCGCTCCGGCCGCCTCCTGCGGCGGCGGGGCGGCTGCGGGGCGGGCGGGCTGCGGCGGCGGCGGCGGCGGCGGGGCGGCGCGGCTGAGGCGCTTGCGGCGGCGGCGGAAGACGCCGTCGGCGAAGGTGTACTCGCTGCTGGGGTTGAGCATCCAGTAGTTGTCCTTGCCCCAGGGCCGCGCCGGGTCGCGCAGCACCTTGACGAAGCAGTCGTTGAGGGAGAGGTTGTGGCGCACCGAGTTGCGCCAGCCGGTGTAGGCGCCGCGGAAGAAGGGGAAGCGGCTCATCAGGTAGTCGTTGATCTCGGCCAGGGTCAGGCGGCCGCCGGCCGAGTCGCGGATGGCCATGGCGATCAGGGCGATGTAGGAGTAGGGCGGCTTCGGCCGCCGCGTGTAGGGCTTCCCCTTGGCGCTCTCGGCCGGCGGCGGCGGCGGCGGTTGCGGGGCGGGAGTCGGCGGCGGGGGGTGCCCCGGCCTCCCGGCCCCGCCGCCGGGGCTGTTGGCGGCGCAGTCGCCGTCCGAGCCCAGCTCGCTTTCAGCCGGCGCCGGGGAGAGGGAGCCGCTGCCTTCCTGATCGCTGCCGGCGCTCAGCTTGTCTTCGTAGTGCTGCGAGAACACCTCCAGCTTCATGGCGGCGGCGCCGGCGGCACCCCCGGCTCTGCCGGGCGGGTGCGACCCCCGACCCTTGGCGCGGCCTCAAGGGCGGCGGGGGACGCCGAGGCGACCCGGGCGGAGGGTGTGAGGGGGTAGGTTTCTACCCCGGCTCCGGCTCGGACAGCTCGGCGGCGGCAGGCGGGGCAGGGCAGCGGGGCTCCGCGCCCGCCTCACCCGGCCGCCCCGGGGGTCGCTGGCGGGGGGCTGGCCCCTTCCCCGCCGGCGAGTGCCCTGCTGCCCTCGGCGGGGGACGGGGCGCTTCCTCCGGCTTCCACCTCCTTCTCCCCCACCGGGGCGCTCGCTCTCTTTCCGCCCCCCCCTTTTTTTTTGTCCTTCTCGCTCTTTACTCCGGCTGCTCCATGGGGCCGGAGGAGAGCGGGTTGCCGCAGAGGGGCGAGGAGGCCCCCGCGGAGCCGGTGCGAGCGGGCGGGCGGGCGGCTGCCGGAGCCGGCTCCTCTCCGCCTCCCCCCGAGCCCGGTCCTCCTCGGGGCCGCTGCCGATGTTACCGTCCGGCGGTCCCGGGGCGCGGGGAGAAGCTCTCGAGGGACGTCGGGGTTACTCCGCTTCTCCGGCTTCGGCCCCGCTTAGTGCCGGGACGCCGGGCTGGCTCCTCGCTGCGGCGCGGGCAGCAGCCGGGTTATTAGGGTTATTAGCGTTATTGTCATTATCTCTCTCTTCCCCTGTGGTTCTGTGTCTCTCCACCACTTTCAGACCAGCCCATTATAACGCCGGCGAGAGGCGGAGCCAGGACAAAGATCTGAAAGGGTGGTGGGTGGAGAAGCAAGGTAGCAAAGGTGGGTATGCGCTAATAAGCCGTATCAGAGCCGTAATTAGCTGAGATGACAGCGAGGTCTTGTTGGAAAGTTATTTTACGAAACTTGTTTGTATTTTCTCCTGCCAGGTCCCTCCCCTTCCCGGGTATTTCGAATGAAGCCGCAGTTCGGCGCGACTTCGCAGAGCCGGGCCCGCCTCCCAGGTGTAAAATGCAGAATGACTTATAGGTGGCAGAGCAGAACCTGTTACATGCAGTGATTTATTTTAATAGCGCCGTATATAGCAACAAGTTGTAATGTGACAGCTCAACAACCTGTTGGAAAATAATGCACGGCTTCGCCGTTGTGAATTCCTAATGATTTATGTAGCCTGACAAAGTCATTTCGGTCCTGGCCCCTCTTTCCTTCTGTCATAACCACACCCGGTGAAGGGGTAAATGGGAACAGGTAGGCAATGCTGTGGGCTTTTGCTACGGGAGAATCAGTCAAAACCTTCACCTTAGTTTTAAGTGTGTTAATGTACGTATAGTAGCGTTGCTTGATCTCTTCCGGATGGTGTGTTTGTAACCTCTCTGTTACAACTGTCGCTGTCCAATAAAATCTTTTATTGTGTTTTTAGAATGTGACTTTGCTTTAACGTTTTTTTTTTTTTGCATGTTGTGGTTTTTTAGCTGGGATAAAGTTAATTTTCTTCCTAGTAGGTGCTGTGTTTTGGATTTAGTATGAGAATAATGTCGATAACACATACTATTTTAGTTGGTGCTAAGTAATGCTTATATTAAGTCAAGGACTTTTTCAGCTTCCAGTAGAAGCTGAGAGGGAGCATAGATAGGACAAGCTGTCCAAAGGAACATTCCATGCTCAGTACATAAATGACATCTATAGTATCAAATATTCCTTCCTCTATCCCAGCTGAAACCAGGACAACCACAACATCATGGATCTATTGATTTTCCATAAAACTTGGGACAAAAGTTGTTCTGTAATTTTACCTAGACACTTTTCTTTCTAGAAAAATTAGTTGTGATTTTTGGTTTGGTTTTTTTTAGATTTAAGTTGCCACGGTCTTAGCTTCCTTAAGTTTTGCCTCCCTCAGCAGTATGCTGGACAGAACAACTCAATGAAGAGAGCTGTACGGCAGTAGCTTCTCTGAAAACTCCCTGTTCTGTCCCATCCTGCTTGCTGTTCAAAGTCAATTGCAAAATGCCATTTTACTTCATACGGCAGTAGCGCTGGCGTCTGCAAAACAATAACAAAACAAAAACATCAGCATAAATCTATAGTGTGGTGCTTATATTTTATTTCTCATATGTACACCTTGAATTTTGTGTCCTGGAGTAAGAGTTGGATTGCTCCATATTTTACAAAAGCAGTCTTTCTAAATCGGACCTTATTTAAGAATAAATACTTAATGCAGAGTCACTCTGGTTAAGACTATGCTGTTGTGGTCTGGCTCTTAAGGAGTGTTGGAGAGGAACATGAAAAAAGGCAGGTTTATAAGACTGGCAGAAGAAACAAACAGCACTACTTTCGGTCTCAATCTCCCTTGAACAGAATATATGTTCCCCCCCACACACACACCTGCAAAATGTTTCAAAGCTTTGCCATTTCTTCAGCCTGCGTGGGTCTTACATAGTAAATACTGAACAATGAGTTCTTCTGTCCTTTTGGTTGTACTCTTGCTAACTTTAACAGTAACAGGTTTGACGTCTTCCTGTTCTCACTAAAGCTGTACCAGTTCATAAAAGCTGGCAATTCAGAAAGACAAAAATAAGAGGAGGGAGACCTCTCTTGGTTCCTTGTTGTTGTTTTCCCCATGTAATGTAAACCGAGATCTTTCAGTAAAGTGTTGCACTAGCTGTAGGTGCCAATGTTTGTGTTTAAGGGTATGGGAAAAAGCTATCATTCCTTCCAAAACTTGTATTTTCTAAGATGATGCCAATGGCGAGGGTAGTTTTTTTCCTCTTCCTGCTTTTGTTGTAAATAGCAGTGAAGTAGCGATGATTTGCTAGCTTACCTTTGATGTTTATTTTATTACCGTTCCACTATTTGTGTGGAAAATGTACACATTGTCTCTTATCTTTATTCAAAGAACTTAAAAAGTCATTCAAATGCTGTAGGTAAACACGTCAGACATAGCAGAGGCTTTTTCACAGCCATACTTCAAGACTAGGAGTGGATGGCAAAGCTGGTTTTGCAAGATCTAAGAGGGGACAGAAGCTTGTGCTCAAAATAATACAATCACACAGATAGCTATTAATGGCTGGGAACAGGGAGCCTTTCTAAGATCAGTGCTTATCCTTCGTGTGGCTCAAGGCCCCTTCGCTGCCGCTGAGCGAGTGCCGGTTGTAAACTGACCCTTGAAATCTGTGGTGGCTCTTGCCTGAGAAAACATATGAAGGTGCTTATGTGAAGGACTGTGTGTGGTTTAAATAGAGCCATCCTGGCCCAAGTGTGAGCGACGTCAAGCCCATTGCTATTGCTGCCCATGAAACAACGAGCCAAGTCGTAAGAAGTGGCGAAATAGTCCAACTACTCCCGTCTCTCACCACTGAGAGTATATGTAACCTCAAGTCTTTTCCTGCTATAGTTTTTTTAAAAGGCATGGTATCGCCTTCAGGTTTATAAAGATTAACACAATCATCGGAAAAACTGATTCTGTTAAGTAAACTTTACATCAAAAGCGCTTTGATGTGCTGTATTATAGCAAAGCCAAACACTCCACCCCCATCACCCCAAGAAAAACCTCCAAAAACCTCTAGTGAAGCAATGTAAAAAAAATCTAATTCTTTGTTCTAAAATGAAATGTCTCTTCCTCTTTAGAGCAGCAGAGCAGGACTTTTTTTGATGTATGACCCCCTCTTTTCCTACCCAAAACAGTACCTAGTCCAAGACAAAGGGGAGAAATGCGAATGGTTGCTTGAAAATCACACGCTCAACTTTGCTTTCCATTTTCTGTGGTATTCAACTCACTTAATTCAGAAATAGTAAGAATGTGCCAATGAGTATTTGGAAGTAGGGCAGTGTGGTCCTTTGCAGTTTACTCAAGCTATGAATTCTAAAAATATTCCTTACTAAATGTAGCAAAATGCTACCCTGTCTGGTCGTTATGCGTTTGTTTTTGGTTGATCCAGTTGTGTTGTCTCCATGGTATCTTAAACCATGATATGGTTTTACACTTCAGCAAACGTTGTGCAAAGGTGTGTCACACTGCGGTCTTGCTTTTAATTTTTTTTTTTTAAATCTTTTTTCAGCCAATCCTTTTTTACCATCTTTTCTACCTTCTGCCCTTCCAGACTTCTAACTAGATTAAAGAGGGCTTCCAGATAAGATCATATGAGCACAACTGGTCAATAAAAATCTCACTGTGGTGACTGGGAAAGTCGTATAGTTAGTGGTAGGCAAGCTTATTTGGACATCTGAGATGTCCAACACACCAGCTGGACAAAGTGCTTCATCATCTCTTCTCCTTCTCCTGTAGCAAGCTGCAGGAGTGCGCTGCCTTGCCAGGAATGATGAAATTGGACAATGCAATACACTACACGAGCAACAACAGACCAGTTCAAAGAGTTCTCTTTGGATGGGCTGCTCACAGCAGGAGACGTGTCTAGCATGCGTAAATGAACTACAAAGTCTGTGAAGGTTGGCTAATTGCACTATGTATGTTTTTACAGTTGAAGGAAATCCAGCTAGAGACTGAGCTGTAAGAAAGGAGGTTAGTGGAAATTCATTTAGACCACGAGGGGAAGAGTTTGATCACTGAAGGACAATGTGTGTCTGCATGAATTCCCACATTGGGAACTCTGGGGATTTGCACTTTTTCACAGCTATTCCCTGTGGGCAGCGATTTTCTCTGTCTTTGGCAGGTACTAAGAGCTGAATTTACAATGGGGACTTCATTTCAACTTTGTTTCACACAGCCTATTTTCTTGGGAGCTGTTGTTCAGAATGAAATCTTCCCATGCCAAAAGCTTAGTATCACTTCCTCCCTGTGCCCGCTTCATGTCCCATAAAAAAGGTCTACATTTAAGCAAATTTCTTTTCTCCTGTGTACCAGATAGTGATGGAGTGGGCAGGGACAGATTTTCTCCTGGGAAGACAACGGCATTTTTGCTGTTGTTACTAATACTTAGTACCAGAAAAGTAATTCCTGGTTCCTACATCGTCCTTTCCACACAAAGATTTCACTGGTCTCCCATTTTACAGGCAAAGAGGAGTGAAGGGAAGTCCTGCTGAAAATTGTTTGGCAAGTTGGTTGCAACCCTGTCTGTAGAACTGAGTTTTTTGGAGTCCTTCTCCTGCGCTGTGTCCACTGAGGTATCCACCACGAGGCCTCATCAGAAGCGTTGGGCCATTTAGCAAGGAGCTGTCAAAATGAAGATTGCTCTGTCCTGAGACTCAGATAATTTATAGCTAATTCTCCCTTTTTACTAGAGCTATGTTAAGCCTCAGGGGCTTGAATGGAGCTCCACACCAGCATAAGATGAACCTCTCTGGAATATATTGCAGGTCTGCAGTCTGAGAAAGTACATGTCATAAAAGAGTGCAGGGTGAGGAGTGAGGTTAAGTCAACACAGTATTTACAACATATTTTGTGATGACTTAATTTAGTAACTGTCCCCATAGGCTTTTCTCATAGCTGATTATTTGCTTTCATATAACTGCACCAGGAGAGAGAAAATCCAAATGGTGATGATGGACTTACGGGTTTGTGGATCTCTTCAAGGAGATTATTTTTACAGTAAGAACAAAACGGGTATTGGAAGGCAGCACAGGTATTGATAAGTCTGGATGTAATTGTCAGGATGGAATTGCTTGCTCAGAGACAGGCCTCACCACAATTAGAAGCTATGTTGTGCTATGTTTGTTATGAAGTTATGATGCAGAAGCCATTTGGTGAAATTCTATGGCACTCTGCCAGGAATAGTGAATGTTTCTTGCTACTGGTGCCAAACAAACTTAAAAAGAAACCATCATAGCTTGTTATTGCTGGTGCCAGACCAAATATCTGTTGGCGCCAAACCTGGTATTGATGCCAGAGGCTTGCTATCACTGGCCCATGATATGAGGAAACACTGACTGAATTCTTACAATAGCCTCTTATTGCCTTTAAGTCCATGGATTGATGGAGCAGAGGGAACAACATGGTAAGAGAAGTACAGCAAAATTAAGCGAGAGCTGAAGGGCTTTGAATGTGTGATGGAGAGTCATTGAACTTTGCTAGCCCTTCCTGGAATACACCTAAGCCAACTCAAAACCGCATATATTTTACATGGGTAAACAAGTGACTAGAGATATGGAGGATATGTTTCCATTCAACTAAGTTAAAGTACTATTTATAGCACTGTGGATTAACAAATGAATCACCTTGCCAATAATATTGCAGTTGAACAGCAGTAAGTATTCAACATTCTTACTTCTGGGTTGTTTTTTTGTTGTTGTTGCTTTTTTGTTTTCAAAAAGCAGTTTCTGGGTGGAATTTATATAAGAATTAACCAAATCGGTAAATAAATAGTGGCGTAAAAAACTTGATTTTTTTTTTCTCCAAGACCAAGTCAACTGCATTCAGGAGCAGGCCGCTGGCAGCCAGACCTTCCTGTGGTAGGCAGGATTCGGCAGTAATGTCCCAAATTATGTCTCTCCTATGCATGTTCTGTCCTCCATTTGCTGTTTTCCTTTTTCCTTCCCTGCTTCAAGATCCGAGCTGTTCTCTGTCGAGCCATTTTGATCTAAACCTCCCACCCCCTGGACAGCTCCATGTCCCATAAAAAAGGTCTACATTTAAGCAAATTTCTTGTCTCCTGTGTACCAGATTGTGACGGAGTGGGCAGGGAGAGATTGTCTCCTGGGAAGACAGCGGCATTGTTGCTGTTGTTACTAATACTTGGTACTATTAGTACTAAGTATTGTACTAGCAACAGCATTGGTGTCTTTGAAAATCTGGTCCGTGCTGCTCCTTGCTTACTCCTGGGACAAGCAGCGTAGTTACACCGAGGGTACATCTATTACAGTACCTCAGGGTGGTGGCGTATGGGGGGTTTATAACCTCCAAATCACGTTCTAGAAATCAGGTGTGTTTTCACCACTTTTCAGATGGCAGAGAAATGCAGTAAAAGCTCGAGGAGCTGGTTCTTCAGCTGCTTGCAGTTCTGACAAAATCATTGGTTTTGTTGAGTTGCATGGGTTGAGTGTCTGATTTCCAGTTCCTAGGTGAGCTCTTAAGGGATTAGCTGAGTTTCAGTCTCTCGAAGGTGCAAACAATCACACTGTTGCCTCACACACGTGAAGTTTTTTCCCTAAAGATGTCAAAGTGCTTTGCAGAGAGGGTGTTGCTATTTCTGCTTTTTAAGTAAAGGTTCACAGAATTTAAATATCTTGGCCACACTTGCATGATCTAAGTCAGGAATAGGACACAGGTTTCCTAATTCCTCAACTACTGCTCTACCTACTAACCCCGTTGTTTCCCTGAACCTTTACATATACTTGAGTAGATTAATAATTAACCTCCAAGTGGGGCACTTTGAAGCAAATGTAAAATGAAACCAAACACTTGTCTTGGTTTTTAGTCATACCAGATTTGCAAGTAGGGTGTGTTTAAATGATGCAGATAGATAAAGTCTTGTTAATTTAGATTAGAGTAAAAGTCAGTGCCTTATCAAAGCTAGTGACTAATTAGGAAAACTATTACCTTTTGGAAAAGAAACAGTGGAACTATCACTCAAAATTATTTTAACTAATTGAATAGTACTAGTATTTATGATGAATAAAGGCTCGTGCAACTGCTGGGGAAAGGAGAAAGACTTAGAGCTTTTCCCAGTAATTGCCAGGGTTCTGTTTTTTTGATAATTTTGCTTTTAGAAACTTAACAGTACTTGTCATCAGTGTGTAAACATGGGGAAGGGAGGAGAGTCCTGTGAGTCATCAGGGAGCCAAACTTACAGAATTGAAGAGCTACAGCATTTGTATTAAACTTACTGCCCTCAGTCTCTTCATCTTACCAAGCCAAGAGGACAGAAAAGTGCTCGTGAACGGTTTGAAATGATCCAGTGAATCTCAGGACTGCAATAACTATGATCGGGCATTTGAGAACCTGCAAGGGTGGAAACACTAGGGCAAATTCATGGTGTGAAAAGAAAGATTACGATCAGACTGTATTTATGTTCAGACAGATACATGCAATTGTGAAGAATCATTAAATAACTGTTAACCACACCTGTACAGAGCCTCTGGCAATGCTGGCTTATACAGAGTCTCAAGAACTGCCATGTGCCTGACATCATACCTTTGCAAGGAAAGAAGAGTCCTGGGTGTTAGCCCAAGACTGGTAAGTAAAACATAGTCCACAGACTTGAGCCAGTTTAATGTCTGTTCGTGATTTTTCTGGTATGTCACACCCAGTACCCTCTCCCCTGCAAATCTGTCAGTAGTCCTGATTTGTTTGGTAAAGGCCAGGTCTTACTAAACATCTCCGAATCTGCGTTAATGCAATGGCTACTTACCCGTACGTCAGTCAGGACCGTGAGGAGGGAGTGAGTATGCATGCATGCAGGGAGTCTAGCACAAACAGCATCTTGACTTCTCTGGGGCGTGTGATTGCTGCTGTGACACACAGCTGCTTGTTTGGGTTTGGATCATTTTCCCTTTTAAAAAACATGGAGGCTTTTGGATGTTTTTTTCATGAGGGAAATGACATTTCAGAACCTTTTCATTTTTACTGTAAAAAGAAATGAAAGGGAAGCCTATGGGGAAGGGGAGCAAGCAGGGTAAAGGGAGCAGAGGAAAAGAAAAAAAGAGGGCTGGAGCAAAGCTGAAATGAAGAGACAGAGATGTGGAGAAAGTTGGAGTAGATAGCTCCAACCGAGAGCACATTGCAAAGCAGTTTCACTCAGACTGTAGAAAATTTCCAGGATGCCCAAAGATCTCCGATTTGGCTGCTTCTGCTGGTGGAATATTTTGGACTGCTCACCTCTACAGCTTTCCTCAGGCTAGGGAGTTCTCTGGGTTTTCATTTCCCATGGTGCATTTGGAAACAATCATCTTTCATCTGCATTTTCTCTCTTGGAGTATACTTTTCCCATCTTTCATGGCTAGGGGTGGCTGAGGAGTTTGTTTTCTTTTTTTATTGAAAAAAAATATAAAAAAATGCAAAAGTGAAGGTGTAGTTCTATGCCATCAGTGTGTAATTCTGGAAATTACACGCCATCAGTGTGTAATTCTGGAAAGGGGCTGCTATGCATTGGTTTGATATCTCTAATTGCAATTTCTGTACAAAATCTTTCCTTTTTCTTTTTTCTTTTTTCCCTAGTGAAAATGTCCAGCAACTGTGAAGAATAGGAGATTCTGAAACAGAAACAGAGCGTGACTGATGAACAGAGGGATTTTCAAGAAGGTGGAATAATATTTCAAAAATTTGCAGACTTCAGTATTCATTTCAGAGAAGCATAAGCCCTGGCACTTGACACTGATAGATCAGACTATGGAGATATTTACTCATCACTTACAAGAGTCCTTATTCATAACTTGATTTATTTATGCCATAGGGGTTTGGAAGACAGTCCGTTTTTACTTTCTTCAGTTGAGGTGGAGTCAATGCCAAGAAACTTAGCAAAACCCAACGTATATTAACACTTTTAAGAGTTATCGAAGTGTTGTGGGAAAAATGCTTTCCCACCATGCTACTTTAAATACCTGTCAACTCTCTGTAAGTAAATCTTGGTGACTCGGGCAGAGTTTATTTTGAAGGCAGGATGTGAAGTGGTACACCCTGTACCCTCTTACCCCCACTTCGGCCTTTAAATACACTATCATTAAAGGCTGGCCCCTTGACGAAGTTAGGTGGAGTCAAGTGCAGAGGCAAACTGAATAGGTGGGGCATTCACTCCAGTGGGCTTGAATTCAAACCTTCAAAACTTTGGCCAGACTCATCACTATTCACAGTTGAGACTTTAATTAAATGGTGTTGGATATGAGAGTTAAATGTGGAAACTCTGTACTCTATTATGCTAGCTCAGGTTGCCGAAAGAAATAGAGCCGTGCTTCTTGATTGAAGAGACAGGGCTAAATGAATAATTCGCAACAAATAATTAATCTAAATGTTTCTAAATGATTCTTACAGAATCTGATTATGGTTGAGAAAGATCCCTATTTATTAATGCCATGGGACTCCCTTTCACAAGGAGAAAGTTTATTTATATAAGATTAATGGGTTGAGGTATAGACTTGCAAGTTCTTCCTGAGTCATCAGACCCAGAAAACATGTATTTTATATTAAGGTTAATACAATCTTCCAAACGAAAGCATTTATGAGTGTACTTTAACTGATGGCTATATGATGACTGACATTCCAAAACCTCTTCTGCAAACACCTACGCTGGCATACTTTTATACATAGGAGTAATCCTAATTAATTTGAGAAAATTACTCTTGTGCATGAATGTATTCATTAGTATTTGAAACATCATGGTCTTAGTACGGTGACTCTTGCAGATAAAATCTTGATCTTTTACTTAAAGATGCCCACAACGTCCTGTCCGGTCTTTATGGCTGCCTTAGCACTAGTAAATAAAACAGTACAGCACACGGTCTTTGCCCTTGAGGGCTAAATTCTCTTCCTCCCAAAGAAATGGCCTCACGTGGCCTCATCTGCCCCATCTGCATGAGGGAACGGTCCTTCATCCATGCTGTCTCCTGAACCATATCTACGTGTTGGGTGAGAAAGTATTAGGTGACAAGGGAAAGCCCATGTCAGGGAGCTTGTTCCTAGTTACACAGTGTGGATAATCACATCCCAGCTCTTGGGTCCATGTCCTGGCTCTTTTTAGTTTGCAAGTGCAAGAATATGAATATTTGTGTTCATTTCCCATCTTGAAGATCTGATAAGGTGTTATTGTTCTCATCTGTTCTTTATAGGAAACAGTAGCACTGTTGTTATGTCCAGCAGTGTACTTTTGAGGATGTGTTGGCTGGATTTCTGTTCCAGTGGTGCTGTAGAGTCTTGCCCAAGACTGTTGCAGGGAAACCGTCTTTCTCAGTGTGTTGTGAGTCTTTGCTTCCAGAGGGAAGATCTGATGACAGCTTGAGTAATTTTTTTTTAATAAACATCATTTCAGTCTGTCACAAGAAAACTATTGGCTAAAGTATTAAACGGTTGGAAAGCTACAGTACTGAGGAGAGTTGCTTTATTTTGAATAGAGAAGAAGTTAGAGAAATTCACGGGTGAGAAGAACATAAAATCTATGAACTGGAGACATAATAGGGAGTTTGAACTCGAGATTTGTGCCTTTAACAATTTCTAAATATGTAGATTCTGCTTTGCAGGTTGTGAGATCTCAGAGCTGCTGCCTGAAATTGTAAATGCCTGCAAGTGTTGTCACACCAGGGAATTGTCATCATCTTATCCCAAAGCAGGTGCCTGTAGTACACGAAGTGATTTGCACCTTGCAGTGCCCATTGCTGTTAGCTGAAAGGAAGCCTCAGGCTTCCTGGGTGATCACCTGGAATGTATCACAGAGCTCTAAAAGTATTTAAGGTGAATTCTAAGGTGTATATCTTCTCTTAGGAAGCACCTAAAATAGAGGTACTTCAGCTTTTAGATAGTCAAGGAACTTTGCTTAATAGAGTTTAAGATAATTGATTGTGAAAAGAAAATCTTTTTTTTTTTTTGCTAATTGAACTTCATCCTGAACTTAAGATGCAATTGAACATAGTGGATTAGA
Source organism: Chroicocephalus ridibundus (assembly GCF_963924245.1). Taxonomy (NCBI): domain Eukaryota; kingdom Metazoa; phylum Chordata; class Aves; order Charadriiformes; family Laridae; genus Chroicocephalus; species Chroicocephalus ridibundus. Next base: position 78,533,455 of record NC_086285.1, on the reverse strand, counting down.
CTGAAATGTTGTGTAAATTGAGAGGGATTGCACCTCAAAATTTATTTGCTGCTTAAAAGCTGTATGCTGCGTTCCACCTCAATCATTGCAGTTATTCTCTTCATTTGCCTGGCTACCACTTGCTTATCATTCATTCTGATATGACTCATGCAGAAGGACATTTCACATTATAATGTTTTGTAACATCTTTCCATGAAATGCTAGAACATCGGTGCTTGCTCCAGGAAAAGGTGAGTTAATATGTGTTTTCATGTGCCCTGATGGTTGCTGTGCTTAATCAATAGTGAAAAAGGTTGTCTTCAAAAACACTGAGAGCTTTCCAAAAGTGTTCTTTCCACCATTAGTGATATGTTCCTTAATAGAGCTGGCTTAAGCTTGCTACACGCACTTTTGCACTGTATTGGTTGGTTGCCTCTTTCTGTTAGCTTTCCATGTACAGTTTAATTAGGTTGCGAATAATGGGACATGTTGTCAGATGGTATGGATTTACTAACTTCAGTGAAGTGTTGTGTGATGAACTAGTTAAAGATCTGGACAATAACTTACACATTCTTTGTATTTAACTGTCTCTGTGCATTTTGGATGAAGATAACTGCTGGCGTATGTGATGGCAACTCTATTGCCAAAAGAGGTGTGTCTGTTTATGCCAGTGAGTTGCTTGACTGTTGGTATAAATATAATAGCATGGTAATTGCTGGTTATAGATACAATAAAGATCAAACTATTTTCCATACAGAATGCTTTTATTATCCTGGAAGAATATCTCTTGTCTTTTCATGTGAAGAATGCTAACCAAGAGCATGACACTTCAGAGTTGGAAACTAGAGTAAAAACAACATAATGCTTTATTTCTGCAAATAATCTGTATGTGTAATTTGCCCATGATCTGTGAACAGTGTTCTCAGGTGTCCTGTTACACAATTGACTTCTCTTGGCCAAAAAAACAACAACAAAAAGACCCCCTTTATAATGTCTGCAATGCTCATGCTTGCTAGCTATGGAAGAAAAATGGTATGTTTTCTCTTTTCTGATTACATAATGTATGGAATAAATTAATCTATTGCAACCCCCCTGCCATGGGGGGTTGGAACTAGGCTATCTTTTAAGGTCCCTTCCAACCCAAACCATTCTATGATTCTGTATGTGAATAATAGGGAAAATGATAAATACGCTAACAATATCTCCTCTTAAAATTGTTTTTCTTATGTATCTGGCAATTGAAGTCTAGTCTGATCTCTTAGAAAAGCAAATAAAATGTACACATGGATAGAAGTCACACTGTTCACAAATGTTTTCAGATGGAAGCTGGCTTTTAACAGCAAATGGTAATCCAACGTTTTCCTACTCTATTCAGTTCATGCTTCTCACTGGAAGGCGTACGCGGTATGACACAACATGTTGTGACTCCCCAGCAAAATGTTGCAATACACATTGGTCAAAGTATGTAGTATTTCAGAGCTATGCATAATTTGTGATTGCAACAGTCCCAAATAGGATACCAGCAATGGGAGCACATAAAATGTGCCCAGTGTTTCCATCTCATTCATAATTTTGACTCAGCAGTTCCAGCTGATTGTTAATAGTTTCTCCAACAAGCCTGGATTGACTAAGTGAATTCACTTGAACGTACTCAAGTGGTTTCATTAACCTTGGCCTATGCAAAAGTGACTTTTTAAATTGGATTCACTGCACTAGTCTTGGTGCCTGTGCTGTTGTGTATTGCATCAAGCAACAAAATAAGCAAGAAACAAAGAGGTAAAAAATATTATTTAAACTGGAAGTGAGGCAGAATTCATTAAAAAAAAAAATGCAGCGTGTTCATTATAGGATTTGCTAATGCTCGCAAGTTCTTCCAGCTAAATTTAATGTATGCAAATGATTATTTACGAGCAGTTATTATCAACAATACTAATAACTTCAATACTAGTAATAATAGCGATCTGGACTAATTAACTGTTTTGAATTGAGTTTTGTAATTTTTGCAAGTTTTCTCAATTTCATGTGCACTAAACAAAATCAGTCCTGTTGGCTGACACAAAACCCTGTTTCATAGAATAGGATTCTGGGTTTAGAGGCAAGTTTTGAACCAGAATAAAGAGGTGGCTGAGAAAGGTTCTGCTTGTGCCAACAAAATGGATAGAGGAATAAAGTCGACATAAATGCATTCAGGATGTTTTCTCTGTTCATGTGAAACCAATACATTCTGGTAAAGTGCAAAAGTTGAGAGTTTTGTACTGGAAACGCTGTATTTTGATGGTTCCAAATGGTTTGGGGGGATGTAATTGTTTTGGTTCTTTTCTGTCTTTCTGGTTGGAAAGAAAACAATTTTATGATATACAGGCAGGGGTTTGGGTTTTTTTATTCCTTCCTGGCTGTGGGGAAAAAAAGAAGAAAAGAAGAGAAATCTTGACCAGACTATAAACAGAAAGTAGAAGGCAAGTTCATGGGAACACAGAAAAGGGGATGTCCTAGCTTTTACAACGATCTATTAAAAATGGTTTTAGGATGGCAATATTGTGTGTTAGTCTGCAGATTCTGTAGGACCTTCTTCTGTCTATTTGGGCAGTGAGGTACCATGCACATGAGCCCTATGTAAGACACAAAAATAAGTGTGAATGATAGCAATGCAGATAATATTGCTTCTTATAAATAATAATTAATGCTAATTAATGTTGACTCTGTGTGTTGTGGCTTGGATGAAACTCTGGCAGGAACTGGCTGATACGAAATCTCCACCCACAAAGATCTGCTGAAAGAGCAGTATCTGGTGGAAGGGGATCTGCCCTTTTAAGTGCAAAGAATACAAAGTTTTTCTTATTACTTTTCTTCTTCACAGAGAAATCGGGTGTACAGCTTTAGAGTCTGTCTGCCTGTGCAGGTCTCTAGGAACTGCAGATGTGGAACAAAAGCAAGAACAGATCACGTTCCTTATGTAAGCTTCTAAATAATGTTTCACGTTAACTGAAAATAGCACATGCAATATGATGTTCTCCTCTAATACTGGGTCCCTTCACACATGAACGTGTAGATGCCAACACATTTCTTCAGGATAGGTGATGCCCTTTTCTAAATAGGCTGGGGGGCAGCTGAGCCAGGCTGCTGTGGCCGTACCACAAGACGCAGGAATGCAATGCTACACAAACTGGTGCCGATAGGGAGGCTGACGCCTCCTCGCAAGTCCTTGGTAAATCGGTATCTGCACGCGTATCCACACATATGCATACTATTTTTCCTCTGCCACTTCCCTCCCACTCTGAGCTGCCTTCCCTTCCGCGCTGCCCTTGAGCCAGGAGGTCGGCGCTACCACTTCTTTTTCGCCAGTCATGCTTTTCTTTCCACGTTTTCTCCTCTAGTTGTTACTTTCCCTCTTTCCAGTGGAGGGGCAGCAAGAGCCATTTGGCTGATTTAATGTTATTTTATGGGAAGGAAGGGATAAGACTTGGAAAAATAGGACGCTGATTTTTTTTGCCTCCAGGCAAAATGTGTAGGGGGGACATTCTTTTTCTTGAGGGAGGAGATTTTTATTACCAGGGAGTGAATTGCCTCTAACAGAAGAGTTTTACCTGAGTTCCCCTGAGACAAAGGAGTCAGGAGCCTGTGTGCTGTGGATGTTATGGAGCATCTGGGGCTGAATGACCAGTTGCCTTCACAAAATAATCCAACTTCCCTGAGGGAGAGGAAGGGGTTGTGTGTGGCCTTGCAAACAAGAAGGAAAAGGAGAGGAGGAAGCGCCTGGTTGTTCCTGGCTTGGTGGGAAGAGTTGCAGGGTCCCTGATCACATCACTGTGTGTCCAGAAAACACCCTTGCTGAGAGCTGTAGACTATGCCGAGTGCTGAGGACCAGGCCATTTGCTAGAGCAGCTCTGTGACTCCATCAGCTGCCTCGCAGGGGGTGTATGCTAGGGAAAAACCGGGCCTACAGAGCTGTATTATCTGGCATTTCAAAGGTAAGTTACTCTGTTTTCTTGTTTGTTTGTTCGCTTCCCAGTGGGGGATCAGTTATAGGTTGAGATGACTTGACTTAATACACACCTCCTTAGTGAATGCGTTGATTCAACGTTTAGAGGATCATGTTTCTTTGCAGTGCAGGGCTATTTGCTACAATACTTGTGCTAGGCTGATGATGCTCTTGTGATGATCAAAAAGAATAAGTTGTATATTTTTTTAAGAATGTGCTAAACCAGTTCTGTCAAAATAGAACTAATAAATACCGGTAATTGTTTAGACAGTCGAAAAGGACTAATTCCCCACCATTTTGACAGCATTGTAGGTAATGATTTGGCTGAATTTGTATGGAGACCTATACTTACCTCTACATTTCTGAAGCTGAGAATAGAGTACTTTACTTGTTTTGTATGAGTCTGGAATCTGAAAAACAAGATTTCTTTTTTTTCACTGAATATGCATAAAGCAGGCTAACTTAAATGTTTAGATTCCATCTACTAAAGTGCTTTGGCAGGAGTGAAACACTGGGATAGCAAACATAGACTACACCTTTCTTAAACTGAGGAAGCTGGTAGGAGGATGGGCAGGGACTGGGGAGATGGCACAGGTTCTGCCAGTTTAGTGGAAGGTTATTAGTGGAAATCCTCACAGACCAACCTGGGACTGATCTTACTTAACATTTTCATTAATGCCTTGGGTGTAGAAGGTTGGAACCAACTGATGAAATTCCCTGCTGACACAAGGTGAGGAGGCATTGTCAATGTAGAGATAATGTCCAGTTCTTCCCATACAGGGAGTGTGAGGGCAGGAATGATGGAAACAGACTAGAAGTTCAATAGCTGAAGGCTTCTGCCTTTAGTGGAAACTGTTAGTCCCTACAAGCCATACAGCATGAGGTGGGAAAGAACTAGGTGGAGAAAGATTTGGATATGCTAATTGCCTACAGAATAACTGTGAGCTTCTGGTGCAATCTGGGAAAAGCCAAATGGAAATAGGCTGGTCATTAATGGATTAGGTTTGTAATTAGGAGGTTAATAAAAATGAGATTCTGTAATAACCTCCCAGCTGGAATAGGAAGAGCAGCAAACCTAACTGCAGCTTCATGAACAGATGAGCAGGGCTCCTGACACAGGAGCTAACAGTATCAGGGGATAATCTGATGACACAAGGCTAACCCAGACCTTATTTCCAATGAAAGAGGTGTGTGTGGTTTATTTAGCTATACAGTGCATATAGAAAGGGAAATTGTTGTAGGCATTGCTGATTAAAATTCTGAAATCCAATAAATGAATTTAATATTGAATGATGATGATGTACCACTTTATTCCTCTTAATTTTCATTAATTTCTCCATGTACGACATATTCTAGACTTTATGGAACTCATTATTTGTAATTGGTCTTATGTCAACAGGCAGCAAAGATCAGACTGTCTGCCATTAGTGACAGTTGGCTTAATTTAGTAATAGTACTTAGCAGTTATGTAGTGCTTTAAATTTTCAAATCCCTGTTCAAATATTAGCTAGTCATCACACCAATTGCTTTAAATATTATCAGGCCTTCTATAGAGATGGGTAAATAGCTGTTGTTACCCATATTTCAGAGATGAGGAAATTGAGACACAGATGGGCAAGTTATGTCTCTGTGTATCTTTATACATAGGTATTTCAAAGGCACCTATCTTTTCAAGGTCTAACAAGTCTATCAACTTGTTAGACCTGATTCAGCATCCACTGAAGCCAATGGAAATCATTCTAGCAACTTCAAAGGGTCCCCTTGCTGCCTAATTGGATTACCCTGCAAAGGCCAGCTTCCTAATATTACCTAGCTGGTATAGTGCACTTTGAGATCAGCTGAGGACAAGCACATCTGCCCGGGTGGTCAGCACCATTAGCGGTGCTGTAGGGGACCAACAGAAGCCCTCAGAAATTGAGCTTTGCTCAGTCACTCAGTGAGTGAGTCCCAGGGGTGAGAGTCTGGGATTCTTGAATGCTCTATTTTCTAGAAAAATAATTTAAGAGCCTGAAAATATTGGTAATCCAATGACGAGGTTTTCAGAAGTCCCTAGGTAAGCATCACCTATTGACTTTGGAAGAAGTACCCAGGTATTTTGACAGTCCCAACATGTATTTCTCAGTCTACTCAGGCATCCACATGACTTTTAAAACCTAGCCCTACACGTCAGTGGTATGTAGGAGTTAAAACTCAGATAGGAAAAGCTGAACAGAGACTTATCGGAAAACTCCAAGACTCGGCAATGTGCTTTTTATTTTGCTTTTTAAAACCTGAAGTTCTGTGGAGAAGGAAAATGGAAAAGAAAGAAAAGAAGTCTTAGCCTCAAGCATAATGCTGACGGAGCCTAGAAATCCTTTATCCGTGCAGTGGCAGGCAGCTTCGTAATGTCAACTAAGTGTGACATACCTAGGCAAAGTTTGACCCGTTATGTGCAGTCTTATGGTTCAGCTGTGTACCTTGAAAGATGGAAATAACCCTCCATGGATTCAATAATGTGTTGTCATGTATATTAATTCAGAGTTTTCATTCCTCGAGCATTTACTGTGCTTTGCATAAGAACTATCTGTTTCTGCAAATTAAACTTGTTGGGATTTGTGACAGATAGCATAAAACAACTGAAAGAGCATATGGAAAACAGGCTTTTATCAAAATATATGAATGAATAATCAGGGTTTAATTTCTTTTTTTTTTCTTTTAATGTTTGCTTGATCCTGTTAGTCAATAATGCAGAATCCCCCATGCTTTGCAAGATGAGCTTGGATGTGGGAAAGCAGCACAGACAGCATTTTCCTCACTGTCCTGCCACGTGCTGCTAAAGACATACTTCTTTTGCCTGCTTTCTCAGCCAGGAATATCATGGTACTTGGGAAATACTGTGGTAACAAGAACATACAGAACAATCTTCTCTCTGGGTCAAAGCCCTATGCTGTGCTCACAAATACAGCTTTTCATGTTTGTTACTCAACAGCAGCCATGAAATGACAGGCATTGTACGGCAGACCCCTCCTTAAGCTTATGTCATAAAGAGAAATTGATGAGGGGGAAAAAAGAGAGGCATGTTCCTCCACGTGCTTCAAGATGTCAGATGTTATTGGGGCATTGCAGTCAAACCAGTGTGTTTACAGCAGAGCAAAGAGGTGAAATGAGCTGCCGAAGCAAACTCCTTCTGTCTGCTGGCGTGCTAGTGGTGTGTGTTGTCAGGCTTTTGATTCAGCAGAGTGGGATGCATACTAACGCAATAACAAATGGCAGCTGATGCACTCAGTCTCTGTTTTATATGAGCAGTTGTTTCTTTCTGACCATGTGAATCTTGTTAAGAACTGTAGCTCTGGTTAGCTACACCTTCAAAATAAATAAAAAAAGAGAAATCTGAATTGGATCCAGGATCTGTAAGGCCACTGGCACTGGCCCGCAGTGTGGGAGCAGAGGGAGGCCTGGATCTCCTCACCAAGATGGCTGCTCGCTCTCCAGAGCAGCTGCTTTCCCCATTTTTCTTTACTTCTGGCTATGATGCTCATGCCACTTGGTTGGTGTTCAGGAGGGGATTGTGCAGTGGAAATCCAGACTAGCAGATGTTTTCCTTTTTGTCTGGCCAAGCTGGCACTTTTATTGTCTGCTCTACCGCTTCCGTCCCTGTTGTCCTTGTCCTAAGCCCTAGAGGGGAGGTCTGCCTTCATCCTTTTAGGTCCACTCGATACCAAAATTCCTCTAGGTATCTTTACATTGTCTCCTTGTAATTTATATCCATTAAAGTAATTTTTCTGAATGGCTTGGGAATAAACTAGATCAAGGTTTCATTTTCCCACTCTTTCATTCTCCCTTTTTTTTAGTCATGTGGGATTTGTTTTTTCTGCTTCGGTATTTTCTCCATTAGCCATGTTGTTGCTCTTTGCTTAAAGGGCATTTAGAAGGAGACTCTCCCTCCTGTCACTCAGATACAATAGGTGTTTCAGTCCACAACCTTTTTTCCAGTTTCCCTTCTCCCTTGTGTTCCTGCTCCTGTGATAAAAGGTTAGTCCAGACAGAACACCAGAAGGAAATTGTAGTGGAGGGGCTTTTTTTAACTTATCAGTGTGATGGTCTATGGATGATCTAAGGGAAAAGCATGACTTTGGTATGTGGCTAGGGCACAAGACTTTGTTTCTTAACCTGACTTCTTAGTTCTCCTGCACCTTGGCTTCAAGCACATCATTTAACTCTGTGCCCCAGTTATCCAACCTGCGACCTGAGGATAATGGTAAGGATTCACATGTTTCACAAGGTTTAGAACGATAGTGCAGTAGATGGTTCCTTTTCCAAATGAAAAGGAGGTCCCAATCCTCTGATCTTCCTAATGTCCATTTTTATGCCATTAAAAACTATTGAAACAAGGATTATTTCTATGATGAGACCAAAGTCATGTCTTGAATTGTAGGGAGATATGTGAAATTCAAGTGGAGCTCCTGTCCTGGAAAACTGTGATGTTAGCAAAATTGGTTTTTAAAAAATTGGCTGTTATTCCAAATTGGGCAAAAACTGTAACTGGATAATAACTTCTAGGTTTGCTTGAAATGAAGCTTGCTAAGGGCAGTCTCAGTCTGTCTTCTGTAGTCAAGCAAATTTCTTATTAAGAATATGAATAGGAGTTTATTGAAATTACTGGATTGGAGTCATCAGTTCTTTCTTTTCTGGTAATCCTTCAATTCCTCTCCCCGCAGTGCCTGAAGCCATACTTAGGTTTCATGGATCTACATATGCAGAAAAAGAAATGAGATTATTGTTCTAAAGCTCACTACCTCCACAGAACACAGAAAAAAATAATATATATATACACATGCTTTGAGATGCATAAACATAGAGAAAGAAAAGATGACAGCCTACTGTAAATTAGTGTAGCTTAATTGAAGTCAATCAAACTGCTAATTTGATTTAGTCAAACTCTACTAATTTACACCAGCAGCTGAGATTTTGGCCCTTACTGCTTTAATTTTGTACTAATCTGTTTATAGCTTTCAAATATATGGAGCCAGTTGATTGCTAAACTGTTTATTGGGTGTGGTTCCAGGATTACAACAGTAATTATTTTACTGAAGCCCTTTATTTTCAAAAATGCATGTTTCAGATTTACATAATAGGACTAGACAATGACTAAGGGGCAAATTATACCGAGATTATTGCATGCACTTACGCATGTGTTATGTTTTTATGACTCAGAACGGAGCTTGTTTGTGTTCCACCTTTGGACAGAGGTGTCTTTGGGGGGGGGGGGGAACACTGTAGAGCACAAGAATTACAAAAGAGTCTCAGCCTGTGGAATTCTGTGCCAAGACATGATGCTAGACGATAAAATATTACTTAAGTGTGAAGGTGGGGGACTTGGTTATGAAATGCCAAACGGTTTTGCACAGCTTTTTGCACAGCTCTGCTCCCTCAATCTGGTGTTTATTCCATCCTGAGAGCTGAGACCTTCAGTGCTGATCCTGAACTGCAAAACACCTCTCCTCTTTGCTACCTGATTCCAAGTGCTGGCATGGGAGCATTCAGAACTCAGAACAGTATTTTGGGTGGTGTTTGCCTGGAATTACCCGCACTCAGTACCTTTCCCCATGCCAAAGGATGGTGTTGATAAGGACAGTGGCAGGGTGCTTTGAACAAGCTTTGAAATATTGTTTTTCCTCCTTTTCCTTTGGTGTGCTTCACAGAACAGTTTGCATCCATTTGATACGCAGGAAAGCTGCCAACAGTCTTCTGTCTGTGAAACCACCGCAGTGAGAAGAGCTTTGGTTCAGCAGCGGTGCCTGCATTGAGACTGACAGAGCCCACCGCTCCTCCTTGCATGGCGATTGGGTTTAGTCGTCTTCTTCCCTGTGGAACCTTGTCAATCAGCAAGCCACTTACTACTAGGTTTGATGGATGCTGATGGTGGTGAGGATGCTTTCGTGTAGGTTGGATGCTTGAATGAACCTGTTCAGCCTGGTTGTTGGTAGGATTTACAGGCTGAAGGTGAAAGGCTTTAGACTCTTATCTCTTGAGCTGTGCAGCCTCTCTCCTGGCTTCTTGGTGTTTGCAATAATTACCTTAACGAAATAGATCATCATCTGCTTGCTGTCATCAAGTGTGCAAAATGGTTGTTGGAGAGTTCAGGACTGCAGGATTTGCTTTCTTGCAGACAGAAAAGAAATTTATGAAAACACTGCTCCAATAATCCCCAGCCCTGACCTCTTCAATGCATCCTCAAAACTAAACGCATATAAATAATTATCTAGGTTTTGTAAACAGAGCTAAGTAGAAAGATACAACCCACTTTGGTATCACCAACTTTGACAGCACCTCTTTAAAAAAAAAAGTGTCTGTGAAGCAACTTACTGTAACTCTTCAGTTTGTAAAATGACCTCAATCTTCATAACTGCTTGTTAAAGGATTTTCTAAAAAGAGCAGCAACACCTGGAGACTCATTTATCACTGTCTCTGCCTACTGGCGATCCCACCTACACACTGAAGAATGACTGCTAACACAATATTTATGCAATAAACCAGCTGAAATATGTAAAAAGAAAAGCCTTCTGTAGGGATGGTAGAGATTAAAGAAGTATTTGAAGTCATTGGTTATTTTTTGCTGCTTGATAAACAGGGAGGATTCTTTTGGTTTCATGGCAGTTCTCTTGAAGAGAAAACCTTTTGGTATCCATTATGACACAGGAAGGCCACCTAAGATCAAGCAGGTTTTCCTATTATGAAAATAGGTTCTTTTTTACCGTGTGTTCATGCTTGTTAACTATACTGTGGTCTTCTGCAACTCAAATCTATGGAGCAGGGCCGTTCTGAAAATCTCCTTAAGGTATTTACTGCCTTTCAAGCCTATCGATGTCCAGAGGTATCCACCTCGCAAAGACCAGGCTGGTAATTCCTAGGGACCTTAAGCTTCTCCTCTAACTGCAAAATGCTGCAAAGACTCCACCTGAGACTCAGGCGTCTCAAGTGTCCAGTAACAGAGGTGCAAAGCATATAGAGGAATCAAAGCCACAGGCAGAACTGGAGCCCTGGAGGTGCATTAGTAAGCATAGGCTCAGCCTAAAACCTACAGAGTTGAGTGGAATGACCTTGTGTTAACTTCAGTCAGTCCAGCAGCTTTGGTCATGAGCAACAATTGGATACATAAAGCAATACTGACTTTCTGCTTGCAAACATAAGAGCTCTCTCCCTAGGCTTCTGTCTCTCCTGTGCAGTGGCCCTGTGTGTTGAAATTCAGGAATGGCCATGAAAACCAAATTTTATCTTAGATCTCTGGGTCATCAACCCATGGGGTTCTTAAACAATAAGAGTCCATTAGTGGTGGTACAAATACACAGTAGCTATGTTGGTCAGTATAAATGAAGAGGACTATCACTTCAGATCATGTTGGTCAGTCTAAATTATGTCGGTCTGTCTAAATTCAAAGGACTATCTCTTCAGATCTAGGAAGCTTAGCACCACTGGACTATCACTTTAAAACCATGTATGATAATCCTGTTGGGTCATATGTTCACATGCAGCGAAAGTAAATTGTACAAAGGAGGTGCAATTTGTATACAGATGGTCAGCAAAAAATAACTTTGTCAGACCAAAGGGAATATAGCCACCAAAGATGAGCTGACAGACACAGTCCCCATGACTTCATGGAAGCATTAGGGACTGATCACAGAGTAGCCATGCAAGTATGTTGTAGTCAGCATGAACACTTACTAAATGGGATGATCTGTCTTCTGTATGTATCCTCTCCCTGTCCACCAGCTTTAGTTTAAAAAAAAAAAAAAACAACAAAAAAACAACAAAAACAACCCAACAAAACCAACCAAACAATAAACAACAGCAAAACACCTAAAGCAAAGCACAATAACAAACCAAGCAAAAAACCTCCCAGGGCACACAGAAGTAATATGTTAGATCTCTCCAATACCTCTACATCAAGGCTTTGACCAGGGATACTTTGCCCTTTAGTTGTGTTACTTTAGCAGTGTCTGTTAGCAAAGAACTTCACCAAGCCATTAGTTCACATGAGTAAGTAGCTGGGAAATACTTCCTCAGAAAAAAGCCTTCCAGGTTGTAGTGGATCACAAGTGTGAACATGAGTTGGGAATGCTGTTTTAAAAAAAAAAATGCTAAAAAAAATAAAATATGCCAGCCTGGGACATACAAACAGGAATATAGCTGACAAGACACATGAAGTAATCCTGCTTCACTCAATGCTGATAAGGCATCAGCTGGATCACAGGGTCTGATTTTGGGCTGTGCCTTTCTAATAGGATGTGAGCTCATTGGAGAGAATCCAAAATGAACAAGGGAATGATCGAAAGTCTGGAAAACCTAATGGTAAGGAGAGATTGAATGAATTGGGTTTTTTGGCCCAAAGAGCGGAGGATTTCAAAGCGAGAGAGGATTTAATAAGGGTCCTCAAATATATAAAAAGCTCTGGCAAAGAGGGGACTAATTGGAAGGTAATTGTATAGAGTATAATCCTACACTGTTATTCTTCATGTCAGGCTAACTAGCTCTAATTGCAATATGTTAGGCAATAGGATGGATATTCAGGAATAATTTGTAGCCATAAGGATAGTGATTGTCTGGAGAAGTAGTAGAGCTTCTGTGAGTGGAAATCTTTTAGAAAAGATGGGTAAATATCTTTGAAGAATGATGTAGGAGCAGATGATTTTGCCTTGGAGCACCAAAATGAATAAGATTATTAGATCCTTTTTAGTGTTTTTTTCTATTATTTCATAGGGAGGGGGAAACAACAGAGAAGATAACAAAACTGCCATAGGCTTATGATGATCTGTGCAAATCTTGAGGTGCAATTCCAACACAGTGCCAGGTATCATGGCTTCATGCTTCACATCAGCTTCATCATCATATAACATGATGGCAATCCACATAGACCTATCTCGCTGGTATAGTCAACCGTCTGTATGGGCTGGTGAAAGAGGAGTATCACAGTTAGGGTGGTACCTGCAGAGCACAGAAGATGTGGTATGTGTTAGTCTCAGAATGTTTTGTCTAGAGCATCTCCATGTGGTATAACTCCTGGGATTTTCCTTTTCCTTGTAAGAAAATAGATAAAAATTTAATTGAAACTGGTAGAGAAAACGTTGTCTAGATACTGGCTATATGTTGTGCATAAGATGCTACTTGCAAATGCAACTAGGAACTTGTGTTAAGTGCATAGGAGCCACCAATTTAATGTTTAGTGTCAGCAAATAAGGGAAAAGCAGAACCTGAAACTAAGCAACCTTAGTTAGCATTTAGCGAAGACTACTCTTTGGAAACTTACCTTCAATTTTTTTTTTGTTTTGTTTTGCAAGAGGAGGGGTGAGAAGAGGAGGAAGAAGGTGATAAAAGTTAGGTTTTGATTTAAACAGATGGAGAGTTGGCTTTCTCTGGAAATTTCCATGTTTCACAAAAAATAAAATACCAAATGGATGAGAGTTTTGGTTTTCAGATAATAACAGCAAGTTGATTGAACCCTGAAAATTTTGTTTCAGGACTGTATTGTGAGTCCTTGGAGAATGAGAGGGCAGGTACCCCCATATGCCCCATTATACGCAGGAGTTGAGGTTTCTGGCCACACCTTTCTCTCCTATGGTGAACTACTGTGGCTCAGCAAGTGAGACCATCAGCTATTGCAAGAGAAGGGAGCCTGGCCAGCCAGTCTGTTTGATAAAGGAAAATGCATACAAGTACCAGGAAGTATAACCATGAAGCTTTATGGTGATATATCAAAATCTTTGATATTCAGACATGAGTTGGAAGGTTTTTTTGAAATATGTTATTTCCTGTAAGGGAAACAATTCTCTGGATAGCTCTACTTGAAAAATTACAGATAGCATGGCTGTTTTGTAGGGCAAAAGGCAGCTCCTGCACCTCTGACCACCAACTCTAGTTCTCTTTGTGAGACAGTAAAGTGTGCACAATACTGCATAATTGTCAACTGTTTTGTTTATCTTGAAAGTATACAGAGATGAGAGTGAGCTGTCTGATTTTGCTGAAGTTCTTAAATTGTTCTGTACCACATACAGTGGGAAATAACTGGATAACATCTTTAGATCTCTACTTTGCTGTGCTGAAGAGATCCATTTGCTTGGCCTGACAGAAAATGTCAGGTGGGTCACACCTCTTATGGGGGATCCTGTGGTGGGTTGACCCTGGCCAGCAGCCCAGCTCCCATCCTGTCTCCCGCTCGCTCCTCTCTCCTGCGCGATGGGGAGAAAAAAGAAGGAAGGTGAAAAGACTCGTACATCGAGATAATGACAGCTTAATAAGGAAAGCAAAAGCCGAGTGTGCAAGCAAAGGGGAAAGAGGAATTCATACACTACTTCCCACCAGCAGGCACATGTACAACCTCTTCCTGGGAGTCGGGACCTCAGCGTGAGTAATGGTTGCTTGAGAAGACAAATGCCATAATAATGTACGTCCCCCTTCCCCCTCCTTTTCCCTGCACTTTTATTGCTGAGCACAATGTCATATGGTAGGGAATATCCCTTTGGTCGGTTGGAGTCAGCTGTCCTGGCTATATGCCCTCTCGGCCTCTTGCCCACCCCCAGCCTACTGGCTTTGTGGGGAAGAGAGAAAGCCTTGATGCTGTGCAAGCACTGTTTAGAAATGGCTGAAACGTTGGTGTGTTATCAACACTTTTAGCCACAGATGCAAAAGCACGGCACCATGTGGGCTGCTGTGAAGGAATTAACTCCACCTCAGCCAGACCCAGTACAGATCCCAAGAAGAATACTGGTCCTGTGGCTAAATAGCTCCTTGCAGTGTTTGCGTCTGTGTTTCAGGTGTTTGATATCATATGTCTACCTTTTTGGTTTGTGTCTTTTTGGTTTTTTTTTTGAGGTGTGGGTGGAGAGGCCATTAAATGCGTGCTACAAACCTGCACAGAGTTGCGTGTACAAAATGCGTTTGCAGGAAGCTGTAAATGTGATGAAATGACAGAGACAAAAAAACCTGCTGCAGGACTTGCCCTTTAAATAAACAATTGGGAAATGCTAGATATTGAAACACTCTTAATTTCTTCAAAGATTATCATAACTTTTTAAAAAAGTGATTTGATATTGTTTAAAAAAAATCAGTTGATGAAAGAGTTCATCGTGTTATTTCCAAGACTGTGCAAAAGGAAAAAGGAGCTTAGTTTTAAACTCAGTTTCTCTAGCAACACTGCTGGCTTTTCAAATTGCCGGAGATCTGAACATGATGAGAGGCGATTATCCAAAAGGAAGCAAAAGCATTCCAGGAAAGGTAATGCCTGTGTTCTTCCACTCCTATGGCAGAACAGAGGTGCACTCAGCCTTAAACACCAGCAATATCCTCTGTAATTAAGTGTTTACGGTGTTAAATTTACTGTTTTGTGAGCGTTTTGACCTCTCTGAACCAACTTGACTACTGGACTGAGATTAAACAATTTATCGTATTGTGCCAAAAATCAGCAGAAACAGCCACCTTTTTCCCAAGAGGCAGGTTTAGGGAAAAACATCACAGCGTTTCAAATACTATTTTCTTTCAATTCTTCTCCTAACCTTTCCATGAAGGTACAGCACATATTTTAGCTTTTATCTAGAGTTTTTGAAAATCAAATACAAAATGGGACATCTTTGAGGAAAACCTGAGACTTATACATAGAGAGGGGGAGAAAAAAAAATGTTGGTCGATGCTTAAGGAGCTATCGTGGGACTTCAGAGCCTCAGGTTTGGTTCTCTGTTCTGCCACAAGCTTCATCTGTGAACTTTGTCCAGGAATTTAATTTTCCTGTGCCTCCGTGCTCTATCTGTAGATGGGATAACAACTTCTCCTTGCTTCACAGTCATCATTACCTGAATGTTTCATGAAGTTCTGATGAGTAAATCCCACTTGTCCCCCTGAAACTGCCACGTTGACCATAGCTATCTAAACAGTGGAAAGATTTGAAGAGCACGCTCACCTGTGCGACAAAAATGGGATCCTTCTTTTAGAGCAATTTCAGTTTGATAATTGGCCTTCTTTTTATTGCATGACTTACAATTTGCAGCAATAACAATGGGTATTCTCAGGCCATTATTTCTGATGAGAGTATAAATGGGGATATAATTTTAATCTCATAATGAAATGATGACAGATGTACATAAACATATAGTAACACATTAAAAATTCCCACAGAATTGTAAGTCAAGTGTCATCTAGAAGAGGCCGGGAGACTGAGTTACCATGTTATTACAGGCAGACCTGGTAATGACACAGACAGTTAAGACTGACTAACTTTTTTCATTATATGACTTTTGTTGCAATTGCTGATAACGTTGCCAAAGTTTAAACCACTTGGGCTCAGATTTTCCATGCCAGCTATTTGGTTAAGGTAGATTCTTGTTGTTATTTCTGAGGAACACGTAGTAAAAAATGGTTCGAGTATTTCTGAGAATGAATTAAGGAGGAAAATATACTGCTTTTTCACCGAGTCCTGTGCTTTTGGGCAAAGGCTTGAATCGTAACTTGGGAAGCTGCCCTGATCTGAGATGCCTGCCTTTTACTGACCTTGTAAGAAGACTTGGTAGAAGAATACCGGCAAAGACAACCTGCAGTTGATCACTAAGGTTAGAGAGGCTCAAGAGAAAGAAATGGAAAGAAAAGTTCTTAAAAACTAGACTCCAGAGCTTACAAACTTGGCATGGTCTTCTGTTATCCTTCAGTAGCTGCATAATGTGCTTGCAGAGGATGCCTTGACCAGCCCATACTGAGGACAGCAAGTAGCTATCAGTTGTTATCCATAACTCTCTGTTAAAAACATAAAGGTTTGTGCTGCAGACTGTAGAAACAGGACAGGTTTGTGTAGTACAAGTTTATAAATTCTTATTTTTGTATACAGAGCCACAGCCTATATGCATAGAAGAATGTATCAAAAGAACCCAAAAAAGCTCAATTAAAAGGATAGAGAGTTGCAAAGTTAAGTGTTGAGAAGTAAGGGCAAGGGCTATCAGTGCAATGCTACAACAGCACCGTGACATATATGCATTCAGAATTAACTTATAATTACATGATTGCATACTCTTCTCTTCCAGTGGGTGTCCATCACATTAAGAACAGAGATCAACAATGAGACAAGATGTTTACAGGTCCATGTAATTGAATGCTGCCCTGGAGTGTAGTCCCTATGTCAGTAAGACCTAAGCTTTAAACATAGAAAACTTTGTAAAAATCTGGAAAAAAAGGTAGATTATGAGCAGGGAATGTAAAATTAGGGGATAATTTTGATACGCCAGTGTCTCAGCTCTGGTCTGTATGATGGGGATAGGACAGCTCTTTTTCTCAAAGGAAAGATGTTTTGTGACTATAAATTCATCAATGTTTAGTGGGTTTTTGTTGGTTTTTTTTTTCTTCCCTCCCCTATGAAAGCACTTAGATGGTCTAATGACGAATATGACAGAGAAGCCTATGAATCCAGTCATGAATGCTGGTCTTAGTGTGGTTTTAAGAGGTTGTGCTAGCAATCCTGGGTGCTGAATGAGGCAGAGGTCCTGCAAAAAATCACGTCGTCATGTCATTGTAGAGTGCATACATGCAAGGAAGGCTTATGTGAATTTGCACAAGCAACCATAAGCCTGATGCTCAATCCTATTCATTTTTGCACCCTTAGCTTTTCTTTAGTGCATTTTGTCATTCATGGTAGGGGGGGTTAAGTGCAGTTTTCAACATAGAGCTATACGATTGAAAATAAAAACCTAAAAATTCCTCTTCAAGTTTATAGTTAATAGAATATTATTAACGTATCCTCAAATGTGACTTTTCAGCCTGCAAGGGATCCAGCTATGGCTAAACTCCAGTTTCAGTTGGACTTGACAATGGGGCAGGGGACGGACTTTCGAAGTGCCTCTGCTGATTCCAGATATTTCATACAATGGCTTTGTACTACGTTATGCAATGTATTAGATGTACATTTAGTTATAATGCACCTACTGATGCATCCCCATCACTGTAAGTGAGATCAGAATAAAGCCCCACAGAAGGCTTATGAAAGCGATTTGAAGGCCTGTCTTCTTACTTGTTGCTTTTATTACTGCCGTTTGCTCCGATGGCTTGTGTTACGTACTGTAGAAAAACAGAGTAAAAGCCAGTCCTTCTCTCAAAGGTTTTACAGTAGAAGCAAAAGACAAGCAACAACAGGGTGGACACAGATGCGATGAAAAGGGAGAAGTATAAGCAGAAAGTGAGGCAATATTGGCTAATATGGCAATAATGGGAAAGCAGTTCCAGAGCATCACTGTTGCCAATTTTTTGATAGCTTTTGCAAGCAAGCAAGGAGCAGAGGCCAGCTATGGAGAAAGATAATGAAGCAGCCATTGCAAACATTAGTGAGATCCTCCTAGACAGGTGCAGCAATGTGAGAAAGCCCAAAATTCCTGCTTTGAAAACTTACCAAGTCCAACAATGGAGTCTGGTCTCCTGGGCTAGTGGCAGGAAGAGTCCATCTGTATGATGGTAGTAAGAAATCTGTGGTGAAGCCTTCACAGCCAACTAGTAGATTGCTCAATGAAAAAGAAGGGGTCTCTGGGAGAAACAGATTCTTTTGTATTTCCATTTGGAGTTGGATGAGCTCGACTCCCAGCAGGCTAAATTCTTTTGCTGGAATGAAACATAAAATAGTGGCACCGCTTTTCAGGAGCGATGATATGACAGAACCTGAACACTGTTGGTTTTGAGGCGGTTTGCCACTGAATTGTGTTTCAAGAGAAATGGGGAATTGCTTGCAAAAAGGTGGCAAGCAGGAAAAAAAAAAGGGTGAAAAATGGCATGGATATTAGTCACAGGGAGGAATAAACATAGAAACATAATAAGGGGAAAAGCGTAATGAGAAAAAGGAGTGTGCCAGACAGATCTTCAAACAGTACCATGCATTGTGGAAGATCACCTTCTGGAAGTAACAGAGGTAGATCATCTCATTTTGTTTACTTTGATGTCTTTCATTCATGTAGAAAAACGTTGATTTTTCTCTTCCCCTTTTACTTGAATGGCCTCTGAAAAAAAACACAGGATTAAGTTACAAAAATAAGGTCTATTGTAGTCAAACAAGTTTTGCAGACACAAACGTTACTCAGAACCTTGCAAAATCTGGAAGTGTGAAAGATTCATATGTTCTAAGTCAATACTTTTGCAGTATTTCTTTTGCCTTCTGAATACAACTTCACATCCTCCGCGTAGTTTCACTGTGATTATCCTGGAGACAGGGAAGTCTCTTTGGTCCCTGTCTCAAGTGATGACAAACTAATTTTTTTGAGCAATTGCCTGCACTGTCTGTTCTGAAATAGTTGCGAGTAGTATAAATAGCTTTAATGGGCATGAGCTTCAGCAGTCAGTCCTGAGCTGCATGGTTTGCTTGGAATCTCAGACCCCAACTATTCCTTTACTGTTCCTCTGTTTTAGGTGGCCTGAGTGAATCAGGCCCATGTCGTTTGTTGTTAAGCACCCAGCACTCATCGATATCAAGGTTTAATTTCCCATATACTTCTGAGCTCAGCAGCTTTTTCTGCACCTAGGAGGACTGATAGATAGCTCGTATTTTGTAAATATATTAAAATTGAGTTGTCCCTGCTCCTGTTCCCTCAGAAATTAGTGGCCAGTCTCCATTGGACTTTCATGCACTCAGATGCTCACATGAAAAAAAGTTTGTTTGATTTACTTTTGTCCTGTATACTGGCTAGAGCAAAGAAAGTATGAGGGCTGCTGCAAGGGACTTCTCACCTTACCCTTCTGCTTATGGAGTTACTTGTCAGAACTATCAGAGCTGCCAAAACTCTTGAGTTTCAATCCAATGTGTGTGGACTTAGGGGCTCCAAGGATGAAACTGAGGACGTGTATGAATTGTTTTGTAAGTTGTCTCAAAAATTTCTCATAAAAGATGGCCAGACTACCCTTCTTCCTTTCACGGTGCTGGCTATCACCGACCTGTATTCAGTTGTGCGTGTATTCATTCGTCCCTGTAGCACGTTCTTTCATCAACTCGACACATTCTCTGACTTCTGGAGCACTGCAAAAATTACTTGTTAAAGTGACTGTAGGAGTAGAGCTGAAGCAAATAGGTTTGTGCTTCTGTTTGAGGCTGAAATAGAAAAGGGTGAAGGAGGGAGGTAGGTTTAATTAAAATTAGGCCTGATTTTTATTAAAATTTTAAATGCAATTTAATTAAGTGTAATGTGAGAGAATGGGAAGTAGGAAAGCACGGTTTCTTTAACTTCTTGTGTTTTTAAATTGTTACAGTGAATTTTGGGTACAATTTTTAGTATGATTTTAAAAAAAAAATCAAATCAGATAAATACGTCATATTGTCATGACAGGTATAACCAGGATATTAAACTGAAGAAGTATTCACTGGAGTAGTCATAGGTAAGAAGAAAGCTCAAGAGCTGGGAGAACATCTAAATAGAAAGATGGAAGGAGGCACCTCATGGGAAGATGCAACAGAGAAGAGACAGGGGAGTTACGAATTTGTCCATCCGCAGTGATGATCTCACACTTTCTCTAATAATATGTGCAATGTGCCTTTGTTTTTCTCCTCAGGTATGTCATCGCTAACAATAGGATGAATGTGATATCAGTCAACAGGGTTAGAAGAGTTTTTTTCACTCGTCATACTTTGCGCCAATGCATCTTTGCATACGGCTTGTTTGGTAGGAACGTGGGGAATGAAACATTCTGCGTCTAATTCACCCCAACTATAAATCTGGTTGACATTAAGTGATTTACAGCATGGGTGTACTTGATTCAGTATAGCTACTGGAAGGAAATTATTTGTTTATTTTAGACTGTTATTTTTAAGTGCTACAGAAATGGAACAACCTGATCTTGGGAGGGGGAGGGAAAGCACGATTCTCTACCCACGTAAATCGAATGCCTGGTTTGGTTTTAGTGGGTACTAGCTTGGATTTAATTTCTTAGAGGAAGAAATTCCTTAGTAACCTAGGTTTGTTCATTGGTTTGCTCAGAGGAAAGTTTTGTTTTTTTTTTTCTTCAAAAAGAAATGCTGTCTGCTTTCCTTCTTTAACATGCTCTGCTACATCTCCAAGCAGTTCTTTAATTTGAACCATCTGTTCTTCTGCCACTACATCAACTGATAAGGGAAGGAAGTGACTTCAGATTTTCAGTTATATGTAGTTTTGATTAGTATGTCTATGTAAGCAGCTATTAAAAGCAAGAAAGAACATATAAATGTAGAAAGATACTTATCCAGTTTAACTAGGTCAACAAAAGAGCTGAGTTTCCCCTTAGCCACAAAACTACCTAGAAGTCCTATTTCATTTTAGAGGGAAAGAATTGTAAATTGCTCATGTTTGACTTCATGAGACATTAATATCCTATATCTGAAGAATGGGTCTAAATACATTAACTTTTACCAACTAAGGTGCTAGGAACTTGCCCAACAGAAACTTCAGCTGATGTTAGAATATTTCATACAGGCTAATTAGTGTTTAAGAGATTATATATTTTTTTATTATTACCACAGTGTATATTCTCTCTTCATTATTTCCATGTACCTGTAAAGTACACATATGCTGCCCAGAAGTGGAAAATAAATGGAATAAAATGGGTGCGTGACCTTTATGAATAGTCAGGATGTGCAGCGGTGCCTTTTGCTTCCTTTGACTGTACGCTCTCCTAGTACAGTGCACAGCTCAAGTAATCAATGTATCACCTGTTGAGTCTCATCTGAAGTAACTTTTAATTTGTACTTAACTTTTGAAAATCCATTCCTCCATCTAGTTAGTTCACTGGAGTAATGCATCGATTGGCTATTCTCTTCTCTTCTATGCACAGGAGGGGTGACCATTTGGAAAATCAATGTTAAATAGAGTAAGACCTCAGCTCAGTCAGACTTCTACCTGGAAATGCAGCACCCCTTCTTGGTGCCGCACGCCTGCTCTCCTCATTGACTTTATTTAGGTTACAGGTATGTAGGCTAAGGGACTAGTATTAAGAACCAAGTTTAGTAGTTTGGTGTGATGTGTTTAAAAAAAAAAAATTCAATTTTATTTGGGTTAATTCAAGAGAGCCAACAGGTTTTCCTATCTATCTGACCCATAGACCAGCCTACTGTCTGTCATCTTTTTCCTGAGGAAAATGCAAGTTAAAGGTTCAAGTGGGACTACTGTTAGTGATCTCTATTAGACTTGTGAATTCACTGGATTTGTTTATGGATCTGTGGAGGAAGAAAAGGCAGAAGACCATACCATTTCAAGGTACCTCACAAAAATCTTTATAGTTCACTAAGCCATATTACCTCACTGAATCTTTGGAGGTGAAGTAAGGTGAACCTCAGAGACCAATGACTTGCATACACAATTAAGGGTAAAGTGTTTGCATCCAAAAATAAAGGGTGTCATCTGTGGTGACTAGCACAATATACCAATATACATGCAGAGTCAGTTTTGGAGATGAGCAACCAAAATAGCTGCTGAAGGCCCCAAAGCCTGGGGACACCCCGTCAGGCTGAGTTAAGAAATTATAAGTCATCTAATGTGGGAATGAAAAGAAGGGTAGCTTAGCCTCTGCCTAGAGCCCCAACAGGTAAATGGCTCTGCATAAATGTCTGGATCAATTAAATTGCTTAACAATAACTATTGTGGCATTGCTGCTTTTGTTAAACTAGAGTCAGTTGTTACAAGTAATGAGCATCGCATACAGTTTTAAGTCCTGACATTGTAAATTCCCTCTGGTAGCACCCTCAGGCTTGATCCAAAGTGGGACTTTGATGCTGCAACACTGAGTGTTATATTGCTGAGCTTTTATGTGGCTGGCCCAGGGTAAGCAGACACCTCTGTTAAGTGCCTTGGCCCCATACAGGTATGTGGGAAGAGCAAGGTACATCAGGATCAGGTAGTCAGCTTTCTATTAGGAAATGCTGCGGATACTGCGGGATCTCTACCAGCACGTAGCCACCTGTTACACCCTTTATTCCGAAAACAGAGCTTGTCTCTCTCCTCTGTCTCTCTCTCTCTACTTTGAAAACATGGCAGAAGAGTAGGTGGGGGTGGCCTTTTGAACAGGAGCCTAGTGATTAAAGCACTCCCCCAGGTTGTGGGAAATCTTGCTCAGTTATTGCTTTTGCCTGAGGGAACTCAAACTCACCTCCCAGAGAGTTTCCTAAATAACCTATCTGTCTGCTTTCTGCAGTGCAGATACTGACCCTGCTGTGGAAATAAAGAGAACTGAATGTGAACTAGGCTAGAAACCAAGAATAAGACAGTGATTCCAAGGAGTACAGTGATTTCTCTTAAAAAAGGGCCATTGTTTTCAAAAGGCCTTCGCCATGCATGGAGTAGGAACCCATCTTCAAGATTTCCTTCTCCATGTGAGAGGGAAGCGAAGGCTTTTACTTCTGTCCAGGGAAACAACTCCAGTGAGAGGAGAGGAGAACATTGTAGAGTTCAGAGGCTGGGGAGGGTGGGGGGGGCGGGGGGAGTTGCATGGCAGACAAATACTGTGCGTTTGAACAGCCTGGGGCTGACTATGGTGTGGTGGTGGCAGCAGGCATGATCCCAAGTTTCTTCCACACTAGCAGAGCGGTTTGACAACTGAACTAAGCATGATATGGTGGCTGTATCCAGAAAGAAAACAATAGCTGCTACTACTGCATGTTATGTGGTGCCTGGTGTGTAGGGGTGTTCTGCAGACTCTTGATGGATCAAGGCAACGGGGAGAGGAGCAGAAGAATGACCAACTTCTGGATTTTGCTTGGTTTAGGTAGGAGATATTCAGTGCTGTTGAGGCTGGGGTGCTTCCTGGAACATGGAGAAGCAGAGCTTTAGGTGCAGAAGTCCATATATGGAGGCACCTGTAGAATACAGGCATTAAGTAGCAACTGAATCAGGGGTTATAGATCCACAGTCTTGGATTTTGGTGGCATTTAGTATTTTGGTCCTTTTTGGATCTATATTCTTGTCCTGTATATGATCATTATTGTTGCCTCTAGGACTAAGTAAACAAAATGTTTATGCTGTGAGTGAGTTTGTACCATAATATCTGGGCCACATAAAGAGGTGTAAGCTAACATTTGTTCATGACACACTTCTACACACACTCTGGAGTCCTCATAGCAGCAAGTGTTGACAGAAGTAAATGTGAACACACCATGAGTTACTGGATGGATGTGTCTTTGGACAGTCTTAGCAGGATGATTATGTTTGTCTGTAACGCTTACCAGTTCAGTAACTTTCAGCTCAGGGTCCGCTGAAAATTGTACCATGCTGGTGCTATGAATTTAGGATTCTGTTCTAGTCACCTGGCTGTGTCAAGGCATTACCACTTCTTTGGCTGCTTTCAGATACTGGTTTGAAAGTGAAGGCAATGTCATCGTACCAGACAATTGACTAGCCACTGTATATAACACTGAAGAGTGATATAAATGGAACCAAACAGCAAAATCTAATCCCATACCTTTGGCAGTGTCTGTATGTTATTATATGATAAAGCATCATGAGGTATTATACTTCCTGAGTACAGTGGGGTCTTGGGAAGCAGAGAAATTTAGATCACATTCCAAATCTCAGTGCTATCTGGGAGAAATATTTCTTCATTTGCAGCAACTAAAACTTTGTACTGATTTTATAAAGTGAAGCCCTTAAAAGGCCTTTCAAGCACAGTTGGCTGAATAATCCTTTATGAGTAGGGCTGAGCAAAAATAAGAATATTTTATCCTTATTAAAATTTACGTTTAGCCTGAGCTGGGACAAAATAATTAATGTTCACAAGTTCTCAAGGAACAAAAAGATCCAGGAAAAGACAGCTGAAAAATTTATGTTGTTGGAATAAAAGTACTTTTTTTTTTTTTTAGGTTCTGAAATGGCACAAAGAACTTGTAGCACATTCATCTGTCTGGAATCCAACTGAACAAATGTAAGATCTTATGATGTAGACATCCCCACCTGAGTGTCACTGTGGGCTCCATTTTAGTCACTGTACAGAAAGACACATTTCTAGAATGACATTCATTTTATGTTAAAGCAAACTGTCAAATAGGTCAGATGAATCACACTCTAGAAGTGTAGTTGTCCAAAGTTATGAGATGAATCCTACCTCTTATATATTCACTCTTGTCCCGTAGCCAGGGAGGAGTACCTCTCCTGTGGTGTAGGTGCCATTATGGCCCCAATTGCGCAGTCAGAGGGAGGGACTATGGTTCCCTGTTGGAGCTGTTATCTGACCAAAATTCCAGATCAGCTACAATCACAGATGAGATAGTAAAGTATAAGGCCATCTTCTCTTAGCAACGCACTCTTAAACCCACCCTGTTCCTGCCCTGCCCCGGCATCAACGCACCATACTAGTTGTCAGACTATAGGCCATTAATGAAGATGCTGTTCAAACTATTACTCTTTGCGTTACCTGCTGGGTCATACCACTTTTCCTGCAGTCTTGAAGTCTTGATGCCTGAACCATTTTTTTATTGTTTTTTAGCAGGACAATAATGAATAGCAAATGAGACAGTTCTGGCAGAAATTTTCTGAGAAACTGTCATTTGTGCTAAAATTCATGAAACCCTTTTACAAACACTTGGCAGTTGTTCAAATGCTCTTAGGGAGGAAAAAAAAAAAGAGTAATGTGATCTCACAAATCATTGGTGAACTGAAGTTAGCATTCTGGAGTTGATTTGTATTATCTTTTTTTTTTCTCTAAACTATTTGACCCACAATACTTTGCATCCACTTGTGGTAAAGGCTCGAACTCCTTCCCAGTGATTCTTACATTTCCAAATTAGTGAGCAACTGCCAGGAACATGTATATGTGTTTGCATGAGTCTTTGATAACTATAATCCACAAAGGTATTTGAACTATAGCATAACTTCATCAACAAATAGCCTGCTAGTTCTGTTAACTCTGCATAACCCAAGAGTTGCATTCGGAGGTTGGATCTTCTTTAATATAATGGTATTGTGCGTGAGCTTATAAGTAGTTAGCTGTGAATGCATGCTGGACAGTAACAAGCTTATGATTATGCCTTACATCCTTGGGATGGTAGCTTTCCATTCACTTGAATGAAGACCTTGGATTAGAAATAAGTCTTTAAATGACCTGCATGCTGATAATATACAGGCAATTACAGCGATTCTTCATGTCCAGGCTATGTAGTCAGGAGTATTGGACTACAAATCTCAAATTTAACAGTGGAGAGACTACCACCTCCTGGCATTGTAGACAAATAGACAAAAATCATCCAGCCTGGGTGGCTCAAGTTAGCTGGGGCCATATGTAGAGTCTAGACTGCTCTTGATCCAGTGGCATTATTTTTAATAATAATAAAGCATGAATGCATTTTTATAGGATGCTTGTATGCGAAAGCCTTTGGGCATTTCACAAAATACAACCAAACACAACAGTTATTTTCCATTAAAAACTGCAACATACCCCAGTGAAACTGGAAACATTCAAGAGAGTAAAAAATACCTACTAGATACCTAAACAAAGCACAAGAGATAGAGCAACCACCCACAATTCATTAGATTTCTACACATGCCAACCCCTCCTGGCCATACTGACATCAGAGGGAGATCTTTCACGACATCAATGGGAGAAAGATCAAGCTCAAAGTGAACTGTAGGAGAGGTCTCAGTGAGGGAATATGGACACCAGTGCACTCAGCTGTGCCTGCACAGATTGAACTGAAAGATATATTTCTTAGAGCCAGCTGTAACTGCAGTAAGGATATTGCTGCCTTTTAGAATTGAAATTTCCTTTTGCTAGAGGAGGATGATGATGAGATGGGAGCTCTCTGTGTTGATGTTTAGACCTAGGATGAAGATTCAGATCTGTATTTGAAATATCTTGTGGTGTAAAGGAATTCTGTACCACCTCTTTATGGTTTTCCTTGATGTTTTGCTCTTTGTACGTATTCTGGCAAACTCTTGTTATCTCGGCCAAAAGGTGATCAACATAATCTTTGATTTTCAAATCTTCAGAATTGATAAAAATGCTGGTTTTCCAAAAGGGTAGGCACACTGGAGATGTAACTACTTTTTTTGGTTGGGTTGAAAGGGATCTAAACTGTTCAAAAAATGTTGTGCTACCTTTAAAAAGTCTGCAGTTCTTCCTTAGGCTTGTAAATCCTCATTTATGTAAACCACAGTCTTTTGTGGTGAAACTGCTCTAACATTTTTTCAGCATTGTAATATGCTGTTTTTCTCCCAGTTGTTTTGGGTAAGGATATGGTCTCAATTACCATGTTATCAAAAAACACCCCCACAAATAGCTTTCACTTCCAGCAATCATAAACTGCATAGTTTTTCTTATTTTAGCAGAGAGTACCTTCACAACACTGCATACCGGATCAGATCAAAGCAAAAAAACCATCACTGCCACGAAATGAAAAGGAACAGATATCACAAAGCTTGCATTTGTTCAATTCAGGAAGGGAGAATAAAGATTCCAAACGAATTGGAGAATAAAAGCACGATCATTAAGAAGGTGGCCTTTGGTGTGGTCACCTCTGTTGAGATTCAGTCTAACAGAACGTTGTTGTTGTCTCTACTTGTTCTGTAATGGCCCCACCCTATTCATTTGTGTAGAAGAATGGATCAAAGTGAGCTTGAAGATAGACAAAGTTTATAAAAACAGAAAACTCATTTTCTCATACGTTCTTCAGTGCCTGAGGCAGAGGTATTGATTGTAAGGCAACCGAAACAGGCTAAGCTATTCTTGCCTTCTATACGTTTGAACACTTGTAATTGTGCAATAGGCAGTGAAACAACCCAGAATGACGCACAAAGTGCAGTACAAATGAGAGACAAAAGGATCCGAATTGTTTAAATAAGGCAAGGCTGTGAAACCGAGATTCAGATGGGATTTCATCTTGTAGATGCTTCACAGAAAGGGGGGGAAAAAAATCATTACCTCGCTGAGTGGTTTTGTCTTAACTGTCAGTTTATATGGCAACTGTATACTGTATAAATAAAAGTGTGTTTGGGTTTGGTTTTTTTTTATGTGAAGAGTCAGTGCATTTCGCACAGGCCCATTAACTTTTCTATTACAAAACTGGCTTGTGCTAGATCCAGGAGTAGGATGTTGAGGAGAAAATGAAAAGGATCCTTTGTAATAGAGTGTGTCCCTTTTGCCTTTCATAGGGCCAGTGCAAGCATCTTAGGCATGACTCTGAGGGCTCAAAGAGGGACTTTGGTGATTTCAGGAACCCTGAAGAAATAGGTTCTCTGCATTGAGTAACTCTATTTCCCATAAGAAGGTGTAATTCAAGGTTGTTTGCAGAATCAGTTGCACTTAAAATTTATAGGCCTGATCCATGATGTTTGTATTGCCTAATTCCCAGTCGATTTTTACAGTTTTGCCTCTGTTTGCCTGTGTAGCAGTACATATCTACTACCCATCTTGTGTCCACAGGACTGGTTTGTGGACAGCCTGTCAGACATGTTTGACGGTCCGCTAACCTCCTTTATGTGTCCAGGCATGCTCAGGTCTACGTGTTTCAGCTGTGTCAGCACCTCTGTGTACTGGTTTGCTGCTTGTATGGTCATGAAGCTGGTTTTGAAGAAGGCTTTTGAGGTTGCCCTCTGCGGGGTGCATAGTATACACAGGGTGGACAGATCTGTCCAGAGATGAAAGTGCTTCTCCAGGGATATCTTCTTCTATTTGAGGGAGTGGAATGAGTTCTGCTGGTGTGAGATGCCCTGATACTGGTGTAACTGTATCCTTGCTAGGACTGATCCTCATCCCTGGCTGGGGTACTTCTACTGCTGCTGTTTTACTGGTATGGACCAACAGTAAAGCAATTTGCATTGATGTGGGAGTGTAGAAGAATGTCAGTGAGGGAATAAATGGTACTTACACCCAGCTGAAGGCTTCTGTTTAATCCTAAAGCAGAGAACAATCAGAGTGTAAGGAGGAACTAGGCTTCCAACTTGTGCGAAGAAGTGTTCATTGCCAAGCCTCTCCAGCCCCTCCCTTGGATTCACCTGGACATGTGCTTCTTCAGTAAGATAAATTGTGTTCACTTTCCAGTGTGCTGACTTTGGGTAAGGGGGAAAACAGTCAAATCAGATACGTTCTTTTTTATTTTAATTAAGTCATCTGTATTTGAAGGTGGTGACAACTGAGCTTCAGGCTCCTCTTGTTCATCACATACTCTGGGAAAAGTTCCAGCCTGATTTTAGCTTTGCTCATAACAGAAAGCTTGTATTGGTTTCCTAGCCCTATAATAAATTGTGAATTCTGTCATCAGCTCTAATGGTATAATGAAATTTCAACAGTTACACAATGTGCAATGTTCTTGTCTTCTAAGGTCCACAGCTGAATGGCCAGTTACTGCTGGGGAAGATGGGAGCTCCATACAACACGGAAACTTTCCTTTGGATCAGAGTGGTTTTGCTGTTATTGAGAATTCCCATTATGCCTCAAGGGGCTCTGCCCTGCTCTTTGTTTTCTCTAGCAACGTGAGATCTGCCACGTCAATGCAGATCATTAAGATTTCAAGGCTGGTATCCTGCCTGTAGCTAAATTTAAGGCACTATGGTTCACAGGCAGCTGAAGTCCCACTGGTTCAATCCTCCACACTTCTACCTCTGCTGTAGTTAACTTTGCCACTGCTCTGTCCTGTGCTCTCCCCTCCTCCCTGGTCACTGAATGTGTAGGTTTTTTCACGTTCAAACATGAAAATGTGATTGTTCAAGACTGTGGACATGAGGAACAGCCCTTCTCAAGGTTCTTTCTGGGGATTGCTTTACACCCTTGGATAAGAAGCTTAAATTCTTCCTGCAGGTCCTATCCACAGAATGATTTCTCCTTTTCTTAAATCCATCAATAGCATATATCTTCAAATCCACGGTTGTAGTGAGTACCCTGATAGACTCTGGGGTAAATGATCTATTGCATTTTACTGTCTTGTGTTTCCTAGCCATGTCGCTGAAATCTTATTCTTGAGTTCTTTAATATAACAGGCTGATTGGATTTTGCTTCTTGGTGCTTTTACTACGGCTTAACAGCATTATGCGCTGTCCGCTCTTCCAGTTATCTCACCACGTGGTACTGTGAAAGGCAATGTAAAGCTGGCTAATGAAAAATTATTCCTGCATAGATGGACGTAGATATATATTCCATTTGCATGGACCATCTCAGGAGATATGGAGAAGACAGTCACAGCCTTTACACTTCAATGGTGCTCAGATGCTGGTGTAGCAGTGAGGCGTTCATGTGACTTAATCCTTTGGTGGGAGCCAACCCATAAAATTAGATAGCTGCAATGAAAATATAAAGGCCTTTCTCTCCTCTTACCTATATTCTGCAGCTAAGAATCAAAACTATCCTTGTGTTGACTCTTCTTAAATTTATCTCTGCATTTCATTGCTGGCATTTAATGAAATCCACTTGAATTTGTGGAAGTCATCTAGCCAACACTGCGTTACTGCTTATTAGGACAACCAGCAGGTAATATAGATAGATAAAGCATCCAAACTGTAGTGAACTAGGTGCTTGAAAACATGCTAGGCTGTCATGGTTTCAGCTGGGAGGCAGTTAACTTTCTTGCTAGCAGATGGTGTGGGGCTGTGTTTTGGATTCAGGATGAAAATAGCATGGATAGCACACTGGTGTTTTTAGTTTCTATGCAGTCAAGGCCTTTTCTGCTCTTCACACCGCCCTGCCAGCGAACAGACTGGGAGTGCACAAGTTGGGAGGAGACACAGCTGGGACAGCTGACCCCAACTGACCAAAGAGATATTCCATGCCGTATGACATCATGCTCAGTATATAAAACTGGAAGAGGGAGTTGGAAGGGGGAACATTCTGAGTTACGGTGTTTGTCTTCCCAAGTAACCATTACATGTGGTGGAACCCTGCTTTCCTGGAGATGGCTGAACACCTGCCTGATGATGGGAAGCAGAGCACAAATTCCTCGTTTTGCTTTGCTTGTGTGCACGGCTTTTACTCTACCTGTCTTTACTAAACTGTCTTTATCTCAACCCACGAGTTTTTTCTCACTTTTACTCTTCCAGTTCTCTCCCCCATCCCATCTGGGCTTCATGGTCCTAGTTGCTGGCTGGGGTTAAACCATGACCTAGGCTTATTTCAGCCTTCAGAGCTTCTACTTGAGGTTATGGGCATCAGGGACAGGATTAAGTCAAGATTTGCCATTGCAACAACATTGCCAGGTGTAGGAAATATTGCCGCAAAGATTCATGAGTGTAACACAGAGGTCCTTAGTCTGACAAACTGAAGGAGAACCTCTTATTCTGATGAAGATGGCTGTATGCTTTGATGATCTTAGTGTGTAGCCATTCTGTGCCCTTCTCTGGTGACTTATCTGATGTATGTAATACAGTACCTAAAAACACTGAATAGCGTTCTGGATCGCATTGTGCCAGATACTGCACGGACAAAAAACCTGACCAAACAATCCAGAAGGCAATAAAAGAAAAACTTGAAGTATCTTACTCTGCTGCTGATTGATAGATTGCTAGAATTCTGGTTTGTCACCTTCCATTTTTATACTTTCCATAGGAGACATTCTAGCAGGATATTCACAGGTTTCTTTTAAGGATACTCGATCTGTGGAGTTTCTGATGGGTGGTGCAGCTCCTGTTGGATCCTGTCAAATTTGTGGGTGCAAAGCACCTTCCCCATTTAAATCCTTGCTGACTAGGTCTTCTCCATTTCTTTCCTTGCCATCTGGAATGTGCTGTGCATGATGATCAGTCAGAAGAAAATGCATTTTTTTTCTATAACACTTGGCAGGGAGCTGGCAATAAGAAACCTTTGTTGCCAGAATCCATGTTCTCTGTGGGGGTGGCTCAGATGGCACTGAATTAACTCAGAGGCATAATAATGAAAAGTATTTATGGTAATTTTTATTGATGGTAAGTAACTAATCCTACGTCTAGGGCAACTGATGAAATTAGCTTTAAGAACAGGAAAATGGGCTTCTTTGAATGGCCGTTTGACTTTGTTTTTATGAAGACATCCATCTGTCCATTCCACAGTAATTCTTCCTCAGCTTACATAATGCCTGGTCCCTAGAAATCCAGACTTTATGACAAAAAGGCATATTTTTATTCCTTCTATACGTTTTTTTTTAATTTTCGGTCAAATTAGATAGGGCATAGGGTCATGGGGTAAAAGACAAAAGATTTTAGGTGTCTACAGTTTTAGTGACTGCCAACAGCTGCTTGGAAAAGAGGGACTCCTATTAGTGTTTTATTCCTATTAGAATGCTCTTTTCCCTCCTATTAAAGTGAAGGACTAGCATTAATGATCAATCGCTTGCCCAGCCTGAGACCACAGCCCGCTGACCAGTCAGCACATGTAGCTCCAAATCAGATGCAGCATGCGCTATTGCTTGCGCAGGCTAACAGATGAGGGCATGGAAGGGAATTGAGGGGTACTGTGATTACAAAGGAAAGTGGTTGTAACTGGGGGATGTAGGGCATACATCTGCAGGAAACTCAGCTTCATCAGTTGTGTTGCTCACAGAACAGCTCATTGACCTTATGCCTATTAGTTCCCTAATTCTCCACCCCGTTCAGTAGGGACTCAAAGAACAATAGGGAGAATGTCAACCTAGTGAATCACTGTTGACTATGTCCTCTATGTTTTCCTTATTTGGACAGCCATTTTTGCTCAGGTATGCTGAAAATCCACAAAGTGGCTAGGTACTAAACCCTCAGACACTCAGACAGGTGTCTCAAAAGACATTTAGGAGACTAACTCCAAGGTTCATGAACTAGATTTTGAAATAAGTCTAAAGAATTTAGATGTGGGATTTGGGACCAAAGTCCCTTAGGCTTCTTTACTCTCCAAAGGCAAGATATTCAAACAATCTTGACCAAATTGGGATAATTAGAGTCCTTCATCTTACCCCTGCAGCGTATCTATTATACTCGTCTAATGAGTGTACTATTCAACCACGTAAGGGATCTTTGTTAATTTAGTGGGAATAAGGAATTAATCATCAGTATCTCTGCTAAGAAGTTTGTGTTTACCATCAACATGCCCGGTAGATGTGCAGATGTTAGCCTGATGTGAAATTATAGTTAGACATCGTCTTGCACTTGGCCAGTTCATTAACCCATGTCTTATAGGCCTTCGCGACTGCATTTGGCACAGGGTTAGAGATTTCAAGATGTGCTGGTAGTTGTTTACCGAATGTGGTTGGGATAATGTACCAAAGAAAGAGAAGCATAGTTTGTGCTTCATTTTACTTATAGACTTGTAGCTTTGAGGTGCCCTTTAGGTAAAACTGTTCTCTCGAGTGCCATGAACCTTCATATCTCACTGATGTATTTGGGACAAAATCCTGTGTCAGGTGATGCAGCATTGCCAGAAAGCTCCCCAAGCTGAAGAACTGGGTAAGCTGTGATTCCTTTCTTTACTTTTAGATTTACCTAGCAGCCATAAGAGCCTTAAAGCCTGCAATTCACTGGAGTATCATTTTTGTCTCTCTTTACAGCAAGAGTTGCAGAAGTCAGAGGACTGCTTGTTTTCTTCATTTGTCATTTTTATTCCCATGTCCAATCCACTAAGCAGGAATACACAGTCAAGTGCCGAATCAGACAAAGCAGTTCCTGTTATTGTGTGTGTTATACTACATGCTTTAAAAAAAGCACAAATACCAAATCAAAACCGAAAAAAACCCTCCAGTTCTATGCTCCGTGTTTGTCTTTGTGGGAGTGTATGAATGAATTATGCTGTTGACTTTCTACTCAGCTCTTTTTCACTGGGTTATATTTGACAGGCTTTTTGGAAGAGATACTTCTATTTTGTTTCATTGTTTGGTGTTCCCCTGTTTTTCGTCTAGTGTCAGCATCTCATCAGGATCCAACAAGAGGCTAATAAACGAAATCCTGATTGTCCTGTGGCAAGAGCTCCAAGGTGGGTAAAAGCCAAGCAAGTCTTGGAACTATTAGCAGTGTTTAACAGTGCTTTCAACACTGTTTTCAATTGAGAAAGTCAGCTGAGAAGATTTATATGGTGGTTTGTGAGAAATGTTGATGTATTGATTTTTGTTTGAAGGGAAAAGACACAGACCACCTGACCTAACTGCTCATCTGTGAATATTTGCCCAGGAGGGTATTATACAAAATATGGAGATGTTATATGGAATTTTTTTCCTCCCCCAAAAAGGCGTCCAGTCATCAGTGGCACAGTCACTTATAGGTACCAAAGCAGTATTTTGGAACAACACGTCTAGACGTAGGTAATCCATCAGAATAATGAAAAGGTTGAGGGTGTAAAACTTCTCTGCTGCTTTGAAATGACATTTTCCAAGTCATCGGCAGCTGTGCTTTATGTCCTATTTGGACTTTAGACCAGCTCCTTCATGTTGCTTTATGTGAAATAAATAAAAGGCTTGGATATTGCCAGCCTTGGGTGGTCAGTCACATCTGTCACAGGTCTTACACTTACCTTCCTCAGGTTTAATTTACTAATGTCAGTGGGGTTACAGTGATGTGAGGTGAATAGGTACAAAAGCTGATTCAGGCCTCCAGTGTCCAGAGCACAGATCTGGTAACAAAGAACATCAGTTTTAGGAAAGACCCCTCTCTCCCCATGTCGTTCTTGCTACTGCCCCATTGATCACTCCTTCATGAAACATCATTAGGTTTATAAGCCAGTTTGTTTCTGGTGTAACCCCACTGGGTGCTATGCAGTTACACCAGGGAGAGACTTGGGATGTTTTTACTGTACTCAGTCACATGGCTGTGTAAAGACAGCCTTCCCACGCAGAGTATTTCCACAACGCTTTCCTGGAATTTGAGGGTGAAACACATCTTGCCTGTTGTGCTTCAGGCATTTCACCCGATGAGACAGAGCCCTGCTTGCTCGATCGCATTAGCTGGATTAGATCAGCAGTGACAGTCTTCCAATTGTATCATCATGAGTTTGTCTTCATCTTGTACCTGTTGACCAGCATCCAAGACAAGGTACTGGTCTGGACAGACCTTTCCTTGGCCCAGATGAACTATTTCTATATTTTTTGAGCACCTGGTATGCTTTCAAAAAGAACATTTTGGGGTGTGCCAAGAAAATTGATTTGTAGGTGTTTGAAAAGTATTGTGAAGAAAATTCCTGTAGTGCACCTACTATCGATAAATTGTGATGACAATTAGCTCTGTTTGAGAAACATTGCTGTAGTCAGCTTTTACGTGGTCCATTAGGCTGAATAGACCTAAGCAGTTTCTCCCCTAAATACGTCATCCAAGGATCCTTTTACTGATTGCTATTATCCCTGGGTTGGACCGGGTTGCTGAAGCACTGCCATGTTCCCTGCTTTTGTCCTTACTACATGGGATGCTAGGGTTGTTTCTGCAGAAGCGGAGGGACTCTTCCCCTTCCCTCCTTGGGGTATAATCAGAGAAACTTAGTTTGGAAGCTCCTCAGGGGTTTACCTGTTTGCAGTTGAGGTCACATGGGAGCAAACCAGTTGCTGGTTATCAGTTGCTGAAATCAGGGCTGATCCCCAACATAAACAAGGATGAAGGCTCTTCAACCTCCCAAGAAGTAGAGGACTACTATTTTTTAATAGACTATTCATCCATAGTTTGAAAGCTGTCATTGATTTATAACATTTTTTTCATTGCATCTATCCTAAGCTCTGGGCTGTCATACCCTGGGGGGGGGTTTCTTTTCCACTCTGTTCTCTCGCTGAGTATTTTAAATACATGTCTTCATTCCAAATAATCTTGTAAAGGGAATTTCATCTTCCTAGTTCCTCCTCAAGTCAAATTCCGCCTTTGTCCTTTTGTAATCAGATGCTGAAATAAAGTCTATACAGAGGCTGCTGGGGAGCCGTTCAGTTTGAGGCACAGTTGGGGGAAATTAGTGCCCAGAAAATAAATAAATGGGTCATGAGTCTAGAACAGATACAACCCTCTTAATATGCTTCAGTTATTTGAGTTATGTAAAAGTGTGTGAAAGAAACACAATGCAAACTGCTGACAAATGGAGATGACAAATGGTGAGGTGTTTATTTATCCAAGACCTGATCTATCTGTTTACTTGCTTAATCCCTGTAGAAGATATATTTTGGTGATAAAAATCAGCCAAAACTTCCCCAGCTGTCTCCCTTGGTCAGTACCCGGTGGATTGCTGGTGGCGACTAAAATTTACCCTCAGAAGCGGGTAAAGTCAGTGGAATGTCACAGTCCCCAAGAGGCTGTGGTTTTTTGTGTTCTTTTTTTTTTTTTTTTTTTTGTTCCCCCGCCTAGGTTGCGGGTAACAAAAATAGTATAGGTTACTGCATTTCAGTGTGTTCAGTTGATCAGGTCCATGGGTCCTATTTGTCTGAATAGCTCTCTTGCTAATGTGCGTAGCTGGTTTTGTCACAGAGAACTCCTATCCCTTATATAAACTATGCCTTCTCTCTAATAGAGTATCATTTTTGCTTGTATAATGCATGCAGTCACACAATTTATGCTGTGCTTCATGCTTCACTTCCTAGCATTCTCGTCTCTTTTCTTCCCAAGTGAGGCTATGAGTTTGTTTGCTTTTTGGTTAGTTCAGCTTAAAACTATGAAACTCATAAGATTCTCTGTTTGTACAGGCCTATCTTTGGTTTTTTTGCTTTCAGTTCCAGGAAACAACACAGCTGTAAGTACCCACCACAAGCTGCAAAAAGCACAGGAATAGCCCTGCTATCCTGAGATGAGCACCTGCTCTTCATTCCTCTATTTCTTTGAAGTGTTCCAAGGTTGCCAGGTGAGTCATTTAATATATCATTCAATATGACAGGATTTAAATGGATCTGCTCGTTATGATATTTGGCCAATCTTTAAACAGAGGGGGGGATGCCATTAAAAAAATTCTCTGATGTAGCAGGTGTACATATGAGTCTGAGCTGCAATCTAGAGCTCTGAATGACATTGGTAATGAATATTAAGAACTTCATTTGAAAAACTACATTTAATTGCACTCATAATCAGTGGGGGAAGAAACAGCCCTGCCTAATATTTATGAATTAAAGACACGTGCTGGAAAGATTCATACCACAGTCATGAAGGAAAACACACACATGAGAATAAGTAGGGGAAAAGAATAGTAAGTAGCTGTATTAGGTTGCCTTGTGTACAAGAGGGACATATTAACATTGCACTGCTGTTTTTTAAGGTGTTAAAACTTGACTTCGACAGCTGAAAATATTTTTATTTAACATAAAGAATTATAGAAAAACCTTGGTTTGCATTTTGAGGTAGTATAGAGACACAACAATGCTATAATGCGAAATTAGTATGATAACCCCATGCAGCTAAGCTAGGTGACCCCATAGCCTGGCCTTCGTTGCTGGAGCCCACATTCATTCTTGTTTCCCAGAAGTGCTAGACTGGTGTCCCATGTATCCTCCCTTTCTCCACCACTGCCTTGCTCCCCATTCTGGCCTCTGACCAGTTGGCTGTGAGCTCTCTTCCATTGCATTTGATATAGCGTATTCCTCCTACCAGCTAACCTGATTTTGGTCAGGCCTTTTTCTTTACTGGCTTCCAACTCCAATCTCTTTGCCCAAATGGTTGCAGTTTCCCTCCCTTTCTTTCACTCCTTTGCTATTTATTTCCTTCACCTCTAGTTTGGTTTTTTTGGGCTCTATTTTTTTTTCCCATCAGTGTTTTTGTCCAAAAGCTGCTGCTTCTTCCATACTGCCTGGGAGTGAGAAAGTAGACAACTGCTAACATGGGTGATGGAGGATTCTGAGTCTGTTGCAATGCCTAACCCTGGTCCAGAGTAATCCGGACCTACAGCTGTGAATTAAAAGAAAAAAATCTGTATTTTTCCTCTGTACCTATGCTGAAGGATTTTCAGTTGTTCTTTGGGAAAGGGGCATGAATGGTCTGAAGACATTAGGACTCTATTGAGTTGGAAGATGCTCAATGAAATAACACCAGGGATATAATTATTCAACGTGTTCAGCTAGCAGCTTTTGCAAAAAATGCCAGAAAGATTGAAGGCAAAATTAATTATGTAGAGCACAGTAAATCTCTTACTCAACACCTCCATAGCCTATATATGGTTCCCTTTTTAGGATTCAGCGTGGGCTTATTGTAGAGCTTAATGGCTGAGTTACCCAATCATAATGAGGTACTGTGTGCATCAGCTGAGCATGATAAAGCACTCCTAATGTGTCTACAATGCAAGGTATTTTAATTCCGACGTGAGTGTTGCAGGAAGACACAGTGCTTTTCCATACCAACACATGGACAGACTTAGATGGGTGGTAGTGCCATTGGTGGTGTCACAAGTGGTGACATATTTCTCACTGGGTCCTAAATATAATGTCTGAAAAACCTAACTTATATTTGGCTGGCTTTATAAAAGTGACAGTTCTTGTTTATATTAGAAAATATGTTAAATACATTTTTTTGCCCTTAGTAAAATACGTAATTCTTTGCTTCTTTTTAGGGTCTCTCAGTGAAGAAAGTGGTTCTGTTCCACTTACAAGCTAACAACTGCAAAATTACAGCATGAGTCAATTCTTCAGAGCAAGTACTTATGCACCTGCTTAATTTTTGCCGTGTAGAGCAGCTCCTCAGATTTCAGTGGTGAGAGATCAGACTCTTGACTCCAGAACTATTCATCTGTCTTACCTCATTTTGGCTCCTTTATGTTTGTAAGGATCCTACTTTTACCAGGTGCTTTCTAATTCCCTCTTAGGAAGAGCACAAATCTGTAGCACAGAGAACTACTTCCTTTCAGTATCTTTGGGCCCCATCTCTGCTGGCATTCTTCTTTGTCTTTGTTTTCCTACCCTTCCATTGGAGACAGCCAGAGTAATAGCATGAAAATTTCTGTGGAAGAGCAGAACACCTGGGACTGGGACCTTATTGCCTCAGGTGTATAAGCCTAGAATAAAACCTGCGGCTGTTTGGCCGGGCCGGTCTAGCTTATGAAAGGTTTTCTTCTGTTCTCACCACTGCAATATCTGTGTGTTGGCAACCTGAAGAAACAGTGACAAGACATGGAGGAAGCTCAGGAGCAAAGAGCTGACGTAGTTTCCCAAATAACATGGTTGTGACAAACCAGTTGGCTTGTTTAGACTTAGGTGAGACCACAAAGGACGCGGGGAAGAAGAATAGCCACTGATCATTGTCTCTCTGGGTGCAACTGTTGGCACCATCCTTGGCTCTAGGAATGTCATTTCCATCTCTTTGTGCTTCAATTTTCCTTCTTTCACAACCCTATTCTGCTCAGCACTAAATGTAATGATTAGAACAAGGGGAAGGAGATGTATATACTCTTTGGCTTCTGAGTCCCTCAGATTAGCTTGGGCCTCTGTCCGTTTCTCCTGGTGTTCTTTTGCCCTGTGGTAGCACTTCTTGGGCAACGAGTAAATAGCTATACATTTGTAAAGGTCCTGTTTCTCTGTTTCACGGTTTATAGCGTACTCTCTGCCAGATGCAAAAGGGATGGTGGTTATCACCCGTCATGGGTGTGGGTTGCTGGAGGGAGGGCCTGTGACCCAGGTCATGCAGAAAGAAACGTGTGCTGCTTTGTGCAAGGAGCCCTCCTGGGCAGTGTGAGGTTGAGATTACCACAAGTATATCCCTCAGTAACT
Organism: Chroicocephalus ridibundus; assembly: GCF_963924245.1. Lineage (NCBI taxonomy): Eukaryota > Metazoa > Chordata > Aves > Charadriiformes > Laridae > Chroicocephalus > Chroicocephalus ridibundus. The sequence continues at coordinate 78,493,994 of NC_086285.1, read as the reverse complement.
TTAATCCTGCATTTACAAGTTCAGCACTGTTTACGTGCGAGGCAAATATGTTCCCTCAGGAGGTGGGTAAAAAAAATCCATGCTTACTGATAAAGAAGTACAAAACAGTTGTTGGCACAATGATTTCTGTATCTATTGGGAGTCCTATCATGCACTGTTATAATAAGATAGCTGGAAGATAGTAACTTTGCACTTCATCGAAAAACATACTGTAGAGCTTAATGAAATTTCGTCATGCACTTCTAATTGATTTCGGCAAGGGAGACCTTTTCAAAGCAAATACAGCTATTAATATAATTAGTGCTTCAGCTAATACACTGAAATTATATTTGTATATCAATATATCAGACAAATATTTGTATGAGATAGGCATTTCAATGACTACTCAGCTGAAATGAACAAATTAACTTCTTCGATTACAAGGGCCTTATTTCCTACAGCTGTACTTTGCAGTTCATTTTCCAGTGTGAATGCTTAAATTAGAGTGCTAAGTCCACAGTTAATCTGAAATAATTGGTTGCTTTTCCCCCCCCAAGTGATCTGGGCAGTAGGACAACTGAGCAATACTGCTTGTTGACTCTGCAGTCTGGCTTTCGTGAGGGTTGTGCTAATGGATCTAAGTCACTGGGTCCATGCAGAGTGTGGCGAGAGCCTTTTGGAATGGGGCGTTGGCTGGCTTGGTACTGTTAACCTTTCTGGATAAGACAGAACGGAATGATGGGTGCACAGCATGACGTTCTGATTTTTTTGTTCATCTGACTGTCTAGCAAGTGAATAAAATTTCTTTTTCTTTGAAGCAATCAAGATGGTGGTGGGTATCATTCTTGGATGGGGCCAGGACAAGGCTGAGGCTGAGACCTGGGCGCTCAGAAGCATTCCAGGGTCTGCTGCTTTGGCTATTAATATCTGTTTTCACCAGTCTCAAATGCTACTGGACAGCTTTCAGTGGACATGAATACAAGGAAAAAATAATCATGCACAGTCAATCATAAGTCCTTGCTTGGCTCTTGTGTCAAACTTTGTGCATATTCAGAGCTCCACCGAGGCTGGTATGAGTTTGATTATACGCCCATTCAAATCTGTGGCAAAGCTCTCAATGGAGTGCAGGATGAGGCACATAGGTCTGCATTCAAGGGAGGACCTATTTTCTGCAGCTGTCTGCTGTGAACCACCTTTGAGAGCAGTCCAGACCTTTGGTGTCTGGTGCTTTAGAACCCTGTATAGTAATTAAGGACAGTTAGATGCTTCAGAATGGGATCCAAAACAGCCAGCAGGCTCAAGAGGTGCCAGGTACCAGGCTAAAAGAAATATTGAAAACAAGAATTTGTCTGAAATCTTACCACTCTCTTGGGCTAGGGCACCAGACACAATACTCCGATCAAACATGACTCCATGCACCCACCTGATATCCTGAAGAGGTAGGTCCAGAAACCTGAAGTCAATCCTGTTGATAGGTTTCTACAGCTTTGGTCCCAAAGTGCTGAAGACAACTCATTCCTCTCTTAAAATGTGACTGAAAGAGCTGTATTCTCAGATTTTATATAACGCCTTAGTGCCTGGAGCTCATCCAAGATATGGCAGATTCAAGTCCAGTTCCCTACTTTTGTTTGACGTGTTCTTACCATTGTCTCCTATCTCCAAGGGAAGTGTGGGAATGTTCTCCACTGCTCCTGCAAAAACTATTCCACTAGTCAGGCAATAATTCAAGGGAGCCATAGAGGGCATGTAGTGAAGTTTGTCTTTGTAGCCTCGTGGTTAGGGAACTCAGCCAGGAAGGAGGAATCCAGGATTTCGATCCCTGTTCCTAGGACTGTTCACATATTTTATTGCTTGATGTAAAGCTCACGGGACGAAGGGCCAGATCTCAGGGCTCCCCTTCTCAGGTAAGTAAGTTCCTTTAACGTTTCACCTTTGGTATCCAAATCCTTTATCAGATCTCTAACAAATTTGTAATCCAAAGATTTTTTCACAAGGCTGTGGATCTTCCCTGTACCTCTGGCAGATGTACCTCCTGGAAAGGAATGGATTCCATCTTTGGACAGAAATATTACCTACATTTTTCTACCCAAATTCAACCTTAATTTTGAATCTTCCTTTGAGTCCTGTGTGAAGTCATTCTACCTTAGAGGGAATTAACTGTTATGTTGAACTTTAGTGTAGTTATGGTAGTTCTCATGGGTCCTCCATTATGACTCATAGTATCATGTTCTTTCTTTTGTGTCTAGTAAGTAGTTGGCAAATTCTCCCCAGCTATGGCATAAAAAAAACTAAAAAGCTGTACTTAAGCTGGGCAGAATTTAAGAACCAGAGCTGCTTGTTACTGAGGTTACTGCCATCACAGAATACACTGGATGGGACTGTGTAAAGAGGAATACCTGATGAAAATGTCAGATAGCAACTGGAACGAAAGTAGATGAACAGAAGGGATGAAAAGGAGAATGTGGAGTGAACGTATCTGTATAGGAGTCTAAAAGAGAATCCGTGCTGGGACTTCTATTCCTTTTATATTGTGCCAGCTTATTTGTTATTTCTGCTGAGAAAGGTTAGAGACACAATTTTCAGGAGCAATGAAAATACAGGAACTTCTCTGTGTAATGAGAGTCTTGCAGTGGAATTTACAGGTATCAGTTGCTTGAATTATCAGTCTGAAAACTCTTTGCTCTGGTGTATGTCATAGAAAAGAAATTGCAACTAAGGAAATGTACATTAGCCAGCTGATTTTGTAATGAGTCCTAATACCATAGATCGCTAAAAACGAAAAGTGAGAAATGTCAAATTACATTTATCTGTAGGTTTCCCTCCCACTCTCATTTCAGCTTGTGCAGCAAAAGGAAATATCAGTATCAGCTTTTATCGGGAGTCAGTTTCTTGTCAACATTCTGTAGTAGAGATGCAGTTCTGAAGTCGCAGATGCTTTGAAGGCATTTTGTTTCTTAAGAAAATATTTCACTGCAGTTGGAGAAAAGGGATGGAAATATTTTTCTAGTCTTATATTTTGCTGGTTTCATAAAAGCCTACATTTTGACTTGAGGATATGGACCTTTAAATGAAGTAAACTACTGTCATTATTAAAAACACCTTCCTGGAAAGAATTCAGAGATGTTCAAGACTATTCTTTTTTTTTTTTTTTTTTTCCCCTGGCACAGTATTCTAATTAACTCTCAACCATTTCTTGAGTAATGTTTTTAAGGTCACTAGCTTGGCTGGGTATTTGGTAATAAAAATTACACCCCATGTCTGCAATAGGACCACTAATTTAAAATAGCCATTTGATTTAAACTGACCTGTTTGCCAGCATAACTAATGAAGTGTCACTTTAATATTTAAAGTACTGTTCTTTCAAGGTAATTGCTATTTACTGGTAATTCTTCTTCATTTGATGGTTTATTAGGTACCTATAGGAATTCAAATTGGGCAACTGAAAAACTGTAATTGTCTAGTTAGCGTAATACTTTGCTATAAATATGCCTGGGCACCTGTTTAAGGAAGTTTTTTTGTTTCTGTTTTTTCCACTGTGACAGAATGGGGAAGGCTGATTTGGGAAAGAGATTTTACCTATTAATAAGATATTAGAAAAGAGCAGGCAGAAGGGGGCTGACATCCTAAGGAATGCAGGGACTTGTTTTGGCTAATTCTGCACCCACCCACGTGGGCGTCAACATTCCACTCAAACGTGGCAGGGCTTGGCCTCTCCTCATGGTGGGGGGGGGGTGGGGGGTGGGGTGGGGGGGGATAGATTTGGGGGAGAGGGGAGGGGGAGAACAGCCGGGAAACAACTGATCTGAAAAGTAATCACAGAAAGGGATTAAAACCAGTATTCTCTTAGAAAAGAAAAAGCGTAGTGGGGGGAAAAAAAAAAAGGTAGCTGGTAAAATAAATACATCGTTCTCTTGTTTCTTTTCTATTCTGGCGTGTTAGTGAATCTTCTTTTGTCCTCAATGCATCATCATGTTTTATTTTGCCCACAAAATATAGCTATTTAAATTAACCTTCTTGCTAAAGAGATGCGGAGTTTTGTCATGTTCTCCACAATCTGATAAATGCATTAGAAAAGGGCCAGGAAACACCTCTCAGAAATTCCTGCTTACTTTTGTTGATACTTGCCTCTTAATAAAAGAGCTTTCTGAGTGGGCATTGCAGGTTACAGTCTTATTAACCTTTTCTTTCTTCCCACTTGTGACTGGTTCTCTTTGTTGAGGCTTGAGTCCCCAACTCTGTGTCCTTAAATTATCTTTTAGCATTGTTTGTGGCACCTGTGTTTCGTTGTTAGCCTTTACCTGTAATAGTTGTTGAACCATGTTTAGATTACATGATGCTAAAAGCAAAAGCTCTTGTATCTGCCTTCATATTTTCCTGGTATGATGCGAGTACTTCAATTATTAGTGAATTTATCATTTTCATATCTGTAGATTGGGAGCTAAGAACCAAAGCTGCCTGTGTTTCACTTCACTAGCTTACGCAGGACTTTTTCATAAGGTGGGAATCTCCATTTCCCAAGACGAAGAACTTATTTGTTTGTACTACCTTCATTTCAAAAGTAAAAAAAGTAACAGCTGGAGGCAGACCCTGCCATGGAAATTTCACCCTGATAGCTGAAGTTTAGACGATTTATAGTCAAACAAAAATGAAGTACTTCGAATGGGAAATGTTGGGCAACCCTATCTTTTGGTACCTCTACCAGTACTTTTTCTCTGCTAGAATTTAAACTTAAGAAAGATAGCAATACTGTTCCCTCCTCCAAAGGTACAGCATGTTAGATTTGATTTGCGGCTTGTCCGTGCTTGGGCAATGGGGATCACTGAAATGTCTGTCTGCACCTGAATTCCAGTCCAGTGGTGTATCCAGTGGGTGGTGTGAATATGCTATGTCATTTGCTCCTAGGTGCATCACCCAGTGGAGATTTGCCAGATGACTTCATCATCCCACTCAGTCTTGCTACTGTATTTTATATTTTTGCAGCAAGGAGACAGCACAATATCCTGGCAATCTGTGTATGCATTAATGAAGCGTCTGCCCACACTTCTTAACGTAGGGTTACTAACGATGATTGCTAACATAATGCGCTATTTAAATGGCCTGTACAGTCTAATGTAGCTATATACATGCATAAACCACAAACTATTTTGTCATGGTTGCTATACTTTGTGCAAACATTTAATGAAAAGCACTGTTGCAATACACAGAATACCAACTTATTTTGTTGATTTTTTTTTTTTTGAGACTGAAGAACTTAATTCTTCTTAGCTGTGTTAATACAGTTTTGGTCTGTGAATTTGATGACTTAATACTGACGTGTTTTGATCTATGACAGTTCCATGGAAAGCCCAGACACGGTACCTTTTGTGGTCAAACTTGAGATAGGATTGAACCTGAATTAAGATTTCCTGCTTAGGCCCATTATTAATTTAGATCCAGTACTGGAAAACCTATTCAAAAGTGGATGTTGTTACTGAAAAGTGCTGTTCTCAAAAGTACAGATGAAACTCCCCTAGAAAGAGTGGTAGTCACTGCCTCTGGGCATGTGCATACGTGGACGAGTATGTGTGTTTGTGTACATGTTCATGCATGCATGTGAACACACATTGCTTGTGTGTGATGGGTCTTCTGTCGATTCACAGCAAAAGCGGTTTCCTTTCTATTTTCTATTTTTTCCAATGTAGAAACTTTTCCATATGCTAATAGAAAACTCAATGTGAAGAAGTAAAAGAGATTTTCTTTGCACTCTTGAACTGTTTTTCCTCCTCTTCCCCATTCTTCTACATCAGAAAACCCCTCTTTCAGAATAAGAGGGAATCATAGATGTAAAGTGAGCTGCTCTGAAAGAAGCTCATGACATCCAAAACTTGTGGTGCTTACTTTTTTTTTTCCTGTCATGGTGCAAGCTCACAAATACCATTCCAAGCTCTTGAGGCTCTCTTTCTTTGTTGACTTATCTCCTCTTATGCGCAGAGTCAACGGGAAAGCTTGCGAAGGCTTAAATAAATACATACATTCACATTGAAACCGAGCTGGCCTCCAGCAGTCAGGGTTCCCATTATCTCATCTTGTTTCAGTCAAAATGCTTGTATGAAGCAATCCAATTGTATCAGAGTAAACAACGTTGCGTACAAATTTATAAATGCTCTGCCTTGCCCACAACAGCTCTGTGCTTGAATAAGGAGCTTCCCTGCCTTGAATGAATGCTGTGTTCTGGAGCCCTGAGTAGGTGCCATTGCCCTCATGTTGGTAGTTTTATCATCTGTGGAATATGGGAGGGAAGCTGCTGAGAGGTGTCACTCTTGTCCGTCCTCAGCTGACATCATGTCTGTGTTCAGAGAAAGGAAAGTTGAAGGCTATTTTCCAGGGTGATTAATCCTTCCGTGGTGGGCTGCTGGAAGATGGTGCCCAGGACCGTACATGTTTTTCTTATGGTAAATAGTGCAAGCAGCAGGGTTTATCTCTCTTGGAGGGCGGGAGTTCAGGAAGGACGTTTGGCTTTGCCCTTCCTTTTTCTCTCATAGACGCTTGAGTTTTTGTCCCATTTCCTAATGGCTTCCCTTTGTGTAGCCTCATGTGTCAGAGGTCTGTGTAATCTTGTCTCATAACGCTGAAGACTGGCACAGCTACATTCCTGCAACATTTAGTTTCTAGTCAGTGAAAAGCTGAGATGTGTAAGGCTTAGTCAACAGGAGGATGCACGAGGGATTTCCAGATCATGGAGGCTGGTGTCCATAGCTTTCCTGATAGTAGTTGCCAAGGAAAGTCTCTGCTCTGGGATTCATCTGATGGGGTCGCAATACGTGACAGGAGGAGAGAGGACATGCTTGGTGCTTGCTCTGTGTTTGGTGTCAGACATTCTCCTGTGAAGCACCTGTCACTTTCTGCTTTCTAACTGCCCTCTCATCCTGGGCTTCTCTATTCTCTTGCAGAGGGAATGGAGGGTGCCATATATTGGTAAAATACCACCCAGTTATATTTCCCTTGCACATAAGCATCTGGTCCCTTTTGCACAGGATTTCTGTGCTTTGATTTCTCACCATTCCTCACACCTAGAGGAGGTGATTGTGTGTCCCAGAGCTTCAGTAGGTCTTTAGCTCCCACCATCTCCTCCTAATCCTGATCGAAAAAGGTGCTTTAAATGTCAGCTCCAGTGCCACAAGTTATCAAATTAACACAACTTGAGAAAGATTTTGATGAGGTTTTTTTTGACTTGTACACATAGCACCATCTCCCGAACCGGTGACACAGGCAAGCTTCCATTGCAGTGTTTGCTCACAGCAGGATCATGTGAAAGGAGTGCGTTTCAAGAATGACTAAACGTCAAAGTGGTTGTACGTGAGCTGTCCTGAGAGGTGTAATGCTTATCCTGGAAGATGGCAGAAGTGTTTATATTATGCTAATGGCTAGAGATCTCAGTTCACATTTAGGTTCCTCTCTACCACAACTAATAGAAAGAGATGAGAAACCTTTCTTATGCAGAGCCAGATTTGTTGATCCTCTCTGCTTAATTACAGTAAAGAGAAGTCAAGGGTATCTGTGATTATCATTCCTGCCTGGTTACACTCTATCATCTCTTAGAGAAGTGCCTTTTACAACATTAGAGTGAAAAGGCCTTTTTTTTTTTTTTTTTTTTTTTCCTATGGGCTTGCCTAGGAAGATACCCATCTTTAATATGAAGCTTTGAAGCATTATTATGGTAATGTCAGGTAACTGCTCTTCAACATAGATTGACAGCTAGCTATTAAATAAGGGCAGGGAAGAATGTGGCATCTGTGTAGTGAATGATGCATGTGGTTATTTTAAAATGTTTTTTTATAAGCAGAGACACGGCAATTGCAGGTTTTCTTTGCCTTTTTGATTTAACAGCATTTCAGAGTCTTTTGCCAAACCACAAGTAAGAGCAACATTTAGATCAAACTGCAGTCTCAAAATATTTTCCCCACCCTGATTTGAGCACAAAGGATTAAAATTCTAATCAATTGCAAAATGGGCTACTGGAAGATAGTATATTTCGAATGTGCCCGTTTGAGCCTCTGAAACAAGCAAAAATGTATTGGTTTCTAAAGTCACTCAATTTCTGACCACTTTTCACTAAGGTTTAAATTGGCAGGTACCTGACAGCTGTAATGGATTAATCTTCAATAACAAGCTGAGCTCTGAATTGCTACTAGTTGGCACTGGCAGGGGTACCAGACGCGCTCACAGAGCTCAGTACACGTGCTCCTTTTCACAGTCAAAATGACATGTTCTGCCAACCCAAACAAAATTGCCAGCAGGAAAAATAACATTTCTCTCCATGCCATGGGTTTTGGGACTAGCATCTTTTTCCCATGCCTGGTTAACATTTTTTTTTTTTCCCTGTAGCCAAGGGTACGGCAAGAAGCACAACTGGACCATGGAAATAGTGGTCACCTGCAGACAGAACACTGGAAAAAAAGACCGTGAGAGCTAGCTCCTGTCTGGAGTTGGTAGTGTGGCAGGCGTTTCCTATCCCTGTCTCCTTTGGTTCCAGAAGACTCCTGTGAAGAGCCAGCTGTGGCTCACGTATCACTCGCATAGCCTGGCTCTTCACTCTGTTAAAGTCGTCTGAGCAGAGGAATGCAAATTCCATTTTCACTGTTCTTTGGTTAAGAAAATGGTGAACTCTTGAACCCTTTTCTCTTACAATTTTAACTAAACTTGACCTAAATATAAAGGTTGAAAGCTGAATTAACTTTTTGCTCCCTATTGTTGTGGTCGAGAAAGGGAAGGCAGGAATATCAGACTGACTGCTTGCTCTTGCAGCTTGTTCAGCCTGACAGGCCGGTGGGAATGCCCGTTGGTCTCCCACCCAGCTTGCTGTCTCCTTGGGGCAAAATATGAAGCGGGTCTAACGTGGTGTAACTTGCATTCCAGCCAGCGAGCAATTGCTTACTAAAGTACTCCTGAAAGCTGTTTGTTGAGTTTTCCTTGTTTGCAGAAACTTTAACATAGCTTACAAAGTCTACTTTCAACTCGGTAAGTCATACCATTTCAAGTTCCACCACACAGAGCTAAGTGGGTATAAAAGCATCTTTGAGAGTCGCCCTTGATTTTTAGAGTGAGATTAGTTAGAGCATGGGTGTATAATTAAGTACCACTGCACATGATCACTGCTGAGTCTGGTCCGGGAGAATAGCTGCTGAGAAATCTCAGGCCCTTTGCAGTTAAGACTTCTTTCCACGTGTTTCTTTGATTTATTATTTATTTTTTTTTGGCATTGCCCGTCGATGCAGTACATTCATTAAAGATCCAGAGCACAAGAAGAATGTTGAGAAGTTTCGAAAACACAAAGGATCAGGGAATTGGCTTTACTCTTTTTCTCAGGAAGAGAAGATAAATATGACCATGATTAAAAAGTCACTATGAAGAAGACAGTGATCAATCTCTAGACATGTTCACTGAGAAAAGGAGAGATTGACTTTGTCAGCCACCAAGTAAATTGACATTGGCTGTTAAGAGAAATAGTCATCTTCTGAGAGATAATTAAGCTTTGCAACAGGTTACTGCACAAGCCCTTGGCGCTCTCCTTCATGAGAGAATTTAAGGAGCAAGTTAGGTAAATCTTTGCTTGGAAAGGTCTAGGGATACTTGTTCCTGTTTCCCCCAACTTTTCCAGTTTCCTTTTGGTCTGGCATTCCTCTGGTCTTCAGCTTTAACCCTGTAACTTCTGAATAGGTATCCCCAACATATGCTGTTAGAAGATTGCCTAAATGAATACCAACAACACAACAGGGCATTTAAAAGGACCTCCCATGAATCCTCCGCCTTCGGTGGTGAAAAGCATATCAATGTGTACCCACAATGCTTAGAGTGCCTGTAGAGTTTATTGGAAAATAAAGCAGTGATGGTATCTAATCTGTTAACCCTAGCAGAGAATTTGTTCCTCTGCCTCAGATTGCAGGCATACCACGAAGTACTGAGATTGGCATGAGCAGCGCACGTTTTTATTTGAGGGGAACATAAATCCTAAGTATCTTGTTTGTGTATAATTATTCTTGCCCTGAGGTTGCAGCATCTTGTGCACACAGCTGCATTGTGAACATTTTTCCAAGTTTATTTAGCACCGAGTGCAAGTACTTTACATGTCAGAGCTGGGAACGCTCCTGTTTCAGCTGACTCCACTCCTTTGGGGTGTTGTAGAGCGCTTAGGTGACTAAGCGAGAGGCAGTTGCACAAGCCTGGAGAGACAGGGAGCTTATTTAATCACATTAGAGAAAGAGAGAGTAGGCGCCCAGGAGCAGACAGGACTAATCTGTGAGGAGAGCGTGAGTGAGCAAGTATGTCTTATGGAAAGGATTTGGAGGTCAATGGTTTGGCAAAGTCAGTGCACCTTTAACAGAGGATTTTTATGTACTTTCTTGGTCCACGTATGTCCATATTTAAGAACCTAGCTAAGGGCCTCAACTCCTGTAAACACATAGCAGCCAGCAGCTTATGATCCGAAACTATGTTCCAACAGGAGAGCTTATTCCTTGTTTGTTTTTGCTCCTCACCCACCACAATTTTTAAGAGATTAGCAAAAGTGTCGGTGGCCTGAGATTTGATTAACCGGTACCTTGGTGGTTTCCTGTCCTCTTTAAATTGCTGTGTTCTTCTGAAGTGATACACAGGGCAAAGTGAGTGTCCTGTGTGGCAGAGATGCTACCTGGAAATAGAGAACCCAGCAGTAGCACAGGGATTTTTGAGGCTCTCTAGCCTCAGTTTTCCTGCGGATGCCATGGACTGGTTGAGGAGCTGGGCTGTTACTTTGTAGAATTAACCCATAGTGTTTGTCTTTGGTGGAAACAGACACAGTGTAAAGATGTGACCTGTGTGATTCTGACTAAATGCCAGTAACAGAGCATGTCTGAAATGCCCATGTGTATATTGCAGAAGCATCTATGCGCTTGCATATTATGGCTCCCATATATATTTTTTTATATTTCCTGGAGTAATATTTTTCTAGTAACTGATAAATTAATTTGATTCTCAGTCAGCCCTTTTATAATGTGGTATTAATGGAAGTACGTAATATGGCCAGTCCAGATTTACTCACAGACCAGGTCACTATGTAGTATTGTATGTCCACTGCAGGCAAAGATGGCCAGTACAGAATGCAGGAAAGAGGGAACAAGGAAGAAATACCTATAATATGTATACATCCTTAGCAATGCTTCTGGTTATGGTTTGTAATCATCTTTGTTTTCAGAGTCAGGTGTGGGACGTGACCTATAAATGAACCCCATCTTGCAGCCTCTCTTCGGTGTTGAGTTTTGAGGGAACCATTTTTTTTTTTTGTGTGTGTGTATATATATATATACATAAGTATATGTAGGTATGTATCACTTCCTGACCTCCAATCTGCAGGCAGTCCAGGAACAGTGCAATTGAGACTTGTTGTGGGGAAAAAATTTGATCATCGTGTGATTTTTTTTTTTTTTTTTTATGAGGTGACTGATCTCTTGAATGATGTCACTGTGCCATGAGGCCAGCCACATGAGCAAGATACCGTATTTTAATATGGCTTTGGAAATAGAGGGAGCGGTTGGACCCACGCTGGAAACAATGTTGTTAGAGCAGGTACGAAACTGAGTCACATGGGGAATTGAAAGAGCTGGAATTCAGAAACTGAGTTGTGGCTCATTTCAAACCAGCACAAGTTCCTTGTAAAACAGAAACGGGGATGGCCACGACAGTAACAGTAGCGTAATACACAGCTCTTTAAAAGTCACGACGCAGTTTTCTCCAGGTGGCAATATTGGAAAATCCATTCCCGTCGCTTTTCTTTGGGGTGTCGGAAGGACCAAGCAGGTAGCTGTGTAAAGCAGTTGTCATAAACATTCAAACTAGATGAATCTCCATTTCAGGTTTTATTGCAGCCTTGCAATTTGGGCTAGGTTCTCTGAACTTTGCTAACCTTGGCAGATCTACAGGGAAAGCCTGCAAAATCCTTGAGTTCAAAGCAGGCAAAATATATGACACCTTTTGAAACTTTGGCTTTGAGTGTTGAGTTTATTTGAACTTATGTTAACCAAAGCCAATAAAAAATGGTTTGCATGAGCTCCCGCAAGGTGAAATTCCAGCAAGCAGAGAGAATGAGAATAGACACAACCTGTTTGCCAAACACAGTTATTTTTATTTGCGTTAAAGGGAGAAAGTTGATAGAGATTGAGTACTTTTATGTTTGATTTAAGGTAGGAATAAGGAAGATTATAGCTTAAGGATATTATGTAAGAAATATTATCCCTCTGTCAAGACATCCTGAGCAACCTGGACTGTATGTATCAGGTCATAACACAAAAGACTCCTCTTTCTGGGCAGTTTATATTTCATTTTACGAATACCTGTGAATACTGAGGAAGAGAATAAAGCCCAAGGTGGAACTCAAAATGTAAACAGTTAATTAGCAATATTTAAAAAAAAAAAAAGAAATCTGGCCAAAATAAATTGCAGTTTGCAGTGGCAGAATCAGTCTGTGTATGTCATGTTTAAATGAGGGCTCAAGGTTGTCCTGGGCAAAAAATGAGCTTGAATAGCCGAGCGCCGGGGGTAGAAAGAGATCCTATAGATAGGGACAGATATGGAATATCCATAATATACCTTGGGGGAGAGAAGGATGCTTCTTTTTTTTTTTTTTTTTAAACTCAAAACTCTGACAAGGAGTGCTAGATGAGGATTACTACCGAGGCACAACCGATATGGCAAAACTAATTGTGGAGATAATGAAAAAGTTTGCTGGTTGCACATTATCCCTGAGTAGGTACTTCACAGAAACTGTTCAGGTATGACGTATTACTGAATGGAGGTCCCAGAACTGTAAATCACGGGACTTCAGTTTCACCTGGAAATGGTGGGAGGAGTTTAAGTGAATATTTAAGGCTATGTCAAATGAGATGGGGAAGGGGGCTACGTATGTATTTGTGGATCTGGAAACAGTTACTGAGGGAGCGGGTGGGGAAAGAGAGGAATAGCAGGAGTGCAGGTACTGGAGCATACCTAACTTGCGAAAGACAGAAGTAAAGGTAAACAGTGTGATGTTACTGTAAGCCTTTAATGACATAAATAAGGAGAGATAATATGAGCTAAATAACCAACCTAATAGAGCCAAAGACATTCTGGGAAAGTATGATTGCTGAGGCGGCGTGGTATATCTGCCAGTGACCTCTAGAGCTGGATTTGGTAGATACAGATCTTGCTTGTTAGAGGTCTGTCATTATGGGAGGCTTTGACTTCCCGGATTATACAGGGGAACAAATAGCTAAATTCAGACATTTCTGAATGCAATAACCAACAGAGTTCCTCACCAGTCACTGAAACAGCAAGAGGCAATACTTTTTTAGATCTGACACTGTTAAGTTGTACAATGAAGTAGAAAATAACCTTGGCTTGAGTGATTTCAGTTTCAATTAAAATGAAGGATAAACAAGTGCTGATCTACAGCTAAGCTTCTCAGTTCCAGATGCATTTGATACATCTGGGAACTAGCCTAAAGCCTGAAGAGCTCGAGAGGACTGGATTGTAAAGTGAGGCTGGCCTTTCTTTGAGTCAAAGGTGCAAAAAATGTCTGGAACAGGCATATCTCGTAAAGTGGAAAACATGGAAGAAAAGTTATCAGATATGACTGAACAAGGAATAGAAAAAAGAACAGGTCAGCATAGAAAGCCACATGTGAGAGGTCAGAAAATGTATGGGTAAAATGAGAATTGGCAGGAGTCAAGCTGAGTTTTGACTCTGCAAAGGAAATGAAAACAAATAGCAAAAGGTCCTTTAGCCACATAAATAAAAGGGAAAAAAGAAAGTAGTTGGGCATGGCCCAGTAATTTGTCAGATGCTTTGCTTCTGTTTCAGTTAGGCTGTCTATTCTGAATATGCAGGCGTACAGGTTTTTAGTGGCAATGAAGACTTGGAAATCAAAATGAGTTTGGCCAAAGAGGGAGAAAAGACTCAAGCGGTTTAATGTTGCAGGAAGGCTGGATCGTTGTCATCTTAGTGCCTGGAGGGAACTGATACATGTAATTGCAGGCTCAAGAACAATGTTTTTGATTGGACTTAGCAGAGGAGGGAAGACGCCATTCAGCTGCAGAATGTAGATCTGTCTTTGGCAAAGGGACTCGGACAGCCCTGTTGGAGTGCACGCTATTGGTAGCAGCTATTCTACTTTCTAAAAGAAAGCATAGGGCGTATGGTAATGGGAAAAAAGGAAAGAAAACACAGAAGGCTAGATCTAGCATAGTCTAGGTAAACTTAATCACTACTTATGATAAAAGCATTAGTATTTCTAGTCATGGAAATGCAGTCCTTCTTGCTTAGCTTCTAGTATGGTGTAGCGTATGCATTTGAGAGAGACACTGGGTAATGGCAGGAAAATTGTGACTAATAGAGACGCTAAAGGGCAGATTTAAGTGAAGAGAGAACTTTCAGGCTGGAGGGAACTTGTTATTGAAAGCTCTTAGTGATTGATCTTGAGACCGCTTGTCTGTGTGAATTTTACTAGAAACTATCAGCTGGAAAGTGGAAGCATGCTAGTGAAACCAGATGCAGCAGAGTTGGGAGGCAATGTCAGAAGGACTAAATACCCAGAGAACACATCAAGGCATAAAAACACATAGAGACACAGAGAGAAATAGATGTGAGATTGGTTATAGTAAAAGTAAATGCAAGGCAAGGCTCTTGCTAAAAGAATTTCTGCTGGAGGTGGTGGGTTCACCAGTCAGGAGTAGCTGAACAGGGGGAAAGCATTGATGATACGCTATAACTGAATGTCACCAGTATGGCATCTATGTCAGTGGAACAGTTGTCTGGGTCTGTAGCAGCCGTCCAGTGTAGCAAGCAGGCTACTTTCAGTATACGCACGTCTAAATGCTATTGTGCTCAGTTATACGTCCTGACTCCTAGGGCGGGATACCATCTGAGGGATTTCTTTAATGACAGGCGTTTCTGATTTGTGTTAAAATATGAATGCAGCCATTTGCATGCATTACTCACACTGTTCTGTTCCTTCTCCTTTGATGCTGAGCCTGCGATTTAGAAGAGCACAGAGCTGTCCAATGTTTCTTAATCCATAATTTGGTTTTGACTGTCACTGGCAGGTTGTATTTTTAAGAAGCCTGCTTTGAAATGTCAAATCTTATGCTAATTGAAATCCTCTTACCTGCTGCGGGATTTGTCAAACCAATTCACTTAGGATGTCTTGGCATGAGAAGCTGTACCACTGTTGCCTATGGAGAGGAGTCCCTTGGGCTCCAGCTAGAGGCAGATAAGGATTGACCAGCTTTAACGTTGCGTTCCCTACCTTTTGTCTCCATCCCAGCAACCCGTTTAGCTTCTCTGCTGTCCTCTCTTCTTCATAGGATATGTTGTTGGTTTTTTTTAATTTCCAATATTAGTTGTCAAGATAATATGCGAGACAGATGATATCTAGAGTTTATCTTTTCAGTGTTTCATTACATTTTGGGATACTGGAATAGAAACTGTCTCTGCCTCTATCTCTCTGTCTGGCGGGCAGCATAGTCCCTCCCCTTGGGCTAAGACAGTGCTCTATACCTGGAGGTTTACAACATCAGTTGTAAAAAACAGATTCCGCCATGTACTGGGAGTTAGCTTCCATTTACACCTCTATTTTCCTTGGATGGGGATGACATGCAGCATAGTGAATCTGGTCAAGGCTCTGCAAAGGTCTACCTCCCTGTTGGTTTTGATTTTTTCCTTTAGATAAGCAGTTGATTATGTCCACCGCAAACATTCTGTGTTTGAGCAAGAGTGGTTTCTTCAATAGCAAGATTAAAGCGATCAAGCCTGGCTTGTGATGCTGTATACCCTAATGCCATATAGGCCTGTCATGGGAGGGGAGAACTCGGAGTTAATTTTTGGTGCTCTTGTTCTTTGAGAGAGGAGGGACATTTTCTGCTTTGGCTGAGATGGCACCTGGAAACGTCTGTCACTTTCTCTATGTTTTGCAGTGGGCCTGTTTGTTTCCAATCTGATCTCCTGCCATTGCATGCAGAGCAGGTATAGTCGAGAGGAATGCAAAAGATTTCAGTTGTTTGAGAAGAGGTGGGTGGGGGCCTTCAGAGCTTGTGAATTCATTAAAATTCCATGTTGTGTTGCAGGGTAAATGCGTGGGCCTTAATATGCAGGGCTCCAACAGGTAAATACTCGAATCTGGGATACAAGACGTAGCAAGTTTTTACCTGCCCTTCATCCAAAAAGCTCACCGAGGACTCTACACCCACCCAAAAGGCAGTGTTCACCGCTACCTGAATATAATGCAAACTGATAGACGCAAGCACAGGTTAGGGGCAGCAGTTCACCTTGAGATGGCTCTCTGCCACAAGTGTGTGCATGTGTTTACACTTAAGAAAACTCGTTCTCCGTTTTGAAGAAATCAGACACTCTTTATGCACTGTTCTCTTTGAACACGTGTTGCTTTGCTGACAGCATCCATTTGCGCTGTGGATTGTATAAACAACTCCCAGCACCTCCAGCCGCCTTCCCAAACCCCGAAAGTCACAAAGCATCCACCGGGCAATTAGTCTCATGGATCAGAAGCGCAGAGAAAATAGGGGCCAAAGACTGCCTGCAGGCGCCCTGCCTTTGTGCACTCTCGTTGAACCCTGTGAGGTAATTTGGCCCTTTTCAGGCGTAGTCTGCTCCCTGCGCCGCGCGATCCTCTCATACCGAAGCTGGTGACTTTGCTCAGAGCAATTTCACCATAGACCTGACTCTGCAGTCACCAAGCCCACGGCAGTGTTCCTCGCCACAGGCGGGGGACCCAGGCAGCCGTGATGCTCTCAATCCGGTCTCGTGGTCCAGATGCAGCACGGTAACTTGGGACTGAATTTGCTCTTCTCACCTGCAAATATGTGAAGGTGCAAAGGTGGCTCGAGAACCCATATGGTGGCACAAAAAAGGGACTCGGTGCCCTCGGGGAGCTGTACCTGCGGTGGCTCTCACCTGCGCTTCTGCAGCTGCAGTTGCCCACAATCTGTGGGGTATCTGGAGGCTCATCCTTCAGTCAGCGCTCCTCTTCTCTGGTTACTTGCTCCTTTCACTGGACAAGTCAACTGGGGGATGTGAAACCACACAGCTTTAGATCCCTTTCATTTATTTCACTTTTTAAAAACAAAATAAAAGGTTAAAAGAGAGCTGTGGTAACAGAAAAAAAATAATTTCTCTACTGTAACAAGGGAACAAAAACATCTGCACGAAGAGAAAACACTGAAAGTAGAGAACTGTGTTATTCTTAGGAGAGAATGTTGGGATTAAGGTTTAAAAAAATCTTTTTAAGGCATCCAGTTTCTACAGGTTTCAGTTACTTCAGGGATCAGGCATTTAAAAGATATTTTCTTGATCTAACTTCTTTGCAGGACCCGAGTATTTTGAAAGACTTCCTGTACATACATGCCAGTTATTTGATCTGATCATTGTTTTAATAAAACCATTATTTAACTAACCACGAGTTAATTTCTTTGGCCCTCTGGGAGCCAGCCACAAATAGTAGCAAGTTATTGTTTAACCTGGCTAAAGCTGAGCTCCTTGTCTTCCCTGCTGACTCCCACCATTGATGAAACCACTTACAATGGGATTTTTTTTTTTCTTAATGGAGTTATACTATTATTCAGAAAAAATCTTGTGCGATCCTGAAAAATCATCTTCATGTAATCATTTTCTAATCCCATTTAATTTGGGTTTTTTTTGTGTTCAAAGATGTGAATAGGTGCTCCGTAAGGACAGAGGGGATTGTCTGAGATCTGTTTTGTACAGCAATTGGCACAGAAAAGCACTAGCCGTAACTGGAGTGTGCCTGGCCTCTACTTCAGAGAGAGGATATTAGAAAATTCACTGAAATGGATTCCTTCTGGTAACCTGCGAAATGAGATAACTTTCAAGGAATTTTCCAAGAGGGGAAAATAATAAATCAAAATGAAAGGGTGCTTTACTTAAACTATTCTGGAGAATTTCAGAATTTTGGTTCAGAACTGGGTAATTTAATTTTGAATTCTCTCTGCTGACACGTTCCCAGGAACGTGTCCATCTGCGATGTACCAGGACCTGGCTGCAGAGCTCAGGAGCAGCAGATGAGAGAGCAGCCGCGGCCTCCCCATCCCACCGGTGCCGGCTGTGCAGCTGCTGGCAGGGGCAGTCCAGCAGTCAGCAGCTGGCAGCTTTTCCATTTTGAAATCTTCAAAGAGGAGCTGCTGCTCAGCATAGACATTCACAGTGACGTGAAGTGTTTCCAAACTTCCTACTGTGTTTCTAATGAGGCTTTGAAACCCAAAAGATGTCCACGCAAATAGGCTGGTGAGAGAAGAGCGATGTTTTTTGGGAATGACTGCGTGAGACTATTAAGTGTGATGTGTTCGTAAAATATGCATGACGTACGGAAGAGGCTCCGTTTCTAGCAAACACATTCCCTTGCACGCAAGCATTAGCTCCGATGTTTACTGCTCACTGAGCCAGAACGATAGTGGGCCATAGCTTGGTTTCTTAGGGACATCAGAGCTGTTGCTCCACTACGATGGAGGCCTATGCTGGCTTAGACATTTGGTACAAGTGTGAAATAAATTAACCATTTCAAAAAAGATGAGACCGTTGTGCAGTCTGTGTAGTTTAATGCAGGAAGCTCTGGCTTTGTTTTGAGGAGGACAAGGTGTGTAGAACAGTCAAGATCTCTTGGGAAACAGCCTTTCACCTGGGAACAACAATTGGTGGGCCATGCCTACAAAAGGGGTCTGGTGGTGTGAGAAAGGGTGACACCTGTCTCCTGGATGACAGTGATTCTGCAGAGGAGTTCAGATCAGGGGGCAAGTAGCTTCAGAGGCCCTTCCAGGTTGCTATTGTGGCCAAAAGGATTAAGGCAGCTTTTGAATGTAAGAAACAGGCAGGAGCAATAAGTAGGAGCCTAAGGCTTATTTTTACCTTGGTGAAGAGCACTTTAATGGTGAATGTGATGTCTTCTCCTACAACACACAATCCAAAAGAAAGTTGTTGAGAAACAGGCTGGGGGCAGAGAAGACCAAGACAAGACCTGCTGGGATGGGGAAGTAGGAAATAGGTGGGAAAGATTTTTTTTTATTATTTTTTTTTAAAATACTCTGTGGTTGAGGTCATCTGGGTCATCATTTTGGTCATGACCGAAAATTTTCAGGACGGTGCGGAACTCTTTGTCTTCAGAGATGGCCAAATCAAGACCATGAGACCAGCTGTCTTCCCAGAGAGGTGCTATAGTTGAATGCAGCACTTAAGCCTATCTCAGTGGCAACAGGGCAAAATTTCTCAATCTTTTCTACATGATGCCATTTGCAATACATATTTTTGGCTCAAAAATATATCAGATCTATAGATGGAGCTAGTAAAATTATTTGTTAGCTATGTCAGGCTGCATCTTTTGCAAAAGCAGCCTGGAAGTACTTTAAAATAACTGCATGATAAGGCGCTTAGCGGCCTTGTAGCTGTCCCAGTCAGACACTGGAGAAAAGGCTTTTCTGTTACCATTGGTCAAAGCTAGGCAGACCTTCCTGATTCTGTGAAGTAGGTGCAGCCGATCAAGGAAACACAAAAAAATAGCAATGCTATACAACTTGTCCCAATACCACCAGGCTTTAAATAAACCATAAACACTCCCTGGAATGGTTTATGAGTAGGCAAATAAAACAAAAACAATTTAAAGGTGATAAAACTCTGTTGACATGAATACCATTCAGGTAAACCACCTTGGACATATTTCAAACAGAAGCCAGCACCTATTTAACTTTATCCCAGATGAATGAAATAGTTCACACGTGAGGCTTTGCAAACACAAAAAGTCTTGCTTGCCTGCAGACTCTGCTGCGTGACAGCTGTCCTTGACAACAACCCAATGCTTTTTCGAAGGAGGTGCAGGAAGCTTTGCCTCCACGGAGGTGGTTGTTGAGCCTTAGTTGTGAAGCTTTCAGAGCATCGCTGCCTCCACACCCTATCGACTGGAGACAGTACAGATTATGGGCTGGAGGGACTTCTGCCACTGGATGTGCTCTCATCGGTGTCCCTGGGAGCAATAATTGGATCAAGAGGCAGAAGTAAGAGTTTTTGCCAGGCAGATAGATAGTCTATCTGCGAAGAAAGGAGACGACCCCATTGTAACTCTGTTTGAGGGTCTTCCAAGGGCTGCTTGGGGTACCCAAAACCTTTCCAGCTTTAGTATCGCTTTTAAGTATCACTTCATTGTTACAGAAGAACAGAGGAACAAAGTAGGAATGACGATGTACTTTCTGGGCCCTTCAGCTCTAAGGAGAAGTCCCATCATGGTGCCAATGTCTGTAAGTTTTCTCTCTTAATAAGGTAGAGCTGCCATTGTAGTTTCCCGCTCCGAAGGAGCAATGGTATTTTGCTTTGCAGCAGTTTTAAATGCATTACTCTAATCTTCAAGCAAGGCTGCTTCTCTAGTGAGTTCACAGCTCTAATTCACACCAAGGAACTCCCTACACACTGGGAAGCGTTGCTGTATCTTATTTAGCGCTGTTTCTCTTGCAGTTGGTGTCATGGATAGAGGTAGATGCCAGCTCAAAATCAGAGCCCAGTTTCTGTTGTTTCCCTGGATGAAAATCGAAAGTAGCTTCAACGCTGTTGGGGAATCAGTCTACATCTCATAGCCAGGTAACAGATTTATCTCAGGATGCTTTCCTCTGAAAAATATGCTTGTGCTAAAAGGACAAGATAATGCATGCGTAGGCAGTAGCCCGTACTCATTGCTCTCTGCACCCATCCTACTATCATGGAATCCAGATGAACAACCAAGAATTTACCATCCCTTTAGATACCATGAAAACTTAAAAATAACAAAAGCATGCTCTCCTAGATATACAGAAATTCTCAGACTAATCATTCCTCAGGGACAAGAATGACTGATGGGTGAAGTTATAGAGTAAAAGGGCAAGAATATTTTTAGACAATGAAGAAATTCATTCATTCATGTTGTTCACAGAGAGCTGGGTTGTTTCTGCGCTTTTTGGTCCTGCTCGCTTCTGCTCATCAATTTATTATTTGTCATCTTTGGAAGGGATACGAAACTGGCCCCTGTGAGGAGAGGTATCTTCCAAAAGAGAGCTAGATAATGAAGTGAATGCGAAGTTTGCAAATGTACCTGCCATAAATAATAAACTGTACTGATGCACTGGAAGAGGATGGGCTATGGGGGAAATTTGGAGGCCTTTAGGAATAGAGTTAGACAAATACATCCAGGAAATGACCCTACTTTGGCCTACTGGACCCTACTGGAATGGCCCATATGATTCCTGGGGGGTCCCCTGCAGGTCTGTTCCTCTCTAACTAATAGCAGAGTAGTCCACTGGTCTTTTCAGTGCTGGAAAATCTCAGCCTAAGGTAGTGACGTGACCCTTTTTCTTTTAATCTTTACATCTCCTGACCTCATGGTAAAGCATTTTGTCCGTGCATACTTTATTTCCTCATCTATACAATGGGGATATTTACAGCACTTCCCCAGACAGTTTGGACTAATGTCCTAGAATAGTGCAAATATCCCAGTTGTGTGGGGGTTAGAGTCCTGCTCACAGGCTGTGACTGCTGCTTAACCAAAACGGGGTCAGGAGGGAGCTCTGGGCTGCTGATCACCCACGCTGCTCCCCTCTTCGCCTCATCCCAGGCTTTGTTTGGGCTCACAACACCCAGCTAGGCCCCTCTGGAGCAACCCTTGCTAGACTCCTAACTTCATTGCCTCTGCTTAACTCTCTCAACTCATCTTGGGCTTGATTCACAAGTATGTTGATACAGTTCAGCTTCGGTGCAGCCCTGCTGAAGTCAGGGATTTGGAGAAATGCAGCAAAGAACAAGATTTTTAACTGGTTTGCTTATCATGTTGGTCGGTGCTTATCAGGAACAAATATTTTTCAGCATTTTTTATGTGTGAATGGCTGGCCACAAGTAATTCCGATAGTGTGCCTAACACCAGCTTACAGTCAAATTAGTGCAGCCAGCGCTGTATAAACTGGTCATCTAAATCCCATGGCTTTGTTCACCTGCCTTGGTTGGCTAGTAAAGGGTGGGAGGATTTATGCTGAAACACTATTTTTCTCTCCTTTCCCCCTTTGATTTGTTACATTCTGAAACCTACGAGACACAGTAGGACAGTAGGCAAAATATTTTTAGCATGACACATTTAAACATGTTTAACCATAGTATGACATATATTCTTTTGTGGACAAATATATAAAAATGTTACATATATGTAGTACACATTGAAGGTATTTAAAATATATAGGCAATATAACATAGTAATTATAAATTGTAAATAAACAGAGAGATACACACACTTACTTATTTGCCTACTTGCCTGCATATGAGCATCTATGCAAATATACAGGTGAAGAAAAAGGTACTTACTAATATAAGTCTGCACATGAAGAGGAGATATGAAGGGAGTCAGGCCAAAATGTGTTCCACATTTGTTAATTTTTATTTTGTGCATTTGCAAAAATATTATCTGCAACGCACATATTAGATAGGCCGTATGTAACATGATCCAAGTCTGCTGGTGTAATATTGGATCTGGGTTCACGGGTACATTTCTTGCTCAATTCTACTTCTATAAAGAGACATGGCGGGGTAATTCGGCATAATTCCCATCTGGATTTCAAATACCAAAGCACATGAGTGCTCGTATACTTTGTGTGTGTGTGAGCGTCTTAAAGTTTTGGTGTTGCTTATTAGAGGGGAAGAAGGTGGGATCTGCAGATACAAAAAGGGTGTGGGTCAGAAGGCGGGAACGCAGTGAGCTAGCTGTCTCCCATCTGACTTAAATCAGGCTGCTGTGAACACAAGAGGCTATTTATGCAGATGAAGGTTACCAAGGGACATATACACCTCTGGCTTAAGTTATTTTCCTTATTAAACTGGCAGTAGAAGACGTAAGCGGTGTAAAATTCTCTACATCAACTCAAAAGCACTGAAAGATCATCCGTGCCCTGGAAAATTAAATTGGCTTTATGGTCAGACAATGCCCAGCAGTGTAATCCAGAGACACAAGAGGATTTGGATTGTAAAGTGCTTGAATTAAAGGAGTACTTGTATTCTGGGAGTTTGATTCTTCCTACCACAAATGGTGTTTGGATCTGGGATTTTTGTTTGGACCTGCCTGTGCCTCTTACAAAACCAAAACAAGCAAGCTGTCATTTTTACAAAAGCCCAGATGTATTTTCTTTTTTTGCAAAGACAGACAAATAGCAGTACTAAGGTATTAAAAAACATAGCTACTAAAATATGTCGCAATTTTTTTCTGTTCCTTTTCCCCTCCTTTGCACATTTGCCTGCTTTTTTGTGCCGTTCAGCTTGTTTGCTTGTAAAATCTTCCTTGGGGCCACATTCGTGCAGACAGACTAAAACATTTTTGACTCTGAAGGAATCCCCTGAGGTAAAATTTACTCAGATAATATCTCGGTTACTACCTAACCTGTTTGGGTTATTTTTGAACACTATAAAGCGGTAGCACCAACAAAGAAAAACTCTGCATGGTACATACCAGTAGCAGCTCACTTCACGTAAGTGAGGAACTCTGCTTTTGCACAAAACACCTACATTTTGTGGCTCTCCGTGGATGTCAGAAACAAGAAACTACAATGTTTGAGGTGATCCACCCCCAGCCCCCCATCCAACATTTTAGCTCCTTTGCGTGAAAGCAAAAATACATTTAGATTTACCTGATCGCAGACATAAACAGGTAAAGGATGCCAAGTATACATAACAGCACAGAAGTAGCACAGAGGCTGCAAGATGAATGAACTGGACAAACAGCGCTGAGTAATCACTTTATAACCAGCTGTGATTAGGCACAGGGCCCAAACCAAAAGCCAGGCTCTGAACACGCCTGAGTTTTCTGATTCAGATCAAAACCTCATGGCTCTTTGTTTCTATAAAGCGTTGAAACAAGTCCCCAGTTCTTCAATTTGGAAATAAATTCAGATTTGGATTCCAGACCTGTAGCTCAGCTTCATCTCTAATAACGCTGATGTTCCACAGATTCGGATTTCCAGCCGTTCCCCCAGATGGGTGTTGTAAGAGGGATGCTGTTCCAGCGGGGGCTGCCAACCTGGCACCGCTGCTCCCTCTGCCCTGTGTCACACACGGGGGCTGAGAACAGCCGCTCTGCTAACCGGCTCCGCCAGCGCTCCGTGCTGGGGCAAAGAGGGGGAAGCGATACGCGAGGATTGCTTTGCCCAATAGAGAAAGTATCTTTTTTTCCTCTCTGCTGCTGCTGCAAACTTAGAGAGAGCATACATCAAAATTTACCTGCTTTGAGATTGCAAGACGGGCCCTAAAATGGTGGGAAAGTTTTTAAAGGGAGAGCAGTTTAAAAGCGAAGCTATTGGATGTAAGAAAAGACCATAAAGAACAAGTCTGGACACATTAGTCAGAACGAACTGAATTATAGCTATGCAACTCTTAAAAATAAATAAATCTCTATTAAGCTCTACAGCCTTATTCCCTAAAAGGAATTTCTATTGTGCAGGAGCTTTTGGGTTGTGTTAGGAATACTATAAAACAAAGTCTTTGTCAGATTCCTTTATGGTGCTGAGGTATTTACCCATCAGCTCACAGAGGAGAAGCCGAGGCCCGGAGAGCTCAAATGACTTGATGAGGTCCATCTGCTGGGGCAGGTGCAGGAGGAAGAGTCTACTTCTCCTCCAGACCTCTCTTAAGTCTCTCCACAGCAGGGCTTTTCTTTGCAGGCAACAGTGTGCCTTTTAAAATGTAAAGTGCGTTCCATGCATGTAAGGATGGTGCTAGCAAAGTTTTCAAGGAGAGCTACCGTCTTGGCTCTGTGTTTGAGCAGGGTTCAGGAGAAAACGCCTTGCTCCTGCAGCAACAGAGGTAAGTAACAATTGGGCGCATTAACACTTGCGTGTAATGACAGGAGGAGGCTTGACCTACTGAGGAATTCAGCTGTGAAAAAGTTGGGATTTCACGTTTTGGTGAGTTTTGTTAAAAATAGGGGATTGATCCTGCTGTTGGTTTGGTTTAGATAGCTTTTAACTCCCATTGATTTAAAAGAGGGAGAGGCAGCACAATGCATTAGAGGAATTTAGAGTCAGCTTCAGTTTCCTTTCCTACAATAAGGACTTTCTTTTGAATAAAGTTGTGGAACAAATCACACAGTAAGAAGCTGTTGCTACAATGCATTGTTGGTAAAGATAGGGTAAACTCTGTAGTCTTGTATATAAAATGACGCCTCCAAGGATGAGGTTTGCTAAGAGAAATTCAGAGAAAACTCTATCCCAGAGCATTTTTTTTTTTAAAAGCTTCTTTATCTATCAAAGCCTGTAGGCAGAAATGCTCCCTGGACCAGTGCTGGTGCCGTGTTTAAAGTCTTGGCTGTATCTGTCCTCTGTCAAATGTAAATAATTTTTTTCTTCTAACATATAGGTTGTTCTATATAGATTTTGAGCATGGGCTTGGTTTCTTCCCCCAATTCTGAAGTGTCTTTTTATTTTTCTTCTTGGGAGTCTAGATTGGAAAGCCTGAACCTACTTTTAGGACTGGAAGGATCTTAGTACGATTTCAGGGATTCAGAAAATTCTCAGAGTTCAAACTATTCCTACTTACTAATGTACACGTGAATTTAGGGAATTAGATTTAGGTGCCCATCATAAAAAGTGTGGGTCAGCACTAGCCAGCAGTGTAATGACATCCATTTTTCAGACAGACTCAACTGCCCTAAAGTTTCAGAGATGAACTTATTGAAGGCCTATAGTGTGATCCAAAGCAGAAAAGTTGTGTAGTTTGTTTTTTAAATGTATTTCAGTTGATAATCTGCTTGGTGTAAACACCAAACTGTTGCAATTTGCTGAACAATTAAGCTCTGATTCTGTAAAAGATTTAAGTACATATAGGTTTTAAATGTCATTGACCTTAGTAAGTGCTTACGTGCCTTGCTTATGTCTTTTATTCAATCAAGACCTTATTGTTGCTTTCTGTACTGAAGCTGTGAATGCCCAGTTCAACAGATACAATGGCAATCTGTGTATGCTCACGCCTTGTTTACTAATCAAAATGGGCTGTTTTGTTTAAAGCTGAATTAAATTCTATCATTTTCATTTATGCTTTCAGAAGCAGT
Source organism: Chroicocephalus ridibundus (assembly GCF_963924245.1). Classification (NCBI taxonomy): domain Eukaryota; kingdom Metazoa; phylum Chordata; class Aves; order Charadriiformes; family Laridae; genus Chroicocephalus; species Chroicocephalus ridibundus. Next base: position 78,467,911 of record NC_086285.1, on the reverse strand, counting down.
CTGAGATGTGCGCAGAGTGCATTGCGGACATTGACGCACTCCATGTTCTTCTGTTCTTTTATTATGTATAGCTACCTAGATAAATTCAGGGCAAACTCCTCCTCCCTCTTGAGGAACTTGGGCAGTTCCTCAGATTACCGCTCCTCTCTTTAGCTGGGTGTGCCTTTAGTTTTTAATTAACGCTGTTAAATAAACAAAACAACCAACAAACAAATCCCAAAGGGAAATAAACCACAAGAACGATGTTGAAACACTCATAAGAGCTAAACCCCGAGTCCCAGGAGATGCAATGTTACGGCCACGTCTCTGCCCTTGACTTGTCCTTTTGCTGTAAGAGGAGGCGTTTGCTCCCGAGTGGAGAGGGAAAGGGGATACACGGCTCAGTGCAGGCAGCAGCACAAACTGCTTGGTGCTGGCTCAGGTACAGACCGCGACTGCCCCTCACAAAATCTAGGGGTGGGCACTGGCCTCTTTTCCTCAGCGCCTTGTTGTGGCAAAAGGAAATATTGGTACAAATTCCTGTAGGAAATAATGAGAAGTATCTTCGTTTCTGTGGTTTGGGAGGAACAGGAAGGTCTACCCCACCTTCTCCCCTTGCCCCTCTGCTGTGCCCAGTGGGGAGGCAGCACAGTTAATAGATGCCATGTTAAAAACAGCCAAGGAGAGGTGTCTCCTCCAGCTCCTGTTTCTCTCCAGGTGGATCCTGGGCAGAGCGAAAACTGGGCCTCTGTCTCCCGCCGGTCCCCCACGTTGAGAAAGAAGTTCCCAAGGCTGAATTTGTGGTGTTTTAGTCGTGGAGCGGGAATAAATCCCATTGATAATCTGGGTCTTGGTTGTTATTAGGCGCACTGAAACGGTGCATCAGAAGCAATGGGCCTGAGCACTGCTGAGGCTTCATGGCAAAATCCTGGAATAAAGGGGTAGGGTAAAATTTCCAACTTAATAGCATTTCATTAGTTTAACTTAGAGACTTTAAAATGTCGCTAGCATGGGTTTTCCTTTGTTTAGCTTCTTTTGGTGTGGCTTAGCAGATTTTAACCATCTAAAACTGACTCTTGGTTGGGGGGACCTTAGGTGGTACAGCACATATCCTTTAGTGGAATAATGAAGTGTTTACATTATGCAGTCCTATTGTGAGATCAATCAGGCTACAAGGCTGGGATGTATAAACAGAATCTGCAGGTGGTCTCTGCGTCTCCTTGCCCAGAAGACATGCTTTAATCCTCAGGAAGTAGGCAGAGTAGAGGTTCCAGGAGGCAGCCAGCCCAAGCAAAATAAAAGAACAAAACCAGCCTGAACAATACAACGCATGTCAAGCTCATAGCGCAATCACTACAAATAGCAGCTGACAGGAGACTTTATGACAATTCACCCATCAGCTAAAATTGCCAAACTCAGGATCCTGGGATTAATGAGCATCTTACTCAGGCGGCACAAGCATGAAATGTGAGGCAGAAAGGGTGGATAATGCATCTCACGTGGCCTCCAAATGGTTTGCTCCCTTTCAAGCTGATTTGTTACCCGGCAAGTTCTCTTGTGGAAAATCTCTCTCACTCTGTCTTTGCATCTGCTCTGTTCTGCTCAGCTGTTACAGCCCATAAGAATTTCTGCTCCCTGATGCTGCAAGCAGAATGCTAATTATTGAGTTACTTGGATTGCAAGGTGGGAGGCAAATGGGAGAATTGAGCATTCACACATGTTAGTACCTTCGGTGTGGGGATTGTGCTAATAACTCTCAGGCACACAAGTACTCAAAGGGTGTGAGCAAAAAAAAGTGTAGCTCAAGCTGGTTTGAATAGAGATATAAATGAATGGCCCCAAAAAAAGTTTTAGCAATGTTCTCCCAGGGCTCTGTGGAACACAGGAGAGTTTTGCCAGAGTAGGGGCAGAAGGGTCTAACTCATTAAAAAGAGACAGAAGGAGATTTTGTGAATATGGAATAATGAAAGAAGCAAATGTCAGTTCAGAAGAAAAATAATAATACTTAAAAAAACCAAAAAAAAAAACCCCAAAAAACCCAAACAAAACAAAAAAGCAACACAACCTTAAACCCATGTAGCTGAGTTGGCTTAGATGTAGTTTGCTATAGGGTTGTTTTAATTAGAGTCCTGAAGCAGGGAAATGCCAACTGAGATGTTCTGCAGCAAGGAGGAAAAAAAAAAAGGCATTTTCAAGCTGAAATGTGGCACGTAATGGAATTGAGTTGTCCACATGGGTGCATTCTCTTCCTCTTTTTTGAAGAGAGCACCTAAACCAGTTGAGTCAGAAACTAGTGAAGGGTAAAGCTCAAGATGTCTGGAGCTCTCCTGTCTCTTTAGATTCTTCTCTGAAGTGTATTCAAACCTTGGAAAAGGCTTGCAATCTCATCCCCCCCGCAACCCCCCCAAGTGTTCACACATTTCCTGATTATGAAACAGCCAGTCATACCTCAGGAATGGGTGGGTGGTGGGAGATGGGGACAGCTTTATTTAGTTATTTATTTCTTTTTAGCAGCTTTGCATTTCATCCTGCCGAAAAGCAGGAGGCGAGTATTTACAGTGTGCGCAAAATGAGGGGGGGGGGGGGGGGGAAGGGGGGGAGAATCTAAGTCTGCTCCTTTACTGCTAAAGTAACTCAGGTGAAATTACATGTGAAGACGTGGGCAGTTTTTGTATTTGACAAACAAGTCCATTTCAACTGTGTGTGGGTGACCTTTTTTATAGGCACAAAGATGTTGCCCATACACCTAGCAAGATCAAACTTGCCTAATTCCTGAGACGGCATTTTTGTTGACAAAATCAGAAATACCAAACTCTACATCAAGACTTATTTCCAGTTTCAGCTACTCTTAGATCCCCATGCCTAGCTCCTGTTCTGATATGTCTTCCTCCCTGCACCAGCTTTATTGTATGCAGGCCAAGAGGTATGATTGGAAGGTAATGTCAATGCAAAGTTTGTCCCCTCTTCCAGGGCGGTCTCGTATTTCTTCTCCTATGCTAACCTGTTATCACATTTATCTATCGCATAATGTTTGTTCTTTTTAAGACACTTTAAAGGTAGTACAGTGATGGTTTCCAGTGATCTCATTCATTTCTGGATCGTATGTATTTGGATTTGCTTCAAAGCCCTGGGGGATGTTTAGATGTTAGATTCTCTAAAATGGTGTCTTTCTTGAAAAGCGCGCTTATTAGGAATTCCTCATTGCACAGAATTTAGGGAGACCTTGCATGGGTTATCCTGCAAATTACAGACAGCATTTTGGTTTTTTGCTGTGAAAATTCTTGTCCTTGTTATTTATTTACAGGATCATTTATAGCAGCCAAACAACCTTAGCCTAAAAACTCTAAACGATAAAACTCGAAGACTGTTTTTTTTTTTATTAATCATGGCCTTGTGCTCTGATCCTACAGAAGTGTGTGAAAGTTCTGCTTTTTTGAGCCATTCTGGGAGAGACAGCAAAACTAAAACTTTATAAAGTTAAATTCATGGCCTCTCTTTGTGAAGTCTTGACTGTAGCATGTCACAAGAGGTAATAGGTGGTTGACGTGAAGAAGCAAGAATAATTGGGGTGCAAAAGAAGGTAGGGTGCTACTGGTAGTTATTACTGATTTTCTTCAGTTTTTATTCTGCTGATCATGGAGACTGTATGTCAGCATGCCCTATGTAAAACTGGTATTGGTGTCACAGTCTTATACTAACCTCAGTTTGAGATAGTTTAAGCATTCCTGTTAGCGCTAGGGTCTTCTGACCAAAAAGGAAACTGTGTCAGATGAACTGGGTTTCTCAAAACAGCGGCGCTATGGGGATCTCTAAAAATGATCAGGCTCAAGAACTCTGTAATCATCTCTAGAAGACCGTCCCCGTCGCTCACATTCCTCTCAAGAGAATTTGTGTACAGCTCTTGCATAGTTTATGCTTGGCTTTTTGTTCCTGGTTGTCCCAGAGCAGCTCAGTTGTTGTTGTTCTGATACAGAAGGTCTTTGATGTGTTTGGAATTAGTCCATCAATGGTGACATGAGAACGTATTCTCCTGAACTAGTGATGTGAACATCATGTACATGCAGACACTTACAAAAATGACTGCAGATTATTAGCTGAGACCCTAGCTTACCATCTGCCCTACCCGTTTGTCATGGAGTAAGCTCTGAAGGAAGATGAAGCAGTAGATTTAGGGATTTTCTAGAATGGGATGCACAGAGCCATCATGTGCATCAGTACTTGGAAGAAAGTGACAAGTGGGTGGCAGGAGAATAATCCTGATCAGAAACGTACGAAAACGTTTTCACAGAGCAGACAGCACGAAGTTCACTTGTTAGGGACTTTTCAAGGCAGGAGTCAGGTCAAAAAGGTTATGTGTGACAGATGAAGAGTGCTGGGTGAGCAGAGGGTTGGCAGGGGCAGAGCTGGGGAGGTGACCCAGGCAACTGTTTTGGCCTATGTGGAGCACAGACTGAGATAAGAGCAAAGGTAGGCTAGGTCACACAAGAGATGCAGTACAAACCAAAACATCAGGTGAAGATTTGACTTGGGAGGCTGTAGGGGTATAGACAAAACAAGATGAGGTGCGCTGTGGCCATGATCGGACTGTGAAGCACAAAAGTTTCAGTGTGGGGACCTGAATAAAAAGAACAAGGCTGTCAGACAGTTAAACTGGACACATGGAGCAGTGCTGGCACTGGTTTACTTTTTGCAGGAGCTCAGAAATGAGGGTTTAGCCTTAGAAAACTAGAACCAGAAACAGTGTACTATGTAGCACTTTTATGAACTGCTGGCTTAAGTCTGATGTTTAATTGGTTTCACTTATGAACTTCAGTGTAACTTGGAAAGATCTTTGTTTATCTGTTTTGTATTTCTTAGCCATGGAGGTCTGAAGCTGCTTGGCTTGTCTTAGATTAACTCAACTGCAAACAGAGACACCACTTATCTCTTCCTCTTCTTCACCACCCCCCTGCTTTCATCTTAATTAAGACACAGAGCAGATAGGCATTATTTTACACTATCTTCCGCAGCGAACAACCATTATACCAAAGCCATGTTAGTGTGAAGAGGGTATATTTGTTTTAGCAGCGTTTTAGTGCTTAGGTATTTCTGTCATTCAATTGAAAAAGATTGGGATATCTCAGATCAGGAGGAAGAAGTCAGGAACTACTTAACCCAAAAGACTACATGCAGCCCCTGGGTTTGCTAAGTCTCTAAACTGCAGATTTCCAAAATCCAGAAGGATAACAGGTAGGGTATTTGTTGCTGTATGTTTGCCTTGTTCTTACGTTCTTTCATAAATAACTGCCACTGGCTATGAGATGCAGCGCTTTGATATCCTGTGCTATCAGATAGAAGATAGCAGCTGAACGTCGTACAGCTTTTCTTCCATCTGTGTACTACTAATCCGAACACACCTGACCAAGGAAGCACATTAAGTAACGTTACCTGGGGTTTTTTCAGAGCTGTCTCAGTGCACTGGGGAAATCATCAACTTTTTCCCAACTCCAAAGTATCACGGAGAAAAAAGTTAGAGGAATTAGGGCGGATGTGGGTAACTTCAGTCTTAGCAGTTAGCCCCCTTCTCCTCCCAAATATAAAGTCTGTGCAACAAAAGTGATTCTCTCGAAGGCAAGCTGATTCAGCAAGGCTTGTATGTGCCATGGAGCTGCCCAAGCAGATGAGGGAAGGAAGCTGGTGTTCCCTGGAGGGGTGAACCGTGTGAGAAAGCGTGTACCTAACGTAGCAGGTTGGTCCTACAACGCGGAAACACCACCATGTGATGAATGCTTTTAGAAGAGGCAGGATGTGACTTTGAGATCTTTTGGAAAACTGAAAGTAGAATCAATGATTACAGGACATGGGCAGTAACTGAAAGAGTTAAATAAGCTTAACATGATGTACTATGAGACAAACTTACTGAGCTGGTGCAGCCCTCCAAAATACTCTGTCAAAAACCTGGCCTGTAATTCTTAGATGCTAAGAAACCACCAACATACTCCAGCTGAACAAGAAACTTTGGCCTTGGTCTACGTATACAAAACAGCTACCAGACCCCTAAGAGCTGGATAGGTATATTTCCCACCAACATAAGATGAATATGGAAAGATTATTCAGAAGGAAGTTGTACTCTTCCATTCCCCATGCCCTGAATTGAATACCATTGAAGGTGGGGTTACCCTTTTCATGTGGGCCATCAGCATGTGAAAGGGTGACATGGATAGACTGGGAAGCCTTTGACTTCCCCTTTTGTAATCCACATGGAATTGAGTGGCTGTGAAAGTACGGTGTAGTGCCTGATCCAGTTCCACATTATGAAGGGCTCTGGCTGCATCGCTTAGAGACGTCCTTGAGGCGGTCTTTGGTCCTCTTTCTAGTTTATCATGGAGAAACCTGTTTGGGCTAAAGCTCTTGGGCTGATTAGTTACTGGTAATAGGTCACTGTTACATGAATTAATTCATGAGGAAAAATGGTTAAGGATTTACCTTAACTTTTACCGTAACTTACCTTACCTTAACGTTTGCCTTAATGATCTTGGAGGTCAGTGATGAGTGGTGTTCCCCAGGGGTCAGTACTGGGTCCAGTCCTCTTCAATATATTGATCAATGACCTGGATGAGGGGATAGAGTGCACCCTCAGCAAGTTTGTTGATGACACAAAGCTGGGGGGGTGGCTGACACAGCAGAAGGCTGTGCTGCCATCCAGAGAGACTTGGACAGGCTGGAGAGCTGGGCAAAGAGGAACGTTATGAAATTCAATAAGGGCAAGTGTAGGGTGCTGCACCTGGGGAGGAATAGCCCCATGCACCAGTACAGGTTGGGGGCTGACCTGCTGGAGAGCAGCTCAGCTGAAAGAGACCTGGGAGTCCTGGTGGACAACAGGATGACCATGAGCCAGCAATGTGCCCTTGTGGCCAAGAAGGACAATGGCATCCTGGGGCGCATCAAGAAGAGTGTGGCCAGCAGGTCGAGGGAGGTCATCCTCCCCCTCTACTCTGCCCTGGTAAGGCCGCACCTGGAGTACTGTGTCCAGTTCTGGGCTCCCCGGCTCAAGAGGGACAGGGAACTGCTGGAGAGGGTGCAGCAAAAGGCTACCAAGATGATTAGGGGACTGGAACACCTCTCTCTTATGAGGAAAGGCTGAGGGATTTGGGTCTCTTCAGTCTGGAAAAAAGACAGCTGAGGGGGGATCTTATCAACACTTATAAATACTTAAAGGGTGGGTGTCAGGAGGATGGGGCCAGGCTCTTTTCAGTGGTGCCCGGGGACAGGATAAGGGGTAATGGGCACAAACTTGAGCACAGGAAGTTCCACCTAAACATGAGGAGGAACTTCCTTACTTTGAGGGTGGCAGAGCACTGGCACAGGCTGCCCAGAGAGGTGGTGGAGTCTCCATCTCTGGAGACATTCAAAACCCACCTGGACGCGTTCCTGTGCAACCTGCTCTAGGCGACCCTGCTGTGGCAGGGGGGTTGGACTAGATGATCTCCAGAGGTCCCTTACAACCCTATGATTCTATGATTTTCTGCCGCATCTTACAGGTGTGGAAAAACAGGCATGTGGAACTGAAATGGCTAAAGTGAGAGCACAAAACACATGAAGGACAGAACTCAGTCAGTCCTCTAAAGTAGCTGGCAAGACCCAAGTAACCAGAAAACTCCAAAATTTCAGTATTCAGGGAGCTGGAAACATCTATTGCTATTTGACCCATAGTCAGTTTACTATTTTCTGTTTCTCAGTCAGACTGTTTATTTGTTTCATCTGCTTTTCAGGATGATGGTTTGTCTAAGAGTGTGCTGGTGTGTAGCAGGAAGGGGGGGTTGCCTTATAGCATGCCCAGCTATCTGAGGAGAAGTACTGAAAAGTGAACTGCATCACTGAGCTTAAGTCTTGCCCACAGCCTGATGAGCAAAAAGTATTCAAACAGCGAGTAGCGTATTGCCTTGCATCTGTAGGTGTCGCCTGTTGTATGACTGCATTGAAAGGGATCACTGTTAAATTAAATAAAGTTCTGATAACAGGGATGGGTCAAGGAATAATCCTGTCTTTCAGGGTTTGTTCTTTTTAGACTCTTCTCACACTGATAATTTTAACTCTTGTAGTAATTTTGTTAGCTAAATAATGATGACGAGTCACACAATGTGGTTTATGGCCATCAAGAAATAAACATTAAGAAACATTATGAGCGTATTCTTAAGAGATGGGCAAGTCAGGCTAAGTACAGTAAGATCTCTTTACATATAAGTAGATGTTAGGAATTTGGATACAGAAACTAACTCTTCCAACAAACCGCTCTCGCTGAAGAACCAGGAAAAGGATATAGAAACAAAGGTGATCAGGCGCGACTGCTTAGAACTAATGTCTTCTGACTTCTGTACTTCTCAGTCACACTAGGTTAACACCCTTTTTGCTTTGAGTCCAAGCAGGCTTAGAGGAGGATGACATGACTTTATAATGAGTGGAGATCTGTGATCAGTACAGTAGATGTAACTTACGGCCATCACAATATGGAAGCATTCTTGTATTTCTATGAAGTGAGAATAGCCTCCCAGTGGTTTCTGTCCGTGTTACTTCTGATTACAGCAGCCCCAAAATCATTCCTTGTTCGACAGGAAAAGGATTCTGCAGCGCAGAAAGTTATAATGGCTTCAGGCTGTATTGTATTAATAACTTTCTTCGACCATTTTCCTTGTAAACGGAGCTGCCAAAGCTTAGCCTTAATCACGGGATGCAGCTGGTTTGTCTCCACCTCCTGCAGCCCCTCCGTAGCACCCACGGTGCACGTATTAACAGCCCCATGCCCTGCGTTTTCTTCACCTTTAGGTTGTGTCTGTCTGGCGTAAGGTCAGAAAACAGGAGGGGTGACCCTCGGAGGAGGGTCCTCTGCCCAGGCAGCAGCGTAGCACCGAACGCTTTCCTCCTGCACAGGACACACTGGTGCGGGCAGGAGTCCTGTGTCTGACTCTCGGCATGGGATTCCCCTCAGCTGACCCAGACTCGTACTGGCGTCCAGAAAGGGTGAGAGGTCTGGGTAAAGTTAGCTGTGGAAACTTGGACGCAACTGGCGTTGCTTCTGGCTCTATGACTTTTAAATGCAGGGCATATGTAAGGAGGCGGAGTGGCCAGGAAATGATGGAGATCTCCCCCTTTTTTCAAAGAAGGTGCCTGTCCAACAGAATGGTGTCTTGCTCCAAAATTTCCTCTGAATGGAAAAAAAAAAAAAGGGAGAAAGGAAGCTTTTTTTCGTATAAATCTTCTTTTAAACGCTAAAGTAGAACAGATGATTAAATATGACTTAGGTCAGAGATGAAGCAAAAGATAATGCATTTCAAAGGTAGTTTCACTTGCCAGTTGGTGGTCATTACAGCCAGGTGATTGCCAACAGGAGCACTTCTGTCACTCTGAAATGCTTCACATCCGAATAAATAAGGTCTTGTATTGCACCAGAAAATGACATGCTGGCCAGCTGAGTGCCAGCACAAGAACTTTTGTTTTCAGAAATATTTTAAACCTTTAGTTTTTAAAATATTTTTTGAATAATTGCTAGTTCAGAAACTGGAATCTTATTTCCATTACTTGTAGATGGCAAGACTTTCTTAGATCACCAGAGGCTGAGAGAAGGTTCACCTAAGTCTAACCAGTCCAAGATAGATAAGGTGTACGACTTCCAGCAGACAAAGGAGTCAAATGAAGTGATGTGGCCAGGAGCAGCTCAGGCTACTTTAGATTCTTGAGTATCAGGGTAACCATTTACAGGGGTGTTGATTTAAGGTAGTTTTGATGTGAGCTTGTAACATGCCATTTGACTTCCAATTGCTTAAACCTGCTCTGCCTTGATACTTGCTCAAAGCAATGTGAAAAAGCAGGTTTGATGGTCATTATCATGGTTTGCAATAATGCCGTAACTGCTGAGAACAGAGTACGTAGAAAACAGGCAGTTTTGGTTTTGAACTATTTAATCTCTTTCTGGTGTAATGACACTAGGTCCTGTTTGCAGCCTGTTTTGTATTCTGGTAATAAGAAACCTTTCAAAAATAATAAATACATAATAAATTGAACACCAACAACTATTTTAATACACAGTTAATGATGTGACTAGACTACATTCTCCTGATCTTTCAGCCCTGTTTTTTCCATTAGTAGTGTATTTTAGCATGTACCAAATAGTGCTTTCTCTATGTAATACCCAATGAGTGGAAGGAAGCAAGAAACTCACAAGATCTGTCTAGGTTTTTTTTTTTTTTATATGCGGGAGCACTTGCCCAGGAGCCCTTTTACAGTTAGGCAGATGTTGTGAACTTTGTCAAACTTCCTTCACGTGTTCTGCCTGGGTTCAGGTTAACATTCATGACTGCTCCCATTAAAGTACAAGGCAGTTCTTCTCACGTTACGTATCTTTTCAGTAGATCAATACATTAAATATGAGTTAAAGAGAATGCTTGAAGGTAAGAGTAATGGAACCACCGTGAATTTATCTCTGACTTCAGCGGAATACAAAAAACCAAAGTAAAATAAAAGCTAGTTCTTCACATCCCCAGCAAAACCTTCCATGGATGTGTTGTGATTAAAAGGAGAACATTTACTAAACATCCTTTAGGTCTTAGTCTTGGGGTTTAAAAACAAGGCATTAGACTGTGTAAACTCATGGAGAACACTGCACTTTTTTTAGACAAAGTTCTCAAATCCTTAACTCTGAGTTAGGATTTAAAAAAAAAAAAAAAGTAAAAATAATAAAAAAAAAAAAAACCAACCAAAAAAACCCCCCAAAACCAACCAACCAAGAGCAGAAAACCTATCCTTTCCTCTGTCCCCACTGCAAATGTCTACTAACTACAGGAAATAAAATCACCCTTTTCTTCTTGTAGGGGAAGCTGGGTCTGGATTTTTTTCCAGATGGATCCTTGCTTTCTTGGCCATCAGCCATGGTGGGGAGCATGCTTACTGCTGCGCAGCACCCCAAGCTTACAGCTGCCTTAAGAGGTTACAGTAAATGTTTCTGTGTAACCTCTCCCAGCCTGAAGAGGACTCCTGTTGAGAGAAATCTTCCCGACGTGACCTGAGTTCAGAGGTGAATGCTCCTTTGCACGCATAAGCATGATCTGCTCACCTACTTTCAGTCTATGTCAATGTAAGATGGACGTATTACTTTCTTCTATAAAATTGATTACAGATTGTCACATATTGGCTCAGAACGACCAAGTCTCTGAAACAAATTGTGCAAGTGTAAATTAATGCAACTCCAGTAACAGAACGGCACTGATTTATACCTGCAGTGCTATGGCCTTAAAGCGTTCTTTTTTTTCTTTAGGTGGTTAAGCCTCTAGCCTACTCTTCAGACAGATTTACATAAAATTACCCTTAAAACATTAGATTATAAGGACTTGAGAAATCAGTTTTACACTAGAACAGTGTGAAATTTCCATTACAATAGAGAAAATGTAAATATTTAATAGCTACTTTCATTACACAGATAGGTGTGGTTCTTATAGTGCTGTTTCCCCGTGGGGGGAGGAAAAAGCTGCATAAGTGTGTTTTTTTTTTTTTTTTTTTAACTACAGAACTATGAACATGTGCAGTGAAATCAGTTGAGAGATTTGAAATCCATTTTTCCTTTTATCTTTAAACAAAGCAATTAAATTAAACACATGTACATTAATATAAAGTTAAAGTTACAATTATGATCATGGAGTCTTTGAAATCAGTGGCAGAATTCCCATTCTGTAATGCTGAAAGCCAACACTCAGGGTAGAAAAATAGCAACAGGCGACTTGGCAAAAATCTCTGTTTTCCTCCTGGGACTCTAAGGAGAAGCAGGCTGAAAGTGCTATCACTCTATAGCGATGCTGGATAAAAGGCACAGTTACAGTTGCAATAGTTTGATGACTGATTTTCTTTTGGAAGTGTTGTTGTATAGAAAACTGTTGCTGGCTCCCCTCCCCATCCCCCCCCCAAATCCCCCCCCCTTTTTCTTCCTCCATGAAAAATGTTCTGTATTCCATTCAGTTTTTTTAGAACGGTTGTACTCATTGAGAAGGTGATTGCCCATTGGGCCTTTGTAGCTCGGGAGAGTCACACTCTTGTTCTCTTGGACAGACTTTTTTAGGCTACTTCTGCCATTACAGAGTGCTACCCCCACATCCAAGACCTAGTCTGATCAGGAAGCTTGATCAGGGCTACAGGAAAGACATGGGAGCGGTCTTCTGTCTACAAGGATTGAGTCTGCTCCTAGAGATAGCTCTTTGCACTGATTAGAGAGGGAGCCTGGACAGCCAGTTTAAAGCAGACACCTTTCAAATGGCTGAAGTTAGGAGAGATGAGTCCCTCTCTTAACCTCATCTGGGCTTCTCCCTGTATTCCTGAGGGGAATCCATTTAGTTGACAAGCAGACAGCTAGAGAGTGGGGGATGAAGTGGCTTGAGCAATGGTTGATCTGATCAGCAAATGTCTTTGTACTAAGATTTCACGCAGATTTACAGAGAAGGGTCTTCACTAAGACTGTAGGCAGACTGAAGATGTAGAGGGAAATGCAGATAAAAGTCATGTGGCACTGGGTTTCTTGGCTTGCTGCCCTGGGGAAGAGCCTCGGTACCCAGCCATCTCTTGTGGCACTTGGGTGAGTCAAACTAGACCAGTTTCCTTATGTATTATTTGTTGCAAATTAACATCTACTCTGTGGTACCACCTTAAGGTCTGACCGGGTCAGGAGCTCAGTGTGCTAATCGTAAACATGAAGCAAATGACTTTCCCTGTTTCAAAGACTCATTAGAAATTTTTAACAAACTCTTTCTTTGTGTTCCAGCTCTCCAGTGAGTGTTTACTGGCAGGAATGTTTAAGAAAGCTGTGAGTATTTAGCGCAGATGATGAATGTAGAACCATGAGTATTCCCACCAGAAGCCGACTTCTAGGAGTTAATTCATCAGGGAAAAGAAGCATAATATTCCAGGTGACCTGTATATGTATCTGGAATTACAAACACCAGCTAGTCACAGCAGATTATTGATGTGCTCTGTCTGAACAGGGCAGGGAATACCTGTGAGTAAGCCCCAGCCTGCTTGTGGGCAGACCAGTATAAGAGGCGAAACTTAATCTAAATTTCTCCCTCTTTTATCACATGATTAATTCATTCATCACAGATCAAAAAGAGAGAATGGCCAGGCTTCGGATGCCCATGAGCACTTATTACTGGATTTGTAGTATTAAAAGAAACAAATAAACTGGGCAGGCAATAAATGCTAAAAGCCTTCAAGACCACAACTTGCCTTCTGTTTCTCTATGAGGGGAAGACAGTGGGATTTTTTGGGGACATGGGGCAGAACTTAACTGAAGGATTCTGGTAATTGTAGCAGAGCAACCCTTGAGGAAGGGTTTTTCTGAAGTCCAGAGTTAGGAAGATAAAGGTGAAGTTTCAGGGCCGCAGAACATGCTGTGTGTGATTCCTACCAGTGACAGAGATAGACACTGCCCTGCGGAGCCCAGTCCCCGAGCTTCCACCTGGTAACTTGGGAATTCATGCTTTTAGAAAGAAGTGCAGTATCATACGTAGCTTCTAGGAGAGCACAGTCTTCTAGGCAGTTGTTATAGATTAGATGCATTTACATACGTAATTTATGCATGTATGCTTGTTTGTTTATTTCCTCTCTCCCTCTCGATCTTACTATATCTTCTATGTGGTGTCTAGATTGCAGAACCAGTCTTTGAACCGAGTCTTGATCAGAATTTATAGCTTTGGACTCCTAGCCTGCCATGCCTAATGCTGTTTTTCCAGTTTTCCAGCCATCTTTTCGTTTTTTGGAAAGAGTTGTGCTGTACTGTAGCTAGAAGAGCCGCTTGTATGAGCAGTATTTGGTGGAGCGCATCTCTGAAGTAGCCCATGGATGATTAGGTATCCAGGCACCGCAGACTGAAGTTAATTCTTTGCGTATGTTATAGCTGTCTGAATAAAATAATGTCAGACTGCGCAAGCCCAGGAGCTTGTGTTGTAGAGCTTGGAAAGCTATGAAACACATTCATGCCATGCAGAAACCCATTGCATTTCTTCAACTTTTTCAGCAGGTTACAAACACTTGTACCCTAGATGAATCTAGAAATAATCTATCAGTTTGCCTAAAGATTTTAAGTTTTTACAATTACTTTAAAACCTCTGCTGCCAAAAATCAGAAGATGGCTTTTCTACTAGGGCAGCCAGTGATAATATTTGTCTTTCTATGAATGGTGAAAATACTGCTCACAGAAATAGTCCATATTCTTATGCTGAAGAGAAGTAGTTCCTCCAGATGGTCTTGTGACATGTACTTTCAAACACTGATGCAACAGGCCTCTGGCGCACATGGTAGATGGTTAAGCAAGGACATTTTAGGCGGTGAATTTGGGGATTTTGACATCTATACCTCATTGTCAATTATGTGATTTTTCTCTTCTTAATCTCTTGCATGGTACTCGGGTACAAACACAGGATCTTTGTACATTGAGGAGTAAATCCATGTGTGCATTCGCATGCACGTGTGTATTATCCCTTTGCAGAATGCCAAACTGGAACACAAGGAGTTTATTCAATTAATGATGGGCCAGCTTCTCTGGAAACTTTCATAAAGTGTACCTTGAAATAAGTATTTGATACGTAAGCGAAGTCGGATACTCTCTAATCAAACTGAAACTGGAGGCATTGCAGCTGTTTTTTTTTTTCCAGGATTGAGCAATTGATTTTGAACTATTTGTTCAAGGGTTTGAAACCTGGGAATTTAGACTCTCATTCTGCCCTACCGTAAGTGTTAACAGTCTTCCCTCTGGTTTGAGTTAATAAGGATTGCATGTTATCGTCCACAAAAGTGTATTTTCAAGGGATTAAATTGATAGGAAGGAGCAGTTATTAGTTGTCATTTGAGTTAGTTTCTGATCTACTGCGAGTTTCTGCCTACCAAGTTATTTCACACTTCGAACTAGCAGTGGAAATACTGCTGCCCTGCAATACTGAGTGGTTATACTTTTTGGCACAGTGCTGCAATGCAAGATCTGCTCTGTTTCTGACAACACTGCAGAAAGTTAAATGTTATCATAGAGTGCCTAATACCATGTCCATGAAAGGCTGTACTACTATTTGATGTGCTCAACATGACACACAAAATGGAGTTTTGCACTTAAAGATACTATTTGCACACTCGTGAAAGAAGCACAAGGATCTGCATCTGCTTGCTGAAAAACCTTGGGGATCGTCTGCACGCTTGTGACTCATCCTGCTTGATATTAGACACTGTGTTTGTTTAAATTGCACAACGTACTGATCCCACCGTGCACCGACTGTTTCCTCATGTTATCCGTCTGGATCTGTTGTCGTGCCTCTTCATGCATGCATATTGAACAGTGAAGCCAAGCGACACCGTAATTGCTAATTCCATCCTCTGGTTTGGCAGGTCACTCCTATATTCTAGCTGTGCAAAAAATAAATAAACAGTGCTAACTTCAGCCCATACTTGGTCAGCATGTTTAACGTTGTGGGTAAGCAGTTTGCGCTAATAACTTGATTTGGAGAAATTGCATTTCATTTCCTTGCAGATCAGCCATCTGAATATTCTGCTTATCTGCTGTATTGAAAAATTTTCTCACAGGCAATAATCATTGGTTTTGACGCTCAGCTGAACTCTCAGCACCAGGAGGGTTAGGGGCTAGGAGGTACGGCTGAGTGCTGAGCAGAGATCTGTTGTCAAACCGCGTGGCAGGCAAGCGTCTAAAATTCAGGCCAAACCAAACCAAATGAAACCTCTGTTTCTAAAGTGCCGTTGAAGTTTCGGCGCCTGGAGTCCATTTCCAAGCTATGTGGCAAGGTTTTAAGTGAGCAGGCCAAAAACTATTCCTAGGTGCAAGAGGAACGGCAAGCGTGTAAACCCGCTGTAAGTTGCGTGCTTGTGTTCAGCACTGACAAACTCCAGGTCACATTGGCTCCAATCACTAGAGACCTACTTCAATACTCAAGTAGGCCAGTGGCTGTTTTTCTTTCTCTCTCTACTTTGGAATGGAACCAAGCCTTGTGGAAAGCATTTTTCCCCCCTCTGAGTTTATGCTAGAAGTGTTACAGTAATCCACATGCAATAAGGAAACACTATTGCCTGAGAAACTACCCATGAAACAGAGTCTTTGCAGTATTGAAACCTGATGGCGTTAGCATGGAGAATCCAGAAAGTATCACTGGCCTTCTTTTCCTTAGGCATTTGGTGTCCACTACAAACTAATAATAACTTTAACCATAGAGGGCATTGCATTTTCTTCTGTGCTTGTGAGAATATCTTTAGCATATCTTTAACAGACATCATGCTTTCTGTGTTAGCATTACTACGTGTAACAGGCAAGTGAGCCTTGTGTGCTGTAATCCTTGATTTATCCAAATTGTACTCAGATTTTTCTGGGTCACTTGTAAGAGTGTTTTCTTTTTATTGTGTACTGTCAGATGAGCATACAAAGCAGGAGGTTAATCCTCACTGAATCAAAGGACAGGCATACTTCAGTCTACTGCAAACGTTTGGGATCTAAGGCCAGCTCGAAGAGAAAGCAAAGTCTTCCATAAGCCACGTAGGTTTTGCCAAAATGATTTTCATCGAAGTTCTGCATTGAACTGTTCCAGATAGCAAATACAGCAATCTTTTGCATACAAAATGTCTCCTTTAGGTAACTCAGTCCAAGAGTGAAATTGTTTTCATACCCAGAGAAAATTGTTTGATGTCTGGTCATTAGCATAGTTCAAAGCTGGAGCTGTTCTATAGATATCTAGCATTTGGAGCAGTGCATGGAACCAGCTGGGGATGAGAACATAATGTGCTTCCAAAAAAGGAATCTTTCTGTTAAGCAGAGGATAAGTTAATTGCTGGGAATTTCTTTCTCAAATCCCAAGTGTTCTTTTTTTCTTGTTAAATTACAGAAATGTCTTCAGCCTCTCTAAATCTCAATATTAGAATGTTCATACCAGTGAAATTTCTGACTCAAATGCCAGTTATTTGTGTTCTGATGAGCAATTCTTGGTTGACTAAAAGGCATCTGTAGGCTGCTATAATTTGTTTTAAAGTTACTTGCTTGATAGGGCAAGCTGATTCATGTTTTCCTTGCTCGGGTCATTCTTCATTTTCTTATCTGTTGTATTATATAACTGCAATACTGCTAATGCATTTATGTAACATGAGTTGCATTTTGCAGTGGGACAGATATTTGTGCAATGTGTAACTGTAATAATATCCAGCTTCTCTTCAGATTGG
Organism: Chroicocephalus ridibundus; assembly: GCF_963924245.1. Taxonomy (NCBI): domain Eukaryota; kingdom Metazoa; phylum Chordata; class Aves; order Charadriiformes; family Laridae; genus Chroicocephalus; species Chroicocephalus ridibundus. Next base: position 78,450,715 of record NC_086285.1, on the reverse strand, counting down.
TTATTTGAACAGTAAAATAGAATCCCTCTTCACGGCTTCACCTTGGTGAACCTCAGGTGGATTATGAGGCTGATGGTGAAGATGATAGCAACAACATTCATGTTTATTATTAATTGGGTGGAAGTAATCTGACAATTTGAAAATTGGATCCGTGTGACAGGACTCTGGATCGTCACAATGGCCTTCTCAAGAGATGTCCTGAAGCAGAAGGTGTCAGGGAAGCTACATCAGCCCCTCCAGCTGCGCAGGCTGGAGTCCCATTTTGGGGACTTGCCTTGCAGGCTGTAGGGCTGTTGCTGGCTCTGTGCCTCGACGCAGTGGGAGTTACGCGCCCAGCCCTTCCTTTCCTGAGGGACGCAGGCTCAGCTAGCGTGCAAAGCGCTCAGCAGTTAGGGCAGAGTGGGCTTCCTGAAGAGCCCCTCAATATCTCCCATGGATGTGGAAACAGCTGGGCACAGGTATGATGGGGCTAAAGCGAGGGTGTAGGTGCACCGGACAAGGCAACCTGTAGCTGGCTATCGAGCTGGTTTTCTTCAACCAGTAGTAGTGCATCTCACCTGAAACCACTGTTAAAGAGCAGCCTCCTCCATGTGTATACCATATGACCAAGCATTATGAGGCGTGATGTGTGACAAAGGTGCTCCAGATGTCACCAACATGTGGTGTTGAATACAAATGCTTTATCTCAATATAGCTATTGCCTTTAGGCGAGTGACGTCTGCAGATGTATTTGCGTTATCTTCAAAAGGAGTATTAGGTATTTACCTAATCATAGAGTCCTTTAGGTTGGAAAAGACCCGTAAGATCATCGAGTCCAACTGTTAATCTACCAATGACAAGTCGACCACTAAGCCATCTCCCTAAGTCCACGTCTACACATGTTTTAAATACCTCCAGGACTGGTGACTCAACCGCTTCCCTGGGCATCCTGTTCCAATGTTTGATAACCCTTTCAGTGAAGAAATTTTTTTCTAATATCCAATCTGAACCTCCCCTGGCACAGCTTGAGGCCATCTCTTCTTGTCCTATTGCCTGTTGCTTGGGGAGAAAAGGAGATACCCACCTCACTACAACTTCCTTTCAGGTATTTGTAGAGCAAGATAAGGTCTCACCTCAGAGTGTGTGAGGGCAACGTAACCTGTGTGGGACATATGAGAGGAAGCTGGTCACAGTGAATAAAGTGCCACAGACCTGTAGGATTTTGATTTCTCTAAATTCACTCTTGGATTATTGAATTGTGACTGAATATTCTCCTGGCTGTAAGCTGTGTAGGACATTGGTTGGGGGCAAAGGGAAATCTTTTATAAAGCACTGACATCTGAACAGCACGTGGTGAAATTTTTGCCATATAAAGCGCCAAAAAGGTTTCCAGGGTCTGGGTCTCTTATCAAAACTTCATTTCTTCTGGAAACATCTTCAGCTTTTGAAAGCGCCCTCTTCTGCCAACAGCCTGCACCTCAGGCTGTCAGGCTTTCCTCTGGCACTTTGGGTGATGTCCGATTCAATTCTGTGATTGGTAGTATCTAGGAAAGAAGCAGCTGAATTGGAAAGAGCTACACATCGTCCAAAATAAGGCATAATTTACTTATCTCATGGGAGGTGTTATTTACTTATTTCATGGGATTCATAGTGTTTGGTGGCTAATATCTCAAATATCTTCCATTCCGTAAGCACGTTTATACTGAGGTTAAAAGGGAAATTTATCCCTGTGAGGAAAGTATGTTTTGGAATATTTCTCAGCTTGAAGTCTCTGGTCTCCGTTAGCAACTTGCTCTGTGTGTGTGTGTCCCTTTGTCACCGCAGCTTCTGTCGAACAGGTTAGACAAACATCTGCCAGGAGTGGCTTAAGCATTGCTGATCCTGCTTAGATGACCTTTTGGGGTCTGTTTCATCCCTGGACTCTCTGATACTGTGGCTTTCCAGGCTTACTCTTATGAGCTTCTAAAAATGTTTGAAGATCAATTGTTAGCAACGACATTGCTACTTCCACAGAGCATTAAAGCAGCTGCGATACAATAGGATTGAAAATTGCTAGCAACTTAATATATATTGAATTTAGAGAAAGTAAATTGGTTCTTCTAAACTTTATTGCTGTGTAATTGTCTAACAATTTTTTAAGAACATCCCGAGAACATGGAGGGTTGGGTTGTTTTTGGTTTTTTTTCCTTTTTCTAGGAGCTAAACTGAAACTTCTAGATAAATTACACAATACTTGTTATATAAGGCAACAAATAGATTTGTTATTTATTAATTTTATGTAAACAGTAGAAGTCTTGTGGAAGCTGTCATTGCCTGCAACGGGAACGACAGAGGTAAAATGCAGAAAAGCCTGATCATACTCAGCTGTCCGGGTGAACAGAATCGGGGGGCAATTAATTGAAAGGCAGCAGAACCACAGGGCAGAGCAGAGTCAGAACTCTGTTTGTAGGTGGATGCCCAAAGGGGTTTTTGCCCCCAAGAGACTTGCTCTGTGTTGCTGTTGTTGCTATGTTATGTGACTCCTCTGTTCTTATCTGCGGTGTTCCCCCCCGCACCCGCACCCCCCTGTTGTTTAATCAGAGGTTTTCAGGTAAGGGCACATTACCACATCCATGAAAAATGTTTTGCTGCCATGTGATTTGGTAGTCAGTCATTACCTTACTATCAGATAAAGTCTATCTGATTCGAACGTTTTATTCACTGTTGAATAAACATTTCTGATAATTTTATTATTTTAATGGGAATAACTGAAAGAGTAAAGCTCGGTTATTGCTCTTTGGAGGCATGCCAGTTCAAAAGGCGCCATCTTATTTCCTTCCAGTTCTCCAGCAGGATGCAAGTTGAAATTTTCCCCCCTTTGTGAAGTCTTGGGGCCATTCCTAGCTATTGCAGATTCACTTCTTTCTGTGCTTCTTAGTTGGTCACTCCAGGCTTAGCAAACACGGCAAATAGGCGTTACTGTGAATTTGGGTTGATGTGGGCAGGATTAGATCAGATTTCCAATGCCTTTGAAGCAGGACCCCAGACAAATTAGTGAAAAGAAAAGGAAGGGGGAAGGTAGGTAGCAGTGCTCTGCGCATAAACTGGGAGCTCTGTTCTTCCCCAGATGCACCAATTGCCATATAACTCCAGGCTGGTTTCCAGGTCTCTTCCTCCCAGTGAGTAGCACCGCACTCCTCAGTGAATGCTGCTGCTTTCAAAGGAAGACAGTACTGACGTGTAGCCCGACAGAAGCCAAGAAAAGCAGCACCAGTGGCCCTAAATCCTGCAAGATGTATCTACGCAGGTGAGCTTGCAGCCTGATGGAGATCCAGTTGCAGAATTGGGCTGGTAGTTTGCTCCACCTGAGAAGCAGGGACATGAACTGTGCAGAATCGACAAGCAAGAGTCTATGGGAAGAGAGATTTAAGCAGAATTTCCAAGCTGCTACTGCAAATATCCCTATCTTCTCCCCTCCTCCCCATGTACAGCACCGCAAGGTGTCAAGGATGCAATGATGGCTCTGCTCTCCCAGGGGTGAGGGGGAGGGAATTAGCGCTTGCAGACTGAGGCCACCAAAGCAAATTGTTAGAAGCGTGGTTAGGCATGAGGGAGCTTTTTTTTTTTTTTTAAAAAAAAAAGAATGAAAGAAAATATAATTCTAAGCGACAGGGTCAAATTTTATTTCTGATGGGGGAAAAAATCAATCTGAAAAAAAGGCTTTTTTTCTTTTTTTTTTTTTGTTGAGGGAAAGATTTGGGAATGTAATACTTCTTCCTCCTTTCTGAGACATGTTTAAAAAAATTTTTTTTTTTTTTTTTTATAATGTGGCAAAAGAATTTGAGGGAAGAGAAGGACATTTTTCCACATTTCTTACAGTTTTCAAAAACTCTCCAACACCATTTTCCAGCAAGGGAGGGAAAAGAAGAGGAAACTTTTTCTGTGATAGTTCCCTTTTCTCGAGTCTTCTATTTTAACTACTGTTTCTTTAGCTTTTCATATATGGAAAAGCTTTTAAGGGGGGGGGAAAATCCACCTTTTTGTCAAGTTTTGAAAGAAAACCTCCAACGATTTTTGTCTGGAATAACAAATATCATCATACATTCAATGTTTCCTTGGTCTCTATTCATTTCAATTCTATCTGTGAGCCAGCTTATTCTTTTAGCAGCATTGAATTAACAGAGGTGGCCAGCTTTTTTTTTGCACTGATGGCAGAACTGCTCTTTTAACCTGATTTTCCTGGGACAATGGGCTAGTACAAATATGTAAAGGAAACGAGTTCACAAATGTTTCAAATGAACAACTCATCAATAATTTTATAAGCTACAATGTTAATTGCATGCAGAGCGTATTTTTAGTATTTACTGCAGCCACTCACTACCTTCAAGGTTGCCTGAGTGTTTTCATTCAACCCCCTTGTGTTAGTTGGCCACAATCATCTGTAACTTTCACCCCTGTCCAAAAATCTTCCAGTCTTGGTTTCTGCAGAAATCCTTTATAATACCTGGAGTCTAATATCTCCCTCTTCCATTCTAACAGACAAGCTGCAGTTCTTTTTTTTTTCTGGCACTTTAGTGCTGGTATGACGCAATGAAGTGATAATTTCTTTAGCACAGTTAGAAGTTATGTGGGAACATGTATAACAAATCCATTACACAGGATTGGAGACAGGAGTGAAGTGTTGACAAAGGGCAGGGCTTCACGATAGTGTTTTTGTTAGCTCATTCTGCTTCTGGTAAAATTCAGTTTGCCATTTCCATAAACTGGGTCTGAATCCAGGTTAGTGATTGCAATCAGGTTGGCTGGCATTAATGTGAAGCACATTGTCTTTAGAGAGATAGGCTGGGCTGGGCTGATTGTTACACAGGATGGTTAAATTCAGGTTGGATAAACAATGAGCCCTAAGGCAAGACAAGAATGCTTGTGTTCCTTTCTTCCTTTTTCTTTTACCTTTTCCATAAACTGTTACAGCACTTTTTAGCATGTTGAATGTTCCCATTATGCATAAATGCCTGATCTCTGAATGAAACTACCGAGAAAAGAAGCACCGTTTAAAGCACATTTCTTCAAAAGGAGAAAAAAACAGTGGCTTTGCAGATTTTCATGCAAAGGCTCTTCATCATGTTCATCATCCCCAAAATTTGGAATATTATAAAAATATATTGACTACATTGAACATTCACGCTGCAGGGTGCTGAACCGTCTTGCATTCTCAGTGCACCTGTAGGTTTTGTATACCTTGGTTTTCTTGTCTGCTGAAGGGGATAACGTTATTTGCCAGCTTCTACAAAGTGATTTGAGATTGCTGTGAGCACACTAACGGTGCCAAAGCGCCACTGTTGATAAAGTTACAAATCCAAAACCTAAAATCACTCAATGAGATTTTTAAGACTGTATATAAAGACTTGGTGAAATCAAAAGACTCCAGAGAATGGCTTGTTTCTATTTTCTGAGGGATTGCCTGGGAAATCTTTTCCTTAATTGCTGCTCTCGGATGAAAAGACTTCCAATATGTTTGTCTAACTCGGGCAGGTAGGGAGGATGGTGATCTTTCTTCTACAAATGGTTCTTTGAAAGGTGATAGATGATCTACTGAGGGACAAATCAGATAGGAATCTGAAGTCACATGGCAGCTTTTCCTTGGAGTGATGAAGTCTCCTTTTGTTAACATTTGGACGGTTGTGTAGTTCATCAAGTTGGCTCAAATGGGTATATCTGATCTCTGGCAGTGAAAAAGCCTCTGCTCTGTGGTGACCAAGGGGTAACAAAGCCTCTAATCAGGTGAGAGAGTGCTAGTCAACAGGTGATTTCCTGTGTCCTCCAACATCTGTAAGCTCCAGGGTTCTTAAAGGAAGTTTACACAAATGTTACATACACAGATTATTTTTTTGTTTTATTTCCTTCAACCAGCTCCTTTGAAAAGCTGTGCTTTGACAACATACCTGTGAAGCTGGTAAAACATAATAGAGCACGCTGGCTTTCTGTTAGAACAAGTCTTTTCTTCTTTTTTTTTTTTTTCACCCCCAAATTCCCTTCTTTGCTTTTGCAGTTTAGCCTGCCCAAAGCCAGCAGCATATGTGTAGTTGTGTCTTCCAAAGATACGATCATCTGCAAAACATCTCCTTAAATAAACAGCCCCCTCCTACAAAAGACAGGTATGCTGGGGTCAAAAGGGTCAGCTCTTTGTTAGAATCCCCCACCCCGCAGTTGAAAATTTCCTGTGTGAGATTTGCCTACGCATATCTACAGATGTACATAGCCTAGCTTATTTTATACATATTTATATACACAGAATGAGGTAAAAATATGTGTATACAAACATATACATATATATGTACATATCTATGTGTGCGCATATATATGGCTTTTTGAGCTAAGCTATAGGCAACCCCTGGTAGACGCAAACCAAACCCTGTAACTCCCCAGACAGCCTTACAAGCATGCGAAGTCTGTTACGTATTAAGTGGATGGGAGTAGAAGAGGTCACAATTTATTGTTTGTTCTTGGGTTGCTTGCTCAGTTTTGCCAGGGTGGAGAGCTATGGGGCAGATTTGGAAGGCGAAGTAACTGGTAGGAAAGGTCCCTGAAAGCACCTGAATTAGGGGTGAGCACCTTGGGATCTGCCCTGTGAGCAGGGGCATTGTTGGGGGTTTTTTTTTGGTTGTTTTTTTTTTGTTGTTTTTTTTTTTTTTTTTTTCCTTTTAGCAAAGGAGTGTCGGCTTCTGGAATATGTTCCTCTTCATACCTGTTCAGGATCTCACATCTGTCTGTATTGGGCCACTCTGAAACCTCTTGTTTCCCAGTGTCACTGGCAGCACGTGTCCGTATGCCAGCGAGAGCACGTTGGCACATGCACTGTGAGCACCTCGAGCTCTCATGACTACAACGAAAGCTGCTGCATTTGTCTCTGTCCGAGCAGAGGGACCCAAGCATTCGTCTGCGAGTGCCATGGCAAGCATAAAGGAGTATTTATTACCATACTAGTCGCTCGAGAGAGACAAGGCATTTTGCTGGGGAGCTGGGCATGTGAACAAACCCCACTGCGGTATGTGCGCTCCACTGAGTGCATGAGGAGGTTGTTTAGAAATCTTGAAGGGAGTGGGGGGTGGATTGCTGAAGTCTGTATAACATCTGTAGTTTATGTGATGTTACTTGGACGGCAGGGTCAGATAGAAAGATAGGAAAGCAGGAGTGGTAAATCACTGAACTCTTTGCTATTCTGAGAGGAACGTGAAATGAGCTTGTAAACATCTGTGTAAGTGGTTTTTCTTAATATGCAGGGCTACAATGAGAAGTTATACCTGAAGCATTTCATCAAACCTGGACTGCTCTGGCTGAGAGCAGAGTTTAGCTCACTTGCTCTTACTGACGTATATCAGCTGATTAGGAGTTATCAGAGGGGCACGAAGGAGGTGGTCAGGTGAGTAGCTACGTGCACACCTTCCCATGAGCACAGGACACTCTCGCAAATGTATTTTGTTTGATTGCTGCAAGTCCAAAACAAGAACCAAGGAGTTACGAATGAGGAGTGGAACAGGGAAGTGGTGGTAGAAGTTGTGCTGTGACCAGGGAGTTGTATAATCATGTCTTCCAATTCAACAGCTCAGGATAAAAAGCTAAGAGATTTTCATTCCTATGCTTGTGGATGCATCCTCTTTCCTCTTAGGAAGAGGGTAGACCTTGTTTTCCTTTTTGCCAGAAGGATTTGGAACTGCTGGATGTAGGAGATTTGCCTTGGCAATTTGACCTGTGTTTCTTATAAGCCAGAGGCCAACGGAGCAGTAGAAAATGAAAATCCAAACTGCAAAGATAGCTTTTCTCCTCTTTCCTCTCTGGAACTTCATTTGTTATTGGAGGAAGATGGAAAACTTTTTTCAGCCCCTCCAAAGGCCAGCATGCTCTGCACCCAGCGTGCCTGTGTACACGAGAGCATCTCTGCATTTGGGCCCAGTGTGGTCTCCTGTGGCCCCAAGGAGATGAGGGAAAAAATGTCCCTGTGTACCCTGTAGTTGCTGTTTCTTGCTCCTCCAGTTTGATCTGAAATCCTTCTTGCAGAGGGTGCTGCTGACGGCCAGAAGAGATGCCTTACCCCTGCTCGCTTTCACTGCAGACCAGTCCCGTGAGAGCTGTGCTCTCCCTCCAGTGAGAAGGCAGGAGAGCATCTCTTTCACATCAGTTGTGCAAGAATATACCAAAACCTCTCTGACTTTTCAGGTTATTTGTGAGTGTTGGCAAGGCTGGTGCTTGTTAAGCAGCAGCTGGTACGTGAGACTTCTTCATGGCAGTTTACTTCAAAACCTGAATGTTTTTCTGTTGACAGAACATCTGTGGTAGTGAAGAATAAACCAAATAAACCAGTCTGAGTAGCATGCAGCGTCCTTTCTAAACTTCGAACAGTCAGAAACTCTGGAACTCAGTTATTTCTGTTTTCATGCCAAATTTAATGCCGCTGATTTCAAGTTATTCCTCATTTTCTGTGTAAATGAGACAAGAATCAGAAGAACTTCTAGTAACATCTTAATAAGTGAGTAGAAGGTAACAAAATACAGTGGATGAATGCCTTCAAAGGAACAAGAAATTGCTTATTAGGTTGTTTGTCTTGGGAAGGATCAATAGCCTAGCAGCTGTCAGTGTCTGAAAGTTGTATCCAGCTACTTTTAAGATAGAAAGGAGAGAATGTTTCAGTTTGAAGTGGTGGACTAAACCATGGCACAAACTGGAGGTACACTGGTCAATTCTTGATTCCTTTGAATCTAGATCAGAAGCCCTTCCAGAAAACATAAGTTAGTTAAATGTGAACCTTTGAATTAATAATAGTATGAAATATAATTATTTATGAGATACTGGAGGTCAAATGTGCTAATCTGGAAGATTTTTTTAGACGTCATAAGGGCTTGCATCTGTGAATGAAATCTCTTAGGTCTTGGGCAGACCAAAGCTCAACAAAATAAGAGGAAATTCAAATCCATGTTTAGAAGAAAAGAATGAAATTGTATTATCCACATTCCTGCTTGAAATCTGTGAAGTTTCTTTGTTGCTTGGCTGGATCCAAGGCTATACGAATAAAAATCTTTCCTTGTAGTGTTTTGTGCCATCCAGTAATCCCAGTTATTGGATTGGGCTATTTGAGGTGTAGCATTAGATCATTAGATAAATAATGCCTATCACGTAGCAGGGTGAATTCTTGGCAATGACAGACGTATTCCAGTTTAATATCAGTCCAAATAATGCTTAGTGGCAAGATCAACTCTCCCAGCCCCTTAGAAAAAACAGAGCTGGTAACAAAGTTCCACCCAGGGATCTGAAGCTCATTCTGGGTATGCAGACGATGACCACCTCCTGCCAGAGCATGGATGGGGACGACAAGAAAGGCCTTGGAGACCCTCCATCGCTGCTGAGTGCTCCTTTCCTCCACTTGTGTTGAGGAGAGCTGCAGGCATGCTTGTGCTTGCAAGTTGTGGTCTCTTGATACCGCAGCATGGCTGTGGTATCTGTTGCACAAAGGGGGCTCCTGGGGTGGCAGGACTTGTATGTACAGTGGGCTTTGATCCAGCCAGCACTCCCCTCAAATCACTGAGTCTCTCACCTATGAGCCTTTACCTTTCCCATACCACATGTTGACAACTGTAAGGACCTGCCAAATTCAATTTATTAGGAAGGAAAACTTTAAGCAGTGTACAGGAAAGCACCACTGCCCCACATCAGAGAAACATAAACAGAGAATAAGCCTCAAGCTTTTTTGGTATGGGAAGCCTGGAGATATGGAACATCACTCAGTGACAACTACGAGTTGTTCATTATGTAAGTGGGTTATTATAAGGCTGAAATGAGACTCCTGAGGCATCAAAATAACACCCAAAGCGATCTTGGAAAAGGTGGGAGTGGTGCTGTACACTCTCATCACTTTCACAAAAATACATCTTCAAGGAAGATAATATATTAAAAATTGCTGAGCCTTTGGAAGGAAGCAAGTGCCTCAGGAGACATTTTACAAATGGAGCTCACTTGACAAAAATTGACTCTCCTACTTGACCCAAGCAGGATATCGGTATCTGGAATCTTGTTACAGCAGCATGCTGTTCATAACCAACGTATATGCAGCATGCTTTACACTTAGACCTGTCCCAGTCACTGCCTGGATACTCATCACCATACTTCTGCTTGAATTGACTTGTGGTGTTGTGGACTTTCATGGCATCTCACCTGTTTGTCCCTGTAGAGAATTTTGCCTGTGGGTTTTACTCAAGACACTTGAAAGTTGCTTTGAATCTGTCTTTCTGGAGTTTGGAGTTTTAATTGCTGTGCTTTGAGTGGATTTACTGGAGGGGGGAGAACTCCATGTTTAAAAGTGAAGGCATCCTCCACCTGCTTAAATTAAAATACACAAGATGTAACAACTCAGGAGTAATTAATTTTAATAATAATATTAGCTGGTTATTTCAGAGGCAAGTCTGGGTGGCAGTGTGAGTGTCAGATCATGCGGTTGTTCTTCATCAGGTGTGGTCTGATGCAGACATGCAACTGATTCTTCTGGAGCTCAGCTGACTTGCATGGACTGAAGAGTTGGTCTGTGGTATCTCCTGTGGCGGCTTCTTTGAAGCCTCAGTCATGCTTTTGCTCAGCTGTGATGATTGTGCTCACCTTTTCCTCTTGTTCTTGCCACAGTATCTCCTTTCCCATCTGAACAGGACAGAGTGCTCCTATTGTAGGATGCTGCCATGTCCGTGTACCTTACCAGGTCCAGATTTTGAATGCCTAACAGTAGGGCATCCACAACAGCAAGTTAAAGATGAGGGGGGAGATTTTGGCTGTAGAGCTGAGATGTGTTTGAGTGAGCAAGTCAGCTTAGTGTTCAGACTAATTTAAGTGGAGGCATTCTTTTTCCCTCTTGTCCTACCACTTTCACACCTGTAAGCAAGAGAGACTTTTGCCTTCAATAGCTGCAGTGGAGAATACGACTCCCTTGTTCTCAATAGGGAAAGGAGGAGGTTTTTATCACTTCACCCCATCTACGGAGTCTGGCCTGCTAACGTTGTTGCTTATGAATTTCAGTGTGAGAATATATTTCACAGCTTGTATGAGAGTTTGCTACTTTGGCTGTTGAGTTCTTGTGGCTGTTGGTGATGCAATCATGTTGGGAAGGTGCAGCTCCAGGCAGAGCAACTTTTCTTTGAACTCCTGCTACAGCTATTAAAAATAGGTCAGGGTAGAGAAAAGTAGGTCTGGTTTTCAAGAGTATATTAAGTTAATCCATCTTGCATTGTAGACTGATACATGATCAAGACAATAGTGATAGAGCCTGTCTCATGCACATTAATAATTTTACTTGGTCAAATCCAGTTGGATGTACAAAATAGTTCTATACATCAGGTGAGAAGGGTTAAGAATCTGATGTTTCCCATAGCTAATTTCTTTTTTCCTCTTCCCCCTCCCTACCCCCCAAAAAAAGAAAAAGAAAAAAAAAAAAACAACCCAAAAAACAACGATCTGGCTGCCAGCTTCTAGCTTCGTTTAATGAATTACTTCGCACAATGATAAATTAAAGAAATCCCACAATAACAAATCAAGATGATCAGGTAAGCAGAGATTTCAGAGATATAAGGGAGGATTATTATAAGCTAAGCCAATGCATTAAAATTATAAATACTGGATGGCAGAGAAATGACCTGTTTGGAGCTACTGTCTGAATGATACTAAAGGTATTGATTAAACAAAATGATGTATGGATAACTTCTGTGAGACTTGCACTCAAGGAAGAAGTCGCTAGTTCTTTATGTTGGGTTTTACTTTTGCCCCATGCCAAATCAGTGTTCCATTAATGAGCTCAGCTCAGTTATTTCATTTGTATTTGAGGAAATTGTATCTCACAGTTCCTGTATGTTTTACATTGCTTCTATGATCATGGAAGCGCAAGCCAAATTTTTAAGAAGCACCAAAGAAGTGTAAGAGGCTTGAAATGCACTAAGCGTGGGATCTAGATACTTTCATTACGAGGCCTGTGAAAACGTTATTCAAGTTCTCTTCCCATTTCACAGGACAAGGTGGTGGAAGAAATTCATGCTGCCTTCCATGTTGTTGTTTACCCATGCTAATTAGAAAGAAAAAAAAAAACACACCAGGAATTTTTTTTTTTGTCTTAACTGGACCCCAAACCTCTCCATTGTGGCCTTGTGCGTGCTGCTCCTCTGATGGGATCTAGGATGCAGGCACAGAGGGAAGAAGGAAGCCAGGCAAACGAGCGCGTGCTGCAGATGTTCATGCTCTGGTCCAGAGGAGCTCACGTAACTTGGGATGTCTTTAGCTGTGTTATTTTGGGGCTCCGTGGTAGTTAGAGTAGCACTGCCCACAGCCATGGGTGAAAAGGAGGAGTTTATGAGGCATAACAAAAAGCCAGCTAACCCTTCTTTCTTCCAGAGAACCAGAAAACAAATGCATCTGCTGCAGTTGTCATAAAAAGTAAGTAGGGGTTTCCAGGGAACGGGATTGGCTCATTGCTCTTTGTTTATCCTGGGGCTGATACGAAGCTGCCCTGTTGTGCTTGGTGGTGTTACCTCAGAGTGATGTGAGCACTGACGACAGCCCAGTTTGGGGCCACATCAGTAAACCATTGATGTGTTCATAAGTCACTTTCAGAGTTGGTGTTACATTTGGATGCACTCAGGTAACTTATGAAGCAGCCTGCTACTTGACCGTGTGCTTTGAACTGGTAACAAAAAATATGTATTTACTTTAGTAATTTTTAGATTATCTCACTATTTTACTTTCCAAATTTACAGCAGCTGGTGTCAAAAAAAAAACCAAAACACCACAAATGAAAAACCAGACCCAACACCCCTTCACCCCATAGTACTGCAGAACTTGTGTGTTTTTCGGTGAGGATGTGTTTTGCTAGAAGCATAATCCAAAGGTACTTTCCAGAAATGCCGGCAACTGTTTGACGCATTGCTTTTAATTTGTTGTGGCCATTATGGTTGCTACGATATTCTTGAAGCTCCCAAGGGATGACCCTGACCCGTGTTTGAGCACGGCCAGTTCAGACGTCTTTTTAGTAGGTCTGGCAGAATTAAATTTACTGGCCCAAGGTAAAAGAGCTAATGCCTGTCTGCTCCTGCCACCAAGCTGGGGAAGTGCCCTGAAGAAAACCCATGCTGGCTGCTGTTTCTTCTTTTATGTGATGAGAAATTTGGGGAAAGTAAGAGCTGTTTTGGGATGGCTGCTCTTTCCCCGCATCGCCCCTGCGCGATGGTTGTTCGTACCCTTCTGCACCCCCTCTCCCTGCCCACAGCAGCAAGCTTGGCTCCCCCAGGTTCTGGCGTAGGCAGCAGCAGGGAGTCTGCTGCCTAAAGCAGCTCCCTTTATTACCTGGGCTGTGTCAAAACACTCGCTAATCCTCACCAAACCATGGATGTGTTGAAAAGGCTTGGAGAAGTTGTGTCGCTTAGTATGACTGTATCCTACCCCAGAAGCTTTGGTATCCCCATGTTTTCTCTCACCTCGCAGGGGGAGAAAAGAGGAGGCTTGTGTAATGACTGCTGCAGAAGGAGTTAAAGACAGGGATTTTTATTCTTTTTACAAACTCCTAGATTGCCCAAGAATATCGTTGCCCCTTGGACGCCTGGGGGAGAGGGGAAGAAAACTGAGAGACAGGTTTCCTGCCAGTAATTATTTTACATAGGCTAAGCAGAAGAAAACTTGAGGGAGGGGAAGGCAGTGCAGAGAATGATCTCACCAAGGCAAAGACAAAATGCAGAAGCCAGAGCCTTGCTTGGAGCCAGCTGGCCCCTTAGCTGGCCTGCTACAGGGCTCTCTCCAGCTGAAAGGCAGCCTGCTCTACTTCTCCCCTTTTATTTGAGACAAAGCAAGTGGCTGAATGTTGGCTGGCACGGTGGGGGCCTTGTTTTCACTTTGTGGATTAAAGGGTCCTGTCTGAGTGAGTCCAGGAACAGCAAAAGTTTAACTTCTTCATCTCGTGTTGGCTGCGGAGGTTTGGTTCTCTGGGAGGCTGCCTTCCAGGGACTTTTCAGCAAACAATAAAATCATGAAACAGAGCTAGACTTAATGGCTCTTAATTGAGCAGATCTCCCCTGGCTTGAGTGGGTTGTTTACTGCTTTGCAGCCCGCAGAATTTGACCCAGCATTTGGTTTTGGACTCCTATTTTCTCTGTTTGAGATTGAAGGAAAAAAGGGAAGAAAGGAAAACAAACATAAATTGTAGAGTGAATTTTGAGCTGATTTCTGCTCCCTAGTGTTTTTTGCTGTTTCTAGTGGATTATAAAGGAACAAGGAAATATTTCTGGTGTAAGGAGTTCTTACCCAGCATAGCATCAGCCTACTCGACTCCCCTTCTATACACAATATGTTGCAGAGATAAAGGTAGGACAGGTGCAACTGGTACGTGGTGTGCTGGATACCAACAGAGCTTGGCTGACAGGCAGGTCTTTCAGAGCCATTCCCACCCATCAGCAGCTCTGAGATGGACGGATATCCATGTCTCCATCTTGGGGCACATGGAGGACACAACTTCCTAGTTTGGGAATGGGATTGGATCTTTGTAGCACTTAGTTATTACAAATTTTTGAGCATGAGAAAGAAACGGCAGGCAAAGGGAAGAGAATGGGGGAAAATAAAATTTACGTGCTCAAGATGTCACTAAGTTTTGCAAGGAAAACCTTTTCTCCGCTCTGGAAATGTGGGTGAACGTGCATCTGCCTGAAGTGGTGTGGTTTTTGCGCATGTGACCATGAGAATCAAAGTTCCCCATTACCCTAGGCAATCTCAACAATAGGAAGCAGATAATGGGACGTTTCTGTCACCACTAAGGAGGGCTCCCATTAAATTGCTTGTAGGTCTTTGGAAAGGTCAGTCAAAGCTTAAGCAACCCCCTGTTGTTTGACAACATCAGAGCTCAAACACTATGATCCTGGAGAACTCTGCTCTTTGAAAAAGGGGGATGTTTAATTACCTTTTGAAAGCTGGCAGCAGGACAGGATGCGAGGATGTTTTCTTTCTTTTGTGTCAGTTGAACAAGTTACTATTTTGGTACATAAGAGCAAGTAACCCACTGCACTAGAGGAGACTGTCCCTTCCTCTGACCTGCGCTTAGGAGAAAAGCAAAGGCGGGAGGATATTAGTGAAGGTGAGCCTGCTGCAGGAAGGAAGCCTTGACACAAGAATGTTTGTGGAAGGGGAGGCAGAGGCTCCCGATACCTTTCTTGATGCCGTATCGGCATGTCGATTCCGCTCGCCTTTAAATATACACTTATTTATTGGCCTTGCTTTGCAGGAAGACATCAGTGCAGTTGCAGGAAATCGACTGCTGTCACTTTAATGAAATTTGCTTTCATCATCAAAGGAACTGGCAAACTGGTTGCAGGAGTTTTAATTTTTAAAATTGCAATGCATCTGCTCCCTCCCAGGGGCAGTCTTTCACAACGCTTTGTTTATGCTCTACAACTATATCTTTTTTTCTTTTTTTTTTTTTTTTTTTTTCCAAAGGTTTGGATTTGTGGCATCTAAACAAGCTAAACAGAAACTGTGCCTCAGGGAGAAACATCCTCTTAAGTAATGGAAAATAAACTTGGATGGCATGCTTAGTGTATTATACACATTCAGCTGTGCACATGGTGGGAAAGTAGCGTTAAGACATGGTACCTACCACTGTAAAGAGAATGTAAACGTATGTGTCACATATGCTTGTGGTAAACATAAAAGAGATGCATATGAGGAAAAGATCATTTGGTTTGGGTATCTCCAGCCAAGCCTGGCCAAGAGGTAGAGTATCCCTCATCCTAATTTCATGTACAGTACCTGCAGTAAGAACAAGCCCTTACTGTGCTAGTTCTTCCTTCCATCAGCATTCACAGAGATTTGTTGTTACCTTGATGGAAGGGCCTGGTTCAGCAGTGCCCAGGGGTCATGGCTGAATACAAAACCTAAAGCAGGTTTGTTTCAGCCAGGGCATGCTGCCTGACCAGCAGACACACCAGCTCAGTAAACGGGGGAAGAGTTTGGGCCTACCAAGGGCAGGCATAGCCTTGTACAGACATGGTGGTCTTAGGAAATGAAAGTCTGGCTAGGAACAAAAGTTGATGCTATAGATGTAAAAGATGTTTATCTCTGGTGTGGTATATACAATCCTGGAGTGGAAGAATCAGATCTAGGTTTGATGTAGCCATGGGTTCATTTATTCGGCACGGGCAAGTTCCGTGTTCTTCCTGAACTCCCTTAGCTATGTATTGGTTTTGCCTGGGACAGACTTAATTTTTTTCATAGTAGCTTGCATAGTGTTCTGGTTTGGATTTGTGAGGAAAACAGTCTCAATAACAGAGGGATGTTTTAGCTATTGCTGAGCAGTCCTTCCACAGCATCAAGGCCTTTTCTGCTTCACATACTGCCCCAACAGAGAGTAAGCTCAGGGTGCACAAGAAGCTGGGAGGGGACACAGATGGGACAGATGACCCCAACTGACCAAAGAGACATCCCATATCATATGACACCGCGCCCAATAATAAAAGCTGCAGGGAAGGAGAAAGGTCTGTGTGTGTGGGTACACATTTGGAGTTATGGCACTTGTCTTCCCAAGTAACTGTTACATGTGATGGAGCCGTGCTTTCCTGGAGGTGCCTGATGGGAAGTAGCAAATTAATTCCTTATTTTGCCTTCCTTGTGCACGCAGCTTTTACTTTACCTATTAAACTGTCTTTATCTCAACCCACGATTTCTTGCCCTTTTACCCTTCCTATTCTCTCCCACATTTCACTGTGGCTGTATGGGGCTGAGCTGCCTACCGGGTGCAAACCACGACAGGCTGCTAGACCACAATGTTCACTGGCCTTCACTAACCTTTTGGAGATCTATTTACACAGGTAGCCCAGAGCTCCAGTGCCTTCAGTAGCCATTCTCTCTGGTGCTAATGGTTAGCTTTGCTGTGGCCAGGCAAAGCAAGTGATTAAGAATTTAAGCAATATTAAGAAAGGTCAGCCGTGCATCAACTGTTCAACATCCCACACCATACTGAACACATGCAATGACCAGTCTCGGAAGCTGCAGGCATGATAGGTCTTGGCATGCTGGACATAGCCACACCTGACCTTGCTCATTTTCCAAGGGCGGCCTGGAAACTCTTGCCCAAACAGCTGCTCATTAGTCTTGGAGGTGCTGTGAGTATTCTTACTGGAAACTGTCCTGATGATGGTCATTTTGGCTGGTATGAAGGATGCAGTGGTTGGGCAGTGTATATTCCTGAACTGGAAACGGGGCATTTGCGATGCCTGGGTGATTAGTTTTAATGCCGCATATTAGGTGGACAGATATTGGCTAAGACAGGTAAGCGATGTTAATTACATACTGAAAGAATGCTGCAATGCTAATAGGTGGAAACAGGCATGTGATATATCTCAGATCTGTTGTTGCTGGTCAGTGCTAGTGCAGATTTATCCTGTCAGGTATTGTGCAACTTTGACTTCATGCACGCGTGACGGTGCAGTTTTCTTCATGTGCTCTGCAAATCTCACTGAGAGAAAAAAGAAAAATCTCATCATCTGACTGTATATATTGGATCCCAGGTGCTACACATCTCATCAAGAGGTGGCGTAATTATGTAAGAGGAGTTGTCCTGTAGTATTTAAAACATTCCGTGTGACGCCTATTCTGGGTGTTACAGACCATTCTTCTATAAATCCTCACCCATTTTCCTCATCAACTCAAGCCCAGCTTAGCAGGAAGGTTTGTGTCTTGATCGCCTTGTGAACAAGGATATACTCCTTGCCCCATCCTCACTGGAAATTCTTGCATTATAATATTTTTCTGACAAAGTGAACATGTAAGTAAAGTATTTTTTGCTTTGCCATGCACACTAACAATTTTGTGGTGATCCCATTTGACAACTAATTGGCTTCTTACCAAAAGTGAAAACAATAGACACCTATTTTCAGCTGGGAAAGCCGCACTCAGTATATTCCCTGGCCAAGATAGAGCACTGAAGCAGCGTGACACAAACTGCTCCGAGCTCTGTCCATGGCTTTTCTTTTTTAACAGATCTGCTGATCAAGTTACCTCTTTTTCTCCCACGTCGCCTCTCTTCTAAGGCATTGACTATTGACTGAAACTATGTTTTCCTGTAATCTAGATTTTACTTTTGCACTAGCCAATTATCTACGTGCATGTTGCTTCTTGAGAGCAGGCATGGGGTTGTGCATGTTACGAAAGGAGATTTGTGCGCACAGACTTGGTGAGAAGTTGGGAATTCCTGACATGATGAAAAAATGTTGCTAGCTAGACTGAAAATGAAACCTTAGAGAAATGTTTGACATGTCTCTAGCTATTTATTGTTTCCATGGTGCATACTGTCGCTATGTTTAATATGTGAAAACTGTTGAGAATAAATCAGATCGCTAGAAAGATTACCCATACTTGAAATGCTAACTGCTCTAATTGACAGAGGAGCAGTAACTTATCTTAATATATGCCAGTGGGTAAAAGAGAACAGTCATTGAATCCTTGCACAGATGTATTTGAAATATACTTCTCACACATGACTGAAGTTGGAAAAGATTTTTTTGAAATCTCTATTTGTGGGATGAAAATGTGTATGTTTATTCTAAGTTAGAATATTTTACAGTCTTCCTTTTTAACTATTCTTTGTAAATGCAACGGTTTACAACAGTTCCTATTAAACTCAGTCCAGGCAAGATGTGTGAGTACAGAACCAAAAACCAAAATCAAATCAGTTCCTGCTCCAAGCATCTTTTGCATGACCTTTACATTCTTGAATTTAAGTTTTCCTTCCCCAGTAGAACAGCCCTGATATATCATTTTTTCCCCCCTTTGCCCTCCCTCCTCACTTTGCCTTTACCAGCCATAGCAACGCATAAAGGAGATGATTTTAAATCTTCAAGCCCACAAGCTTCCAAGAGTATACATAGCTACGAGTCTCTTAGTGCTACACTAGCATCTTTCTGAGGAAGGAGGTGTAGTAGAAGAGAAGGAGCTTTGTAAGGAGAGATGGCTGGCTCTCACTGCCCATGGCTCTCTGGCAGGCGGGGAGAGCAGCATCCCTGTCATCCAGCTGTTTAGGATTGTTTATTTTACACGCCTGATGCTTTGTTTAGTCAATGGCGATGCATAAGATACAACTGGTTTTGACTTCCAGGCTGACAAACCCTATGGAGCAACCAGAAGGAATCCCAACCATTTGTTTCTGGCAGAGTGCTAAATAAACAGTAGCAACACCTACATGTGTGGGTGGCAATTAATCACATCAATCAACCAGATCAGCTAGCAAAGCCTTTTTTTTTTTTTTTCTTTTCTTCCCTTTTGTTCCCTGTCTCCTCCCACCCGCTTGTTTCCTGGTCGTTGCTCCTGCTGGCTGTAGAGCTGGTGCTCAGCTAAGCAGTAGGTTAAATGCCATTACAGGGCTGGGTTACGTAAAACTTGTGCCACCTCTTCTCTAATGGCCCGACCATTTAATGCTCTCAGCTCAATTTAGCAGAGGACTCTCAGCCTATCTTTGAGTGCAGATTTCTTCTCTTTCTGGATTTCCTAGAGAAATGAGCCAAAACTGCTGCCTGTGTGTTTGTAGACTTGTGTGTGCCTGTCCATCTGAACAACCCTCCTGGGAGCTTTTGAACTCATTGTTTCGTTTTAGCTAAATTTGGTGAAGGAGTAGAATTTTCAAAGATAATTGGTTCCTACAGGTTTTCTAAAATAAATGCGCAGATGAGAAAATAAGTTTGTCACAGGGAAAGATACCATCACAAACTCTTCTTCCATTAGGCACCTGTAATAAACATGGAGGAGAGACTTTGAGAGATGGGACCATGGGAAAACCATCCTGTGAGACACAAGCTGTAGTTTTGTTTTCCAGGCTTCTGTTCTTTATTTAGCCTTTTTTTTTTTTTTTTATAGATAGGTGATTAGAATTTTTTATCAAAGCAAAAAAGGTTAGAAAAAGCCCACTCTTTCTCCTCAAATTGGAGGAATATTTTCCCAGTGCTCCAGCTTCTTCTTTTTTTTTTTTTTTTAAAAAAAAAACAACCAAAACGAAAACAAACAAACAAAAATGCCAAAACAACAAAAAACCCCTGAAAGGCTTCATGTTAGGCAAATACTTGCTGGTGTGAAATCATAGAGATTAGAAGAACTGGTACCTACAGAAAAATACAGACTCCAAGCCAATAGGTGGAGTGACAGTGGCAGCTGATGGAGAAGGTGACTCACTGGAGTAACTGGCTCCTGTGAGACACCAGTTTGCCCATCAGTTGAGAACATTGAATAGCAAGCATCTTTATTTCTTCATGGGTCGCTGTTCTAAAATGCCTGAAAGTTTTATGTGGAGAAGGCAATTAAATATTTAAAAAAAAAAATAAAATTCTTCAGGCTAGGACAGTGCTCAGTTTTCCTTTCCACCTACGCTATCTTGGGTTCCTTCATTTTTGACCTCCTGATGGGATCTCAGGGCTGTTTTTTGTCACAGTATCCATGCTGTTGGTCTTCCTGGAGCTGAATTCAGCCGTTACTAGAATCAAGATCTTAGCTGCGTATGATTTGGTGGGACTGAGCTCCCTGTTCAGATACCTTTCCTTTAGCCCCTATTCCACTTTCATGTTGTACACCTATGGAAGAGCAATCTAACAGGACTTACATTTGGATTAAAGAAAGTAAATAGTGTAAAAACATAAAAATGTTGTGCTTGCTTACACAAAAGAATACCTGTACCACGTCAGAATAAGGGTTCTTCTAGCCTTGAATCCTGTCTCCAAAGGGTGCCTAAGGAAAGAATGTACGGATAGGGTAAGGAAGCAGTGATGCTCTTCCAGCCTCCTGTGATTTGTGGTTGTGAGACTTCCTGAACCAGAGATTAAGTCTTTGTATAATTATACAATGCTATGAAAAATCCCAGCTGTAAAGCAGTATCTTTTATTTGCATGTTATAACATTAATTAATTATCGCTGCAGTTCTCCCGTACTTGCCAGGTAAAAGCTGTCTAAGCTGTTTTATCTCCCTGGTGGTAGTAATTGATTACCACATAATAGGCTAAGAAATACCAGAACAAGAAGAAAATATGCAGGAAATGTGCAGGTGGGAAATTTTTGCCATCATCTGTAGCTGGGCAGATAATAGTTTATTTCCATGCAGACTAAAGGCTGTGAGCAGTCTTAACTTGTCTGCAATATTCATGCATCTTTTGCATAAACTTGGGCTAGCTTTGCAGCCAACCTGATTTGTGGGTATTCAAAGAATGTAAAATTGTGGTATTATGTGGTCTTTGTGTGAAATTGGAGGAAGTGCAGAGCTTCACTTGGTGGCTTAAGCTCATGAGAACCTCATACCGAGGCTGAAAGACTTGCGGTGCGTGTTCCCGTCCAGCATGTAACCAAAGGAGAGTTTCACGCTAACCTTGTCTGCCATGCAGCTGTAAGACGCAGTTCATTTTGAGGGGCTGCAGAAATCATTTCTCAATAGCTTGAGGTTATTTTTGAAACTCAATCCATTTAATTTCTTTAATGCCATAGGTAGCAATTGACATTGTGGAACATTGTCAATTTGCAATACGGTATGCACTAGCTTTTAGTATATTAAATAGCTCATTTTAACTCTGTCTTAAAATGGAATCCTTTTGCATCTTTCATTTGATGTTCATTATATAAGAAACAACCATAAACCATGACCTTAGTCCTTGGCCCTAGTAGAAAGCATATTGAATAAATATCTCTCTTCATTTTGATCCTTGGCAATAACAGATTTAATTTAGTGAATCTAGAGTTGAAGTTTGTTCCTGTGTGAGTCATAACAAAGGCTGCATGTTCCTCAAAGCCTTAAAACTTCACTAGAGAGAAAGAATATCCAAGATTAAAATACCTGATCCAAAACATGGGAACCTCTCTGTCTACTGTATAGATTTTACAGCAGATCCAGTTAATGCTACAAGCAGAAATAACATGGTCAGATGAAGAGGGGTGAAGTAATAGAGACTGCAGCTAAGAAATTCCAGGTTCTCATCTCATCAGTGCTTTGTTAAAATGTCATTTGTTTTTCCAGTGATTTAAAAAATTTCAGTAATTTGTTGCTTCAGATAAAATCTGTAGACAAACGTCTAACCTCACTTGAATGGAAATGGCTTAAGCACTCAGCATGGTATTTTAGACTCAATTTGCTAGTCAGAGTTCAAGTTAAAAAAACCAAAGCAACCCAGAAAACCCCACAAAACCAACAAAAAACGCCCAAACAACCAAACCCAACAAACCTCTGGTTTAAGAATCACACAGGTCTCAGCAACTGGTTTGAGGGAATATTGCATCCATGTTAAGTAAAACTCTTACAGTCTAGGAATTTATTGTTGGCAAAATTTATAAAAACACCTACACGACAATGCTTTAGCAGATTTTGTCCAATAACTCTTCTGTCTCTGCCTTTCTTGGGAATGGAAGGCTACCAGAAGCTGACAGTGATGAAGCTGGCCAGGTTGCATTGTCAGCTCCCTTACTCTTCAGTCCTTGACTTGTTTCCTTCAAATACCTCTGGGCTGTCTTTTCCCCTTGCTCTTCACCTATATGTATTTTTAGGGTCGTTTGTTAAGTATAGAATTGAGGATCTCCTGTCTGCAGCACAGCATGTCGGGCTGCCATACTGCTGAACTAGCTTTTCTTGTACCGGGTTTTTCTCACCAAGATTAGATGAAGTTGCTTCCGCTAAAAGGTTGATTCACTTCAGTGATTGACGGGAAGGTGAACAGGAGATTTGAAAGACTCAGAACAGAAATCCCTTTACTAAATCAGGCATGTTCTGCTTTTTACAAAATTAGCTTGTCCAGCTCTAGTGGGGAGTAACGTTTTTTATAATTCAGGAGATGGTGTACAGAAAAATAAATGCTTCTTGGTGGTATTAACAGCTACCAGTGCAAAAGTAGATTATGCCACTTTTCATTTAAAAGAAAAGCAACACTTACATTTGCAATCTGACTTCAGTGAAGTAATTTTACTGTGTTCAAACGTTGAAATATAAGATCAGGACTTAACAACTACATTAGTGGTAAAATGGCTAGCATTTACTTTACATCTTCTATCACTTAAGTACTACCTGTGAATTCTTTAACAATTTGTTCTCCCTTAAATTCCAACAATTCAACAAATTTCCGTGGCAGAGCTTTGTCCACTAATCTAGCAGCAGTATTTCTATAGAAATGTAAATGTGTATTACTTACGTTTTCAGTGGAAGGCTAAGGGGGTGCTGCTTGGTCTGAATAACCAGTGACAAACACACTTCCCTTTCAGTCTCTCCTCTTTCCCACCCTGTCCTCCAGCACATCCAGCAACAGTAATACTCCTTATAAGATCTCCACTTCTTGCCAACGTGGAGGGCAGAAATGTAATGCAGATCTACAGCAAGTTTAGCAGATATGTTTAAGTTATGTAACTCCACCAACCACATAGTCCAAGAGTAAGCATGTTTTCAGTCAACCTCTCTCTCTCTCTTTTTTTTTTTTTTTTTTTTTTTTTTAAATACAGACTCCTGGAGAGTCCCAAAGTCCATGCAGAGACCAAAGGCATTGCACCTCTGCTGAGTAAAGAAAGAAAGAGGCTCAAAGATGAGGGACTTCAAAATGCTGTTGATTTGTTATGAACATGAAGGTAAGCATCACCTTGGCATTACCTTTGAGTTTTTGTGTTCCCCTTTTGGCCTTTGTGTTTTCTGGAGGAGAGAAGGAGGAATATGTCCTCAAATAGTGTCACTCCTAGTAATGTACTCCTTGTCCTCCTTGTCCTGTCCACCATTTATTTATTTTCTGCTTAAAATACCCACACTGCTTTCTCCAGTACATAGTTCTGTTTAGAGGGTGATGTTTCCTTGTGCCTTATACGGAGTCATTTTTTCTCTGAATGGATGAAAGGTAGTATGTATAAGAACACACCTGGTTTTGTTCTTTTGCTCATTTTTATTACGTAAACACAGCTGGGCATCATTTTCTTTTGAAAAGGCTATTCCAGGTGTCCTTCTCAAGATAGTTCAGGCCTTAATTTTGAAAATACTCTAGTGGACTTGCTTCAGAAAGTTTTATTGCTCTCTCCTGCATTTGACGGTCACTCATGTTGACAAGGTTTCTCTGTTTTTCCAAGTTCCCTTAGTCTTCAAGAAAGATGGAACAAGTAGTGGAGGGAATTAGGGTTTGTAATGTTTGCAGATGAGGAGTAACTAAGGAATTTCTGGCACCTGATGTTTGAGGAGGAATTGTGAGGAGTAATTAAACAACGAATTCTCTAATAAAAGGTGACTCTGGTTAAGTTTGGCTATGGACACAACTTTGAGCCTCAGTTAAATTTTATTATCTGAAACTGTTTTGATGTAATTGCTGAGAAAATCCAGGGAAGACTCCTAATGACACAAACCCAAGGAAATATATCACTGAAATGAGAACATCAAGATTTCCGTTTAGTCTGAAATGCCACCCAAAGATGCTTTTCCAGAGAGTTTCTGGTCCTCTCTTGGAAGCTTTACAAGCATTTGTTTCCCCTTGGGACTTCTAGAATTTCCCTGTTTAGACTGGAGGCTCTCTCAAGCGGAGGCTGTTTTGATAAACTGTGTGTACAGCACCTTACACAATGGACCTCTGATCACAGCCTGCATCTCCGTGTTATGGCAATGCAAATAAATATATGAACAACTGTCCTTGAACAGGAAGGAAAATAAAAACTGGATTCCCCAGAGAGCTGACACGTATATGGTAACCAGTCTCCTGTCATAATAATGTATTTATTTAAATCCGGGATTTAGTTGTTGTTCAGCTTTCTTGGGATGGCAGAAGTAGTCTCTCATTTTGTCCTATATCCTTGTGCTGAATTTCTTGCTTGTTTGCTTTTTATCCTGTTTTGCCTGACGTTAGGGGAGACTTTGTTTTACTAACATTTGTAGTCATCACTTTGATCTGCGACAGGAAAGCTCAAGATTGGCTTCTCTGCTCATAGGGAAACAGATGAGATCAGAATATGCCAGTTTTAAAAACCTCATTAGATTGGCTCTAGAAGAAATAGTTCTTGTTCCTTAGTTAATTGCAAATTACATCTTTATTTTTAACAAAACCACTATGTTTTCTACACATAATTATTCATTTGTGAAGGCTGGAGGCTGATTTCCATTTATTCCTGACACACATGAGGTTATTTGTTCCTTGTAAATAAAAGAAAGATGATAGTTTCCAAAGTTTTTCATTTACTGCAGGTTTTTGTGCTTGCTTGTTTTCTGATGTTCCTTTGCCCTAGCGTTTGTTAGCAAAATTGTTACTCTCGACAAGTATTTCCAAAAACGTATGTAGTTATAAAGCACGGTAGTATAATATCAGATTGGGTGTGGGTAACAAAGCGTTCCCTTCAACAAGCCCTGTGTAATTGTACTGGTGATCATGACTGAGCTGATTTCAGACCAGGTTCCCTCTTTACTAACAAGGGAGGGAGGGGGGGTTGATTCAAGGGCATTCTGGAGAATCGATGAGAGGAACACCAGCGGGGCAGATGAAGGCCATGCCACTTCTTCTGTCAGGGTCTCCTGCCACAGCACTTGTGGATGGTGGTGGCTGGGGAGAGAAGCGCTGGTCCTCACTGTTCAGCCTTTGGAGACAGACGTGCTCCATCGCCTGCTCCGGGATTTTTGTAATCACCCAGAAAGGACTCAAGTGAGGGTGTTTCCATTAATTACTGAGTCTTCTGGTGGGTAAAAGTCTGAATGTGCTAAAAGGCCAGGCTCTTTGAGGATAGATGCAAGTGGCTCTGGATATTGCAGCACATCTTAAGAAAAAGGTGACTGTGCAGCCTGCTATAAAGGACTAACTTGTGCAAAATGATGCGTGGTGGCTCAGCCATATCCCCTACCCAACCATCTGCGCTTGGTTAGACCTGCAGGGTGCTTCCCTGTTTCTGCTTGTTCGCACTAGAAATAGAGGGAAAAGTCTGCCCAGATTCCACCCCCATTACATTGTGACTATTCAAGGGGGCCTGGAGTTTTTGCACGATTGCTGCAAATGGCTGGAGAAGGATTTTCCTCATTGCCAGCTTTCGTCTTCCTGATATTTCTTCCTGGCCTCTCCATGTGAAACAATCAGTCTGGAGGAGTACAGAAAATTCTTGGGATTATAAGGACTCAGCAGGTGTTGGAAAGTGTTTTACAGGGATACTCATTTAAAGTTGAAAACAAATTTTCTTTGACCTTTTTCATGCCCTGTTTGTGCTTGTTTACCACCAGTGTTCGTGTTGGTGCAATTTGGGGCTGGGGGGTATAGGAGTGGTCATAGAATAATAATTAAGTTGGACTATTTGTGGCAAGGCTTTTCATTAGCACCAGAGAAGTGACTGGTTATAAGAGAGAACCTTAAGGCATTGTGAAAGCAAAACAAAACAGTTAAGTTGTGTCCAGTCAGAACAACTCCAGTTGTGAATTTAGCTTATAACAATCCTTACAAAGCGTTCAGTCATTATTAACAAAATGATGTAATAGATAATTTTACATGAATAAATATGAGAACTCCAGAGTGGGTGGCTGCCAACAATAATAACTTTTCTTTCCTATTCTCCTTTCATCAAATGTTATCGTATCGTGCATTAGCTAGCTACTGAGGCAGTCTATGATTATGAATGGGAGGTGAGCTTCTTTATCCAATCATAGGAAAAAAGGAAGTTATCCATAATTCTCTTTGTAGTCTGTGGACTACATATAATGGAAAATGGTTGAAGGCCTCTAAGATGGTACCTTTCAGTCTTCTTTCTCCCAAAGCACGTGCCAAGCGTTTAGGTTTTTTTGTGTTGGGAAACTACAGAACATACCCACGTAACTTATTCACAATAAGAAATGTGTCATTTTTCTTTGGAAGAAAGCCGTGCTTGCTGGCAAACTTTGTCGTGGACAAACATTGTGAAATTTTCTTTTGGGCAACAATTCAAGAATACCCTCTTATATGAGGGTATAAGAAGGGTATAAGAATACCCTCTTATGAACTCTGTTCATAAGGGGGCGATTCCTACATTTGTGCAGTAGTTTCTGGACTGATATAGTTTCTCTCACAAAATGAGTGTGTTTTTGACGGTAGCTTTGCAAAATATATCTCAAACCTCTAAATGTTCTACTTCTAAAATCCAGAAAACAAATAAATCAGCTCTTAAGGAGTATTCCTGGCAGGTACCAGCGTGTTAGACGGTAACGTGACATTCACATGAACTTCCTGTAGATAATTCGGCCTCACAGCAAATCCTATAATTCTCTCCTCTTACCCATCTCAAATATTGCAATTATTGCAAACATGACTTGGGTATTTCATGAGGCATTAATCACCTTTATCAGATATTTGGCTTTAGAAATTATTTTGTAATGTTGTTTACTTTGTTACTCAGAGATGAGTTATTACAGAACAGTAATATTGGCCATGGGAAAAGGCTAAAAGGAGGTAAAAGGCTTTCTCCTTTATATTAAGAAGCAATTGTAGAACGCTTTTGTGGCTAGGTGAGCACTTTCAGAGGCAGCTATGCCTATTCATGGCTATCAGACGGTGAATAATGGTTCCAATGGTTTACCTCTCAGTTTGGGTTTTCATCCAACTCTGCTTTTCTAGGCCTACTGCAGTGAGCACACCTGCAAGGTGTAACTTCATTGGGAAAAGTAGCACCCATCAGGTGAACTTAAAAAAAGGGAAGTAACACAACTCATTACTTGGTGTCTTGCATCTTGTGATGTGTGCATATGCTGCTTATGAAAGATGTTGAATCCAAATCCTGGGCTTGGCTGGAGGCAGATGCGGTGCAAATCCCAGTAGAAGAGGTCTCTGCCCTGGTTCCACCTGCAAGGCTGCTTGATTGAATTGAATTATGTTGTCCATGTGCAACATAGTTGGCAAGTAGTTGCCAGAAGCATTTGATGAGCTCTTCTGAAATCCTGCTCCATAGGGCTGGCTTTCTGTAATCAGTATTGGGTTAGGCTACTGTAGAGCTTATGTGTAGGAGGGTATCGCAAAGCATCATTTCCCAGGGGAAAAACACTCTAACTCTTCTCTTGAAATGAACTATTTAGCCAACATGGAAGAGATGTCCAGACTTCTTCACAGATATCCTGATTTAAACTTGCAGTTCAGCATGTTATATCTGGTTAATATCTTTGGCAGCACGTGGGTGGAGTGTCCTCTGATTTTTGCTGTAATTGAGCAGATGGGCATATTGCAGCCCGCTTGCGTTTAATATTGCTCTTTATGTAGCGTTCATGGCTGAGATGTCCAGCAGTGAAGTGAAATCAAGGAGAGTGGTGTTTATCCTCCATAGCTGTGTATGGAAGCCATAAACTTAGACGGTGAAGGGGAATCAGACTCTTCTTCAGACTACGCTCCCCCCGCCCTGACCCTGCTATGGATGAATCTCTGAAAAATTAATTCCCCTGCAGTTCGCCCACAGACAAAAGTGGTACCAAAACATGCTAAAAATAAAAAAAGCTATTGTTCCAATCCTCTGGAAATTAGTTATTCTCCTGTGTGATTGGTACAGGCTAGAAAACAGAAACCACACGCAAGGTTGGCTTGTGGTTAAATTGTGAATGCCAGGTGGTGTTGCGTTGGATTTTTTGGGTTGTTGTTTTTTTGGATTTTTTTTTTTAATCAATGTTATAATATCTCATTGATATTCCAGAGTTTGAGAGCAGGCACAGAGAAGCGAGAAGCATGTGATCATACAGTCCTGAGTATTTTTGTCACCTTAAAATAGAAGTAGTTGGTTTCTATAGATTGTTTGGCTTCAGATTCAGGTGTTTTAACACAAAGGAGTTCTCATTTTCTCAGTTCCCCTCCTTTCTTGGCTTGTTATTAAAATAAAGAAAAAGACATATAAGCATCTCAATGGAGGTTGAGCTTTTTGACTGCTGTAACAGCTCCATATTGTTAAGAAAATTACTGGGCTTGGGAAATTTACAGAATGCAAAGAGGGAAAGGCAAAGACTGATCCCTGCTGGACTTGCTTGAGTGACGTCAGCTGTTCCTGCAAATCTGAGTCCATCTTCTCACGATCTTGCATTACCCTTCTGACAGCGGGGCTTATAAAGCTTGCCTGATTCTTATAGAAAGCATCTTGTTGAAGATTCATGGAAGTGGAGATATGAGGCGAAGGTTCTTTATTTAAAAAAAGTGTTATTTTATATTAAAGCACAAAACACCTACGGTAGCAAGAAAGCTCCTTCTGAATGATGGGATGGGGCCCGGGGTTGAGGGAAATTATCCTCTCTCATCTTTGGGACTGTCTTTTGTTACTTCAGGTTAGGAGTGTGTCTTTCAGGAGAATTCAAATTAGATGAGAACTATTGAAAAATCATTATGATTTTAACCTATTGTCTGCATTAATCTCTGTCAGAGAGGAACATGAGACTAAGTCAGCAATCTGGGAATACTTTCCCATAAGAAACAGCATTGGTCTCATGTCTACATGTGCCTAGTGTCCTGCATTCAGGGATGATGAAGTAATTTCTAACTCCGAGAAGGGATAAATAAGTACCAAGCCCAGAGGGAAGAAACGTCTTGCAGAGCTTGACTATGAGAGGGGTAATTGCCGAAAAAGGATGAGAAAGAATGCCTATAAACAGGGGTATATTTCTAAATGAAGACACGGTTGTGCAAGAAACCTTCATATCCAAGAGAAGCAGATCATGCAAAAAAAGTTCAAAGTAGCAGATATGGAAACAGAGCACAAGGATTCTGCCTGCAAAATGGAAACGACAAAGATTCCCTCTGCGTTTATGTGTATATTAAAATACTTAGGACTATGATGAAGTGTGTTAGAGAAGATGATAGGGGTGGTGTTTTCTTGTTTACAAGAGGAGTGTGAAAGGCTGGAAGAGAGCAGACAGAAAGCAGGTGGGTGTGATGGTGCATATCATGATTAGATAAGTGGACTTTTTAATTCTTTTTCTTGCTGCTCCTCCATTTTCAAATCATGTTGTGTTTCCAGATTGTCTTGTATCCTTTGGTTTCTTCTTACCTCCTGCTTCTCTAGCCTGTCAAATGTTTGTATGAGTTCTCCATGCCATATTGCTGAAATTTCAATCCCCTGAGAAACTTGTGCTGGTGACGATTACAAGCCAATTATCAAAACTAGAACCTTGCAAGAGAGGTAACCATTCCAGGGCCAACCTCAAAAAAAAAAATATCCCAGTTTAAATTGGTAATCCCTGCCTCAACAGTGTACAGATTTGCGACACGCTGTTATGATGAGCTAGATCAGCAACTGTCTTTCTCACAGTCAGTTCTTGTAAACTAATCCTCCCTGAAATCTGCCTAAGTGAAAACATTTGTTTCAGCATCTGGGCTCTCTGCTGCAGGTGAAGAGAGAAGATTAAACAGGAGTGGTTTGCAAGCCAAATTTGGAAGCCTGATTCAACAGGAAATAATGAGCAACGCTTAGTGAACAGGGTCAGCCCTGGATTTACAGATTACTATACGTAGGTAGGCCAGCAGGGAACTTTGCGATTTTTCTAGCCTGAACTCCATCATAAAATAAAATGTCTCCTGAGGATTTCCTGCAGGCAGTTTGCTAATTTGTGATTGTATAAGAGCCTTTTAATCTAAACCACTGTTTAGCTAAACCTTTAGGTATAAAATTTGAATTTGATCTTCCCTTCTAGTCTCCGACTCAGCAAGCCATAGGAATCACAAGTCCCTGATCTTTAAAAAGGTAAAAACCGTCTTGGTATTTGTACACTGGCATGATTATATTGCAGTCACGGAAACATCATGGCATCTAACCTATTCCACGCAGCTCTTCTGAAGGGCGTGAGGAACAGGCCCTAAGAAGGGCTTCATACCTGTAGATTTCATTGGTAGTGAGGTACCTAAACAGAACTTAGGATCCTATGTACCTTGGTCACAGGGTTCGGCAGTTTGTGACAATTAATGTTGCAATCACTTGCTAAATTTTCATCCTTTTTTCTTAATCAGTGAAATTGGGCATTACTGATAAATAAAAATTTCCACAAAAAATGTTTTTTTTTCTTTTGAAATTTTCCAGTTGGAAAGTTGAAATTGGGTGCATAAAATGGAACAAATGTAGGCTTTTATAATAAAAATGAACACCAATCTAAGCCAGTTCTGGTGAGTTGTTTTGTTCAATATTTTAGCTGGAAACTTCTACACTTTCCAGTAGCTCCCTTCAACAGTTATGTTTTGTAGTAATCAAGTATGGTGATAGCTGAAATTCTATGAAAATGCTATTAATTCCCAACTGGAAAAACAATATCAGATATTTCATAGAGCTTGAAAGGGTGATGTTTCCTTACAACAGCAGGAAATAAGGGAAAGAACCAGAAGAGGCAAGAATAAAGGAGATTTCTTCCCCTGCTTTGATGGAAAATTCCGCGTTAATCTCTGGAGGGAGCAAAGCACAGGTAAACTGCCAGATACTTATGTCATCTTGGAAAATTTCTGGTTCCCATTCTCTGCTTTCTGAATTTGAAATTGTTCAGATACACTATTCCCAAACGCACAGAAACATTTTATTTTAATGTGTGTTTATTATAAACTGTGATTTTTTTTAATTATTATTATTATCATCTTCTTTTTCCTGCTTCTTGCCTTTTTACATTCATTATTCCTTAGTGATCTGATCCTCCCTGCTCAGAAATGTTTGATGTGTGTCTCTGTGTTGGGGCACTCAAACGTTAATAGAGACGCGGCACTTGCCAGGAAGAGGCGAGTATTGCCAAAAGGTGGTAGCACTGATTCAGAAAGTGTCTCTCCCCTTTGAGTCAGGATTCAACAAGTCATTTTATTGTTCTCCCCATGGAAGAAAAAGAAGTAATAATGTTTTTAAATATGGCTGGGTACAACTAACAATGGAGTGCCCTTCAGATGTGAGTGACTTATCTCTCAGAGTTGCAAAGGACTCCAGACATCTTGCATGGCAAGAAGGTGAAATAGGCATTATTGCAGTGACAGTGGGGATAACATAGATGATTACCCATAAAAAGGCACATGAAAATTACTGTTTCTCTTCTCCCTCCCTCCAGTCTTCTCCTATACTGCAAATAGCTGCAGAAGATCACCTGCAGAACATTGTGGCTAGTTTTTGGGTTGGGTTTTTTTGGTAGCTTTTTTTTGTTTATTTGTTTGGGTTTTTTATTCTTTTCCTCTGGATGGAAAAAGTAAACAAGGAAGAAACATTTTGGATGGAACATTTTTGCCCATTCAAGGCAAAGGAGTTGAAATTCTTGGTTTCTGCCTGTTGCTGCTTTTGGTTTCAAAATCCCACTAGCAAAATTCCGAGGTCTGGCTCCTGCTTCTAAGCTCATGTTGAGTCGGTGTCCCTTCCAATATATTCTGCCTAGTAAAGGCTAAATATCAAAGAGTAAAGCAGTAGTGGAACTAGTCAGCTCCTATTTGTTTTGAAGGTTGTTTTAGCGTTGAGGTCTTATGCTGGCTAGCAATGGCCACTCTAGTTCTTTACTTTATGTTTCTAATCATATATTAAGATCCACCTGGGTAGATTACTTGATTTGTCTTATCCTGATTGCAGGTTAATTATGGCTGGGGGTTATGGAACCAGTTGCCCAAAAGAACTTGAAATGTGCAGTGACTGCTGACATTTAAAAGCAGATTGAATAAATTAAAATGCTTGTTACAGCTATTAAATGAATTCTGTCCTTAATTACTGAAATATTATTATAAAATTATTTGCCAAAAGTAAAGAAAGTTCATGCTTCCCAGAGTACTTTTACTAAAAAGTAGCCACACAGAGAACCAGGTCCAGAGGGAAGGCTGATGGATTGGACTGGGGCAAGAAGGATATTTTGGCAGCACTTGTTATCATCACAGTGCATGTTTGCTCAATGCCCGCACACATAAATATAGGACATCTTAATATAGTTCTGTATTCACCAGCAGTTAGCAAGATGGGCATGAATGGGACCAAAATATTGGGCACATTCATCCCCTTACTTGTACATTGAGGAGCTTTGATTGACAAAATTGGATGAGTTTTCACCGAAGCCCCCGAGAAAAGCTGAAGACGTGCTTGCCTCTGCAGAGTGGTCCTGAGCATGTGCAAGTGGCCAGCAAATATTTCACTCCTATGGACTTGCTTGGTTATCCTTCCTAACCCTTCAGCAAAAACACCCCTTCCGTCTTTCCTTGAGATGCTGGTGTTTGTTGGCCTTCTGCAAGTGGATGCATAAACTGGAAATGGGCACTCCCATAGACAAAACCTGGTTAGTTGTCCAGTGGCTTCCCTTGCCTGCAAACTCTTCCTTTCCTGTAGATGTATATAAATAGGTTGTGTCCTACTGGCAAAATGCAACTGCTTCCCTGGGTAGCAAAGGCCTCCTTGCTGGTCTACACCAGCAGGCAGCTATGCTGTAGAGAGAAGAGATGCGCACTGATGGCTCGTACTGCGCTACATCATTGGGAACGTTTATGTTGTACCAGGCTGCTAAAGTGACAGCCGTAGCTATTTTTGCTTTCTAACAAATCTGCCCAACTTTCACATTTATTTTGTACTTACAGCTTAAAACGTGTTCTCAAATCTGTAGGACTTCAGCAAATGATCTAAGGTAGGGTTTCTTAACTTGGAGCCTTTGTAAGAGACGGTGGAGTCAAACAAGTACACAATACATCCATGGTGGAAATGGCATACACGAAGTGAATACAAACCAAACATTGACCTGGACTATATATAATCTCTTCTGCTATGTGATCGTTACAATAGTTTGTATCGAATACAGATAGAGAATGGTTTCCTACTCCTGGTATTAAAGGGGTAAGAAGTCATGGATATCAGCATATAGAGAAGACTCGGCACAATGAAAAAGGGAGAGTTTGTGTTTGATTTCTATTTCTGTGACAGTCTCTGTTCTGTGCTAATGAACAGCACAATAAGCACCAAGGTGCACAAAACTCCGAATCTTTGTTTATATTAAAACAGCACAAGAAGCAGCAGCTAGTGTGGGGTTCACTAAAAACCATGAGAGATGTTGACAAGTGGCATAAGCTTTCTGTAACGGTGCTACAGGAGCATTTTCAAATGCAGAAAAAATACTCAGCACAGTGTTCAGAACAGTCTGTAAGTAGTTATTGGAAAGAAATAAAAATCCAAGAATTGCAGATTAATATCCACCATTCCTGGTGCAATCAAGTGCATTAGTCAAGCTAAGCACCTTGAAGGGGTCACCGTTGATTTAAGAACTTTTAGGCACCTATAATTTTAAAGTTTCTAGCTCTGTATTGATGGGAACCTGTGTGAGATGCTGCTCTCTAGCAATTGTTTTGGGTAGATGGTAATAGACATACTACAGTTGCCAACTGGGAGAGGCAGAAGTAGCTCAGAGCTGTATTTTTAGCTCTCACTGAACAGGATTATAATTCCATCACCTGATTTTAATAAGGATAAAATATCCCTAATCCAGGCTTGGGCTGCTTCTCCTGTATGTTCATTAACATGATCTACACGCCCCACTGCAGTTTAACCTAAAAAACAGGAACAAATACACTTTTGAAAAATGCTGTTTCATTGTACTGAATGAAGACTGACTTGATTTCTGCCCAGGAAAGCTCTTGCATAGCAAGCTTCAGTCCATCAGGCCACTGAATTTATTAAGAGAGGTGGTCTAAGACTATCACAGTTAATTGGAAAACTTTCAAAACCAAACTGTCAGTGGCTAGTTTTAGTGAATTCCTGACCTGGAGCTGTTGCTGAGGGCACCACCTTACAGGTAACTGTCATGAGGTGAGGCATACAGTTCGTATAATTTAACTGCTGTGACCATGCCATCCAACCCTTTCTGCCTTTTCTCAAAAATTACTCTGAATAGACAAAAATAAATTATTTAATACCCGAAGGATGTCTAGTTCTCAGTCTTCAGAACAATATTCTGCTAACGTATTTTGCTCCAGGTACATCCCAACCATCATTTAGAGAAATTTTGAAACTCCAGGATTCATAAATAACCAGAATTGTTTGTTTTTCATGGGAAACAAATTTTCACCGTAGAGGGCATAGGAAGGAAGGAATGATCAAAAAGAAAGTTTTTATCTAGGAATTCAGGTGAGAGAACAATACATATTAGACAAAAGACTAGGAAGGAGCAAGAGGTTGAAGAGGAATTAAAGGATATGAGAGAGAGAGAGAGGACTGGGGAAAGAAAAGGATGAAATGGAAAAATAATGGAAAGGCCAAGGACATCCAAAAGTTCTTCTGTAGTTTTGATTTTTGAAAAAGCCTTTCTGGTTCTGACCATCAACTAGATTTTTTTGACACATTAATTTTCTGAGAAAAGTATTTTATTTTATGTGGTATTTTATTCAATTTGTTCTGGTATGCTTAACTCACCTCTTTGTACCTTGGTTGGAACTATTTGTTAACCCTTACACCACTCAGGGGTAAGACTAGCACAGAACATCAGTAATAAAGTCTAATACACTTTCATATAGAGGAAGGATTACTCTGTTACTGTGAATAGTTTTCCCCTAACAAACTATGATATATCTTTTTTCATATCAACGGTAGCCAAGAAACAGTAACCCTAGTAACTTCATCCAGCTCAACGTTTTTGGTTTTTTTTCCAGCTTAAAAAAAACCCTCCACAACGTGTTGAAACACAGAAGAGGTGACTGTACAACAGAGCCCAAGGCTAACCTTTGTGGGCAAGCGTTGGCTTAATCGTGGAGAGACAGATTAGAAGAGGGAAAAAAAAAAAAAAGAGTAATTGGATGGGCTTTATTCAGTAATTTCATTTTGTTTTTAGAAGAAGGTTTCAGGCAAAAAGATAATGACAGCAATTTATTCAATTTATCCAATGAAACATTTCAGATTATATTAATAGACTGAAGTGATGTTTACATGTGTAGTTGGATGTATAGTTTCCTATGGAGACAAGCTCATTAGGTCAAGATTGCACATCACTAGTTGTTCTCCACCTAGATGGGCATTGCAAAAGCACAGGACTTGCATAATTGATAATGTGGGCTGGAATTTCTTCAACAAACTGCCTCTTCCTTGGGGTAAGAGGGGACAGACAAGCTCTGGTTTGTCAAAACACGAGTAACTTTTGTGAAATCTTCAGGTTTGATTTATTATTCAAAAAATGTTTTGGAAAAGTTCTGAGGTTGTCAAAATTAACCATTAGAATATTTTCAGGAAATAGTTTAATTGTGAATCTAAATTGACTTCCCTCCTACCTAACCAATAACAAAACAAAATAATTCAAAACTGAAATGAGGCAATACAAATATTTTTACTGACTTGAACTGGAGGTGGTGGTCAATTTTGCGTTGGTGGTTTTTTTCTTTTTTTTTTCTTTGACTTACCAATTCAGAAAATTGTTGAGGTTACTTTTCCCTGATGTTGAAACAGGATAAATTTCCCTAACTTTCGTGAGTTTTTAGGAAAAAGAAAATGGTTTTCCTGGACTCTAGCATTCAGAGCAGGAAACTTGTTTCCCATATGTAGCAATGCAATGTATGCAAAATATGCTTGTCTTTCACAATGTAGCCCATTCTGGCACGTGGCCAACATATAGATATCTATCAGAGATGAGCTTGGGAAGAAACAGATGAGGAAATTTTGTGCAGTCTCACATTTTCTCTTAGTTATGCTTTTTTTTTTTCTTCTTGTAACATTTAGTTATTCCTATATTAACTGAAGATGTAGTTCAATCAGTGGATAGAAAGGAACAGTCCTGTTCCCATCAAGAGTTGCACTGTACTAACCTGTACGTCTTTTCTAGGACTTGGCAAACAGTTAGAGCTGTCTATGTTTAGATGAACCCCATAAAATGTCTACATTTGCATAGCCAAATGCACACGCCAGTAGTACTTGCACAACACCTCCCAGCTGTATGCACAGGTAACTTGCGTGGCAGCAAACGCTCCAGTAATCTCAATTTGTTCATGCAACGACCACTTATGTAGAGAATCGTGAATATTGAAGTTCAGTGTTAGACCTGGTCCAAAACAGTTCACTCAAATGCACATGTGAGCCCCAGTAAACAGTTTGCAACGAGCCAGACTGAAGCCCTGCGGAGTGTTCCCGGGGCGGCGTGCCTCGATGGGCTGCTCCAGTGGCTCTTTGGAATCTGTACTAAGACCATTCCTTATAACGTACTGTTGAAAATCCAGGGTGTTTTGAATTAACTTTGATCTCTGGAACAACAGGCTTTCATGTATGTCATTTCTAGCTGGAATTACAAATGCAAATTACTGTGAAGACAAGAAACAGTTTTGGAGCAGATTGACCAGGAAGCTCATATTCATATTCCGGCAGTGGCACACGTGGTCGTTCATGCTGGCAGCTCACTGCCATTCTGCATGTATAAATATAAAGGGGGACAACGTGTTTCTCAGCTGCTTTATCTGAATGCACATTCCACTTTTATGTCCAGGGACAACCAGCCATGCATTCTTCCATGCCTGTAGTGCTCTCTACTTGTTTCTTTGGCATGGAAATCTAGGTGCGTAGGCCAGAAGGGAGCAGCATATGATGGGGTACTATAGGTGAGGGATCCTCCAAGCAAATCCCCTGACTCATAGTGTAGGTGCAGACTCAACTAAATCTACTTTTTTTTTTTTTTTCTTTTTTTATTCTAGCTGGCTGCTTTTACAGCAGAAATCTTTGTTGTCACCTGACCAGTGGAGATTCTTCTGCTTTGGACTACTAAATATTACTCTTATTGCTTTTATTCCAGTTCTCAAGGCTCTGCATAACCTCTCAAATTTCCTTTAGGTTGTTAAGCTCTCTCAATTTTCCCTTTCAGCATTGCATGCTGCTACTTCCCCTTTTGCCAGCTCCTTACCTGCCTTATAATTCTGCTAATCCATATCTTCTGTAGTTGAAAACAGTAAACTCCTACATGCCATTATATCAGATACCTTAGAGGACTTGACACAAATCTGCCACGTTTCCAAAGTCAAGAAAATCCGTTCTCAGGGAAAGATTAGCGGTCAGTCTGTAGTGGCCCTGTTTTAATCAACCAGATTAACTTGCATCTTGTGCTGTTTTCTATCTACTTCCATGTGTTTGCATGCAACAGCAGTCAGACTTACAGGTCTGTAATGGCTGTCAAATTCCTCCTTTCACTTTTCTCAGCTATAGAAATAATGTGTGATGTTCTCCACTCATATGGCATTGTTTTGTTCCCATCATAGGCACGCAGTACGATAGAGGTATTTAAAAGAGGGAAAATCTAGAATAGCTCAAATCCTGCAGGAGTTCTCTTTGTGGACTTTCAAAGTATTCAGGAGGATTTTGTTGGGCAAATGCTTTACAGGATCAGGTTTGACATAAACAGTCTGTCAAGCTAGCAGTTGCACCAGTGTGTTCCTCGGTGCAA
Source organism: Chroicocephalus ridibundus (assembly GCF_963924245.1). Taxonomy (NCBI): domain Eukaryota; kingdom Metazoa; phylum Chordata; class Aves; order Charadriiformes; family Laridae; genus Chroicocephalus; species Chroicocephalus ridibundus. The sequence goes on along the minus strand of NC_086285.1, from coordinate 78,412,434 downwards.
TAATAGTGCTCTACACAAAGGCAGCAAGGGTTTGTCTATCCAAGTTTATTTTAAAAACACACAATGTGGACTTAAAAGTTGGGGAATGTTATTAGCTCTGATCTCGGTATCTGTAGGTTGCATACTATGTCAGCAAATTGGAAGTTATGTACCTTTAATATCTTACTAAGCAAACATTATTAGAGAGTATCAAATAGAAGTAAAAAAAGAAGTTAAGGAGTTATCGTAATTAATTTTCAGCACTCAGAGACTTATGTGGGACTTACTTGGTACAGAAGTGTGAGAATGTTAATAAGGAAAACCTGTGGGTAGCGTGGTGACCCAGCCAGCGGGCGCTGTAGGTGCTGGGGTGGCAGCCTGAGCCCCTCACTCACAGCCTTGGCCCCGGTCATGGGAATATGCACGATATTAACTGGAAGCAAAGTGCGTGAGGATCGCTATATAACTTCAGTTCATTGCTGTTGTCGATGCTGCAGATCAAATCAGCATTTATTTGACTAAAGGATGTTTAACATGATGAAATGGGCTCTAATTATAATGTGCTGAAAGGGCTGATGAAAATTTATCTTCTTTCTGCTTTTCATTTAGCTGGAGGCACTGGAAAAGAAATCCAGGGGGTGGAAAGAATTTCTTCAGTCGCAGTAATGGTTTCATATATATTCTTCAGAAAACTTCCTTGTCTTTCCTTAGTGTTTCGGGCCCTGTCCTAGCCCAGCACGTATTTGACCTGGACGGTACGATAAATGCTAGTGAGGTCACAGAGGCACTTGAGAGCAAGCGTACATTGTATGTACTTTGGCTGGGTTTGAAGCCAGGCGGGTCCCAGTATTAGACTTTGGATTCAGTTTTTAGAATTGCTTGTCAGGCAAACCCATATCAGGTTGGCTCATGTTTGTCCACGCTTTTTCCAAGGCAGTAATTCCCAGATAAATGCAATACTCGAGCGATATTTTCTCCTGCCCAGATTATGTGTTGCCTGTTCCATGAAGCAATGTTTCCGTATGCATGCTACAAAATCATACTGGGCTATCTTTAGGTTTTTTCTCTGAGACACATTGCGCCGCGAATGCACGTGTAGTTTGTTGTCCTCGATCACTTCAAGTTCTGTTACCACTGGTGCTTGTCATTTTTCTTTAAGCCTTTTGTAGCTTCCCAGGGCTCTCATTGTTTTGTTCGGTGAGTCTTCTCTCTTTTAACGTGCCTCCAGGCTACTGTCAATAATGCGTATAATATATAGATTTTTTTTCCTCCGGTATGTCATAACTTGCACCCTTCCTCTTTCAGGATTCCGTCCTGCAGTGGCCTCAACAGTATTCAGGAGGGCATGAGAGAGCGTGCTCTAGGAAGGAGTTGCATTGGTTTCCACGGGGCTCTTCGCGTGATGAAACCAAATTTCTGCATGGGTCCCTCTCCTTCTGGTCCGGCAGGATTGGCCTCGACCGGTCAGCAGTCGTGGAGCTCGAGTGCTGGGAGCAGAGCACCAACTCTGTGCCATTCCTGTGCCGTTGACAGTTTTTTCCTCTCAGAGCAGACCTCGAGGTGCCCCGATAGCGTTGAGCGTGGCGTAGTCACGCTCCACAAAGCAGCTGCTGAGCTGCTTTCTCCATGGCTCAGCACTGAGCCTCTGAGGGCGCAGGCAAAATGCTCCCCTGGGAGGCTCTGAAGTCATGTTGATGCAGGCGGTATTGTGGAGGGAGGACTGGGGGAAGGTGGGTTTCTGAGCCAGAGGGCAGGAAGCGAGAAGGGGTTGGAGACGCAGGCCGATCCAGAGAAATGTGGGTACTTTCCACCAGAAAACTGGCATCTCACCAGACAATCCTCAGGTCTGCTTGGAGAGGATATTACTGTTTCCATTCTTGCTGCAGGGCTCTTTGGCTCCCAGGTATTGCTAGATCATTTCCAGAGTTGTTATTGCAAAGTAATATTCACGTGAACTGATCTGGGAGGCAAAAAAAATCCCCTTTTCAGCTGGGTATGTGACCAATGGGGAAGTTTAATCAGCTTTGCAAGGTATATTTTGTATCCTACTGGTTCAAATAAATAAATAAAGCTTCATATAAAAATTAGGTATTTAGAAAGACCCTCTGGGTAGGGTTTTTTCAATATTTCTTCTATTTATAGCTTTTTGTGAGAAATGGCCACTGTTTTGCCAAGCATTCGGTAAAGCTTTTAATTATGCATACTGGCATTTCATACAACTTGTTTCTTTAACTATTAGCAGGCATTTCTGATATTTCAGAGATGGATGCTGCCTTAATTCAACTGATCTTGCTGTCTGTGAGTGTGTCTTGTGGTGTCCCATTTTACTTTTCTTTATGAGAATGGGACAGACACTAAACCCAAATAAAACAATATGGGTGATGTTTGAGCAAACTTGGATGCAGAGGGAGCGTGTGAAATTTGGGTTATCAGTCTGAACGTGAGCCAGCTGATCTTTTTCTAAACTTTGTTGTCTTCTTTTTACATAAAAAATTATATACAACTATTCACGTTATATAAAAAAATGAAATACATAACTATTTTAAGCATAGAGACACATTCAAGAGAAGCAGCCCATGAAGTTCATATTTGCTCCTTTCTGTATCTTCTCTGGACATCTGAATGATACTTTTTGCTCTCTGTTCCCCGAAGCTGCTGTGCTCTGCACCTCCCCAGGTTATGCGACTGTAGTGAGCTCTTGGCGTTTGCAAAGACCGAGCAACCTGATTAGAGAGGTAGATGTCTGCCCTGCAAGGACACCAACAGGGATCAGATTCGTATAGTTCTGTGCAAGCCAATACGTGCATTCCTATCTCAGTAACTCGGTGCATTGTGTAGCAGAATACATTTCGCCTGTAAGTTGGGTAGTATACCAAACATTTATGGTCACTTAGTGTCTCTCTCTCTCTACTTAGGGGTATATTCTCTTGAGTTCTCATGTTATTCCTATGTATTTGCAGTAACTGTTAACTGTAGCCATTAATATACTCTGAAGATAATTTGCAGTTTGCCAACTGGGTGCTGAACTTAAAGCACTTTCGTGTTCTGTGTATGAAATGTATCGTTATGAGGCGCTTTCTTGAAATGTCTTCCATGAAAATTTCGGCCTGTGTTTAATCTTGCTCAGAGCTCCAATACTGTTATTTCAAGTTCAGCTTGCAGTTTATTATAACTCTGTGATCCTTTTTTGAAGAGCTGCTAAACAATTATTCTCCATCCTGTGACTGTAGAGTTGTATATTTGTGCCAAAACCATAATACTTTGTTCTTCTCTCTACTAAATTGAATGCTGTTTTTGCAGAGCATTTCTCCAATTTTCCTGCAGGCGTGCGTATTAATAAGAATAAAGTTGTGCCCCTAAATCAGCCTTAACCAAGTCATTTAATGAAGGTCAGGGTTGTTTAAAATGAAGTCACAGGAGTCCAAAGAAATGAATAGATGCAGATGGTAAAGAGGAGAGCTGTAATATAACAGCTAAAATAGTGATAGTTCAAGCTGTGAAAATGTTAACTCTAGGAATAGTGTTTGTATTATTGTTGTACAGTTCTACAAGCTAATGTAAAAAAGTGTATTATTATACCAATAAACACAATACTAAGTCTTTTTTTGCTAATAATCTGAATACCCAGAGTTAAGTCATTTTGCAAAGTTAAGTGGTTTCTCTAAATGACCAACATGTATAATTATATTTTTTTTTATAGGTGCATATACTCATATAGATTTTCTTTAAGAGTATCTTTATTCAGGATTGTTCCATTATCTCCATTCTTCACTGTATATACATGTGAAAACATGCAGTCAGTGGTTGGAAAACAATCAGAAGTCCCATTGTGTCTCATATTCGTGTCACTTCTCATTATGGAAAGTGACAGTGTGTGTCTTTAAAAGTGCTGATATGATCACTGGAGTAACTATTACAGATCTGCCTAATTCAGCTTTTGTAAAAACCTGCATGAAAGCTGGGTATTTATGATATGCGTACCAGTTAAAATCAGTACAGATAATCTCCGTTGTAAGCCTTCTTCAGGCATACGCTTAAGGAAGCTTTGCACATTTTCTTTGCGTATATTTTCATCTGCAGTAGGCCAGCTATAAAAAAAAAAAAGTAACACAGAGAGAATACAAACGCTAATGAGAATATTAGACCAGCTTGGCATGCTAATGAAATTTTTGCTGAAATTCCTTCCTTTCCTCTCCCCTCTTAATTTTTCAAGTACATCTTCTCATAAACTACCCTGATTGCTTGACTACTGAGATACTATTAATTTCTTTCCACAAGGTTCCAAGATTTTAAGGCTAGGTATGGATGACAATTTTCCATATGCATAGAACAAGCCAGTGTGATTTCCGCATCGAGCCCAGTGTGACTATTTGAACTGTAGCATCTTTTCAGAAAGAAAGCCAACCCCAGCTTTAAGCTGCAAGTGATGGCAAGTCTACTGCATCCATATATAAACTGACACAGAGGTTAGATTCTGATCTGAAATTCTTTATCCTCAGCTTCAAAATGTAAACTGTCATTATGCTTTTATTTTCCACAGCCTGCTAGGCTAAAAAGATGCCTGCTATTGGAAATTTTTCGAAGTTTTCTTTGGGACCTTACTTAATCAGTTTTAGCATTGTCAACCCATTTCCACACTTCTGTAACCCCCCAGAATAATCTGGTGATTACATGTATATCTAATCCATTAATTTGCTTCATTTAAAAGAAAGAAGATTAAAATACTGAGTGATCTTCCCTGCCCCACCCAGCCCAACACCCGGTCAGAGTTCATACACCAAATTTTATTCCTCTTTCCCCAAGTGGAGCAATAACTCCTCCTGGATTAAAGTAGTTATTGCTGAATTTTGAAGTTCTGAATGCTAGCTCCCTATCAGAGAATATTGTCTTATAACAGCATCTGGGGCGAGCTCAAATTCTGTTCTATGATCTGATCCTTACCCTGCAAGCCACCAATACATTCATGTATTGCAAGACTATCGCACGATTCATCTATGTTTGTGAAGCTAAGTCAGGAGAGAGGCAATCAAAGTAGAAAGTGTTATTAATAATTAGATTACTAAATGAACTGAGTGGGAAGATTTCTTTAATTCTGCTCTGAACCTTTCTTTTAAAATATGGTATGGTTTCCTTACAGCAAAACCATAAGAAAAAAAAAATAAATCAAAATAAACATGTGTTAATTATACTCCTGGACCTGCTTACATGTCAAAACTATTTTTACAGTATTGCTTCATTGTTGAGGGTTAGCGTACTTCACCAGCAAGTGGCAGAACATGTCCTAAGTAGGGATTTTCCATTGCATGCTGCAATTGGAGACAATTGACATTTGATTATAAAACCAGCAAACTTTCATGAAATAAATGACACCTGAGTAAGTTTCACAACCTTTTGCCTCGCCCTCCCCTGGAATGCGTCTGCGCTCGTGAAGGCTAGGAACCGTTCTGGCGATTGCAAACAGAATTATTTGAACCCGGGGAAGTGCGGAGGTTTCCTGAGATAGGCTGCACCAGGTAGCTCGCATGCCGTTTGTAATGGCTTTTGGAACTACTTACTTACGTGTGGTTCTGAATAGGCTCGCAGGAGCAAAATGGTAGCCTGTGTGGGAATTATACGCTTGCATCCGAAAGTTTCTCTGTTTCCTGGGTCCGATTTGATTGTGTCTTGCATTTTTACCAGCTCTCCACTTACGTCAGCGGAGACAAAGTGGAGGCGACGCTGCCAAATCAGAATCGTTTTGCACAGAAGCGCAGGAATTGCGCCACTTGTTTTTGGTGCCTGTGGTTGGAGCGGCAGCCGGCAAAGCTGTTTGCCTGTGAGAACTTGTCACTTTGGTATATATCTCTAGTAAATTTGCTTGCTTTGTTCCCGAGTCCTGCTAAATTCTGAAGAGCACGCAAAGCGGTGTGCCAAGAGAATTCAGGTTGCAGACGTCTCTGGCTTTGAGTTGCGATGTGTAAAGAAAGGCACAGCACAGGAAAGATGCATAAAGGTAGAGCTTTCATCAGGGACGGTAGAACTGTACCCCCCCACACAGAGTTTCCACTGAAGGGCCAGACAGCACACACACTTCTCGCACCTGCTCGCTGAATAATGTGGAAGTAAAGTTTTCGTCATTCAGAGACTAAAAAATAATGACTGAGAAAACACATTTGTACCATCTTGCTGCTGGCCAGAGTGGGATATGCTACTATCGCACTATATATTGGGATTTGTTGCCTAGATCCTTGCCTCTCAGTACCCTCAAAACTCTTTCTCCCTGCCACCCAGCCGTCCTCCTTCACAATCACGCACTCGCCTCCTGGATCTTCCTTCAGAGTAAAGATTGCAGCTGGAGTTGAGAAACCATCCTCTAACGCTTCTTGCTTTTCTTCCCTTCTGCCAGGGTCGAGAAAATCCTCGCAATTACAGCGGTCCACTTGACCAACCTGAATTGGGATCCCAGAGGGAGCACAGGCAGTGTCTGTAAGATGTTTCAGATACTTAACTGCTCGCATGGTGTCAAGAATACTTTTACAGTGTAACCACATGATATTTATTAGTTTCCTAGCGATCCCATTGTCTTCTGCCCATTCTCAGTTTTGCCATTTTTTAACAAGAGCTATTAGACCGTGGACTTTATTCATCTTAAATGTAGTGAACAACTGAGCAGTTCTGACATCTGAACTTCAGGGAACCCTTAAGAACTCTTAATGGCTCAACTTAAAAAAAAAAAATCGAGGCCCAGCACAGAACAGATGTATAGTAATAAACTTATCTCATAATGTCAAATGATTAAACAGTGGATTCTTTTTTACATTTAAATATACAAGACTTTCCATTAAGGGGCTTTGTTGACTCTGATAACAGTTTCACAACCATTAAGTTTATTTCTACAGCTATTTGTTAAAAGCTAATAGGGAAAATAATAGAAACTAATTGAAAAGCAAAGCAAACAGAGCAGAGCCTAGAATGTTTCAGTTAATAAGCAATAGAGATTGTATTGATTTCATTTTATAAACAACATTAATCCTCAATAACAATTAAAGTGTAGACAGGTTGCTTGTTTAAGTTATCAGATAAGATGGCCTACTCAGGTATATATCTGGGGTAGTAATTTGAAAAGGATATGAGGATTCAAGAAACTATTGATCTATCCATCATGAGCCTGTGTCATGAGAAATGTTCTTGGCGAGGTGCAGTAGTTCTTAAAACCACTGCTGCTCAAAGACCGGCAGTGCAAAAGTTCCTGCTGCTGGAAAACACTGCAAGCCTGAATGAAAATGGTAGAGTTTCAAAAGTAGCTTTACGGGTTTCCCCTCCCTCCCCCCAAATTATAGAGATGACTGAAGCGAGGTGTCAGAGTTTGTCTGCTCCTAGCACACAGACAGTGGAAGTGAGTGCTTGTAGCCTCAAAGCAGAATCTGCGTTCAAGGCTATGGGAAGGTTTGGTCCTGGGTATCCTCTGCTGGCAGAAAACTGCAAAAGCTGTTCCTGAGACAGCTTTTGCTTTTCTGCTGCTAAACCAGAAGTGGAATATGATCCCCTTCCAGCTTGTGGCTTAGAACTGTAAGGAAGGCTGGAAAATAATGATGTGAGTGCAAACCTCTATAAATCAGAGGAAAAGCTTTTTGCATTTTGCAGTGCAATATTCACGGCTCGGGTGTTGACAGGTATTCATTCGCAATTGCTCTGCGACTCTGTGTGCTAGGTGGTGACTGAAAGCTTCTCGAGGTATGTCGGCGTAGCTGCCTCTGGAGGTGCTCCTTTTGTTCACCTGATGGTGTAACAGTGGCTGGGAAGAGCGGCAGGACAGACCCCAGCATGGCAGGGTTGCCCTCTTTTAGTCTCATGAGAAGTCCAGAGACTTAACTTGGTTACTAGCCTGTCCTGAAGACCACACTATGCCACCACGGCTGTTGATGGTTCCTATGCAAGCTTACTGAAAGCTGGATGGTAGATGTGTTGTGCTGCCCTAGTACCTTCAGCTGTAATGTGGACACGGAAGTGGAGCTATGCAGCTGCAGACTGGGCTGGCTTTGACTGAGGGCCTCCAGCACAGCCAGAGTGGCAGGCAGCTTGGTACTTGCCTTGTGCTTAAGCCACCTGTGGGTTCACAAATAAGCTGCTCTCTTCATCTCGCTGTCTGCAGGACCTGATGCAGTGGCTTTCAGTCAAAATGCCTAATGGGCCACAGTCTATACACAGCTTGGCGTGGAAAGGTCTTCTAGCCTTACATGGATGTGTTTATTGGAAGGACTCATGGTACGAAAGTGGATGCTTTTGGAACCTGTTGGATGTTCCTCCTCTGCCACAGGGGACATTGAAGTTGCATCTCATTCTGTCAGGAGTGGTAGGATCTGACGTTCTATTCTTCTGCTGAAATTGGGCTGATTTTCAGGAACTAGTTCAACATCCATGAGATCAAAAATGAAAAAGTACATTAAAAGGAAGAAGGAGATTGAGTGTGATTCTGTGATCTCACGTTAACCACTCGAATGGGAGTTCCTGTGAAGTAGGCAGTAGAACAGGGACTGACACTCTGGTTTCCTCCAACCAGCTGAATGTCCAAGAGACTACACGCTCTCTCTGGCTAAGAAAATATCTGGTTATTCCAAGTAGTGTGGAATAGCTTCCACAGGAAAGGAGGACATTGATCTCAAACCGCTTTACAGGCTCTTTGGGAGAATTAATTCAAATTCTTTTGTGGTGAGGAAGGAAATGAAGCCCGTTCCCCTGTGTATGTGGGTGAGGTCTCTGGTTCTGAGCCAGGTGGACAAACCAGGGGTAACCTCCTCCAGCTGTGCATTGAGAAAAACAGGGTGTGCTCCTACCTCCGACTGTCACAGAGTCTGACTGTAGCAGGGTGTCCTGTGTCCTAGGAAAACATAGGATTTAAGACGGAGTCTTCTCAACAGCATTTTCTGTTCTGTAGAAACCCTAGTCTGTGGTAAGAGTACGTTTGGACAATCTCAAACCAGAAAAGGCCTTTGCTATAAGGTGCTCTTAGAGGGCTGTGTGAGGGGAGGGCATTTTTCTGCTTTCTGAGCTGAAACGTTGTCCTCTCTAAACGTGCGCTGGGATCAAACTTGTGACTGGTGGAGAAGTAAAATCAAGAAGGGCCATGCTAGAAGCTTGTAATTTAACGTTCTTTGCTCGAGATAAAATGCATTGCACTGTATACAAATCACATTTTAAAATGGAGCAGTATGCTGCATATATTTGCATTTCTACTTGTTTAATATATATGATTAATTAAAGAGCAATACAGATTGTGACTGAGATACGAGCTAGGAAATTGACATAAATGGAAGCATTTATTCCAAGTACATATCTGTTTATGATAAGATTGATTGGATTTAGCGGAGGAGACTAGAAAAGATGGTAACAAAAAGAAACCATCAAAACTGTCTTAAGGCAGAAGCTTGCAGTTGCCCTGGGTAAAATTTTCCTGTTAACTTTTGCAGTCCTTGGAGAGTAGCCGACTGTCATCAATTCCTAGTCAATATTTGAGTAATGCTCTTTGGCAAGTCACACCACTTGCTATTTGCTTGATCAATGTATAATAGCCCAATGACTCAATATTATAAAACTCAATGACCTGTGAAACTTCAACATTTACATTTCTGTTAAAATCTCAAATAGTTCTTTATTAGTAGGAACTCAAGCTAAAATGCCAATCAGATAAGCATGATGACAATTATTAGCTATTTTCTTAGTCACACTGAGACAGATTCTAGTGCTCTTTCTAAAATGCAATACTATGAAATGAATGAAACTACTCACAGGAAAAGAAAAAAATCATCGTATATTTAAAAAATTAGAAGATGCGGAGGTCAGAATCTGTCCCAGAAAGACATCAGAAACCTGTCTGAATTTTCTTGATTTATTTGGCCTATTTACTATGGTACGTTGTAGTTATACCCAAGTGGGCATAAAATACTTACCATCTTGTAGTGGGAGTCAAATGTTTCACAGGAACTCTTTGCATGAATCACAGTTAGTCATTTGATTATCAATGCCTGTGCAGCTTTGCAGGTTTTAGAGTGGTGACGATATTATGAGATGAAATCCTGACCCCACTGAAATCAAAGTAAAACTCCAAGTCCTGGTGGGGAACGTACACGCCTTCCATTTTACAGCCTCCTGAAATACTCTCAGTTACAGCCTGTTTCCCATATTCTCGCTGGTTCCTGGCAGCACAGGAGTTAGAGCATAGCACAGGCAGGGAGGACCAGGGCTGGGTGCTCACGCTGGCACCGTGTCTCTGTGCAGGGGCACCACCAGCCTCTGCAAGCGCCTTTCTGCCGTCTGGGCTCTCCCGGTATGTTCCAGTGCAAAGTCAAACCTGGAAACTTAAGCTGCTACTGTAGGTGGCTTACCTTGTTTAAAGCTATGTGTTTGCCTGTCCTGAAAGCATTAAAAATACTCAGGTGGGCCATGAGGTCTGAAAAGCAAATCAGGATCTTGGTCCTCAGGTGATTACGGGTCCAGTTAATGCTTGGTGGTGGGTGGTGTCAGCCCTTCAGTCCATTTCAGTGCAAGATCAAATGGGTGAAGTTAAACTAGTTACTGCCAAACAGTTTGTAGATGCCTGAGAGTGCCCACACGAGCAGGTACAACAGAGATGCAACCAACTGTCTGCCTTTCATCTGTTGTAATTCACAAACTCTACGCTCAGAGGCAGGTGCTGCTATGTTGTGAATGTCCTACATCAAACATGAGTGCTGATTTGACCTACTGGCTCTAGGTAGAAAATTCAGATACTTTACCATGTTAATGTATCAGAGTTACATCCTAGAGTGGTAATTTTGTGTTAATAAAGCAGACTTAGGTGCGATTGGACGCAGAAATGCTTTTTTTTTTTCCTTTTAAAGTACAGCATTTAAAGAATGATCAAGCTAGCTCACAGTCATGTTTGGCAGAACAACCATTTTGACAAATATTCTTATTTATTTTTCCTATTAAGAAACTGTTCAGCAATCTATCAAGATTGGGTTTGGTTGTGAAATGAAATCACTACTAAGAAAAAAGAAGCTCTTTGTAATAATCTGACCTATTAATGGTGAGGGCTGGTATAAGAAATACTCTGCTGACCACTGAGGCACAGTATTTGGAAGATTTAAGGAAAGAGAAAGCAAGAGGGAGATGCGATATAGGCCGAGAGAAGCTCACTGCTGGCCAAGCCTGAGTTTCCAAGGCAGGTCAATGGGGCACATGTAGGTATCTGAGTGAGCAGTGGTCACAGCCCATAGAAAGGTAGGGTCCAAATCAGTGAACCTCAGAAATCGCTCCCATATGCTGCTCCCAAACCCTTTGTGTAACAGGAATAGTTGATATAGGTGAGGCATTCCAAGTAACACACGTGAGAGAAAAATATTATCGGGTTGCAGGCAGGAGAAGAAAGATAAGATTTATCAGTCTCCCAATATCTCTGAAGAGCTTTTCTGACAATTTCAGCTGATTCTGACCATGTTGGCCATGGTGTGGCACCTCTGTCCCAGCAGTGCTGCGTGTCCCTCCCTTGGCACAATGGGCTCTGTTTACCTTGCACTGTGCAAATGCTCTGTAAACATGTGTAGATGTAAGTGCGGGTTGTTACATGCACTTACTACTTGAAGCTACTAAGAGCAACTGTTGGGTCACTATTTGCATGAAGAATGCGTGTGGGTTTATCATTATGCAAAAGGTATCAGACACACCTGCCAGAACAAATGAAACATTTCTAGAAAAAACAAACCTGCCTTTCACTGTAGTGAATACCTGCAGACTTTCCTCTTGCATATTACACCATTTCACCACACTTGGAACGTCAATACCAGCTTGGGAAAGTTTGTGCCACCCTGTTTCATGCAACTCTTAAAACAAATGCTTGGGAAACAAATTAAATCTGAAGCAATGTGAGGACAGGTCTAAAGAGGGAAGGGAGAATCCATCTAGCAAGGGAAAATTAAGGTTATGTCAACATAGTACAATGCTGCACAGAGCCGACACATTAGTATTCCTAAGCAGCACTGTACAGTTGGACGTAGCTACATTAGGTAACTTCTGAAACTACCTCTGTACCACTGGTGTTTGCTTGTCAGAGCTTGGTGGCAATGCAGCTGAGCATCCTCAGAGCAGTTCTGTCTGTCTTGCGTGGTGCTTGCACTGGGGCTACCCTACCACATCTTTCTTTTAGACGTTTCAATAGCTCATGATTATTTTTGATGGGGAGGGACATGTTCAGGCTGCCTGTGAAACCAGGCTCTTGTGTCCTGGAGAAGCAGCTGCTCCTGGCTCCCAGCTCCGTCTGAGGGCAGCCCCTGGCAGGAGTCCCCACCGAGCTCTGGGGCAGCTTCATGCTGCACCGAGGAACATACCCCACTTTCCTTTCCCCCTTTTGTATGTATGAAAGGGGCTTGTTCTGATCTGGGGGAAAAAAGATGCTTTGGAGGCTAAAGTCCAATTTACCCTGCCTACCTTTTATTTATTCTGCTTGCACTGTAGTAAATGTGGTCTCACCCACAGCCTCTCCATTTAGAAAGTCTGCAAGGCTGTTGGGCCTTTTAAAAAAGCTGTGACAATTGTGTTATGTTGAATAAGAAAATTGTAGCTATCAATCATACATGTATAAAAAGAATGAACAGGGTAGCCCTCTTGGGAATAAGCCATGAAAAAGACAAGCAGTACAGAAGGCAAACCACAAACGTTGTTCATTATCCTCATTATTTGAAGCACGTGAACAAGAACCTACATGGACATTGAAATAACAGCGACTATCAAATAAAAGGAATAGTGAAAGCAGTGAATGCCAGTTTAGGATAAGATGCAGTAAGTAGCAGCATGTTCAATATATTAATACGAAAGATACAAAGAGAGTTCTGGCTTTCATTACTGCTCAGTGTGTGTTGTTAGGCACTACATTTGCTGTGCATGGATGAAACAAGATCCAATAATGAACATGGTCCTAATAGGAAATTTGCCCTCTGTTTCTTGTTGCAGATGTAATAAATTTGCTTTGCATAGTGTCTGTGCATTTGTCTTGTGACAGGATACACCTACAGACCCCTGCACCTGCTACAGTAATCTCACATTCCTTAGCCAGCACACTGGTGATCTGCCACTTTGTGTTGGTTTCCCTCACCTGGATCACTTCTTATCTACCTAAGCATGTTTCAGCTTGGTTTTGTTTTGCTCCCCCCTGCCCCCCCCCCAAAAAAAAACCCAACCAAACCTTAAGCTGGATTAGTGCTCAGACCTTTGGTGGATAAAGAAAGACTTGAGTGTAGTTTCTCAGTCCCTCTCTGAACACGGGGGTCATTGTAAACATGGTTAACCTGTGCTGTCAAACAACAAGGCTTTTTGCTCATGTCAGTGAAAAAGAAGTGAAGTCAGTGCCTTTTTTGTTAATGTCAGGTTTATAAACTGCAACAGAAAGGGAGAATGATGCTGCCAAGGTAAAGGAAAGAGTAACGTGCATGCATATTGTGTGTGTATATCCCCTTGCACCTGCGCACAAACCGTGACACATATTTAGCGAAATCACACCATGGTTTCCCAGGTGCATTGCTGAATGTATGAATGAATAGATGAGTAGGGAAGTCAGTATTCAAGTCACTCCATTAAGGTCACTAATTTTGCATTTTTTGGCCAGTGGAGTGATCTCTCAAACTAATTTGTCCGACTGTTTTATTTATAAAAACCAAGACCTTGTTCTTGCAAAGATTAGCACACCTGCTTCTGGTTAAGCATGTAAGTAATCCTAAGGAATTCAGTGTGATTCTTTGCATACTTAAAGTTCTGCGTGTTTTATATCATCAGATCTGGCACCCCCCATCACTGCCAACGTGTATCCACGTATGAAAAAAGCGAGTTGAATATCAGTCCTCTTTTCTGAGAGGCAGTGTCATCTGCTCAGGAACTGATTGGGAATACTGTTGAAAATGGAGAGAACAGGCCAAATAAACGGGCATCAGAAACCTGCAGTGCTACCAAAAAAAAAAAAAAAAAAGAAAAAAGAGAGAGATGAACATAAGGAGCGTTTTTCAAGTGATACAGACTGACAAATCAAGTTCTTCTCATCCTCTTTATAGGTTACAAAAAACAATACATAATAGCATAAAAAGTATACATTTATTACAACCCATACAATGTATTTTGTTTTCCTGTCATGCTCTTGTGGCCTGGCAGCTGTCTCTTCTGCTATAGCATCTGGCTAGGAAAGAAAATGAACTGTTCTTTGGTCTAGTTTCTTGCCCTGCAAAGCATAATATAAAAGGAGCAGATGTACACAGCTTAGCTAGTTGCTGGTAGTGCAGCCTGTTCCCCGATGGGGTAGCACCCCTGCCATTGCATTCTCCACGAATGCCATTGACAAATGGTATCGAGGAATGTCATCCGGGGAAATCTGGAAGAATCGCCTTGGCTTTGCTAAACTGTTTGATGGTGAGCCTACCTTTCTCTGTAGGAAGCAACAAATGGGCAGAAAGGCAGTGAAAGGGAATTTCACATTCTTTTGCCTTTGGTACAGTTGTTTGCATTTTCCAGCTGACAATACAAATGATGAAAAATAGCTGTGTTCTTGCTTGCTTTCATTCAAAAGCATTAAATCCTTTAGTCTTTCAAACAGCTAGCTCAACTCCATTATAGCGTTTACATTTCATTCCTCTAGCTTAGATTTTTATGTAGAAAATACTCAGTAGTTAAATGGCAATGATCATCCATTATCTTAAAAATAGATCTAGAGTCACTACAGGTTTCCTCTGCACTTAGGAAGCTAGTAATAGGGCTAGGAATTGCTGGTCTAGTGATATCCTCTGTTCAGATTACAAATATTATCTTAGCTTCTATTACAAAGGGATTGGAGGATTATACTGGTAGGTCTTTGTGGATTTATCACCAATGCAATGATGGTTTATTATATTTTTAACGACTCTGCTTTTCTTATGTATGTTACACAACTTACCACTGGTTCACCCCTTGACAGATGTGAGACATTCTCCATTTGGCCACTTTGGTTTTAGCGTAATAAGTCTAATTTGCTAACAATATGTTATCTGTTTTTTCTTGCGTATGAATTTTGAGGACAAACCATCACATCACTCGGTACAAGGATTCCTTTATTTGACTCTTCTCTCCAAATGACACCCTCCTACTATCTCTTGATGGAGACTTCTGCAACGCAGTTCAAGGAAAGGGAAAATCCCCCACTCACAAGAACCAGAAGTACCTTCACAAAAATGCTCTCAGGGACTTACTCTTAATGCAGATCACACAGGCAGAAATCATCCTCTCTTTTAGGCCTAATTACATCCCTTATATAAGTGGAGCCAGCTGGGTTTTTTTTTTTCCAGCTTCTTCAATTCCTAGAAGGTTACTCTAGCTCAGTGCCTATCAGGTTACTGTTGCCAAGGAGTTTACAGCTGTACTTGGAGAGGATAATCTACTATCAGTCATCTCATCTGTATGATCACACGTAAACTTGGTTTCTTGAGAACTGCTTTTTTTGCCATTTGTGACATGCTTCCCTCCATCATCTGCGTGCTCTTGAAAGGAGGAAGTTGCTGGAGCACCCAGGGCAAGTCCTTCTACCCAAGAAATGCACTCATAGCTTAGCTTCAGCAGTGATGGGGGGGATGGGGTGACGGTGCTTTTCTTCTAGCTGAGAGCTGTCATCCATGTGAAAAGCATTCTTATGGTACAGGGTGTTTAGATGAAGGAAATGCATCTGATTTTCCAGTTCTTTATTATGCCAGTCATGTTGGAGGGCTTATTTTGAGCTGTGGTAGGAAACCTCTTTTTCTATTCAACAGAAAGTGTTTAGACAGTTTGAAGAACTCTTGTCTCTCTTCCTCTATTTGAGCTCAAGTCTTCAATTAGATGTAATTGAAAAAGGTAGAGTAAATGGCAGGTGCCTGCCTCTTTGGAAGGCGTAATTATGCCTAGCTTGCAGACTTGGAATTTTGATGACTGAATAAATAAAGAAGACAGATGTGTTTGTGTACACACCGACAGCAGTGTTGACAGGATGACATGGGGACATTTGTAGCTCTGTAGTCTGTAGAATGAAGAGAAAAGTGAGGGGTTTGGGCTACTTTTCCCCTCTTATTTAGAAAATGAGCATCTGTTCTCTCTCTCTTCATGTCTATGGATGAGGTGAATTTCTACTGTACTTATGAAAAATAATAACAGCTGTAGTTTGAACTTAGGCATTGATTTGTGCTAGCTAGAGGATTCCCATTCAATATATTCAATAAGAGGTCTTCTCCTGTATTTCTATTTCTACTTTTACTCTCTTATCTTCTCGGCATTCTACAGGTAAGAAATTACTTTGAATCTGACTAGAAATTGGAATATGTTGCCAAGTAATCCTGTCTCCTAAAATCAAAGGTATTCCACAAAAAAAAGCTGCGCAAAAGACTTCCATCTCTTTTAAAATCACTATAATAGCCATGTTGCCATGTGGCATTTTTATAAATCATTTAAAAAAAAAAAAAGGGAAGAAAGGCCAGGAAAAGTATTGCTTGCAGTGGAGCAATAGAATCTTTGGGTAACCAAGTTCTTTACAAGGTCTTCATGCTCCCTCTGCCATGGCTTGCAGGTGGTGATACCAGGGCAAACCAGGTTTTGCTAACAAACCAGTTGAGAACAAGCTGTTATCTAATCTATAGCTAAATAAAATATTGATGCTTCTAAGACATTAACTATCTTCTCTTCATATATTGTTAACTGGCCTATCATTATCGTATCTGATATCAAAAAATGTTCTCAAAACACTGTTTGGTCAGCAGTCCTCTGTTCTTTCCATTATCTTGTATATTACAGATTCATGTACTCATGTATTATGTTGTTGTATCCTTTGCACGCAATCACAGCATGATCACTGTTGAAAATGAGTCACCATTTTTGAATTTACAGAGGCCTTGTGAGAAATCTGCTGGGTATATTTTTAACACGTTTCTTGAGCTCAGTTCAAGAATGGCGTGTTAGTTTAAGATAATTTCTTTTACACTTTGTAACACAGACTTCATACATAGCCGGACTTTGCTAGACCTCTGATGCAGCACTTGTCATGTGGAAGGGGTTCTGATTTGATGTATTTTACAACTTTCTTCTCTGTCACTGACACATAAGCTTAAATACCAGTTTGTAAATTAAAATAATTAGCATGATCATTATAGAAGTTTTGATGGTGTATGTAGGGATGGGGGACTTCAGCATGAGGACTGATAACATAAGACGGCCTTTATTTTCTTGTCAGTTGGGAATTTGCCTCTGTCGTAAATAGAATTTCTTATGAAGAGTATTCGAGAAAGCCCACGCAAAGGGTGGTTAGGATTGCCTAAGGACATCTATTTATCCTGCAAAAAACCTCAATGGCCAGGGATATGCTTTCATTGCTCTCTTATTAGGAATAATAGAGGAAAAGAAAACCTCTAAAATGAGGGTAAAATATCTAAGCAAATAGTGAAGGAGAAAGGAATAGAAGCAGTTTCAAACAGAATGTCTCTTCCTATGTGAGACTATTATGGTTTTTTTAGACTGTGCGTTTTTTTAGATTCAGCTATTCCCTGTTAGCTCACACTTCATTTATGTTTTCCTCCTCTATTCAGCTCACTGAAATAGTTTATTTCTGTAGCTGAGTGTCCATGATGTTGTGTACTCGGGCCCTTCAGACCGAAAATACTTTCATACTTCTCTTTCCTTCAACTAAAACAAAGGCTCTTGTCTGTGAGACATCTGGTTTCTAATCACTGTACCCACTGTTGTGGGCTCATTTGGGGGGTTTTATAGACCTGCATAGTCACATCTGCCTTTACACGCTTGCACAATGCGCATAGTCTGCTATAACAAAGCGATTTTGACGTATGTCCTGTTTCTACCACATATCTGGCATGATTCCTCAGATAACTTTCCCGTGCCCTCTGCCAGTCTTACACGGAAAGCAGAAAAGTGCTAAAGTGTATCAATATCATGAGGTTTATTGTTGTGGAATTAGCTCACTTCAGCCTCTGATGGTTTGGTCTTGCAGCTCAAACGTATTTTTCTCTCTGTCTTCATTTTAATAAGAGCTTTGCTGGTGCTGCATGCTCAGTGAGTATAATGCAGATCATTGCTGTGAGACCTCAGTTTGGCTTTATTTCTTTAGACGATAAAGTAACCACCCATTCCATGCATTGCAAAGTAGTAATCTAGAAGATGGGACCGTGTGCTTAAAATTTCTGGATGTGGCACTAATTCTTAATTACAGCCCTCCTCTTACTGCAAACACTATAACTAGTGTATAGCATTAAATTTGTACGTAGGAAATGAGCAACGGGTGCATTTAATAAAAAGAAATTAACATTTGCTCTCTAAGGTCATCTTCCTGCCTTGACTGGTGTGAAGTGACCCTGGAACGTTCATTGACAGAGAAGTTTTTCCTTCTGATATGACTACAGTACATAGTAGCAAAGTGGTATTTTTATTTGTATCATTTATTCTTGCTCCCATTTCCTTTCATAAATTAAAAGAAGGCAAACCCCCTGATTTGCAAATAAAGCTGCCTCTGTATCACAAAGGCGATGGCAGAGTTATCTTTGTCATTGGTTGTACCTTGCAACCCTTGTTGCTACCAGGATGTCAGCCAAGCTTGTCATATAATGCTCCTCTGAATCAAGTAAAACTGTGATGTGAAGATAAAAAGGACTGCAAGGAAGGAGGAAAAGGAAAATGGTTTCCACCAGGTCTTATTTAATTCTTCTATTTTTCCTAATATTAAAATAAAAAATGTCAACACTGTTTTGTTTTTTTTCCCCTTTGGTCTGGTTAAGGAGAGGAGAAAAAAAAAAAAGTAGTTTTAAAAGATAAAGAACTGGGATAAAATGGGCAGTGCACATCCATCCATAGTGTGGAAGTTACGTATGTACGTATGTACACTGTTGTAAGGTCTAGCCATCTTCTTATAAAATTTGGAAGCTGGGGACTGTGAGGTGGAGCTGCAGGGGGGAGGTCACATGAATAAGAAAGGAGACAAATACAAGGTCTCATACCACAATAGTGCATTGCAGCTATTGTCCTGGAGCTGTGAGTCAGAAGTGACCCATTTTCACAAACTCTTTTGTATTATTATGAAATATTTTGATGAAAAAAATCCCTTATATCAAAATATAATTCAAAAGCTAGAGAAAATAAAAGTCACTGATCTGATAACAAGAAAACTTGCATATTCTGGAGTTCAAACAGCTGTGAAGACCTAAGTGTATAAGCCACAGCTTAAGAAATGGAACAAAACCTCAGTGAAAAGGTTGCAGCTGGGCTAAAACATATATTGTTCTGGTCCATATATGTGGCATGTCCATTTTGGGCTGATGTTGTGGACTGTTGTGGGTGAGTGGAGCGTACTTGGGTACTGCTTACTTCCCTCATGGGTCTGGTCTGTGTGTACTTATAACATACCTCTGTCCATTGACTTCATGCCCGGAGGTCCAGTTTCTGCCAGCAAAACCCCTCTGCTAGAGTGTTCATACCAAAGGCACAGAAAATTATCTTAAAATTTAGAAGCATATATATAGAAATTCTTTAGTAGTACCTCATCCAGAAGAAGTAAGGAGGTATCAAAAAATGAAAATTCATTATACAGTATGTTGGAATGAGTAACATTTTGAGTTGTGCAACATGCCCTGCAGTGAAGCAGCATGTTACAAGCAGAATGTGACTGATATGACAAAAATTATCATCAGTTTTGATGCAATCTGGAGCTTTGCCAGTTAAACTTTTGATGAAACACTTGATTCTGATGATGTTCTTATGCTGTATAAAAATATCCCCTATTATATGATATAAACTATGTATTGCTGTAGCTCATGTATGAAAAATGTGTCTCATGTTCCAATAATGACTCTAAATCATCATGGGAATTCACCAGTTCCTTTGGAAGTTGGTGCTCCAGTAGTAATTTTCTCACATATAATCATAAAATTATTTACCTGAAATATTTTTGTCTGTATGATGCCAGAATTGCTACAAGAAGTTTGCATTTTCGGTGGGAAAAAATATATTAATTTTCTAATAAAAAAAAAAAAGTGAGAGAAACGTTTTGATTAAATGATCAGTTAGCAGGAAAGTGGTCAGTGGCGCCTCTAAAAATACTGAACTGGTGTGTCTGTTGCAGCTGTATCCAAGCAGTGTGCCTTTAGTCACATCCAGACACCAAATCACTGGTTTTGCACACAGACTTTTCACATTTCTGGGCTATTTTTCACTTCACTGATTAACTTGTACACACTGTTCTATAATGCTCTGACTTAATGAAACGTGTAAGTGTTCCCTTAAGCAAAATTATCAAATATCTGAAAGTATCATTGATATCTGATGTAGAGAACGTCTTTTATGTCCTTTGATTCACAATGATGTTCTGATTGCTAGTATTTCTGGCATAGGCATCCTAGCCTTTAAGGATTGTTTGCCCCTGTTTAGACAGCACACGCGTAGTTAATAATCCATGAAAGAGTCCTCTTCTGTTCCATGTGATCTGTTGAGTATACACTCATATGCTTCAGCTAATATTAATTCCATAGAATAAGAAAATCACTCTTTGGATGCCTAACAAAGCTCTTCCACCCCACACCCAATTTCCATATCGAGATATTTCAGAGGATTGTTGTTCCCTAAGGTACTCTGCTGTGTTGCTACTCTAATTCTTGAAAACCTCTGTCAAGATGCTTTCTCTGTCTTGCAAAGGGCAACATCTGTCACCTTATCAGCAACCAACATGCAATGGTTTCTTTCAATACAGTTTGCCATCTCTACGTTTCCTCTCACCCTCACAGAAATTTCAACTGTGGCATTTTCATTGTGCACTCTATTTTATTTCTGGATTTGTTTTTTATTTTGTTTTATTTTATTTCCTGGAGCATTTTAGCAAGTTCTTAGGAGTTTTCTCTGTTTCAGCCATTGGCATAGTATAGCGCTGCCCTGACAATGTGTCCGCAGTCATTTCCTGTTCCAAGTACTGCCGTATCTCTCATTATATCGCTGTGCGTAACTCTTGCCAGGAAAAAAGGGTCTCAAATTGACTTTTCATAGAAAAACATGGATATATTTATTTGGTTTGCTACTACAAATATTCTTCCTCTAGGTTGTGACCGGGTGAATTCCAGGCACGTTGAGGCCAATGGAAATCTGGCACTTGGCTTCGGCAGAGCCAGGATTTCCACCCAGATTTTTGCCTGTTTGGAGAATTAGAACTGACAGTGATTGTTGACAAAAACCCTGGAACAACACAGCCATTTTATTTATATTTTTAAATAACGTGATTCAGTCACTTCTGCTACTATCAAATAATGACTTTTTCAACACTGTGTGAAAGCAATTCAAACAACTAAGCATTATGTTTTGCTTGGCTTTTCTTTTAAATCATTACCTGTTGTTATTTGTGTGATGATAGGATCAAGGAGTCCTAGCCACAGATAAGAACCTCAGTGTTGTATAAACAGAGAAAGAAAACAAAGCCTCCTTCAGGCTTGCCAAATAAGTGCTTACCGAGAGATGAGAGAACATGGGAAAACACTACAACGGCACTGATCAGTACATTAGGCTGCACGCTGGCACCCCAGGAGCCTCTTCTTAGGCTTTTCTAGGTGTGGTGGCAGAGGAGAGCTTTAGGAGGCGCTTCGAGAAATATAGAGGAAATCTGTGATGGTATTGACAGACGTTTCTGCCAAAACATCAAGCAAAGAGAAAGGTGCGTGAAACACCTAGAAAGCTGGTAAGGGAGGCTGGGGTTATGAGCTGCTGCCTTTGATGACCAAGAGAAGAATGGAGGTGAGGGAAGAGCAAGGCTGGGAAGTGCAGGGAAGCATCCATGAAGCAATAATGGCAGTAACAGCAGGACTCGTGAGACTGGATGGCCTTTCCTCAGGAGAGGGAGCTATCCCAAATCACCTCTCCTTTCTGTTATTGTCCTCAGTGTGGCTTCTTAACACATCTCTCTCGTGTTTCTAGTTTTGGTTGTACTCACAATCCAAAATTTGGAGGCTCAAGTCAAATAAATGTCCATATCCAGACACTTTTCTCACACCATCAACAAGTACTTTTGGAACTGGATGTAGCCCAGCTGGAAATAAGATGAGAGCAGATTTTCTTGCAAGATTTCTCATACAGACAGCTTTTGGCTGAGTTGGAGACATTTTTTAAAAAGTACTTTTTCATGCTATTGCAACATTTCTTCATCCAGTCAAAGCCGGGAACTACAGGAATAATAATTTTAAAAGAGAAAAAGTCTGAAACGTAATTGCAAAGCTACAGTAACTGACACAATACAAATATGATAAGCAGATTTTTTATTTGAAAAAGAGTAATGGGGGTTTCAGATGACTTACGATATGAACAAAGACCCAAGCAGGCCACTCCTTCTCTGCAACCCATGGCTCATCTTCATTTAGTATACATGGGTCCAAAGCAGACCCCTGCCCCTAAATATTTTTAAACTTTGAGGCTGTTTGAAATATTCACCTGCATTACAATTTCCATATAATGAGAGCAGACAGTTTATCTAAAGTCAGATCTAACTAAGAGTACACTAGAATTTGGAAGCACAGAGGTACCTTAGAGACATGACTTCTTAGTGAAGAAGGACTCAGGGACTGCCTGCACTTACATACAGAGATGCTGCACTGTATCACCACGCATATAGCCGAACCTCTGCCTTTACAACTGCTGAGCGAAGCCTGTAGTTCAGTGTAGGTGTCTGAAACGTGGATTTTGATGTTGAGGCTTGTGTCCCCCTCTATTTGACTGTCACAAGATAGATCTCCCTTTCTTTTTCATGTCAAGTTTGCTTTGTTCTTTTCTTGAATCATGATACTATACTCCTTTGCCTTTGTTCCTTTGGATTTTTATTTCCTGTCTTACTTTTTCTAATACCTTCCCATCTGAACACTTCAGTCATGCAGACGCTCTTTATTGGACCCTTTATTTTTCTGATAGTGGTGGGAAGAGGAGATAAATATTGTTCTTGTGTGTGAGCTTGGGTAAGCTTTATCGTGTGTGTTCTTGACTGCTAAGCCCTATTTCCTGCTGGCTTTGTTACCCACAGCAGTATGTAACTTTCCTTCCTTTGTCCCATTCAAACTCTTAAAAAAGGAATCAATTCAGAAAGCAGTTATGGGTTTGCGATTTCTAAGTCTTCCGTTTTCCTTCTTTTTCCTTACCTCACAAGCAGATTCTTTAACTTTATGAGAATAAACGCTTACCTCAGCTTATCTGTGCCACGCCAGAGGTGCTCAATATGCATCTTCAGCTTCCCTACGTGAATACTCCTGGCCTTTCTGGCCACAGCAGGTTAAGAGTCAAAAGTGTGGTGCTTCTGTGCTTGTGCAGCAGCGTGCCTGATATTACCACGGGTAGAACTCACAAGAAACAGCTTTCCTCTCCCACAGTTTGATTTTGAAATCGTGGCTTTCATCCCAATTGCCATCAGTTGCAAATTTTTCCCTTGGACTGTGGACTTACTTTTTCACTATAACTACTGGGTGGCTCGGAAGATTTTTCAAACAAAAGTCCTTTTGAACCAAAACATTTTTTAAACACACAAAAAATATTTTGTTGCTCTGGACACTTTTTCATTAATATTTTTCAAATTGCAAAATTTATCTAAAGTGATTGCTTCCTGCAAAAAGGAAAAAGTATTTATTTTTTACAAATGGGTGTTTTCTGAATGGGAAGGTTACATCAAGAAATTCCCATGTGGCTCCTCTACAGGCTTACCAATTTAGAATAGTGACACATTAGAGAACTGCTTTAAAAACAATTAATTTCTGTACTCGGTCAGTAGTAATACAGTTTTCTTTCTAAAGCCTGATCCAAAACTTGTTGCTGTCAGCCACTCTGCATTTAATGGACTTCACACCTGGAAAAAACAAACCAATTGATGTATATTAGTAGCTTCACATGGCATCTCCATGGAGCTCAGTGAATTTTCTCAGTTTTCCACGTGTTGAACCTGAAGCATATTGAAAGTGAAGGGACTTGCTCAAGGACATGCTGTGGGTCAATAGTAAGATCCTGAACAGCAGCATCAGCTCATCACTAGACTTTGGCCTTCAGGGTGTAGGACAGAAAATACCGACCAGGAGAGTGCTGCTAATCTGAATGTTCAAGGTTTCCGTTCATTTGTGATTTCAATGGTGAGTACGAGTTTAGAACACATTAAGTGCAAGTGGATGCACGACTTTGTACAAAGTCCTGCGCAGGGCTTACTCTTCATGCACACATATTGGATAATAAAGCCCAGCTTCAGAGGGAGCAGCACAGCCTTAGGAATCACCTGCTGCTCTGAAGGCATTTATAAAAGAACTACTTTTCCCATGTGCGGTTCCAACTGGCTGTGCCGAACGCTTACAACAGCGGGGTCTCAACCTGGCCCCCGAGTCTCTGAGTGGCTTAAGCCTTTAAGGCACGGTTCTCAGTCCCACAATTTCTTTTCAACGGAGAAATAGCACTTAAAACCCCAGCAGCTCAATAGCTGTAATACAAACTACAGACTGTTACACTCGCTCTGTGGGGTCACATCCTGAGCAGTTGTTCCAGCAAGAACGTATTTCATGGTCCATATTTCATCTGGACAAGGCTTTTAAAATTAGTTTGGCTCCTACCAAATTTAGTTTGTTACCCTAGACTTTCCTTCAAAGCTGAAATGCCTGTTCTTGCACCATCAGCCTCACTTAAATTTGCCTTGCAGATCATATATTTGGTAGCTGGGAAAAAATAAATACAATTGCACTTTTTTCAAAATGTTTGCCAGGCCCTTTCTGGTGAAGACAGTAAAGACTTTACAGTCAACTTGAAATTAATACAGACTCCTATCAATAAAGATATCAAACCTTTTCAATCCATGGCTTAAAATTTCAGCTGTCTTCTTTCACTGCTAGAGCTCCTGATGTCTCAAGTCATCAGTTGTCAGTTGTGACTGTATTTTGCTGTCAGAACCTGAACTAATAACTTCCTTGGATGATTTAAAAGTTATGCTTATGAGCAGTTCTGGGGCATCTTAACTCCTCTAGTACTCCAATTT
Organism: Chroicocephalus ridibundus; assembly: GCF_963924245.1. Lineage (NCBI taxonomy): Eukaryota > Metazoa > Chordata > Aves > Charadriiformes > Laridae > Chroicocephalus > Chroicocephalus ridibundus. The sequence continues at coordinate 78,387,440 of NC_086285.1, read as the reverse complement.
TTTACACTGTCCCTGCTCCATTAGACCAGTGAGCCACATGTATTTTGTCATTATGAACAAAATTTGTATGCCTCCTTTGTTTGTCAGGGGCAGAACTCAACTGAAGTAATCCTTGATGTGTTGCCTTTTCTTCCTAGACGCTTTTCCTCCCTTACGAGGACTTTTTCTTGTTATTGTGAATCTAGCTGTAGCACAGCACCTCTGTTGCTTTTTCCAAAGCTTCCCTGAGGCGCTGTGTATTTCCACTGCTTTTCCCATAGTCAGAAAATGCTGCCTCTGTTGAATTTAATGTCTATTGTAGATTGAGACAATCTAAACCCTTGCATGTTCTGATGTAACTTTTGTGCCCTGAAATTAACCCAAATGCAGTTTGAGGAAAAACTGTCATACGAAGTGCAGCATCCGCCCAAACTTGTTGGGCGTGATCATGGTAAGCATTCGCTGGCACAAGTCACGAGTTGCAGGGGTCATCTCTTGCTGTGTTCCAACTTAAACTGCCTTACTGCCTTTTACCCCCGGTCTTTCACCCCATCTATCACTTTTCTCAGGCAGATCTACTGGGTTCTCTTATTTGGGTAAATTTGCGTACATTGTCAAGGTCTGTTTGTGCATCCTCCAGTGTTCTGATTTGGAGCTCTTTGCTCCGGGTGTGAATGAGTCTCTCACCCAGCATCCAGTTTTTCCCTTCCCAAACACTGTATGGCTCTGCAGCCTGGATTCAGTTGCAGAGTTGCAGACAGACTTTTCCCCCCTCCCCCACCCCCTTCTATTTGTATTCTCTGTTCAAGAACTGTCATCTGTCACATTTTATTTATCCCCTGGAGTATAGCTGGCTTCAAATTTTTGTAATGTGATTTCACTTTTTCTTGTTTCTGTCTGAATTAATTAAGAGTGTAAAAATCTACCAACTGCTTCAGAACTCACTATTGTCAGAACCAAGAAAATATTCTGGTTACTTTTTTCGCCCTGATATCTACATTACCAGACTAAAACAAGCCTTTATACCTTTTCCAGTTTAACATAATCTCAGGAGGTTTAGCTCCAGTGGAGCTTCTGGGTGTGCCATTTTCCCACCAGTAAGTTGTCTTATCTCTTTCGTACGTATAGTACTCAAAAGTCCAGTGAACCTTAGGTGCTTAAATTAGGACATGGAAATGCTGAGCCCTTTATTCAGTGCCTGGTTCCATCTGGCTGCCCACAACAGGAGTTTGACAAAAGCCTAAACAGACCCTCCTGGAAAACTCAAAGCATAAAAACAAAAGCCCCAGTTGCAAAAGGAATGATTTAAGCATCACCCACTGAAGGCATGGAAATCAGTCCAACCATTCATGGTACCTGTGGAGTAGGAGTAATTTGGAGGTGTCATAAAAAACCATCTCAGTGGTGAGCTGGGAAGCTGTGCAGTTAGCTAGGATGCATGGTGTTTCAGTTACAACTGAGGCATGCCTTAGGATAATGTATTTAACTTCACTGGGAAACTATATATGTGATCATAGAATCATAGAATTGCTGAGGTTGGAAGGGACCTTTAAGATCATCAAGTCCAACCTTTAACCTACCCTAACAAAAGCCACTTCTAAACCATGTCCCTCAGTGCCCCATCTACCCTTTTTTTAAACACCTCCAGGGATGGTGAATCCACCACCTCCCTGGGCAGCCTATTCCAATGTTTAATAACCCTTTCACAGAGTGGAGGTGGGTCTTACCTACCCCAGTTTATTGCCCGTCTCACTCCTGTGACTGCTTCCTGCCTGTGCAGGGGTCACTTCTTGTGAGAAGCATCCTTTAGGGGGGTGTATGTCAATTTTAAAAATTCCTGCAGAAGCTTAACCCATGAAAGCACAGGAAACCCTGACTTGTTACAGTCCATGGACAGTCCGGTATTTCTGTGACACAGATCTGTGTTGCCTTCTTCGCGTCTTGGGACTGGGCTACCTCTTTGACCCAATCCACAGAAAACCCACCCTGTAAATTGTGCATAATCCTTAGGCACTGAGGAGGAGAAAGGGATTTTCTTTGCCCCTTTCCCACCTGTGCACTTCTGTTGCTGTGGCTGTTTAACAACAACCTCTGAGTTGCTGCTCTGCCTCTCTGCTCCTGAATTTCAGCCTCGGCCAGTTGCAGCCTAGGAGTGCAGTGTGGAAGTGGGAAGCAAGGGAAGGCAGACCCGTATGAGAAGGCAAAAAGTGCCACAGCTCAGCCCGTTTTGTGTGAAAGGGAAGTCTAATACCCCTAAAGGGGATTAGTCTTTTGAACTACCTCTGGGGTAAGAGCAGCAACATGCTAGCCATCAGATAAGAGATGGAGCAGCCAGATATCTGCTCCTGTACCAGCATCAGCCTCTGAGCAGTCATGTGAAATCTCCTACTGGAATTTTTGCACATTTGCCCAGAAGACAGTGAAGACGGTCACAAGCTCTGTTGATTACCACAATTAAAATAGCCATGGCAGCAAGCAAAACCTGCTGACAGGCTGTCATAGTCTCCCCAATTTGGAAGGACAAGAAATTCTGAGGATAATGTCTTGGGAAAGCAGCTTTAAAGAGTTACTCTTTATGTATGACATATCTTACAGTTGTTCATTTCTTCACATACCTACACTTGAACTTCGTTGTCATGTGCATAGTTACATACCTGTCCTGCAGGCATCTTATCCATGCCTAATTTCTAGTACCAAAACAGCTCTGGGACTTAGTTCAACACACATCCCAGTGTAACAGGCGATCATATCTTTATATTTTACTTTCTAATCAACATAAAGCTCTGTTTCCCTCATGGGGTGGAAAAAGCAAATTGCTATACAGTCTCCTCTCGTTCATTTACTGAAATTGCAAAACTCCCACCAATTAGTCCTTCTGGGGCAGATACTTTTCTTTGACTTGCGTTACTGTGTTGCTAAGAGCCCAGCCTAGGAGAACAACATGGCAGGGACACAATTCCTGACATTCAGACCTGCCTGCTGTCTCTGCTTTTCATGCTGGCCCAGGTCTGGAGGGGGCTAGGGTGTGACAAATAGAAGGGCCCCATCTGGAAGAAGTGATAAGTGACAAAAGCTCAAGAACATGCATTTTGGGAAAATGATTCATTCATAAAAGAATAAACGCTCTAGGACCTATTCCTAAGTTTACATAATTATTTTTACACCATCTGTTAAGTGGTTTGTAATTTGCCAATAAAAATCAGCAGAATGAGTAAGTTAACTGCCTGCATGACTCTGGAATATGGGCAGCTTTGGAGCCCAAGTGAGAAACAGCCGTAGGTTTCTGCAGGATGTTACGGTTATTGTGCCACCACCCTTCCTAACCTGCAGAGCAAAATATGAGGTTTCAATCAAGTTAATGTAGAAAGGCATTATTAAAAGCCTACTTATTTGTTTATTTTGCTACTGAACTTTGTTCCTAATTCTCTTCTAATGTGTTGATTTGATCTGTGTTTTGGTGGAAGATGCGCCGTACGTGCTTTTCTGACTATAGGCACCTCCCAGGCGCTCCAGTTAGCGCATAGCAGTCATCCGAATGGGAAGTTTAAGACTCAGAATGGGGTGCTGTGGAGCACAGGACAAAGTTTTCCCCCCAGGTTGATGAAAGGCCCACCCTCAGCTCCAGCTGGAACGCTGCAACTCTCCTGGAAAGGAGAGCGGAGAAGATCAAAGGCAAAATACTGCCAAAGAACAAAACTTAACAAAGATTCCTCACCCTGCCTAATTATCACATCACACTTTGAGTCAACATGCGAGGCTGCTGGTGCCAGCTGTGAAAAAGGCAATTAATAACTTTAAACCGAGCCCAGCTTCAGGCTCAGGATGAGAAGCTGTGAAGAGCCGTGTACAGGTAATGGGCCCGCTGTTTTCATCCCTTGATGGCGGCACACTGGCTCTTTCACGGTGGTGGAGTAGGGATGGCAGAAAGTATCTTCAGGAGACTTTGAGAAACATGGTGAAGGCTGGATAGATTTTAAAAGGTCTCTGTCTATCTTAAAGAAGTAGCTATGTCATTTCAAGAGGACAAGGCAAGTTCCGCTCACATCCTACAGGCTGGAGTGCTGCAAGTGCTGGGAGGGGAGTAGCAAGGGGTTTGCATTCTGCTATCCTGAGCTGAACTTTCCAAAGAGAATACGGTTCTTTAGCAACAGTCCCAAAAGGATGCTGGTTGTTTGCCCCCAGTCTAATATTGCTGTTCACCTGGGTTCAAAATTCCAGTTCTGAGCCTGTGCTGGGGTTGTGTCCACCAAAAGAGGGCACTTTCTTGGCACTGAACAACTCGCCCTGGCTCAGAGAGGATGGCTGTGGCTGAGCGAAGGCTAGGAATCAGGTGTCTTCGTTTCAGTGCCTGTCCTTGAAACACAAGATCTCTATTTCATCCTCTTAGCATGTGAATAACCTGTTCCACATACCTTGTAATACCTTCACGCACCACACACCAAGCATTTGCCATCAATGGCAGGCTTGGAAACCACAAAAGTGTTCCCCAATACCTGATGTGTGGTTTATGGAAAGAAGGATTTCATGACCAATTTTACTACACATTAAGGGCAAAAAATGCCCAAGTGTGTTTTATATATACATCTAGAAGAAATCCCTGGTATTTCTGAAGTTGTTTCTAAGCCACCTTGTTTCAATTTGAGATTTTGCTATAAAATAAACTTTCTTAAAAGCTGCATGTCGTTATGTTTTGACTGAAAATTAAAGGAACATTGTAACTCCTTTTATTTTGCTAATATTCCAAAAATAAACATTTTTACTTATAAAGCTTTTAGGAAAATTCATTCCTGTTTACAGTCCCAGCACATGCACCATGCTGGTTCCAATTCTGTCAGCCAAGCAGCTGTCCTGCCATTAACGCTCTTTAGCAGCTGTGTTCTTTCTGCTACCTGGGGACCTCTTAAAAAGCGTTTACAGAGTTTCAGGCAGACAGGTGTCCCTGCAAAAGCAACGCCGCCTGCGAAGGAATGCAATAAGAGCGACCTCTCTTCCAACACCCTCAGATATTTTAGATACTTTACTTCAGTAATAAAAGAGAAAAGCAAATTATTAAGGTGCTCCACCCGCCTACTGCTCAGATAATTTAAACAAGGAAGTTGTAGAAGTTGTACCTTTGCAAAAGTGTCCGCTGGCATGGAAAGCCTGTCTGCCTTGCCTTGTTTCTGTAGCGCTCTCAGAAACAAACTAGAAATGTGCTAAGGAATGAACTAATACAGCATAGATATTGTATTGTATTGTGGCAGCTGCCTTTTTGTGCAGGCTGGCACAATTGAGGTGTCTTTCACACTTTGGTATTTTGAGGACAGGCACCACAGAACAGTCACTCTCGGGTTTGGGGACATCAGCTGCCCTTTTGTTCTGCCAAGGAGTGCATCTAATTCTCTGTCCTATTTTAAAACTACAATATTTTGGACCTATGTTAAAATAAATTAAATTGCAGAACTGGACACGACTGTAGTCTTGAAAAAAAAAACAATTTGGGTTTTATCTCAGCCGTAACTGTGAACTAAATGTCAACATTCGTAAATGTATTAGTCAGGCCAGCTCACAAATTTTCAAACACTCAGTGTTTCCAGAAGCAGTATAAAAAGAAGCTACCAGCTAGCATTTTCATCCATGAACGATGAAAGTTCGGCACCGCAGCAAAAGCCACCTGATCTACAGGCGATGCAGAAATGAGCCTGTTGCCTCACAGTCAGCCTGGCTTGCTCCCGTGCTCTTGGCAAGTTCTCCCTTTGATAGTGGGAAACGGAGCCGTGTGGTTTTTTTTGTTTGTTGCTTAGTGTTACTGTAAATCTTTAAGGGACTATTGAAGTTTGTAAGGTTTCTGTGAGAGTCAGACGGACATAACTAAATCCGTGTTGTAACGCCTCTGTTATGCTCAAGTGCATCGTGACTTGCACACTGTGTGGTTGACGGATGTCCTTGTGAGAGGCCTGGCAGAGGCTGCCGGGGACAGGCAAACTGGCAGAAAGCCTTCCGCTCAGGTTTGTCTACCTGCGGCTGAGTTAATAATGTTTTGCGATGTCTGAGATAAGAAACAGTCTCTGAGGAAAGGTATGGCCCGTACGCGGTCTCAGCGCCTCATGGAAGGCCTTTTGCGAGGCCAGGATGCCTCGCAAAGCGGAAGGTGACCTGTGGTATCTGCCGAGTGGTGGGGCGGATGAGAACATTGCCAGTGCCTTTCTGGAGAGTTGTACGTAGGGCATGTTGGTGACGTGTCTGCACCAAGCATTGACCTAGAGGCACCTGGACGAGCTCCAAGCCTGCTGACCTAGCTCCCTGGCAAAGCGAAGCGGTACCTCAGAGCCTAGATGCAGCGCAGCTGCATTAGCAGGGCTTGCTCTCCGACCCATCAGCCCTGCTTTGCGGAGCGCTTGCATGGGGCATGGAGGGCTTTGATCCAGGACTCTGTCCTGGACTTGAGAGAGCTAAGATCTAGGCAAACATACCCAACATTGCTGGAAAAAAGTCCCTGGTTTCTGGTCTGTTAGATAAGGGAGCAGCAGAGACTTGGTTTTGTCTGGCTAGTCCCCCTCATATTTTCAAGTATTTAAAAAAATTCATAAGTAACTATATAGCTAATTGTCTAGCCCTCTCTGCTGGGGAAAAAAAAGAAACCAGAGGAGAAGGACAACTTTGGCGGCTGGCCAGGAATGGAAAATCTATTCTGATCTGCGTAAAACCATAGAACCACAGAAATGTTGGTTGAGAGGAGCCTCTGGATTGCAGATCTCCACTTAAGACTTCACCAGCAAAATCCTAAGCTGTATGTCATGGTTTAGGAAGGCAGTACTGTATTTGTGCTGTATAATTTCTTCGTGTCTAGTTTTCTGCCTGACAATAAGATGTTTCTGAGGAGTTCCCCTCTGCTTGTCAGAGCCTGCCCTGTTTCTACCAGCTTTACGATTTTTCCAGTTAGATCCTCTTTTTGTGCAGCTCCCTAGCATATCTGGAGTTGGTACACGGCACTGCCAAGCTGCTCTTTGCAGATGGTGGCTACGACAAACGGAAGACAGAAATTCAGGGAGAAAGGCAAAAGTCATCACTTCACTTGCTTACTGAGGCATCTGCAATTGGAAAAGGACACACGCTGGTGTAGCAGGATGCCCCTTGGACTAGCTTCTTCATTTTCAACTTTACTTTCAGGGTTAAAATTTTTCAATTAAAGAAAAATAAACAGAAGTGGCCAGCATTGCTCTCACAGATGTGACCAAAGGGGTTCAACCAGTAAAGGAAACAGGGCTGAGTGATTATCTTAAACTTCTTCCCTATTAAAACAATTCACTTCATATATTGCCACAATGCAGCAACTTTATCTGAACTTCCTTCCAACCTCTATAAACATGCCCTTAAAACAAATGCTGTGAACCCATATTTGAAAAATATACTCTCTATAGCATTGGGGAATACTTTTTGAGGAGTAGTAGTAGTAGAACATGCTTCGGAACAAAACACATTACATTATTGGATAAAATAGAACTTAGTTGGAAAATATCCTTAGTGGACAAATCAGCTGTAACCTTAATGTCTTTTTTTCTGTTTTCCAGTGAGCTTTCTTTTGTAGAACTGAGGTTTGGATCCAACACTCGTTCTGGAGCAAAACCTCCATTGAAATAGTTTGAAAAAGGCAGACTATTGTTTGTTATCCACGGTTTACTGAAGTGAATTGTAAAATCTTCTGTTAAGGAATATCCCTTTTTGAAACTCAGCCCCATTATTTGGAAGGTGCGATGTGTTTTCAGAGAGTGATGGAAAAAAAGATGTTTTAAGAGACAAAGTGCCTGTTTTAGGCACCTACTCAAAGGCAGGACAAAAATTGGTGCTGTCCTTCAGCAAGGACAACATTGTTTTGTTACCACTGAGGTTGTCTGGAGGAGGTCTCTGTTGGAGGCTGTGAAAGAAGTTATATAGAAGAGGAAGTTCCTATAAGCATGACCCCAAAATGAATGAAGAAAAGTAGGATTGCGTATCTAGCCATTTTATTGCTTTAGCTTTTAAAGCTTTTAAATGTGGATTCTGATTTGATTCCTGTTACTATAATGTGAGAGCATTTGCATACCTGCTGCGTTAACTGGAGAAAACTTCTGGGGAAGAGGTATGTACAACAGAAAATTTAAGACTCGAGATCCAGGGAAGGATGATCAGGCTCCAGGCCTTTCCTGTGGCTTTTGCTCCCCATCTCACAACTTGCCTCCCCTGCCTGGCTTCCTTCCCTTTCAAATCTGTTGCAGTGCACTCCCGGCAGATTTGTCTGCTTGGCGGGGGGGTTTATGGATTTTAGCATTGTTGCCTCAAGGTCCGTAGTCCAAGTTCTTGCACCATAAACAGATATCAACAAATCAATGTGGGTGTGAAAGCACTTCAGTGCTTTTCGAGTTGGGAATAAGGGGCACACCTCCGCCTCTACCCCCAGCCTCACAGGCGTCTGCAGCAGGGCTGTGCTTCTGCACAGACACCCACTTTTCTGAAGGGTGAGCGGTTTTGGGGGTGCCCTCACCTGACTTGCCATTGGGCGACTAGTTGCCGTGAAGTAGAGTAGAAGCCGCTGCTTTTTGCGAGGTCCCACACCAGAGGCTCAAAACAGCAAGGAAAATCCTCAGCATGTGAAAACCGCCCACTTAAGGTGATGCACGGGTGCACGTGGGGGGATGAGGAGGCTTGGCCAAACCCTGCACCTACTGTGAGCTTGGCTTATTTTGGAACGAGGGCTGGATCCGATGGGGGATCCCTCACCTCCCACCCTGTTCCCCCTCTCTTCCTGTGTGTTCCTTTTCCCCTGGGGGGGGGGGGTTAGATTTTTCTTTCCTGGCAACAGCTCCTTGTTGGTTTTAGTTCGCCAACAGCAGCAGGCAGCAAATGCTTTGCACACCTTGAAACAATTTCTTTCACAGGCTACGCCATCGAACGAACCAGAGCAGCTGAGGTGCTGTCAGTGCGGAGGAGCTGGGTTTCTGCCTGCTTCAGGGGCATGAATCTGCCTAAATCCCATTGACCTCAGCAGGAGATGGTTAAATGTGTGTTTTGGATTTGGGGAAAAGTGGTGAAAGGCATAGGAGAGAATGGAGTCCTAAGGAGTGGGGACTTGGTGGTGAATTCTGAACTATGTTTTTCTAATTAAAAAAATAAATCCCTTAAAACACTGAGATAAAAATTTTCATTGTTTTTTAAAAAAATTCCACTAGTTTTGGACACATCCAGGCTTAAGAAGGATAACTTGTGCCCCAGGCATGCTGGGAGTCCAGAATACTGATTAGATCCCTGGAGTCAACCCCTCCAGGCTCCTCAGAATTACCACTCTTCACTCAAAGGACAATTTAGCTGTTGACTCCAGTCTGGACCAACCTGAATATTCCCGTGGAGTGAAGTTTGCGTTTGGACCTGGACAAACACGAAGGGTGAAAACTAAAAAATAAGTTGAAGGAAATCATGTTTTGTTGCCTGTGTTATTTCGCAGGGTTTCGGCACGTGGTCACTGTTGATAAGAGAAGAGGAAGAGGCTACCAGCATGACAGAAAAAGATCCTACAGGACAAAAGGCTTTGAATCGAAACATGTAGATTCCAATCTAGAAAACTTGAATATAAGCTATGTAGAACAAGGTAGGGGTGTCTTCATTTTGGACAGCCACCTAGGTGCCTTACATACAATATTTTAGGGCTAAAAGGGCTGTCAAGGTGCTTATCTCTACGTCCCTGTAGAAGCAATCACTGCATTTATGCAATGCCACAGCCTTGCCTTGCAGATGCATCGAAACAGCGTTGTTACTGTGCAATTGCAGAGCTGCCTTTTCTGCGTCCCTGTTGTAACTGATCTCCTCACCTGCCTGCCCGCCTGCCTGCCGGGCATTACCCCCTGGAAGATGACAGCAGCTTCACGCTGGCACTTACCTGGAGAAGCTCATTCTAATTTTCTGCTTATCTGCCAGAGGAGTGTGATCAAACACACTATTTGAAAGGTGTATTGGGGTTTCTAAGCCTCATGAAACACGGCAGAGGTTAACCCAGGCAACCGTCAGGCTGTAGTTGAAAATTGGCCTGCCTTCAGAGGATAAAAGAGCAGTGGGAGGGTCTCTTCAGGCAAACACAGCTAGCTACTGAATTGCTAAAAAACCTTGATCTTCAAGACACAGAAAGAAGGATCTTTCTGAACTTGGAAAAGGTTGGTAAACTGGAGGTTGACAGCGAAATGTTGGTGCCCCCCCACATAGAGGGGATGGGGACTGTGTTGCATGGATGCATTCCAGTTGGAGGAGAGCTTTGCTATGAGGGGATGCTCTCGGGTCAGGTGAAGACAGCGGGATTCTTGCAAACCAGATGGGTAAGTCAGCTCCTCAGAGCTGGATTTCAAATGAAACCTGGACCAGTTCATTATTCTGGGGTGGAACCAGGAATTTCCATGGCTTTGATCAAAATGGTACAAAAGTAATGGTTGTGGAGATGGCTTGCTTTGAAGTTTTGAATTTGAATTTTTAGAGAATCCAAAATGCAAACTAGAATAGGCTGAAATTTGTTTCAATAAAAACATTTTGTGAAAAAATAAATAAAAACACAAACAATGAAATCTCATGGAAAGAAAGGTGTTTTTAAAATACTGTTTCAAAGTTGATGGAAAATGTACATCACGTTTCAATTCATTTTCCTGATGAAAAGACAGTAAAACTCCTAAAATGAAAAACAGTAATGCTTTCACTGAAATGGGAATTGGCTTTTACACACCATGCTTTCTCTGATTTTTTTTTTATTATTATTTTTGCTTCAGGAGGAGGAATACAATACAGACTCTCTTGTGTACCTTATAACACAATGGTGTGAGGAACGAGATTAATACTTTCCTCCCTATTTTTGAACTTGCAAAAATCTTCAAAAATGTGAAGAAGCTCCCACTTATTCCCTGAACCTTCTTTTGGGGAAATCTTTCAACCTTCCAAATATTTTATTTCTGTAAAAATTCTCATGAGGGAAAGTTTTAACTGGATATTCATCTCATGCAAATGAAACATAAAATTACTTTGTACAAACACTGGTGATCAGCGACGGCTGACCTTAGCCCTGCTCTGTTCCTTTTAGGGAAACTGATTACTGTAACTGTGGTTATTGAGGAGGCAGGAGAAATATTTTAATGGAACTCCAGATGTGGTTTGTGTCTGTGTATGTGTGTGTGTCCACAGAAACATATATATATATAGGTACTAAATACTATATATATGTGTAAGTACGTACATGTATATATATAAAGTACATGGGTTTGTGTTTTCCAGATTACTGGGAACTCTTGATTCAAGACATCAACATTTGACTGCATCCTGCGAGAAGAATAGTTTACACACAGCTGAAGAATAGAGTCACTATTTAAACTGTAGTATTTTCTGTTTCGTGCCACTTTCATCTTGATGGACATTAATGTAACTTTCTTTTGCCAAGCTGAAGATAAACTGTTTGTCTTGCAGTCTCATTCCAAAATAGAGAAATGACTGTAAGTGCCTCACCCCTAAAAGGAACAGTATGTGATGAAACAGAATATGCCTGAACTTATATTTAATTTTGCTGACAAATGTCTTTTGAGTGACTGGCTGTTCCTCAGCTTCTTTTCCAGTCCTCTATTTTTATGAGGTTTTTTTTAATACTGGTCTTTCCACAAACTGGTGACACAATGTCATCTCAAGATTGGAATTGGTCAGAACATGTTTGATGAAATATATTTTAACGGAAATATGCTGCTTCTTGGATGCCAGAACATTTTGCAGAGGGGCTGGTGTTGATGAATGGGGAGTTTTCTACATCCTGGGATGAGGTCCCTGTTTATGTCTGATCTGAAAGCCTGATTGAGAACTTGATCTCTCTATCTCAGAAATAGACTTTTCAACACAATTCCACACCCTTCTATTTGAAAAGTTTTTGTTTTCATTTCAAGACCATAAGGAAAATTTGAAAAACCTGCACAGTTTTGGAATGGAGTTATTCCACGGTCATCCAGCCATCTCTGATTGAGACCTTGTCTCCCACAAATGACTGTGCCAGATTTCCAGAAAAGAGTGTAGGGCTACAGCCGTAGTTTTGTTCTTCAGAAGTACCTGTCAGTTTCATTGTAGCTTGAGCTTCAACACACTTTTCCTTTCCACTGAGGCGGCTACGAGCTGTTGGAGCAGACCACAAGCATGCGCCCAGCCAGAGCTGCGACTCGGCTCGTTGGCTCTGGGCTGCTGTTGCAGCCATTCTGGCTGGTTTCGGCAGTGTGACCGCTGCGGCTGGGTTGTTTAAAAACAAACAAACAAAAAAATAAAAAACAATCAAAAAAGTTTATAAAAGTTTGACTTCAAATTCCTGCACAAGGGTGACTTAATTGAAACCCACACCCAGTTGAACAGGGTTAGGCTGTGCCAAAGAGAGCCTCTGTGCCTGTTTCATTTGAAACCTATGGAGGGAAGATGGGTAGTTAAGCTGTGGTTTCCAGAAATGTCTCTGATGTGGAGTTAAACTTTTTTTGTTTTGAACTCTCGTTTTGTTAAATGAGTGTAATGTTACCTGTACAGCCAGAATCTTAATGACCTGTTTCTTGGTTTAAAGAGATGCAGTCACATACTCAAGCTTTGAGGCCGTGGTTGGAGATTAGGTAGATAAACTAAAAGCCTGACCAGCTCCCCTAATTAGACTTTGATTCTTGCAGTATATGCTGAACTTTACTGGTCGTGTTTCCACCCACTGAACTCTCAGGCCATTTCCCAACACACCTTGAACTTAAGAGTAAAACCTGAAATATCTTATCTGAAGTGTTTTTTCTTTGGATTCCTTGAAAGTCCTAGTCTTGATCTGGAAAAAAAAATACTTTTTTTTTTTTTAATTAAGGCATTCTTTGAAATTGTGAATAGTTTTGAAAAGTGTCTGTCCTGTTTGTCAAAGTGTTAACAGCAAATACTATGTTCTTCTTTGAAAAGCACAATGAAAAGCAGTAGGCACTTCTATCAAACTTCTCTTCCACAGAGGACTTTGCATTGCAATTCTCAGAAATACATAAAGGGTGAGTTCTCCAAGAACTCATAACTATTCAACCATATCAGGATTCCAATGTCTAAATACTCATTGAGGAGGTGGCCCTTGGAGAATGACGCATTGGTGTCTGTCTGACAGGCTGTGGGAGGTGGGCTCATGATGCCCCAGACCACTTCTGAAAATGGGACTTAGAGTGACTGAAGCAGCATAGGAAAATGGTCTGCAGACCTTTGGGAGGTTCCTTTTGTAGACCTTTGGAAATGCATCCTTGAGGATGATCTGTGCAAATGGTTTGACAGTGGTGGCTGTAAAATTGAGTCTGGTAGGTTGCATGTTTTTTACCGAGTTTAAACCATCTAACATGCATGCTCCACAGCTGGTGGACAGAAACCAGACAGGAGCTTATAGGGGATGTCACCAAGATGACTGCAGCCCATTAAGGGGAAAATATCCAACTCCACCTTTTCAAAGTAGGAATTTATCATTGTGCCTAGCCGTTATGGTGGGTGGTCTCTGTACTACAAATATGCTGTAGCCATTGGGAAGGTTTTCCCATCCCTCATAATTTTGTAGTGTTTACTTACCCTTGCTGCGACACTGCTATTGACTCTATAGTTGTAATTATAGCTAATAATTCAGTAATCCTGATGATATATTGCAACAAATTGACCAACAATTACATAGGGAACTGTATCGTGGCAGTCACGGGGGACTGCCTAGCATCAGACAACTTTAATTAGAGATGACTGATACCTTATCCAGCCTGCAGGGTGCAGAGGATGTTGAGTGCTAAATGCTAACATTCCTATTAATTTACATGATCTTAGGGGGTGGCAGTTTGCTAACTGTTCAAATAAAGGAATCTCCTTTTGCAAAAAAGGCTGGTTTGTGGTGCATGGAGGAACACCATTTCAGCTGCCGTTAGTTTTAGCTGAAATCAGCGGCATCCTGGATTGCCAAAATCAATAAGTTCTGTAAAGGAGGAGAGGAAGTGCCTGCAGAAGTGCCTGGCTCCTCTACAGTCACTAAGTTGAAATCTCTTCTTCCTGTAGTCAGAAAATATATTAAAATCCAGAATATATTTGTAGTAGTTAGAGTCAGTTACCCAAAGAAGAACTGCGTACATGGACTGCAGAGGAAAACTGCCCCTCTCCACCATAGCTTCCCCAAGAATGATGTTTCTATTTTGATGAAATGTGTGGCATGTGCTTTTTTCCAGTATACTAGTGAGATGCAACATGAGAAGCCCCTGGGATCACTGGGCTATTTGTAAGGGATCTGTAAACTACAAATTAGGAAAAGACAGTCCATATATTCTTTGCACAACCTACACATGTGTGAATTTCCAAATATGTCTTCTTTTGCTTTAGAAAATTTGCAGTTGTCCACAAGTGGAAATCACAGTTTGTGACAAACGCCGTAGCAAAGATCAACAGATACCTGCCTGTTGTGTGGAGGGCTGCCATTCAAGGTATTGCTGTGCTTTCTTCCACAGCACCCCTAATACAGGCATCACCATCATCCCTTTCTTCCTTTTAAATTGCTTTCCCATACGCAGCTGTACTGTAAAACCAGCCCCTCTGTAGTGGCTTCAGGGCAGTGGAAGAAATGCATTCAATTACATACACAAACATAACCATGAAAAGTTAAAATGGGTTCTGCTGGGTACCTTCTCACATACCTTTCTTATCTTGCTTGTTTTCTAAGCTTTGGGACAGGAGCCTTGTTTAAACATACGTTAGCGTAACACCCTAATTTTAAATGAGGACCTGTAGGCAGCAGTATAACATAAGTGTTAATACAATAACTTTGACTACAGACCTTAGCTGAACCCTAGAGCCATAGTTATTCCGCAGTACAAATATAGTCATTAGGGGTGATCCTTTGCTTGGATAAAATGCTTCCATTCAAAAGTAATGATAGTGTTTAAATTAATTAAGTTATAACTGAAGTTTTTCCATGATACTATCTTAGAATAATAATCTAGCAGTGGTACCCACAGCCTAATCAAAATCAGGCTTTGTGGTTTTAGGTGATGTACAAACACTTCTGTAGACCTGAGGTAAAAAAAAGTGGAGCATTTCTAAGGGAATTCAAACTCATCTTCTGAAGTAATTTTGCTACTTAGGACCAGCTTTTTCAAAGTATTTATGCATTGTTCCTTTCAACAGCAGCAAAGGGTAAATGATAAAAAGAGAGCTGCAAATTATAGGCAAGGATTTCAGCAAGTCTGAGGTAGTCGGGTGCACATCTGCAGCTATTCACACCTAGGTACTTTTAAAAATCTGAGCTTAGATACCTCCCTCACTTTTAAAAATGGGAATTAACACCACAAAGCCTAAGCATGAGCAGAGAAATGTGTGCCAGAATACCTTTAGAAAACAACTTTCAAAGGTATATTGTCACCTCCGGTTGTTAAAAAGCTGCATGGGAGAATTTGTTCTATAGGTTAGTTACAGAAGTAACTTGAAATACCCTGACAGGCAGCTGTCTGCTTAGCTGGCACGTTATTTAGAAAACCAGTGTGCTAAGCACACCATACTTGGTAGTTAGGCTCCTAAATCGCTGTTGAGATTTGTCTTTAGAGTTGCCCTGAAGCACCCGTACTGTACCTGAGAAAGGAATGCACAAAGAAACAGAGCTGTTAAAAGCAAATACTTATAACAAAACAGGGCTTTTTATGTTAAAAGAAACGGTACGTCTTGTGTAGCGTGCCTTCAAAATGTTAGAAGCTTCTCTGTCTGTCTGAAGCAGTCCTGTGAAGTGAACAGAAGGCGGAAGGAAAGCTCCTTAAAGGCTCAGGCTCGCTTTGAGCTTTCACTCGTAGAAATGTTTTTTGACTGGTGCCTTGTATAAATTAATTTAGTGTCACTTGTGCTGAAAGGACATGTTGGCTCTTGATCTTATTGCTCACAGGCACTTTTCTTTGTACACCAGAGAGACCAGAAAACATCCATCAAATGGCAGCATTTAAAAGAAAGAGGCAGAGAGGTCTCTCTCCTTCCTGCCTCTACTTTTCAGCCACAGGAGTTTCTGACCGTGCTGTCTTGCTGCTCCCCTCAGCTTCCCAGCACTGTCCTACAGTTCAGACCATCCCTAGGACCACTTTGCAATAGAGATGTACCGGGTTGAGATGAGATTTAATTAAGCTGGTGGAATCAGGAAGAGGGCTTGAGCATGACATACTTGAGGGATTTTTTACTGTGTCTGAACCAAGCCTGAGTTAATCTTGAGGCTAATTTGAGATCAAAAGCACAGACACTGTTTGAAATCTTATCTGAATCAGATTGCCAGATCATTTAAGGCAAACGTTAGGTAAAATCACTTCAATTACTCCAATCAGTCAGTCTTGGTAACTGAGATAGGGCTATTCAGATCAGGGGCTGATCTACTACTGTTAGATTAGGGTAGTAAATGTGGTGAATTAACTTGCATATATTTTCTTAATGCTATGGCTAGGCATCTGGAAAGCTAGCTCCTCTATTTCTGTGCCACACCATGGCTCACAAAGGCAGGGCTATTGTCCACAGGGTTCAGAGTTAGGCTTTGAGTTTTGACCCACCATCAGTTGGGCACAAAAACAATCCCACCTTTCCAGGGGCATTGCCTTTGCAAACAGAGTTATACCATTAGATAAAAAAATACCGTAACACTCTTTGTGATAGCAGAGAAGCCATAGGAGACATCCACTGTGATCTGAGATAGTTATTACTAATGTTTTAACTGAACCTATGGTGAAGTCAGATGCTGGCTGAAATCCTCACAAAATCAGCTCATTTGAAAATGCATCTGTGTATGAGGAGGTTGGCTTTGTTTCATCTGCAGTGGTTGGTGGTAGGAGGTAGATAGTTCTGATATTGGTTTACATGTACAGAATTTTGCAAAGTTTTTTTCTAGCAGAGCGTTATTGGTTGGGTTTTTTTCCTTTTTCATGATTGGTTTTGGCTTGCAGTTCCCATGGTTTAGAGTTCAGGTGGGGCAGCTGGAACTCAGGACTGGAAATCTGAGGCCACGTTTCTGGTTTCTGCTTTCCAGTGCCTGCCTCAAGTAAGCTCCCTGGGTACATCCCTGCCTCCCTTCTCAGACTGTAAATCGACTGTCAGAGCTTTTATCTGTCTTAAAAACGAGTTGAAGCCTTTGACTGATGACAGAAGTGAAAAGAGGTTTTAAGCTGTTTAGGACCTGTGCCTCTTATGACAATCTTTCTTTTTGATAATTCCCTCTCTTTCTTGGAGTAAGAAAAAAGTACAAAGAAAGCTGTTTAAGAAAAAACTGTTTGGTTCAGAAAAAAAATTTTGTTGCTCTGGATTTTTCTTTTCAGCTCTCAAAAATACAAACTTGTGGTTCAAGTGAGAGCCAGGCATGGGCATCTTCTTTTTCCTTGCTATGCATGCAGCTGTTTCTGCCCTTGCAGAAAGAACTACGTGCATTTTAAAAGAGAACGTGGGCCCAGTTCTGAGAGGTTCTTTGTGCAGCTCTGTGGAGGTACCTCAGCCCTTTCTGCAGAGCCCACTTTTGCAGGAGCCCTGAGCATGCTGGTGGGTTTATAGCATGCCCAAATGGCAGCTTAGAGTAAGGCCACGAGATTCATTCTCACTCACAACCTCAGACAGGGTCTGAATGCAGATGAAGGGCTGAGGCCCCAACCCACCAAGTCACCTCACTTGTAAAAGAGGCCGGAGGAATCAATAACATATGTAATTTACAGCATAGCAGTAATAGTGGAATTTTATAGTGGCTTTCAATTATAGCCTTGAAATTGATTTCTTTACCTTCTGTGCATTAAATATGCATAACACTTGCTGCAGTACAGGACTGGAGCAAGCCAAGTGATACATGTTAGATCCCAATACAGCAAACAAGTCTCAGTGTAATGTTGCCACCCATTTATTTTGGGTACCTATGGTATATGGTAAGCTCCCATGGCTCAAATATACTTGCCTGCCTTTCCACACATATTTCACAAGTTCACAAGCCATAGTTGTTAATAATACCAGCAAATTCTTGTTTTAAAAAAAAAAAGGCAGATTCTTTTGTAAATATAAGCAACATCTGTTTGTGATTGGGGAGGAGATTGGTATTGGAAATCATTCTGAGAGGTTTATAATGCCTCTGCTAAAATTGTATACAAAATCCCCTCTCGCTTCTGCCCCAAGGCCTAAAAAAATCTTTCTTTTTTCCCTTTGATATCCTGACACTTTCTTTAAGGAAAGCTCTACTAGAGAAAAGTGCTTAAGATCCAAGGGAAAACTTCTTATCTGTTGCCTCAAGCTACAGCTTTTACCTGCTTAACACCTGTAGTTTGATTGATAACACTTTACAAGATGTGATAAAGACACTTAATGCCATTAGCAATACTCACACACAAGTAATCTTTGCTCAGAGTTATGGGTTCAGTCACTACCAGTAGCAGTTTCTATTTTCTGCTGCAAGCTGATTTATCGGGGTGTGCAAACCTCACTTTGGACATGCAGTTCCAGTACAAATATGACCAAGCACATTCTTGTTTCATGATTAGATCTGCATGAGAATCAGGAGGCAGTGCCTCTCGTCGCTTTACGTTATGAAGTAGCTGTAGACAAACCTGTTGCTGTGAGATAGCAGTTGAGAGATTTGGTGCACAAGCTCAGCATGAAAAAAGTGTCCACTTATTTCCCTCTGTGAGATTCTTCTTCGATGTGACATACAGCCTGGTGAGATCCTCCACAGTTTTGCACACCAACCTTTGCGCACATTTTGGGGATGACTGACGCTCTTCCAATAGCACAACCCTGTGCTTCGTTCTGCAGTTTTCTTGGTTCACACCCCCACGCTTTCAGTGCTGAAGGAATGCCATACTGGCACACGGAGCATGGTTTTTCCCCAAACTAGCTTCTTGTGTGGTTACTGTTTGTTTTCACTAAATGAGTGCATGCTGCTCTGTAGTGGTGTAAATGAGTTTTTCCAGGTGCCAGGTAAAACATCAGAGGATCAAACTAATAAAAAAAAAAGAGATAAAAGAAAAAAAATAAAGAAAACCAACAACTAAGATCATCTTAATGTCCCCTGGGGCTGTACAGCCATACCAGTGGTGGGAAAAGGAAATTTTAGCTCCGTGGGCCTGGGAGAGAGGAATAGGCCAAACCTATAAGGACATACAGAAGTTGGGGGCTATCACTTGAACCACTGGTGTTTAAGGACGGTCCTGCCAGATGAGGCTTAATAGCATTTAACACCTACCATCCTACAGAGCAAGGCAGGGGAGGATCAGGTCCAGGTCCTCTGCATTTGCCAGGCTTGTTTCTACTTGGATCTTCTTCCAAAGTTGCACTGCTGTCTGTTCCTCCATAGTGTCAAATCCCACCGTCAGAAGAGTCCTTGCAACCACAGTGGTTGTCTGTAGAAGGCCACCCCACTCTGATCGGGTCCCAGGGTAAACTTCTTAAAGAAACAAGTGTTCCTACTCATTCCAGATGAAATGGTGGGTGCCAGCTGGCTGGAGCGCTGCCCGGGGAAGCAGACAGAGGTCTCCCTCCCATTACTCTTTTGCATCCCAGCTTCTTCAGTGTGACACAAAGAGGGACAATGTTTGTAAAGCCCTTCCTGACCACTCATTCTGCAGGGAAGTGTGTTTTAATTTTTTTTGTGTGTGTGTGTTATTTTTAAATATTAACATCAATGGTCTTCATAAGTGGCAGAAAGTGATGCCTTAGATACCTGTTCAAAAAGCAACTTTATTATGATCTCCTCAGCAGGACAGTTGTGCTTTTTATTTCTTCACTTCCATTGCAGAGAGTTGCTAATTAAAGATGTCATGTAGACCCACACAGGAAGGAAAGAATTTCACAAAATATCCTGTTTCCCACCCGTCGGATGGGAATAGAGTGGGGGGAGAGAGAATGAATCAAAGGATGAGCACAAGAATACCAAGTTAAAACTGCAATAGTGACAATAAGGGTTTGTTCTTTCCCCAGGAGCCTGTCCCAAGAAGGGATTCCTGGTGGGACATTTCCTGTTCACATTGCCGTCTTTCTCATGAGAATCCACTCTTAGACCCCATGCCTCCTTGTGGACTCTGACAGATGGTGGCATCCAACTGGACCCTGACTGGGCAAAGTAAGGAAGAGTCAACGACATGAGATGGTACTGGTGGTGCTGGAGTGTGATCCACAGCCAACACTCACGTTACAAGAACGGTAGCAAGAATAAAAACTATGTGATGGCTTGTGGCTATTCCAGATAAAAATAATGCAATGGGTCTCAAGAATGCAAAGACACTTCAAGAGCTTTTTTCCATTTTGGTTAATGCATATGAAATTATACTATGGGGTCCTGACCCTATGAAGAGATTTATTGAGAACTGTTAAGCACATCTGATGCTTATCAAGACTGTTTAGGAATAATCAAGGGCTATTTGGTACTCTGTACAGTTGATCTTGGAATAGTTGTTCTGCCAGTGGTGCTGGTGATCTCAACTGCTACTTCCATCCATCTTGAGTGAAGTACCCTCTATGAGAGTGTTTGAGAAAGCAATACTTGCTAAACAGATATTGTAAGGGTGCTACTGTAGCACGCTGCACCTATGTACTGGTACTCTGCATATCACGTAGAGAAACTGGAAACACTGGGAAGCTGAGATCCCCTGAAACCTGCCATTAGTGAAAAATCACACACTGTGGGTTTGGAAACCTTTGTCTTTAATTTGGTTACTCCTATAAATGCCAAAAGAAACCTATTCAGACAACAGTTGACCTTATGGAAAATATCCAAGATTACTGTGGCTTTGATAAAAGGAAGGCAAAGACTCTCTTCCTTAAGCTATCATCTCACTAGTAAAACCAACTTATTAACTAGATGTCTAACTCTGATTTTCAGAAGTTGGGTACACAGCTAGATGTGGAACACAAGTGAAAGGCCTGCCAAGACATTTCCACTGTGGAGGCAGATTAGGACATAAAATAATTACAGAAAGCATGCAAGGCATAAATAAGAAAAATTTAGGAGGTCTGGTATTGTCAATGTTTTTAAATACAAAAAAGTACCTCAAAAATCTAAGAAAGATGGACTACCCTACTCAATAGGACTCAATTACCAGATAGTCTTATAGAAATAATCTATAAGACACTGAGAAAAATTATTTCCTTTTTTCCCCTCAAGCAAAATGGCCACTTTTTGGAAGTACTTTTTATTCCTGGCAAGTTGGCAGAAACTTTACAGGGAATTGATAAGAGAATGGCAATGCAGTCTGGTACTCTTGGCCAGCAGGGGTGAAGCCTGCCTGGCTGAGTGCAGCCACTGAAGCCTGATAGTGCCACATGAATAAATGCAAAACCAGAGCCCTGTCCTGTCAGGGAATGCAAGGCCATGTTTCTCTGGAAAAGCCCTAGAGGCGATCTTGGAATGTTTCCTGTGAAACTAAATGTATGTTTGAATTCCTGCTTCTGTTAAAATGATACTCTATTCCCCTACATTTCACGAAAGTTTTTATGCATTATTAATCTTAGTTGATCCCAGCATTGGATAACAAATGCAGATGGTGGAAACTTGCCAGAGGCTGGATTTTCAAAAAACATCATCATATGCTGGGGTTTCCAGTTTTGTCCCTAATGACACTGGCCAGAAAACCATGGCCTTCGCAGGAGCAAAGACTTAGCCATGTACTTTTATAATAGCAGGTGTGTATTTGACTTTTTTTAGATGTCTAGTAGTCTGTTCGGAAGAAACTGGTAAAGATTAGAGAATACAAGTTTTCCTGGGGATACAAAACCGAAAACACTCAAAGGCACATACAGCATAAATTCTTACAATTTTCTGTGTATCTGAGGTGATTCAATATAACATTGCACAATGGCAGCAACACAGGTAAGACTGTAAGCTCGTTAAAATACATTTAGTTGCTCCCTATTACATCTTAAAGAAAAATCACAGGAAAACTAGCAGTTTAGATGAAAATGGATAGAGCTAACTCAGACAAAATGTTTCTTCTTCCAGAATTACTCTCCTGCCAGTGTTGTTCAGGAATGGTTGCAGAAGAGCTGTTTTATGATAACACCCTTGGAGATAAATCCATCAGTGGACAGATAAATATTTTCTTTCAATTTTCATTTCATTGGCTAAAGCAGAGGGAATATCATACTGTTCCTTGTCATATCTCTGAGTCGCCCATCAAGATCTCAAAATGCAAGAGAAGATGCCTGCGGGTTGTGAGAGGTGAGAGCAAACATTACTAAAGAGAAGTCCTAGAGACTGTGCTTCACAGTCACAGTGGCAAAATTCACATGTATGCTCCCGTATTTGAGTATTTTCAGTTCCAAATCCTACTCAGGAAATGTGGTTTTATTTCTGTGGGGTTTTTTAATTATTTTTTTATTTTCCTATTGACCGATTGTTACTTTTAACATGAAATCACTGTTTATATCATTCAGTAGTTTATCACCAAGAACACCTGTGTGGGAACTGAAGGCGATAAGGAAATTTCCAATACATCAATGTTTTCTATTAGCAAGGTGTGAGAACGTATAGAAGTCACTATCTGTCTCCTATTTAAGTAAGATAAGCGAATTATAAAAGGGGGTGTGTTCTACCTATGGTCAATATGTAAAATCCCACCTGAAGAGATAAACACTTGGAAACTGTAAATTAAATGTAAAAACAATGTCTCAAAAAGGTGCACGCAGGGATTTTATCATGCATTTGTGTTCCAGAGCAAATCTTGGTTTATTTTCTTTTTTTCTATAACAATTGTTAATGGCCATGCCACAATGAGGTATTCACTTATATCGCACTTCTTGGGAATTGTGTTTGGGCCGCTTCTGTCTTTTATACTGGATTAGTGCTTGCAAGGATGTATGGTTGAATACCAATGCAGGGAGAATCCTAAATCTAATAGAGTGGGTTTGGCCAAACAAATCCTGAGGGACTGTGCTGAGTTAACATGAGGGTTCATCTTTGTAACTTCACTGCAAGTACAGTGGAAAGGGGACTTGCCCTTTGAAAATATTCGTGTTTGAAAACATCCTGCACTGAGGATAATACAACTGAGCGGAAGGATGAACCTTGTGGGCAGCACTGGCCTGGGAATCAGGATACCTGTCATGAATTTTCAGCGCTTTTCCTTTGCCTCACAGATAAAAAGTGCCCAAATAGCGCTGAACTCAATAGCCTCAACTCTTTCGTGAATCTACGCGTTGCCTTCTTATTTTTGAGTTAACTGATAAAATACAAATGCCACTGTTATGATCTATGTGTCTCAGATTTTTAGACTGGAAGCTCCTCGACTAGTCTTGCTCTGTGCGTGTTACTGTGATAATGGAAGACTGATCTGCTCCACTTGAACTGATGTAGCTGGGTGCCTGTAGTGCGCCCTTCACGCAAACAGCTGAAAAAAGTTACATGCATAGAAACACTGTTGTCTAACCCGAGGCATTTTCCTACCTTCATATGCAAATATGTAGCCTGGTTTTGGATCTGTTGAACGCCTGGAGCATCTTGCCACTCTTTGAAGAGTTGGTTCTGCTTATCTTACTTTCTCGAAACTTCTCAGAGATCTGCTTTCCTCCTGCACGCAAGACTCCTCAGTGGCATGATGCAGATCTTTTAGCGTGCTAGCTCATCACTAGCTGGGCTTAGAAGACCTTGCCAGTCTTGCTTTGCATTGGTCAAGATTTATCACTGTAACTTGCTCCTTGACATACACTATACAGCAGTCATGTTTCCTGGGACACAAGACAACCAGGAGTTTTCACTGTCTTGGAGATCTTGACTCTGCTTTACTGATCAGCCCCGTTTTAAAGAAGCTCTGCCATCCTGCTCCTTTTCAGGTTCTTCTCACGGCTCTTTCTGTTTCCCAGGTGAGCCGCTCTCTTCTGGTACCAAACAAGACAAGCCTCCCTGGGTAAGCTTAGCTCTCTCTGCCCATGTTATGCAGCCTCCGTTGCTGGCAGCTGTTTTGCTATATGAAGGGACTTAAGTGTTGCTTCCACTGGACGGAAAAGAGTGGACTTGGCAAGCTCATTGGCTTAATGAGGTCTGCAAACTGTCTTTGAGTCCAAGACTCCCATGATGGCAATTGTTAGCACTTTTCAACACAGCAGTCTTTATATGGGGTAAAATATTCAAAAGTCCTTAAGTGAAGGCCAATAAGACCTAGCTATTAAAATAAATAAATAAATAAACCCTGGCCCCATAATTAACAGATGTTTGTGGTCCTGCAATAAGTGAAAATATTTTAACAGCACTTTGGTAGAAACCAAACGCTGAAGTAACCCTTTGGTTTAAAAGCAGCATAACTGTGTAGCCTGATGGGAAGGACTCCCTCCCTGAGAATAAGCAACCTCTGGGTTCAGGGAACATCTAATTACACAGGCAAACCGAAATATGACCAAACGGAGGGTGTTGGAAGCGCTTCCACCCCCAGCGCTGTCCCTTGGGGGAGCATCTCGCCTGTGGCAGGGTAACCTGCTCCTTTGGAGGCAGCTACTTCAAGCACTGGCACCTCATCTCATACCCCCACCCGTGGCTTCCACATTTGGGACAGCACAAAACAGGCAGTGTGGAGGAAAGCTGCCCAGCTGGAGGACTGTGTGGAAAGTCACAGCCTGTTTGTCCCCCTTAACCTAAGGGATGGTGAGTGGCATCCCCAGGGAGGAGAGACAGTGGCTTCAAACACCTCAGGAAGTCAAAGGATGTATTTCCTGCGTCCAGGCTACTGAATGAAAAGAACACCGCTTCTTGCTTTGTGAAATCTAGTCTTTTCATCTCCTTTGCTTTTACTACATGTGTCCAAAAATGAAGTGTTTCATTTTGGGGGTCAGAAGGGGCTTTTCAATGTAAAACAATGTTTTGTCTTTTTTTCATTTCATGTAATTTCATTTCATGTAAAAAAAAAAGGGGGGGGGTTGCATCGGTTTAATCCAAGGTTCCAAAATATTTCCAATTCAGCAGTCATGCTGGAAATAAATGCAATTATACATGCAGCCCTACTCACTTTGCACACACAGTAGCAGTACGGTGACACACAAATACATATATTTCATTTTGAGGCATTCATTTACACAGTGAAGTAGCAAGACTAAGTGTGGGAATATATGTTTCAAGTGCAGGGCCTGGATTTGTGAGCATATATGACGAACATAGATGATAGAAGTCAAGTACAAATCCCACTTAGATTTGAGTTCCTCCTCCTGTTAAAGCCTGCAGCTTGTGCAGTGGATCTGACTGTTGCTTGTTTTAATAGTAACAACCCTGTGTGGGTTGGAGTGAAAGCTTTCCAAAATACACCTCAGCTCTACTGACCCAACCAAGTATTAGACTGCTCTCTGCTGCAGGCTGTGGAGCTGTGGTGTAAAATGAGAGACGCATCTGTCCCTAGGTTGAGTAAATGAAACACAATTTATGGCAACAAAGGCTGTGGAGGCTAACTGGCCATCTCATTTATCCTTCTAAACATAAATGAAAATCACATGTAAAATATTATTAGTAAAACAACTGGCACCTTTGGTTATTTTAAGCCTGGACTCTGCCAAATGCAAATACAATAAATAATTTTAGAGAGAGAACTGGGTAGGCTAGTCCAAAATTTGGTTTAGTATTTTTTTTTATAGAGATGCCAAGACTGTTTGATCAGCATGGGAGAGCAATTTGTTGACTCACGAACCTAGCTCTCTCTGATTACTGCTTACATAGCACTTTGGAAAGGTTGGCCAAATACCTTCAAGTCAAGTACCTTGTTATTATGAACATGAGTGCCAATAACAAAGAAAAAATAGCCTACATGTCACTGAATAATAAATCATGGAGGCAAATAAATGGCTTTTCTAAGAAATGCTCTATTTACATTCTGTCACGTGACATGGCTTTGCTTATGCTCATGGACGTGATAACACTTAAAAGAATATTTCCTTTTCAGTGCAGCATCTTGGCATCAATCATCTTTGTGCAACTGCACATTCTGAGATCTGTTTGCAATCAGGCAAACGAAGCGGCAAGGGAGATTTAGCAGTAAGACCAATTTTAAGTGATGAAGCTGTATAGGTAAACATAGCTGGCCTTATTCTGCGGTCATAAACTACCTCCCTCACATGAGCCTTTGGCATAATTACTCATGCAGAACAGGTATTCATCCTCTCTAAGCACCACATGAATGAGGCCATGGTAAAGTTATGCAAAGGGAATATGTATCCAATCTGATAAGAAGTCCCTAATAATTGCTGGTATTTTCCATAATATTAGTTTAGGGCTAGAGCCACAAAAAAGGTTTAGGCATGTAAGCTCTGCCTAGCTGCCTCTGTAGGCATTTGCGGCCAATATTTAGATCCTCAAAACCCCTGTTCAGCTACTGCCTAACCCTGGAGGCGTCTGAAGTCTGCAAGTGCCTACATTCCTGCCAGTAAAATTCCTGAGGTGCCCGAAGGTCTGCTCCTGGGCATGCCTGGGACTGCCTCTGCTTTGTCTGTCGTCTTTTTTTTTCCCCCCTTCCCTTCCTGAGCTCAGTAAGTAGACACCCAGCTCATGTTTAGCCCCCGATGGCATCCACAAATGAGAACTCTGACAGACATGCTTTGAGAAGCCCCAATTTTCCCATGATCACAAAAAAAAAGAGTAGGTGGAAACAGTGGTTTCACCTCAGTCTAATCCATCCACGATAGGAGGAAACTTGAGTTCAGGTCCTCCCTCTGCCAGAGGGGAGACATATCCCCTCATTGCTGCACTCCAAGCAGGAGGCAAGGGTGGTTATCTAGTCTAGGGCATCAGGAGGTCTCCCCAGACAAAGCTGATGCTCTGTTGCAGGGGGTAGACCTGCCTCTCTTAGCTGGGCAAGGGGACATCCCCAGTGTCCAGCTGCCCAGCCAGCTGTGCCATTCGCCTGTCCCGGGGAACACCCCAGGGGTGCCAGGCTCAGCACCAGCTCCAGCAGGGAGGGCCTGGGAGCGCTGCAGCCTCGCCTTCCTCTGGCCTGGCAATCCGGGCATTTGGCAGGAGGCTTCGACTGCACTTCCAGGGGCAGCCGAACTGGCATGATCCCTTCCCGCTGCCAAAAAGGGGAAGCCCTGCTCCCTTGCCCCACACCCCTCGGTCACGAGCCCTGCCCTCTCTTGTGGCAGTTCTGGCATCGCTGGCCTCTGGCTGAGGCCATTCAACTTCCTGAAATGCCATAAAGATTTCTTTTTTTTCTTTTTTTACCCTCCTCTTGGCAGGTATAGCTTTCTGCAGGTTTAGTGAGTTATGTCATCCCATGAAGGGATCCAGCCATCCCCAGGGCTGCCTGGGAGGAAGCGGCGCAAGCAGCCCTGCTGGTGGTTACCAGCTGTTGGCAGCTCCAGCAAAGGCTCCATTCAGACATCAGAGAAAACTAAGCAAGAACTCTAACTGGTCTTTTTCTTTCTTTTTCACGGAAGCAGCTCAGTGGCTGATCTGCAAAACCAGCCCATGACCATCTTGTACAGGAGCTGATGTTCATGAGAAAAGGGACTGACTAAGGTACCCTACACCTTCAGGCCAACACGAGACCACTACTTCAGTGCTAACAAAGGGAAGAGGAATGGTGATTTCTTTCAGCAACACACATTACTTTTTTTTTTATCTTTTTAACTGCCTTCAGGTGACTTGTATGAAAGCAGGTGTGGCAACTGTGCTTCAGAGTAAAATAAATCATGTGAATGTAATGGAGGCATTTCCCACTTCTTGCTTTTCACTCTGTGACGATGAAAACTTGGGAGATCAACAACACAGCAAATGTGAAACATAGCAGGTAAGAGACCCAACAGAAGGCAAGTGAGATAAAGAGTAAGAGCATATCCGGGGCTGGGAAAGAGAAGGAAGAGCTCATGGCATTCCAGGTGCTTCCTGGGTTTAACACCCTACTGCTTTGCAGTAAGTGACCACCTCCACTATCTCTAGTTAAAAAAGCTAGAGAATCTCGCAGTTTTATTTGTGTCCTTACTGTTGGACTTTTAGGTAGGAGAATTCAGTCTGGACCTTGTCTAGCCTGGTCAAGTATAGCTGGGGACCAGCATCTAGCACACCCAGATGGAGCTCAAATGCCTTGCTGACTCAGATGTGGAACTGAGATTCACCGTTCTCAAAGCACCAGGACTCTCTGGAGGCACGTTGTCATGCACAGGTAGGTGGCTGCACAATTTCAAATCTGTCACTGATCTTTCTTTTATCTCAGCGCCAAAACATCAGGAGAAATATTGTCTGTGGCCATCCAGACTTGGATGAATTGTGCACGTACATGTGTCTGCCCGTATAGTTCCCAGTTCTTGCATGTATTCCACAACCATGGTTGCACTGGTAGCAGTAGGAGGTGAATCCACATCTTTCCAACACGTAGGCCAGTATCAAATATGTAGCAGAGGTGATGTTTGGGCAAGCAGCTGGGGCAATAAACTGGCATGACTGATGAGGTTTAAGTTAGACATCAGTGCCAAATGCACAGAATGCAAGTCTAAGGAAGGCAGGACTTGCACCTCGCACCTGCTGGTGGCTCCTTTCTTTAACGCCAGCTCAACTATGTGACATCCCAGATTTGGCCTCAAAAAGAAATATTTAATTCTCGTGCCTTTTCAGTCTGTGGTCCCCTCGCGTAAATATCGCGTGTCTTAATAGATGTACTACTGAATATCAGGGTAACACACCTAACTCCTTTTCTGTCTCATGTACGCCTACCTTAAGATTTTCTGTCAGTGGTGGATGCTGGACTGCCCCTTCTGCATGCCTGTGAATTCCTACAGCACCAGCAAAGGTGGAGCCCTAACCACCTGGGGGCAGGTCCTGATGCAAAATCCAGTATTGCAAAGGGCCATTAACAAGCAGTGTGCTATATCCAGTGAGGAAAAAAGCAAAACGCTTCACTACTTAAGTGTCTACTCCTTCCCACTTCCACAGTATGGCGAGTGAGCTTAAAATGTCTGGGATGCTTTGTTTTTTCCATATCTCACCCAATTTCAAGTATGGTATAAACCATGGGTTTTTATCAATCAAAGAATTAACTTTTGGATAAATAAATATCTAGCTTCCAGTGTTGTCAGCTTCTGCCTCTTACAACAGATTGAATTTGAGTCATGTATTATAGCAGGTCTCTGGTGTTCCTGCTCTTTCCCCCCACTTCTCCGCTCTCCTACTCGGTCTGTGAGAAAATGTGTCCTCCTGGTAGTGCCATATTAGAAAGGAGGGGTGAGTGTTTCCTGTCTAGTGGAGCTATCATCAAGTTTCAGTCCAAATAAAGCTGAAAAGGTCTGCAGATTGGGAGGCTTTTCTGGTGAGACTTGCTCTGTACATTTGTTTTTATAGTACTATGGTTGCCAATCAAAGAAGCGAGCAAGTCGCTGCTTAATCCAACGCAGACTAAACAGCAAGGGGACTGGTTATGGGAATTTGCTTACAAAGAGATTTCCTGTTCTGTTTGGAGGTCAGTCCCAGTAAAAATAAGATAGTGGAGGGATTTACTTGGCCCCTCAACATGTAAGTGTGGAAGTGATAATCCCAGTTTAGCATATGAAGAACATGGGCAAGAGTCTACCAAGTGCCCAAGGAGAGAGACTTTTTCTCAGTTACACTGAGGGAAGAGGTATCCTTTCAAACTGACAGACAATCCATGCCTTAGTTTTGTCTTGGTTGTCTTAGTCTTCAGGCCATAACAAGGGTGTAGATCCTTGAAAGACAAATTATGGCAGGTTATTCTTTTGCAATCATGTTGTCAATTTTCTCTCATAGCAATGAGCTAAACTGTTAGTACGCTTTACAGTCTCACTTGCTTTTAGCTGTCCTGAATTTTCATGTAAATGAGGGAGTAGTCACTCAAATAAAAATCCAATCTCTAGGTATAATTTTAGAGATTAGCTAGAACATCTAATTGCTTCATCTGATGCAATTGCACTCTTCCAAATGGGTAGACTGGAGCAGGTTTGTCATTTATGTGGCCTTGGGGAACTCCAGAATACGTTTCATGTAATCACAGCACCGTATTATGGTAAATGGTTGGAATGAAGCTGAGGTCAGGGGTCACAAACGTAGGATGCTCCTGGACAGCAGTGGTCCGTGTGTGAAGGAGCACAGCCTGGGAATGTTCTCCCTGAGGCAGTGAGAGTTTGCGCCTTCCATTACACTATGAGGAAGCTGAGCTGGAGCTGCTTTTCCAAAGGGGATTGAAAATGAACACCCTTGTCCTTCCTGCTTTGTGATAAAAGCCCTGCAAGAATAGCTGCCAAGGACAGTCAGATCGCATTAATTGTTTTTGCTTGGAAATGTCCTCTAGTTAACCAGTGGTGATTTGCATGCAAGTAAGCTGGTGCACTGGGAGGGGCTATTGCTAACAAACAGTATGGTTAACAAGTGATACAGTTGTTTGGCTTATTACTCGTTCACGTGCTTTCCCATTCCCTCTGAGGAAGGGAGCAAAGATGAGCTTTCCTACTGCCTGCTTCTGGGCTTGAGTACGTGTGGCCCAGGTGGAAACAGCAAGGACAAGAGCTGCAGATGAAGGGTTGGACATCAGTGAGAGCTGCAGTTCTTGGTGAATGGAGATGTTTACCGCAGTTACTCCTGGTTATGAGTTAACAGAGAGAAAGGAATTAGCAACACCGGTCAGTAAAGTCATAAGGGTCACAATTACAGCCACAGCCCCATCATCTCCATTTTACTCCTTACTCCCTCCTTCCATTTAGGAGCAAATGTACCAGCAGAGGAGTTGTGAATTACCAGAGTTCAGTCCGGTCAGAATTTAGCGCAACCTACATCACAGGTGAACCATTCCTATTAGATGTGCTACAGGCACAAGCAAGACCCCTGTTGTTCCCATCTGTTTCTGGCTGCTCTCTGCTTGTCCTCTGTGTTATGAAGCCCCATGCATTTTTCTTGTGCTGAATAGTGTTTTTTTGGGCCTGGTCCCCTATCTATCACTCTCCTAGCAGATCCTTTATCTTCGTTCTTAACGCGTATCCTAGAAATGTCTTCCTGCTTTTCTGGATGACTTTTGGTTGTGAAGTTATCAGATTCATCCTGACACTTGCCAGAGGTTTGTTCCATTAAATGCCTAACTATTTTCTTTCAGAAGCATACTGACACCTGTTTTTATCGTTGATGCATTTCCAGCCTTCACATCCATATATGAACATGGTAATACTGATCAAGTTGAAAATCTGTAATTTAGTTCTTAACATACAGACTTTTGATGAACCAATCTAGTTTACTATGGTAAATGCAGTTGTTGCCTTTTGTGACATTAAAATTCCTTCCACGTTTCAAGACTCACCCACTCAGACTTCTTACATAGGCTGGAGTTGGGATATGCCAAGGTTCTTCTTTTGGGCTGGGGTGTGTGGAAGTTATAACAGATTATTTCTTTTCCAAAAATATGTTGGATTCTTTTTTGCAACCCTGGTCAAAATCTTTGTCTCTACTTGTATGTACACCAAGTTGTCAAGCACATAAGTTGTATATTATTATACTCACTATTTCTCTGAGTCTCCTGGTGTAATAATTGTCAAATCACGTGATACTTGTGTTGTGTTCATCTGCACTTTGTCTTTACGGTGACATTGATGGCAAAGCCAAACAAGGGCAATGAGAGAAGACATCCTAGTTTGACAACAGGGTCTGTGCAGCATTTCTTTAATTGGTGAATTGAATCTTGATATAAAACTTTGCTCGTATCAATTATCTTTGCTTGTATACGTTAACTTGGTCAGTAAGTGCCGATTTCTGCAGTTATTTGTTTTACTAAATCTTCCATTTCTTTATTTGGATATGAGATACAGTGCTTCATAGTTCTGGGTGTTAATCTTGTTGTCTAAATCAATCCCTTTTTATGACATTGATCTGTTTGGCATCTCTTGAAAGCATTCTGCAGATTTCATAGTCTCATTCATCCTCACTTTAGGTTTCCTCATCTGAGAACAATTATAGTTTTAGCCAAATACACAATGCCTTCATGTGGAAAGAGCTGTGACATATCAATATTGACTACTGGTGGTAAATCTAACTGTAGTAACTCAGATTTATTAGTCATCTCTATTTGAAATTACTGCTTTAATGCTTTGTGCGCTAGCTTCTTGCTGTTAGTTTCCTTGGTGCTTCTTGGGCTGTTGGTATTTTAAGTTTGAGCTTCAATTTTGCCTCATGTTAATTAGAGTAATTTCCCAGTTCCTCTATAAACTTAGATATCCTGGAAAGCTGATTCAAATTTCCCTCTACAGCACAGGTCGGCTAATCTGGCTGGTAGCGGCTCTGCCTGGGGAATTCCATGTTCTCTGCTGGATACTGTTGTTTGGGAACATTTCTCTTCCAATTATGAAGCAGGGCACCAGCCCTAGTTCCACCAGCCTTCCCAAATTCTGATGGGGAAATAAAGGTTGTGCATGTCTTTGATTTTTCTCAGTTACTCCCTGTAGGTGGATACAGAATGTGGTTTTTTTGAACTCATCATTTTCTTGGTTTCGTGTTCATTTTTTTGGGAACTGTGTTTGATACCTATCTTGGAGCAATTGTTTACCGATTTGCTGTTGATCTGCAAGCAGTTTCTTTGCTTTGGAAATTATAAGCAACACTGCTTTGGAGGATAACCACTTATGGCTTCCAAAAGATATTGTTTCCAAAAAGAAACTATTATTTTAGAGTTTAAATTGTTTTCTGTCATCTCTGGCTCCCAATACCCAGCTATCCAAAACTAAAGATTTAGAGTGTGCATTAATTTCCTGTCATCACTTATGCTGCTTTTATAACTTCGCAATGCTTCTTATGTTCCGAAAATACATTTTCATAGTTTGTTGCACTACTTGTAAAGAACTTACTGATCTCTGCTTTCTACACATTTGCTGAGACTTGTTAGATGTGCTGGGACAAAATCCATTCCTCAAAATGACTAACTGATTTTATTTCTGTAGGGTTTTTGGATTGTTTAATTAAACAAACAAACAAACCCCCCAAAACCAAACAACAAAAAACAAACACAAAACTTCACCGTTGCTTCACTGTCACTTTGGAAAGATCTCAGGGTTTCCCATCTGCCCTCACTGCTGCGACCTTGGTCACTAGCCTACGAAGTGAGGTTACATTTTCATGTCTCCCTGTCTCCTGGCGGTGCTTGCCGGGGGAGTTGAGGACTATCTGAGGGTGCTGAGCCTCTACTCAGAACAGCTTGAGGCCCAAGAGGAGGCAAAAATGCTGATTTCAGCCCAGAGACACGGCTGGAACCTCCACCTAGCCACGGGCTGAGAAAGGGAGGCACCACCAGGCAGGGAAGGCAAATCCAAAGAGCACGGGAGGCACATGGAAGGGAGAGAGAAGGTTTCTGAGTGGGCATTTGAGGGTCACCCTGGCTCTTAGCAGAGGCCAGTCCACACCAGCTCTTCGAAGCAGAAGCTGGCAGAGGCACAGACGCCTTCCCCAGGTACAGTAGAGCCTCCCCAGGCGCTGCCCATCTCGCTGTCCGGCAGCAGTGCTCTTTGCTAAACCTAGCCCTCCGTCTTTACTCTTCCCTTACATGAAAGCTGTGACTGTACATATTAAATGGGTTGCTTCTGTTTATTTCTGCCTCGCTATGCCGTTGAACTTTGTCTTAAGCAAAATACAGTTCTGTGCAAACTAGCAATAAAACTGCAACCTCTGTACTCAATTTCTCCACAAGTGGCACAGTCTCTAGGACTTTACAGAATTTATTATGCTTTCTTCCATAAAGAACATTTTTACTTTTGACATTTTGTGTGCTTGAAGTAGCAAAATATTTCATGTGATGTTTGGGAGCAACAGTAGCTATGCAGTCTTTTTAAAAAAAATCTCTTTTGACAATCTCCATAAGCTTTCTAATATATTTACTTTGAAATTATTTTGGATTCACTATATGTTTCCTACAAATCAAAGCTGATACAAATCATGTGTTGTATTAAGCACTTGATCTCCCCCCAAAAAATACAGCTACTTTTTACTCAATGGCCTGTCCAAACAATGAATTAGTTTCTTCATTAACTGGATAACAAAGGCCAGCTACAACATATGTTTTTTTTCTTTTGAAGTGCTCTCTTAAAAAAAAAAAAAAAAAAAAAAAAAAAACCAGCTTACAGTCAGATGTTTACCAGTTAAAAAAAAAAGTTTCGTCTGAGTGAGATGTATCTAGGGAGTTTTAAAAGATTTTATTATTATTATCACTATTGTAAATTTAGTAACACGCAGAACCAGGAACCCCAGTAAAACTCTGAGATTAAGGAAACATGAAAAGCAGCATGTTCTTCTGTATGTAATTCTTCATCATTCCCTGACATCTATAATTTTAAAAAGTGCTGAAAATAATGGCCTTAGCTACTAATGAATGTTAGTGAATGCACATATTAAAGGTTTCGTTCTTTTGATCAGAATTTTAGTTGCACAGAGAAATAAGCAGAAATTTATACAGAAATTAATGGAATCCACACCGTTGTTTTAACTGTGGTTATAGAAAGTCAGAGTCATAGACACGAATTCTCTGTCAATTTTCAAAGGTCAATTAATCTGCCAGAGTGGGAAGATTTAATAATGGCATGATGTATGTTTTCAATATTACCTTTTGCCTCAGGATTAAAAAACATGCCACAGAAGACACACTGTCAGTATTGTAATGCCATAAGTAAGCAGCCTGTCAACAAGGGCATATTTTGTAATGTTCTGTGTACCTTAAGATGATGAAGATGCAAATGAGAAATAGTAGTTAATCAAATACGGATGTTATTCTGAATAAAATAGGATGTTAAAGGGCAACAGATTTTGGAACAGCTGTCCTGTGACACACAGTTATGAAATCAGAATGTGTTGAGCTAAGCCAGAAAAAAAAACCAGTTTCAAAAGTTTCCCACTATATTGTCAGAACGTGTTCTGCCACATCACTCCTGCAGGATTTCTGTACGTGGGCAACCCCATGTACAGATCCTGCCAAAGTGTTCTGGGACCTGGCTTATCTTCCACATAAGAAGGGACAGTGAAAAGATTATCTCCCTTAAGTTTAAAAAGGGAACAGTTAAAGGCATGTAAAATAGTAAGAGGTAGAAAAAAATTAAATCTAGTGCTCCTGTTCAGTCATTTTTAAGAGAAGAATTAGAGAACAGTTCACAGGCTTGAAAGGCAAGAAGTTTGAACTGCTAGAACACTTTCTGTTGTTCTTTTAAATAACATACAAAAATTATATTTTGAAAATACAGCCTTAATAAATTGTCTTACCATTGAACTGTGAGACAGATCAGTTATAATACTCTTAGAGCTGGTCACACCACTTAAAAGCAAAATAAATGCGTTGGGTAAGATATGAGTCAGACATTATCTGTTGAGCTGCTTGGATGGTGGAAAAGGGAGCTTTGGCAACAATTTCTTTGAAGAAAGCCTCTGATCGTTACGGATAAACCTGCTGGAGGGGAGGGGCTGTTCCACCACTAGGTAGCTGGGAAGAAGGTGACCTCAACAGCCCCTCAGCAGCTGGGGCAGCCCGAGTCGGGAAACGAGCTAAAGCATGGCAGATCTCATCGGTCGCCACGTGTATGTGTGCCCCCACCTGCCCCTAATTTGGCAGGATATGCCCCAACTGCACCAAGGGGCAACCCAAAAGAAGGCAGGTTCATGGTCCCAGAAACCCTCACCAAACACAGCGCTGAGACAGCCCAAAGAGGCCAGTCTTGGCTCGCTCTTCAGCTCATGGGGTAGTCAGAAGGCTTCTCCTAGAAACTACAGATCATTGAGGTAGAAAGAGGGAACAGCTCTGTCTGCAGCAGTTTGTTCTGACTCTACAAGTCTTCAGGTACTCTTTCTGCCCGCTTGTCCATCAGAAGTGCAGATGTGTGTGTCTGTATTCCCCTAATGGGCTGTCTTGTGTTGAAAGTTCCCAGAAGCTGTGTTCTGCAATATTCATGGTGCCTCCATGGACCTTACTTCTTCCATGGGAGAAGCTCAGGAAGTCCAGTATTTGGAGTCCTAAGAAATTTGAAGGTCAAACCACTCCGGACAGACCAGGAGGAAGGTAGGGAGGAGGTGCTACCCAGTCCACATTCAGGAGAAAAGGATGTTGTACCTCTTTTCAGCTCCCTTCAGTTTAGGTGTGATAAAACTGCTGAACCATACCTCAGTCTTCTCCAATGTGCCTCAAAAAAAAAAAAAAAAAAAAAAAAAGCCAAAAAAAAACCCCACAACAACAAAAGATAGGCCAAACTTTTATAAGTGACTGGAGTAAAAGATATTTCTAAATGAAAATAAAAGACATGATAGTGTCCAAAGATGTACTTTTAACCATTTTATTTGCA
This sequence comes from Chroicocephalus ridibundus, assembly GCF_963924245.1. Lineage (NCBI taxonomy): Eukaryota > Metazoa > Chordata > Aves > Charadriiformes > Laridae > Chroicocephalus > Chroicocephalus ridibundus. The sequence continues at coordinate 78,351,239 of NC_086285.1, read as the reverse complement.
GACCACTTTCTGACCATAGTGAAATCACATCTGGTTTAGGGAATACGTGTGTGTATATATATATTCAATATAGCCATTTTTCTCTCTTTCATTATTCATTTTTAAGTTGAAAATCTATATTATGAATGGAATAAAGGAATCCTAACATTATACTTTGGCAGCACTAAGTATAATTCACCTCTGACTTCTTTTAAGAAGCTTCTGTCTTTCCTTATAGGTGTTATTCATTGTGAGGAATTACACTTAATTTTAGGGAATAACTATGGATTTAACCACAACATACAGAAATTTTATGTGAAATTCTTCCTTTGTTTACCGTGGCATAACTTGTACTAACCTCAGTTAATGTGGAAAAAAAGAAATCAAGACTTATTTTAGAACTCATATCTGGATTTGGGATCTAAGTTTAGATGGGTGGAAGTCCTAATTTTTGAAGGAATTTATTTTGAAGCTACAGCTTTTGATTGGAGCTATGAGTTTAAATACCTTTCAAAGCTGTTAACTAATGGGACATGCTTTAAGTTGCACACTCAGGACCAGCCCTGAGGATAGCCTATTGGTCTCTCTTCCCACCTGAGCTCTCAAACTTCCCTCTTAATGTTTAAATACTAATTGGTGACTAAGCAGAAATTTTCACACTAAAGAGGTATAACAGAAAGCAAAGAATGGCTTTTTAAGTGAGGCAATACTGGCTCACCACGTGTTCAATAAAGAAAAAAGGTTTGACTGTTAAAAGATATATGCCTATAAAAATAGGATCAATAGAAAGTACACCTTCTCTCTCCCTTCCTCAAGAGATGAAAGACTGCACCATACATGAATGTAAAAGCCAAGAGACTTATAATTACAGCACTTATGGAAAGCAATTTGCCATCTGTTTTAATGCCATCCCTGTTAACAAATACTATTTTAATGTTAAAACCACTAGAGCTTCCTTTTTTATCATGTTATTCTTTACATCATGAAGCAGTCCCAAGCCCTTCTCTGATCCCTTTAGAAAGGATCATCACCTGCATTTACAGGTGGAGAAATTTCAGCAGAAGCTGTGTCAGTCAAGTAGTCACAGAGCAGGGCAGGGACAATGCCAGGAATGTGTCCTGGCTGAGTGGCCCCTTTCCTTCCCCCTCGTACTGGAGCACATGGCCTCCTTCACACACAACTGGTTGCATCTTCCTTGGAATAAAGGAATCCTAACATAATACTTTGGCAGTACTAAGTATAATTCAGCTCTGACTCCTTTTAAGAAGCTTCTGTCTTTCCTTATAGGTGTTACTCATTGTGAGGAATTAACTCTTAATTTTAGGGAATAACTCACAACATGGTTATGGCCGACCTGGGTAACAAAATTGCAGAGAAAGCCAAGTTTGCATACTACAAACGGTGTTTTGACCTTTGTCACAACCAGCAGTTCTTGTGGTGTGATAAAGCTCCTTTAATCATTTGGGCTGCATCTCTGTTGCCAAATAAAGTTGGGCCAGGGAGTGCATGTGAGCGCTGACCGTTGAGCATCTGTGCTGCTTAATTCTGAGTACGTTCCCTGGTCATTTTGGCCTTTGCCAAATGGTGTTCTCTAAGGCAATGCCTAGGCCTGGCACAGGGAAAGCATAGAGCAGAAACTGTGCCTGAGGGGACTACAGATAGGACTGAACCAAGTTTAGATCCTTCTTGCCAGGACATATCTCTGAGATCCAGTAGGCTTTGCACCTCCCAAAATCTCTGTCCTCATGCAACACGTACATCAGCCTCATATGATGGAAATACCATTCTGGTGGAACCGCACATTATTTCAGGCACACTGAACTGAACTGAAAAAAACACCCCAAAATTGTAGCTATGCCTTAGGGCCACCACTGTGCAAAGGAAAGGTGGGGTGGTGGGAAGGACAAAGGCCAAGTACTGTGGATGTAGCCAAACCAGGCCAGTTGGGCTCCAGGCCAGGAATACTCCCTGTGCCTCATTTATTTAGCAGTCTTGACATAGCCAGCGCAAATATACTCTTCCCACTTTAAAGTTTTACTGTCGTTAATTGCTACACTTTTTTAAAAATCTGATTCTTTAGACTTTGAAAATCCCTCTGCACCATGCCAGCAGACCTTTGCAGAAATCTGGGGGAAAATGAACCAAAGTTAATGTAAAACAATTAACCTCCCTTTCCTTTCAACCATGCGGTGTAGTTTGTGTCAGAGTTTCATTATTAAGTTTTTGCAATATTTTATTCAATATTAAATATTTTATTAATATTTTGCAAATATTTAAGTAAAAACAGAGAGTCAAATTTAATGTCTCCTGATCTGGAATGATAAAATATTCTAAGTATTTTTAAGTTTCTCTATTTTTATTCTTTTTTCCTGGCATTGCCAGAGTGTCTTTAAGATCTCAGTTCAGAAATATATTAAAACCTCAAAAAAGCCTATAGCAATTTCACTCTATTAACATGTAATTTAGAAATATCAATCTTCTTTCGTCATTCAGGCAAAGCATAGCCGTCATGCCATTGATTTATAGGTTGCAATGAATGCATGTCTCATAATAGAGAACCAGGGGTGTTGTGGAGCTGAGGTTTCCTCCTATTATCCAGAATGCATCTTGAGAAAAGCTGTTCCCGTGCTTACAAAATAGCTGCTGTTTCCAAGATAGGAGACGCTCATCTTCACCTTCTACTGAAAGGCAGAATTGCATCCAGCACGTAAGTCTGCCAGCATCTTAGTCTGGTAGTACGTTCATAAATCCTGCCCTCAAAAGCACATGCACGGGCTTGGTACTTATTGGAACCAATGAGTTACTCATGTCCATCTGAAGGTAACTGAGATTCTTTTCTGCGGGTTTGTTATTAGGAGCCAAAAAGGTTGCATGACCTAATGGGATTTTTTAAAATAGGTGGTGTTATAGAATTTCCTCATCCTTTTGCCCAAAATAGCCCGGTAGCTTCCTGAAACATGTTTTCACCGTTTGGGGTTTAAACCTTGCCTTATGCCCCACTGCTGGACCAGAAATATAGGTTTGACTGTTCAATCTTTTGGTGCCCCAAACATATGGTTAATGAAGCCTCAGAGTCGGTTGTAGATGAATGCTGAGGACTTCATAGACCTGAGCCCAAAGAAATATTAAAAAGCTGCCCAATCCAGCCAGTTTGGGGTATAGTTTGAGGTTTGGCATTCCCATAAAGAACTTTTAATGAAAACAAAGAATCTTTAATAGAAATATTTGGGAAGCCTGAAATATGCTTTAATCAATTGTAGCAATTTATAAGGGAATAAAAGTAAGTGAAAGTCTGGGTCTTATCACCAAAGATTCCAATTCCACAGAATTCAGTCTTGAAATCATGAGAATCCAGTTACCTCTGACACAAACCTGCCTGACCTGAACCAGTATGAAAATTTCAGTTATATTTTTATCACTTATATTTGTTTATCTAAATTTATTTGTTATTTCTATTAACTATTGTTTAAAAAAAACAGGCACACCAGTTCAAAAAAGCACAACAGAAGCCTTTTTTTTTTTTTTTTTCTCCAAATTAGTTCAATGCTAACATCTTTCACATAAAGGCACATGCTTAGGTGAAGACTGCTAAATCACATTAAGGATTAAAAGCAGTCTGTAATTTCACAACGAACAATATTAGCAATCACAGTTTAACATTTGTGGAATATATGAATCAGAAAGATTTTGTTTTTCTGTCAGACAAAATGTGCAGGAAAACTAATTTCTCTCCAAAATATCTTGGAGACAGAGCAATTTTTAAATAAGAATTAAAATGGCAAACTACTTCTCATTTTGTTTTTTCCTTTCAAATATGAACATTAAAGAAGAGCAGGTAGAAACAGTTTGTACATGTTTCAAAAAGATGTTACCGTGTTGTCTGGCACAGTAGGTGTGTTCTTTGTCGATTTACTTCTTGAATCTGGTCAATACTAAATGTCATAAAGGTGATGTTGAAAAAAGAAGAGAAAAGAAAGAGCATTAAGGATCTTTGCAATTGGTAACGCAAAAGGTTCTTTGCTTTGTAGCTTCATTGCAAAGCAAACATAAATATTTTTTTAGCAGTGCAATTACTCACTGCAACATCTTAAGCTCTCTACTTCTACCACAAGTCACTACATTTCCTACAAAAATTGGGCAGTGAAATCCTAGGGTTGGTGTTTTGCAGGAAGGCACTGTGGCTGATCAGCGTGTTGCCTTCTGGCCACAAATTTTCAAAGCCTGGAAAAGTTTCAGCTTGACAAATGCAACCCAGGACACTTGCACTCATTTCTCTAAACTGGCCTTTTTGTAAATGGCAAATTTATTTATGTGTAGGGAAGGTGCTAGGTTAGATTAGGGGCCATTTTGTGATTGCAGTGTTTTAGTCTGCTATGATGTACTTTTACATTAAGCCCAGATGTTATGTAGTAGATGTAATATAAATAAAATAAATGCGTTTCAGCTTGTCCAGTATTGGATTCCCTAAGCTCTGTGCAGATGCCTCGGCATAAAGAGCAAAATCCTTTTTGTGAAACGTGGTCACAATAAACAGGATTTTCAGAGGGCAAAATTATATTTAGCTTTCTTCTGGTGACTCTGAAGTGCACCAAGGACTCCCATCAGCTTCAGTGGAAGCAGAGTTAGGTCATCAGAGAGGATTTCTGATTAAATGATCTTAAAGCAGTAGCTGTTTTTTGTAACAGGGTTAACCTTTCTGCCTTTGGTCAGAACTGGCTGTCATACTCTGTTGAGTTGCCTGTCAGCAGTCTAAGGGCTGCTTGTTTTGTGGGATGTTCTGTGATACTTCAAAATAAAGTGCTATACCAACTCCGTTGCTTTGCTTCTCTTGGTTTTTAACCAGAAGCTCTGAAACAACGACTACCGCCCACGCGAACAAAGCTTTTCCTGAAAGCATTGCCCAGTTTTAAAGTTTGTTATCGTCCACCCCCTCTTGCATTCATCCTGGTGCCTGTATGGCCCTGTTGTGTATCTGGACACCTTGCAAGTGTTTGAAAATAGGAACAAACACAATATTTCTTCGGGTTGTCCTCAAACGTATCCCCAGTCAATGGAGGGTACAGGTGGGCACCAAGACCAGCTGCTCAGTTGACAATATGTATACTCAGAGTTTCCTCTGAATGAGCGTGGGTCAAAAAACAAGCCTGTGTCGGAATTCGAATATCATGAGGTTAGAGTGTGAGCGTCACTCCTGAGTAGCAGCAGTACTATTCCCCCAATTTAACAGAATCAGACTGCAGTGTTGATTCTCCTTTCCTAAAAAGCAAAGCAAAAGTACATATACTATCTCTTTCCTATCCTCATCAGTAAGGATCCCAAAATCCGGCATCCATCGTGAGTAGAGGTTCGATGCATTTTTTTCATCTGTGCTGTCAGTGGCCATAAACTGGAAAGTATCAAAGCTCTTGCTGAGTGTTTATGTTAGGTTCCCTCCATGCAAGCGGGGCGGCTCCTTTTGCTCCCTGGGTCAAGGTTAGTGTTTTGAAAGCTGAAGGCTATTATGACTTCTGGTTATACGTGGCTGGCTTGTAAGTGCGTTGTCTGCTTACACAGTACGTGGCTATGGAGTGAGCCAATTGCATCTTGCCCCAAATGTTTTCCAAGCACAGATTATGGAGGCCAAAACATTTTGGGGTTAAAAAAAGAAGGCCAACCTACTTTATAGAGCCCACTTAAGTGTTCCTCTCAATTCAGGTTCTAATAATTTGAATCCTTGATAAACATTGTGTAGAAACCACTTGAGGGGACAAAATGTATCAAGGTCTAGAGGCACAACTTGGAAAAACTCACTGCCCTTTTTTAATAATTCTAAAATATTTGAATGTCTCTGGAGGGCGCCATTTTAAATTCCTTCTTCTAGTCACTCAAGCTTTCATTCAAAGTCACATGAGTCAGAAGAATGATTTTGGAGACTCTGGAAATGTAATCATTATATCCGGAAGAATGGCTACAAAAGCGTGCTGCTAGTTTATGTAAGATACGAGACAGAACATTTTCAACGTGCCAGTTTGAGAATAATCTTGAAATAATGAATGGAACCTATTCTCATTGGTTTTTTTAATTATTATTATTATTATTTATAATTTTGATTAGCGTGTATGCCTGTCTAGTTGTAGTTAAAAAGGAGAAACCTGTTCCACGTGTACGAAATGCATTCAAGATCACCACGTCCAGGGCTGTGCAGATGAGATATGCATCCTGTGTGGTAGTTTCTAGTCTAACTTTAACATTAAAGTCATCTCTTCATGAAACACTGATGTTGTATCCTAGAATACCTCTTAGAATCCATGGTGCTTCATAAAAACATAGCAGTTCAGGGGCTATGAGACAGAATTTCAAGGGCAGCAGGTCTAAGTATTCTTTGTTTCTACCAGCAAGAATTTCTGCCTGTCCATGGTCTTGGAGCTGCTGACTGTCTAGATATTCATGGCAAGTATCTTAGTCAGTACTTTAGCGCTATTTTCCTGTTTCCTGTTTAAGATACTAACCCTCTGAAATGATGCTCAGGGCTTATGCCCGGTTTCATTTCATCTCTCAAATAATAAAGACCCAGGCTGTTTGAATTAATACAAACTGTCTTGGGTAAAATTAAAATAAAAACCTGACTTTCTTCTGCCCTAAAATAGTCTTTAGTTACGTTTTTATTTTACTTTACGTAGAACCCTATTTTGTTGAAGCTAATATAAAAGGAAACTGTTGCGGGGCAGACAAATTGCTGCCCCGTTCTTGTGCTGCAGGACTCCCCGCAGTGGCACTTGCAAGCTCTGGTTTCCCATTGTAACGGGGGCTGGGCAAGGGAACTGCATCATACAGCCTGAGCTTTGCTCTGCCTGGCTCCACCCGAGTAGGGCAGAGACTCTTTCCTCCTGCCCCTTCCCTTCTCCCCGGCAAATCCGCGCTTGTCGCTGTCGATATGAACCGTTGCATGCTGTGCCACAATGTCCCACCTATATGAAAGCATCGGAAGTGCCAGCACAGCAGAATTCACTTCTGTTGCTGTTAATAATGTTTTTTCATCTATTTAGCAGCGTGGCAGATAGATAGCTAGTCAAAGGGCAAATCAGAGGAGAAGAGGGCATTTTGGCATGGATTAAATTTGTCTGGGTTCATACGGTTCCTTATAAATTCAGGGTGAAAAAACAGCAATTCCTTTTGCTAGTTCAGTGGTCTTTGCAACATCATTCAGGCATTGAGGCTGTGAAGCTAGACATGGTACCATGGCCCCCTTGGAGAGGTGGGCTCCACCTTCTGGGACCTCAGCTTGAGCATCCACCACCGAAGCACCGTCAGATGGACTTAGCATTAGACACATCCAATTCCCAGCAAAGCACTTCAGCATGTGCTGAAGCACTTGGGTGAACAGGGAAGGATTATAAAGATTTTAGGTGTGTTTATGGACTCTGTTGAATCAGGTTGTTGTTTTCTATGTACTTGTTTTCTTTTATAAGAGGAGCACATAGGTGCCTCCTACTTTGTCTGTTCAGTTTGAGCCTGAGAGCCTTTTAGAGCTGGTGAGCACTCTTCCTTGCAGGAAGATTCAATATGAACAGCAAATGCAGAATGCTTTCAAAAATCAGATCTTTCCCCCCCCAAAATAATAAAACCAGCAGAAAAAGAGACGGCGTCTCTGAAAGCTTTTGTCTTTAATGTATAAAACGGAAACTGGAAACAAGAAATCCAGCAATCTCCACTCCTAATGTACCAACACAGTATCTCTGATTTCAGCTAGGCACAAATAAGCATGAGAGGACATAAGTTTCCTTGAAGCTGGCTTAGGATAGCAAGTGATTTATCACCATATTCAGGCAAAGTGGATTTGAATGAGCTTCCATGAGCTCAGTCATCCTTTGTGCTTAACTCAGGGCCTGCTGAGCTCAGGGGAAGCCTTACTGACCCTCACCAGGTCAGGTTCTCCTCCTATTAATGTTAATGGGAGTTTTGCCTGGATTTAACTCAGAGCAGGTTCAGGCACAGACTTATCACCTATAGGAAAACTCCCACACACATGTATACATCATACTATAAATACAATATAAATATTAGTGAGTGGTTTAATTTCAGTATATATTTCCCAGCTCCCAAACAATGGTCTCATAAGAAATAAGAATAAAAAGCCTTAATAAGAGACACATGGTTTTGTAAATATATAAATAACATGCTTAGTTAGTCTTCAGTTGTGTTTTAAGACTTGCCCTTTCTAGCACCCCAGTTTTCCAAGAATGTTTCTCGATTAAGTGAAAAGAAGGGTGGGGTGCAGCCCCGAAAGCTTTTGTCCACCACATCCGAGTGCTTTCCTCCATTTCAGTGGTAATCATGGGTCCCAGATGCTGAGCTGTATTGGATATGTTTCCCCAACAACAACATCTGGCTGCCTGGCAGAACCTCCCAGCCTGTTGCACTCACAGCTGTTAAGTCCCTCGGAGCTGCTTCATGCTCCAGTAGCAGCACAGCTTTGCTATTCTTGGTCTGTCTGGGCAACCACGTTCCCATGGATGCTGTTTGCCTTTGATCCTCGTGGCTTAGCTCTTGATCATTTTCTAGTTCTCTGCAGAAGTACAGATCTCTCGTCGAGCAGCAGTAAGGCAAAAAACATGCCAGCAGTCACCAGGTACATGCTGTAGTGTCCTTTTTGGTGGGGACTCACACCTCAGCCCTACTGATGGGGTCTTCAAACACTAGCACCACCTTGCCTTCCTAGAGTCCAGATTGCCTGGGTAAAGGCACAGCTCCTTACCCCAGCCCTGGGCAGCCACCAAGGGAGGGTCCCTTCGTTGGGATGCTGGGAAGCAGAGGTCAGTCCAAAACACGGCTTGTCTGAGGATTGTGGCTAGGAGCACTGACAGCGGCAACGGAAGGGAGGGAAGTAAGCCAGCAGCTTTTTTTAAAATACACACCCACGTATGTATGTATATTTGTGTGTGCGTGCATTGCTATCAGCTAACTGTGCACTTCTGTGGCCTCCTGAAGGCTTTGGGTCACCTGTGCTGTTGCCCCGAGTGAAAAAAAGAGAGTAGAATTGGCTGAAATTTTCCACTTCAGACATTGATCGGATTTTTGCCTTTGAAAGCTTCAGAGGTGCATTTGTAGCTTCTCTTTCCTCACCACCTCCTGTTTGCAGTGACCTGTAATGGGAGGGGAATATTGCAAGGAAAAGGAGCAGTGCTGGGTGCGGAAGAAAGGGTTAAGGGAGCTGAGGTCTGAGAGGGAAGGTGCAAGGGAGTTGGAAGCACAGCAGTGTGGAGAAGAGCCAACCGAGTTCTCCAGCAGAAGAAAAATCTCATAATTTTTGCTAGTAACGACTGACGTGTCTTGTACCGTGTTTGGAAATAGAGGCACATGGCAGGCAGCAGATAGGACGTGCTTTACCCTCGCAGCACTGCTGTGACCAAGCAGTTAAAATAAGAAAAACAAACTTTCTTCTTCAACCATTCAGACACTTCTGAAGCCTGTTACAAACCCTGTGCACAGCAGCCTTGTTGAAATCTTGCTCTGACACAAGTTTCTAGTCTGGCTCCAGTCCTCCAAAACACAAAGTCTGCCTAATTTTATTTGAAAAGTCCCTCAATTTTGAGCAATTTCTTATGCAAACAATGATTCCCAATAAAGTTTTGAAACTTCCCATGGAACACATCCTTATAAAAGTATTCTGGTCATGTCCCTTGCCTTTGATAGAAAAGACTATGGCTGTATAACAAAATACCAGTCTGATTGGGAACATATTTGAGCCAGCCCACGTGCTCGTATTAATCGGCACAACTCCACTGAGCTGGTATTAGAGAAATTAACCATTGTTTCAAAGTTTTGCCCGCTAGAGCATGAGATGCTCACGTTTTCTGCAGGGATCAAGAAACCTAAAGGTCATGATGTGCTGCTGGAAAATTGAAAGAAGGTGTTCACCGCCTTTGCTTTTATAGCTAGGTAGTACATAAACGTCCACACGTGTACATGTACAGACACACCAAATGGGGAATGGCTGTTGAGGAAGTTTGAATTTGCAAATATTACAGTGAGCTGGATGTAACTTTTACAAGTGGTGTTGCCCCACTCTTTACTTAGTGTCATTAGCTTTGAATTTATGCCCAATTTCAGCAGGTCAGTGCCTGACCCAGTTAACCCTGTCTTCATGTTGGCAATTGCTGCATTGATGGAATTATGCCCGTGAATTTTCTCCAGTCTTCTGCACATTGAGAAATTCTCTTTGTGGCATGGGCTGATTTAAGCTTAGATTGCAACCGTCACTCCTGGGGAAGAGGGAGAAATGTTTCTGAATTACACCCATTTTATGAGTGCTCACAAACAAAGCAAAACTTCATAATCTGGAGGTCATGTCTTGTTGTCGTGTTAACGTTGAAGGAAATAGTTCTACAACGATTACATGACTGGTTTTCTAGTTGAGACAGACTAAAACTATAACTGCGTTTTAGATAGATATGATATTGCTTCATCCTGTACAAACAAGCTGCATCGTGAGCAATGTTATATTCAGAGAAAGTAGGTATAGCTGAGAGCAGGGAAAAAGGCTGAACATGGCAAAGTTCATTATATTGCAAATATTATATTTAAAATGCTGTTGTATTTAATAATAAGAACAGATTGTATCACAGCAGGAGGGAATATATAAATGTTCTAAATTATGGTAAAACGTGCAAGTAAATTGTTTTTTCCAAGTGCAAGCAATTCTAGAGCTGGTCAGAAAATTAGAAAAACCTTTTTTTTTGTTGCGTTTGATTTATTTTTTTCAATTTGCTAGACTATCATAAGTATTAACTGTATTATTGTATTTGCTCTTCTCATTAAAAAATTGTTAGGCAAGAAATCCCTCTTTTAAAAAAAATTATGTAAGGCATAAAAATATATGTGGGGGTATGTTTATAAGCATATATTTTCTTTATATGAAAGCAAAAGCCAGATGAATATTAATTAAAATAGCCTGATTATTAAAATGCTCTAATTATTACCACAAACACTGGCCCTGGTTCAGGAAAGTGTTTAAATACATGCGGGTTTACTTTTTTTCAGTCTCAGGGACTTTCCTGGATTGTGGTATGTGTCCATAAGCATTCTTCCCAATTTCAGATCCTCTCCGTGAATTAGTGTTGGAAAAAAATCTCGTCTCCGCATGCAAAGAAACCCACGGTTTGTAATTCGTACAATACACAATTTCTGCATTCTGATTCTGCGACTCCTCACTCCGGGAAATATAAAACCGAGATATTTTCAGATTATGCAAAGTTGCACGTTTAACTCACTGTTGTTTTAACCCCCCTGGAAGCTTGAGGCTGAAGTCTGTTTCCTTGCTGCTGCAGAAGCTTTTCTTTTCTATTGTGTGAGCGTCCCGGGTTGTTATTGTAGGGTTGTGATCTCGGGCTGTTTGGCTAGCTGTGTTTCTGTTTGAGTTTTAGTTCAGTGAAGCATTTGATCTGAAACAAAACGAGCTGTATGTGAACTGAATTAAAAGCAGCTCGAATTTGTCGCCTGGCACCGCTATAGCCGTAACTTCTGGATACATTTTTGGGCATGGGGACACTTTCCCCACAGAATAACTTTACCGGTTGCTTCAGCCCGAAGAAATAGCCTGTAACGCATCTCTCACGGGAGTTTGAACATTAAAAAGTGAAACTGGCAGCGCTTGCTGGACCAGCTTGCAATCACGCCGCGCACAAACCGAAACCCTCGTGAGTGGATGCGCTCACATCATTATTAATTGCCGCCCTATTGCGGAAGGGAATATAAAGGACGCCCGCGTCCTCCGCTGCGGTGCCTCCGCGCACGCAACCAGCCGCAGAAACACCCACCCGGAAAGTTTCACCCCATTTCCACAAGCCGAGGGCTGGCTCAGGAAGAGCCGTTTCGGCCCGAAGGAGCCGGGCCGCTGCGCCTCCCGCCGGGGCCGGGGCCGGGGCCGGGGCCGGGGCGCGGAGCCCGCAGCGCTCCCGCCGCCGCCGTCGGGCGGTCGGGACTGACCCCTGGCGGCACCCCCGGCCTCGCACCCTGCCTCCCATACCGCCCCCGGCTGTCCCTCCCCATCCTCTGAAGCACTTCTAGAGCTCAGGCTCCCGCTTCAGGAAAGACGGCTTTGCATCCTTGCGTAGCTTTTCGTTGTCCTGATGGAAGTTTTCTTTTTAAACGCTCTAAAAAAAAAAAAAAAAAAGTTCGAGAACTTTTTGCATTTTAAAAGATATTTGCAATTTAAAAGAAATGAGTGCCTCTAAACCGTGTCGCAGAGAAGGCAGCGATGTAACAGCAGCGATGTCTGCTCTTAAAAATTCCTCTTACATAAACTCGATCATCGCCTTCTTTCAGGTTTTCTCTGAAAACGCAGCAAAAGCAAATATTCGTTGCTTTTCAGCACACCTAAGCTTTTTGACTCCCCAAAACAAAAGCTTTGCAGGTTTTCAACGGGTATTGGTTTCAGGGTTTTTTTTTTTTTTATGAACACAAAGGAAATGGTCAGTGGAAATTTTTCAAGAGAAAGGAACTGATTTTTGAGAGGTCCAAATTACTTGAATCAGACAGACATTTGGTGCCCAGAAAAGGAGGAGGCAAAGCAACAGAGCATAGAAGATGAAATAAAAAGGAAGAGAGGGAATTCAGAAAGAAGTGAAACACACCTCAATACTAAGATTTATTCTATAGGTGTATTCTGAGCAATCCTAAAGAAAGGATCTGATTCTGTCTCTTTTTTTTTTTTTTTCCTGAGTAAATCAGGAATTAGTGGAATTACCCTGTGTGTTACGTAGTGCTGATATCTGATATTATACAAGTGCTTGCAGATCCAGTCCTGCTTTGGTACCCAGGACCTGAACACATATTACACATATAGCGCTTGGTTTTGGTCTTGCATACACTAGCTTTGATGGATTTGCTGTATAACTTACATGATGTGTATATAAATGAAAGGAGAGTTAGGTCTGCTGTTTAGTTTTGTTTTTAATAGAGAAAATCTGTAGAACTTAACTGAAGCCAGTGGAATAACAGTGGATTTACACTGGTGAGCATAACAGCAGCAAGTTTCGTGTCCCGTGAAAAGCATTTCCGTGTTCTTTTTTTGATTTCCATTCAGGATTGCCAGGATACATATAGTATGTGTAAGGAAGCCTCCTCATCTGAATTAGCAGTGCCAAATTTGTTATGTTTCAGTCTCCCTCTGAGTTTGAAGGGACTTGCTGAAAAGGAAATCCCACAGTCTTGTCACAAGTATAAAGATAAGTAGCATTCCTACTGCATTCATGATCAAAGAGCTCAGTGCAGTTGTATTTCCACATTCTTATTTATCCTTTCAATGTATTCCAAGCTCTTTTCTTTTTTTTTTTTTTTTCAGTCTGAAAGTGTTGTATACTTTTCATGGGACCTTTCTGACCAATTCCCACTAAATCGGGAGGGTGAGGTGAACGTATCTGGCTACGTTACAACCTTCTCCTAGTGGGCCGTTTGCAAATCTCTGCATTTTTCAAATGAAATCTCTAATTGTGTTAGAACTGCAGCACCAAAGCTACCTGATTTCTGTGCTGAGTTTTCATGCTGCCACCGTTGCCTGTCTGACAAAGAAGTGATTACAGCAAAGCAGCGATGGGCTCAAACCACAGATTCTGATCCAGAGCCACGCTTTCTCAGCCCATGTAAGGCCAAGTCAGGTTTCCACCCCCTTGCTGATGCCACTGGAAAGCTTAAAGCATGTGGCCCACGTCCCTGTACAGAGTGCTATCCGCTTCTTGCGTGCTCTCCCATTCCCTGGCCAAAGTGCTCTAGGATGCTTTGTATCCACCTGCAAGTATCGCTGCTGGTTAGAGCGGTGTAGTTGGCTATAGAGTGAGGCTACCAGCCTTTAAGAGGAGAAGTAGGACTGTGTATATGTACCTACAGAGAGCTAAAACTATCCGAGAAAAGAAATCAAAACACCAAGCAGAGTTTTGCATTTTTTGATTCAGTTCTTCTGGCCTTTCAGTTGTTCTTCATGCCTTCTCGCCAGTTCTCTCATCACCAAGTGTCTCTGGAGTAATGAACTAAATAAGTAGTGTTATGTAGATGTAACCTAGAATTTGTCCTGAAACTATTTAAATGACTAAATTAGAAAAGCTTGTTTATTTGCAGCTGTACCTTTATAGGTTTTTTTATTGTTTGCTTAAGAGATGGAGGCAGACTCTCAGTTCCTGGGTCTTCAGTTATGGAGCTTCATTGTTTTCTTGGGCTATAATTTGTACTGAATGAGGATGAAATAGACCCTTTGGGTTCACTTCTGCCACGTCTCCTGGCTGGTGGGTTCCAGCTTGGTCCCTGTAAAGCGGGTAGGCTCTTATCTCAGACAGCACTTACGGGACATCACACTCGCATTGCACAGATATAAAGGCTGTCTTTGGGCACTAAAATTTCTGGGTTTATGACATCTCCCTGTCCTTTGAGTTTGAAGAATTATAACCTTTGATTTGTATTGCTATGAATTGTATTGCTGTGATTTGATTTTGCTTTATCAAGCAAGCTAAAATCATGTCTTTCATTAGGCTGTAGGCTGTAAACACCGTGCGATTTCATACCTGATGCAGACAGGGCTCTTTACCTTATGCAAGTCTAAAGCTGCATTAGCAGTATACTTGATTAGCAGAGGATGTAGTTGCACATAAGTAAGATGCCCTGCAGGTCCTTGTTAGGTTTTACTAAAAATCGGGTCTGATGAAGCTGTGCTTTGAGGGAATTGGAATCAAGGACAGAACCAGTTGTCTCTGCTCCTCGTTTTAACCAAGTCTTCAAATAGCACAACTTCTTTTTTCTTGTTCAGTCTTGTAAGCAGAAAAAGTATTTGGATCTTTAAAAAAATCCATTTCAGACATGATTAGGTGAGGATCTATGAGGTATGTTATGAAGAAGGTCAACCTTGGCTGACTGAGGTGATTCCCTCCTGGCCTTAAGAAGTGTGAGAAGTTGTGTGCTCCTACTGATCCCTGATGGTGTTGATGAATAAAGTTAATAGAATTTTTAATAAAAGATACAACCACTGGAACTGAATCCACCACTATTTTAAAACACGAAATAGATACTTACCTTATAAAGCCAGAAAGTGTTTGGTTGGTAGCCATGGCAATTTACAGGTGTTAAATTAGCCACAATGGGGCTGCCTAGTTCCCTGATGCAACAGAAATATTTTGAGACTTACAATGAAAAAAATTAATAAAGCCCTGCAATATAAAGACTATAAAGTTCAAACAAGAATGGGGAGTGCTAAGGTAGATCTGTATTTCTATGAAATTTCATAAAATGAGATTTTACACTGCGTAATACAACCTGCTGCTTCAACTGAAATGAGGGGCTTGGTTTGATATTTTCATTAAATGCAAAGTATTTGTGGATACTGGTGGCAATTAGGTGTTGCAAATGCAGTCATCCGTTTGAAACTGAGCGTATAAAAAGGTATTTTAATAAAAAATACAGTCACCTTGGTACCTGAATCTTATTCTTACTGTATTGTATGGCAGACACTCTATCCATTAGACTGCAGTCACAGGTTAACAGTAAGGGAAATTTCAAAGCATAGAATTAGCTACAGGAAAGCTCTCCTATTACTGAATGAATGCAATAAAGACACAGCAAAATTTACGAGGAAAAATTTAATAAAATATTGACTATAAAGGCTACAACCTTCTGTGTCTGGTCCATAGCTTATATCCAAATCTGTGCGTATCCAAAAGTCCATGCAAATTGGACTTAATTTACTTTGCTTTTTCCTTCTTCAGGAATATAAAGTGAGCACAATAATTTTCCTTTATTTTATCTATAAATGGTTTCCTAAATGGGAGCTTATTAAAAAGGAGGCAAGGTTAGGCTCTCCAGGATGTTGGAGTGATTACGTCTTGGCAGAACCAGAAGAGGCTGAGTCCAAGGGCCTGACTGTTTGTTAGCGTCTAGCCAACACCCTGGATTCCTAATCAGCCTAAGAAACGTATGGACAGTGACAAGTGGACTCTTTCCCAGCTTTGTTTTTGTCATTGCTGGCAACCGCCAACTGACATTTTTTGGTGCGTTGTTTGTCTTTGGCTGTGTAGAGGGCTATTGGGATTGCCATACCCAACTCTGCCAGGGATCCCCAAGTTTCTTTATATAAAAAAGTTACTTTCACTGTGATTTTTTCTATTGTGCAATAAGAGAGCCAAGAAGGGAGAGTTTCTAAGGGAGGCTGGGCCTTCTCTCCTTTTTCTCAGGAAGAGCTCAGAAGAGGTAGGGGACAAAAAAATGGCTGCTCTCCACACAGCTTTTAAGAACATAAATTTCCAATCCACAGACGCAAAACCTAAACCAGTTTCATGTTATGGCTCTTAGACCCACAATAAATTTAGCCAACTTTAGTTTGCCACTTGGTATGGCATCGCTTTTCCTATGGCATTGTGCGACTGTTCATCAGCGTGACTTGGACTGGAGCTGGTTTTGGAGAAGCGAGTTTGCCGGCTCCTACCTGTGTGCAGAGCGGCTCTCCAGCTTGCAGCTGTGCTGCAGTCTCCTCTGTCTCTCTTAGGAAGGGATACACCAGCATAACCTGTCAAGTACGCTATTGCAGAGACCCAAACCCCAACTCTGTGTAAACAGCAATATGCATTCACCTCTTGAGTGTTTGAGAGAATACATCTGAAGAGCAACATATCCATCCAAATTGTTCCAGAGAGGTCTGGGCTACGTTCCTATAAAGGCTCACGCTGGGTAAGAAGTTTTCTTGCCATCACATAGTTCTCTGGAGGACGTACAAAGCAGGAACCTCCATCTAGTTCATACCATCACAGGAGGAAATTTGCCAACGCGAGAGGGGATAACGCGTTAAGGGTAGTGGTAGCACTTTGTCATCCACGGGCCCAGGTTTCAACCTCGTCTTCCAGAAAAACCCCCTTGGAAGCCAAAGGCAATTTTTAGCCCAGGGGAGGCACTCAGTATGAAGTGTTTTGCACAGTTTTGTTTCTGCAATAGTTTATAGACGAATGGGGGAATAATGACAGGGGATGGTATATTACCAAAGTGTAGACAGGTCTGAACGCTTACTTCTGAGCCTTATCTGCTGTTTCCCTGCATCCTTGTCATCCTGCAACCCATGGTGGTCCACAGTGAGTTTGCCTGTATCCTCAGCCACTAGACAAAGTGACTTCTATTTACTTTAAAACCTGTGGTGTTGGTGTGCCAGCATTGTCAGCGACTCAGGCAGTGATTAAACACAGAAGTATTTTTCCCTACATTTATGAAACGTAAAGATATTTGTTTTGATTCCATCACTGTCACCTCATTAGGCACCAGGAAAGTTAGGTTATACATTGAATCAGTTTTGCACTTGGTTTTGTTTACTTTTCATAAATTAACATGGTAATTCACTGTAATAAAATTCTTCGTTTACACAAAGATATCAAAAGGCATCGTCCATTATTCTCCTTAATGTTACAGCTTTAGAATGTGAAGCGAAAAGCTCTGTTTATATTGCAGCTGGAGGGAGCACTTACCACAGAGCGTCACATCCCAGATACGCTCTGCTTTAAGAAGCAGCAGAAAAATGCCAAATAATGAAAAAAAAAAAAAAAAGAAAAAAAACCCAAACCTCACACATATAAAATAAAACCCCCAAAAAGCACCTCCTCCATTAAAACGTCTCCCATCTTACTGAATTACTTATCCTAAACTCTGTCTCCTTCCATTTACATTCCTTTTCCTTGGTCTAGCAAGCAGCAATGAGGTACAGTGCTATAGGCAAGAGAAGTCTGAGTCCTGCTGGCTGCAGTGTGCAAAAGGGCTGTCCGCAGTCATCAGAGCAAGAAACATCTGCAGTGAGGGCAGCACAGAACTTGGACAGACTGTGCGCTTTTATCATCGGCAAACCACTGATCCTTTACCATCCGAAGGCATGAAATGCCCTTCTCTCCCACTGTGCCTCAGCAGGTTTTGGATTCTGGGTGCCTTTTCCTACTGACCCAGATTGCTTGAGTTCCCTGAAGAGAAAATGGTTTGCACCGCCTCTAATGTCTGGTGCTACTTGGCGTTTGCCAATATGTTATTTCATTCTCTATAACTGGTGCTGGAATTGCAGGCCATAGATGAAATGATCCAGCTTACTCACTTCCCACATGTGGAAGTGAGGTATTGAAGGCAAAACAAAGCTTAGCTTAAGCTTCTGTTTCTTCTTTTCTCTCTCTTTCCTTTTTTAGGACTGTTTATGTTTGCGTGAGCTGCAGGGGAACTGGAAGTGCACTAGCTGATCCAGCAAGGCACAACCCCCCCCCCAAATATCTGTGTGTTTTATTTGTGTCTCCTCTGAACTTTGAGGGGGGGGGAGAAAGCAGTCAGAGAAAGGGAAGGATCTGATGGGTTAAAAATTCACTTTTGTGATGTGTGATAGCATTCTGGCCCGTACTTGCACCAGTCTCAGCTAATTTCATTCAATGGAGAACACGTGGTGGAGGAGATCCGGCCATGCTTTGCCATAGCGTACAACAGAAGCATCCACAAGAAGAGATCTTCTTCTCTGCAGTGAGCCCATGATGATTTTTAAACAAATATTCCTTACTGGGTATTAAAAAGGGCTTTCAACAGTGTTACTTTAAAAAACAGAAGGGACATTTTGAAAGACCATTTTTTTTGGACAGTTCAGAAAAATTTTGCAGAAGT
This sequence comes from Chroicocephalus ridibundus, assembly GCF_963924245.1. NCBI lineage: Eukaryota > Metazoa > Chordata > Aves > Charadriiformes > Laridae > Chroicocephalus > Chroicocephalus ridibundus. Next base: position 78,332,636 of record NC_086285.1, on the reverse strand, counting down.
TTTATGAGCATGTATGGAACATATACTGTTAGGAATACGTCAAAAAATCTTGCAGGTTTAATTTTTGGGATTAAAGAATACACATTATGGCATTTAGAAATAGGCTACCAATTAAACCTTTCATCTAAAAGATACAAAAATCATGTCTCTTGTGTGCTGATGGATGACATGATGACAAACTGTAAATTTTATTAACTTTAATATCATCACTCATTCAAGATGAGGGGCAATAAATTAACTATGTTCTGGAAATCAGCAAGGTACAGAAAGATTTATCGTACCATTTCCAAGATGTGGTTTGTGGAGCTCTGGTTGTACCTCAATTACTTGCTGGTGGTCTTCACCCGACACACTGGGTTACAGTGGCTGTCATGCAGGATGGATCTAACTCCTACTGTAGGCAGAAGCGGACACAGTGGATGTAGCGGACCGACCTAAGTCCTGCAGTGGAGGCAGTCACCACAGCCTTCAGCGCAGGCAAGTGGTTGAACTGCGACAAGGAGGGTGGTCGCTACCAACAGATCTGAGATCTTCCGCCAAGTTAGGAAAAACACAGAGCGAGAAGTACTGGGATAACAGGGAGCAACCATATGCAGGGAAAGCTCTCAGCACAGGAAAGGGGTTAGTGTTTTGGCAACCTTTCCTTGTGGAAGGAGCCTCCCCACCCCAAGGTTCGTGTCCCCAGGCTGGCCAGGGGCATGTTAGCAGGTGGCTGGAGCTGTCCTCCTCCACCCAGGTGGTCCCCCTCTGCTCTACCACTTCCAGAGAGACTCCTCTTGCCATGAGGGCTTCTCGTTGGACTTGATCCCGAATCCACACAGTTTATGGAAAGATTCCTGCTAAGGTCAATTGCTTGGTTTTAGTCACTGCACGGAGGCACTCTTGAATTTCAGGAGTTCAGAGTAGGGTCCTGAGCCTCCACCAGGTGTCAAGAGAGGTGAGGGGGACGGTGACAGGCATGGTAATGCCTGTGAAGGGCCAGAGTTGGTTGAACTCGTTGTCTACCTTCCCCCTCCCGCATTTTAGGGATTTTTATGGAAAACACATTTGTAATGTATTCGATTGCATCTATGCAGGGGAGAATTAGATTGGCATAAAGGTAAACAACTGGCAAATTATTCATAACTCAAAATCTGCCCAATGTCTTTTTGTTCCAAAACTTTAGAAATTAGAGACTGCTCACCAGATGTTATAAAAGAAATTACTAATTTAACTGCTAAACTGCTAAAAGGCTCACTCTGGTAATATTTTCCTGCAGAAAATGTCTGTGTCTTGTTAAATGTTTATTGAATACTGTAATTATATTACATTTGCTGTTAAACGATATTGACATTTTTGAATAAAAAGGGGTTTTTTTTGTTGTTTTTTTTTAATCCAGGCAGGATCTATAATGTGAACATCTGGTTGCAACCTAATGTGTGGCATTGAAACAAAAAAAAAAATCTCCCCACTCTCAAAGAAAAAAGCTTTCTGCCAATGTTTTTCTCTGTGTATTATTTTTTCAAAGTAGCTCCGGCTTTTGTCGCACCAGCTATGATTAAGTACCAGGACTTTCTCGCTATCAGCATATGTTTAAAGGCAAGTAACCAGCAAAGCTTCAGCAAGCTGATGGCTGGTGAAAAAAGGATATATTTAGCAATGAAACAGCTGTTTCTTGAGCAATAACCCAGCTGTTTGGCTTGGAGAATACCTGTTAGAGTTATTAATCATATTAAAAAGTAGAAAAAGAAAACCCTGACTCTGGAAGGCACGAAACAGACATTTTAAGGGCTTTTTTTTAATAAGAAGGTGGCTGTGTCACTATAAGGAGTGTAAGAAAAAGAAAAGGGGGTGAAAGGGTTGGAAATCTTTTAGAAGTCTGTAGATATTTGAATAGATGCGCTAAATATTGCTACCAGCTATCAATCAGGTTTCTTTTCCTCATTTAGTGAGGAAATACTTGCAAAATGCTTTGTATCATAGTGTTTTCCGTATCCATTCCTTCCCCTAAATCTTTCTGTTGAATTACTGGGAAGGGTTCAGATGTGATGTTGGGCTAACGCCACCACCCAGCATACATTTATTTTGTCCCATTTCCCATTGGGTAATGGAAGACAGAAATTTGGCTCCCTTTGGCCTTGGGACCTATCCATAACTCAAAGAATGCGATTTCTACTGGAGGCTAGAGTAAGGAATACGTATAAAATTCTACCATCTAGCTGGAATGTTAAAGACAGACTTTCTTTTATAGGGTTTCCCCGTCACGCAGTAGATTTAATCAAGAGAACCAGTCAATTACTGTATGCTTGTGCCAAGCAGACGCGATACACAACTCAAGTATTTAAATTGCAACTTGCGCTATAAAGGTGTTGCTGACTGGGAACATCTTCAAAAGCAAAAGTTTCTTTGTATGTAGATAGGACCGAATCCTGACTGCTGTATATGCATAAAAAGTAATTCTAGTGGCTCCATTGTTATTCCAGGTGGTCCTACACTGCACAGCTGGAACTACCACAAGGAAGACCTATGTATGTAGAAAGCACATGCTCTTTGGACAATGTATTAATTCACTAAAAAGTGGACAGATACATTTCTTTTGGCTAGGTTTCGAGAATTTTCTGACTTGGAGTATTTCGGTTTTCTTTTGCTTTATGTCTCTTTAAAGAATAAGTAAATAGAATAAAACTCAGATCTTTTAAATGTCTTGGACCTGAGCTACTTTTTTCAGCTGGAACTGAACACTGCAGGTTTTTTTAAGCAGAATGTAATATTTTGACCTGTCAAAATGAAATGTTTCATTTACGGTAATCTGAATCAGAGAATAAAGACAATCTAGTTAAGGTATACTTTTTTATTTATATCTTCAAATTTTATATAACCGTCCATATGAACAGAAATGTATCTGTCAACAACGAAAATAGCTCAGACTTCCATCAAAGAATTAATTCATGCATTGAAGGCTACATGGAGTATCATAGCTAAAGTCTGCTCCCATTTATCGTGGTTTACATTTTTTGTATTGGAGTAATCTGCCTGATGTACTGCAGAATAACTGGAGGGCCTGGCACCGTTCCCTCCCAGCCTCACATGATACGGGATGAAGGTGCACGCGTTTGCCCTGGGGCTGGACACACATCCCTTGCCTCACTTGATATAAGCTTACCTTTCACCTTGCAATCCTGTGACTCCTCCACACTTGAGAAGGTTTTGGGAAGGAGGCAATTAGGAGAGCACGTATTGAGCCCTCTTTTGGCCACCACCAGCATTAACCTGTCAGTGGCTCCATGGCATCTAGCAGATATATCGCTTCAGCAGCCAAGTATATGATAAAAATGTACCTGGGCTCAGTAAATACTATGCTAAGATATTGTGTCCATATGCACACAAACAGCTCAGTAAGACAAATCAGCACTAATACTAGGATAATTTTATAGATCAATGGAATCATTATAGCTTGCAAAAGGTATTTGTCTTTTCAGATTCTCCTTTTCCCCCGGATCAACACCATGCCCTAGCTCGCAGTTGTATTTTCACTGCAAGGGTTTGTTGCAACCCAAAGAGAAGACAAAACTTGCATTGCAGGCGATGCAAAGGCCCCTCTTAATTTCAAGCATGTGGCTGCTTGGAGTTTAAATCCTTATATTCAGGATGCTAAAGAGTAGCAGTTTATCCCGTAGTGATTTGTACACACTGGCATTATACTACCTCACATAAAGCTAACATAAATGAGCCAGGGAAAAGGGTGCCATAGAAAAGATAGCAGTCCATGAGGACTAAAGCTTGTCTCCATCGCACAGTGTGGTGTTCCACATCCCCTTTCAGGGTCGTACGGTTTCATCTGAGGCCATGGGCCCCTGCTGCAGAGAAGTGAGGCGGGCACACGCTTTCACAGTGGGTACCAGAGGTCCTGGCGCAGTGTGAGTCTCCTCCTGGCTTCTAGAAAGGCTGTCAGCTACAGGAATAGCAAAATTAGTTTCAAGGTACCACCGATAGCAACAGGTCTAGAATGTTGTCCATTTTTTTCTCTCAATTAAAAATTAAGAAAAGAATTAAGAAAATTAAATGCTGGGTATAGTTTAACACTGTAGACTGTTTCTATGGCTCTAAACAGGGTACGGGAGCATAAGTGGTTTGGAAAGATGGCATCCCTTTCTCTGCAGGTAGGTGTCCGTCAGTGCTGATATTGCACAACGTTTTTCCTGGGACGACAGTGGAATTTGAAAAGTGGTTTGTAAACTGAAATTTATCATGCCGAGGGCTTACCAGAGGAGTTTTGACAGCCACCTAGGATTGAATGGTCTTAATGATAAAGGTAACTTCTGAGATACTGCAAAGCTTCCTGGCTTCTTCAGCCAGGGAACTGAACTACCAAGTTCCTAGAGACTCTCATCTGATGCCTCTGGCGGGGCAAGAGAGAGGTGTGAAGTGGCAGGTCTGCAGTCCAAGCATGCTGACTGGATGCGCAGCAGTGGTATGCTGATTGATAAGATGTGAAGCAGATGGCATCACATCATTGCTGCCTTAGGTTTCCGTCCTCCGTATTTCATAAAACTAAGAGGAACACCGTTGTTTGCGAAATATTGAATTGGATTGAAACTGGCCTGGGAGTTACTGGGATAGAGGGAAGAAGGAGGTTCTGACCAGACAGATAGCTCATCCCAGAAGCTTCATTGCTTTAGGATGCCTGTCTAAAAATACTGCTCTAATTTCAATGACATGTAATAAAGACATATGTAGATACAACTTACACAACTCCATAATTTCTTGATGGATTTTTAGAGGTATAGGGAAAGATTCCATGTAAATTATCTTCATATAAATTATATTATTATTAAACTATTAATCATTATCATAATTATTGTATCATAATTGCATTTCTGTGTGCATATAATTATATTCATATATATGGATACACACGTACATGCACACTATAGATGTGTGTGCATATATTTCACAGAGAGATAAACAGAAAAATCTTGCTAATATTATCTACCTAAAAATGTTTTAAAAAAGAAAAAAAGAACTTAATTGGCTAAGTGTAATCCCTGAGAAAATTCATTGTTTGTTGTTTCTGAGCCTTCTTCACTATTCTGGAGCAAATGTAGATGTCCATTTTTGGGGAGATGATATGGTGTGTAAAAAAATTCTCAAGAACTTTTTAACCAGCCAAATCATTGCTGTGAGCTATCCCAATGAGCCAAAGGAAAATTAAGACATTTGCCAGTATGTGAAACAAATTTGATAAATATCCTGCCACAGTTCCCAAAAGAACCCTTCCCTAGGGCTGTTCAGTCTTCCTCATCCATCATATGGAAAACCACAAGCATATATTGTGACATATAGCTCTTTGCTCCTCGTGGGATGGGTCTCAGAACCAGAGGGGAGTGTCTGTTCTCATCTCCCATCCCGAAGCTGGATACTCCGCAATTGTCTGCCTACATGCCAGTCTATCAACTGACAAATAGTAAAAATGTTAATAGTTATTGTCGTAACATAATAGATATTTTCATCATTTGTAAAATGCCATCTTTTTGAAGTTAGGCATTCCAGAAACTTAGCACTATATTAATCCATGAGAGAGAAAAAAAAAATTATTAATTTATCTGTAGTTTTAGCCCCTTTTTGTCCACATATTTCCAGGTGGATCACTGTTGAAATGTCATTTTGCAAAACTTTTTATTTGTCCATTGATTTCTAATGCACAGCATTTGCTATTACCTTCTTTCTCATTCACTGTTTCTGGTTGGTTGAGAGCACTGTTTCTATTGCCTGCCTGGATCAGACCCCAAGAATTTCTTGTGAAATACTCATGAACACATCTCTGTTAATTACATTAGAATGGGAACAGAACAGTCTCCAAACGGTGTATATTTATTTTTAAAAGACTGTACCTTAGTAGCATTTATTAAATCTCTGCTCCCTCATCTAAATTCTAACAACATTTCATTAGTGTTCCTATTTATTTATTTTCTTTTACAGAGAAAGGATACAAAGTTAGGCTTCGGGACCCAAAGCTTTGTTCTATATACAGTTACTAAGTGCAGATGAACCCACAGAAAAATATACGAGAAAACAGAAGGTGCCAACTGTTAGGAGCTTTTTTTGCTTGGATAGTTTTTATTCAGATCTGTTTCTCTTGTCATGAAGAATTCACACGTGCTTGCTTGAGCAATGCCATCTGCAGGCTTTCTAAAGACAGTGATTTTTGTTCTTTCAGGTCTTCATTCTTCAAAGACTTAAATCCATCCTAAATGTTACGCTTTGAGGTTGGTTCCATTGATTTAAACAGGACTACCTACCAGTCAAAGAGGTAAGCAGTGGGCTTGCAGAGAAAAGACCCTGTTTGCCATCCTTTGCCAACAATGTGTTGCCAACATTCGCAACAGACAGATACAACGTGCCATACAAACGTGTATTGACCAGCAAGGTGTTTGTCTGCCTCCTGACTTCCCACTGCTGGCATAAAAATCCCATCAAAAGCAGCCTGTCATGCATGGCACTCAGAAAAGAGGGGAAAAAAAAAAGTCCTGAACCCTTCAGCCTCTGGGCACAGCAATCCCCAAACTTCTTCAGAATCAGGAATCGTAAATGGGGACTCCTCTTGAACGGTGCAGGTGACAGACAGGTTCCGTGCCTCTTTCTCCCGGTAAGCCTATACACAAGGGGGTCAGCTACTGTAACTGTGTAGTTCAGCTCTTTGCATGGTTTAGCTTGATGTAATTAAGGATGTTTTATTCTTTTTACCTGAAGAGTGATTGCATGCTCTAAATCTTGTCTATTTTTTCAACTGTTTTCATTAGTCTAATAAAAGACAATACCTTTTTCTACACACCTGGCCTTGGTTATACCATTAGACCATCATAGCTACAACAGTACTTATAAAACATGATGCATCTAAAAAATAACACATCCATTTTTTTCTTTTAATTTTCTTATAAAGTTGAAGTGCAATGTCAACATTTTTAGAATCCATGAGTACCATGAGCAAAAGCGGGATGTAGAAATGCTGGTGGTCTGATCCCTAATTGGTTTAAAAGGCAATAAAGATAGATTGTTTCTTTTAAGACGCTGCAGTCGCTTTCTTTTCCAAACTTATAGTGCTAATCTCTCATAGCACTGATAGCTCTGCGTGGGGCTGACTCCTTGAAAAGGCCCTTATAAGGTTTTGTAGCTCCAAAACAGCGCTCTCTCAGTACCTACTTGTTCTTGGAAGAATCTTTTTTGCCATGTCAAGCAAAGTGAAAAATTAAAAGTCAGTTCCTCTTCTTAGCACTCTCAACCATTATGCCGGTGAGCTAGGAGGAGTGAGGCGTGCATGATGTATTACTAACATTGCATTGCATTGCCTAGTGTCGTTAATACACTACAATGCATTAATGCTGTAGTGTTAGAAGGAGCGAATGATACACAGTCTGAAGTCAACAGAAGGACCACTAGAAGTCCAGAGAAGACCAAGCTGTTTACCCATTTTCAGTTCTTTTCTAGGCACTGGGACAGAGGCAAGTTTGCATCTGAAATGAAATGCAGTAGACAGAATAAATGTAAACCAGACATGACATCAGCAAATGTGGACGGAAACAACTCTTCCTCCTACCAAAGCTATTTCTGTGAGAACGTCCTGCTAAAAGTCCAGACATAAGGTCTTTAGAATAGGGGTTGCTCCATCCAGTACCATCGCATTTGTTGGGAAAAGCAATTCAATGCTTTTGGTCCATGATGGAAGTAATAGGAAGTTGGTGGGGGTTTACGATTTTTCTTTGAGGAACAGGTCTCCATGAGAGCTGGAAGAAAAGGGATTTTTTGAAGACACTGAAATCAGGTCAGTACAGAAACTGATCTCTGAAACCGTCTCTGGTTTGGATGCAGCAGATATAAAACAAGCCTACAAGAATAAATGAGTTGTCTCTGGGTTGGGCTAGGTTTATGCTGCAGCTGAAGCATTGACAAATAACCTAAGGATAGATTTTAAAACAATTCTGTCTTTCTTGGCTTAGGAACTTCAGGCATGAACCCTAAATCTGCCTAACATTAGCTCTGCCACCCTTCCCAGCTAAATCATTCTGTGATTCTGAGTATGATCATTGTACGCTGTAGTCTCTTTTGCAATACTCATGAGTTATAAAGATTTCCAAGTTACAAATAGTCTACATTATGAAGGATTGGTTTTGTTCAGGAGCCCATTGGATGGTGGCCTGGACAATAGCTTCATCAAATCCTATTTTGCTATTTATTGTGCATGCTCCCTATTGTAGAGTGGGGTTTTTTAAGTCTTGCAACCAAAACAGTACATTTGTGCAGCTTCTCATCTCCTCTTTTCTCTTCTTGCTTTTACTGCATATTGTATACACATACGCAAAATGAGCACAACTTACAATTCCTCATTACTAACATTATCTACACATAGACAGCTATCCAGCAGTTATGCTTTTTCTTTCTTTATAGAAACACAAATGTAGTCTTTAGAAAGCTAATGCTAGGCCTCATTTCTTTCTTTCAAGACTTGGAAGGACATGTAAATCATCACAATGGGAGCTAGTAAAGACCATATTAAGGCAGTATCAACCTGATGTAAATATTTCCTTGACAAAGCCATCAGCCCTCAGACAATTGTGCTCACTGCTTATCTTCTGGTATTGCAAAGCTATTTTGGCTAAAATATATAGAAAGCTATAGAAGTGCCTTCCATCTGATATTGTGATATCTTCAGGCTCTTATGTGGGAGGGTGGCCTCATGTTTACAGCATGGGGCAAGAAAACAGCAGAGCTTGCTTCATTCCCAGCCCTCACCCAAATTTTCTGCAGGACTTCAAACAAGTCATCAGAGGTGGTGGAGCTGGATGGACAGTGGAGAGAGTTGGCCAGAGTCAGTGTGCACAAAGTCTGTGAGGGTAAGAACTGAGGGAGGTAAATGTTCTCTGCCTTAGGCACCTACTCTCCTTGTTTTAAAGTAATGGGATGTACTTTACTGTTTCTAAAGATGATATTTAACTATCTCATAGTTCTATCACTACAGTAAAGGAATTCTTTCTAGATTGCACCATATTGGTGGCTTTCTATGAACATGTAGGCCTTTTCCTTTTCCTTGTCTTCCCCCCTCACCCCTCCACTCCGGCTTCTTCTTTTCAAGTTATCCAGGAAGCTCTCAAGAATCTTTAGACCTGTCACTCCAAAATGCATTGCATTAACCGGCATCAGAAAGATAAAACGTTTCAGCTTTGACAAAATGAGCTGTACTGTTACCAGACATTTACATACTGATTCATTGCTATTGCTCGCATAAATACATACATGTTTTTTTCCCTCAGTGCTTTTACAAACCTCCAAATGAGGTTGATTCTTTCTGCTGAGAGATTCAATTGTTGGTATATGTTTTCCATGGGCATGATGAAAGCCAGCTAGAATTACTGCTGAGTGAACTAGAGCAGTCTGGGATTATGATGAATGGGAGCAGTGAATGATCAGTGACTGATGGAAGCAAAACGTTATTGAGTTTGAAGCGCCTATAATTAGAGGGACATGATACTTCAACTGAACATTGCTATGTCAAACATGGGACAAATATGATGTTTGTCCTTAAGCACTGAAAGCTTTTGAGCGAGAAATCAGTTAATCACAAAATAGCGTGTGGTTCTTACACAGCAAGCTAATTCGCCCATTGCATAGCTTCAGCAGAACAGGGCTCATTTACAGCAGGGCTGAATTTGGTAAGTGAGAACAAAAACATTGTGAAACGTTCCTTCGGAGCCTGAGTTGCGTGAAGTCCTCCCATCCCTTTACAAAGTTTTGGTCTCATCACTAATCAAGAAGTGATCCTTTTCTCCTACAGCTTCTTGTACCTACCAGGCTCCACTCTGATATACCTCAGGAAACTTTACTCTATGCTCAGGCTGCTGCCTGTGAATAACTTATTTGGCCCTTGAATTTGAATCGATAGGTTATTTATTTATTTATTTGTTTGCCCAATAGAAGGTATGTCTCACAGGGGTGGTTATGTCAGGATATGTCAGGCGGCAGCTGGAACACTTACCTCTAAGGGTAGTATTTACAGGGCTGATAATCATACTTAACAGGATGTGTCCCATATACAGGAAATCATGGAGATAAAGAAACCCTGTTTTTCTAGTTAAACTCATTTCTAGTGAAATCTAAGAGTTTCTGAGACATAACTCAAACCTGATTGTGTGCAAGAGCAGGTAATAACAGAACATCACTTCTGGAGGAGAAACCAAGCAGGTCAAAGTAATTGGCTTTAATTAGAGGAGACGGAAAGTAGACAGAATATTGGTTTTTGAAGGCAGGACATCGGGAGTGCAGGTCTTTACCTCCTGTACAAAGCAGTATGTATAATCAGAGTACGGGTGACATAGAGTGGATCTTAGGTTCACCTCAGTTCTCATTTCCTGAGGTTCTCTTGACACCACTGAAGTGTATTAAAGACAACCTTCTCTGGCAGTATTTCAAGAGAGAAGGGATATTATGAAATGCAGCAAGAGCGGAGAAAAATAAATGATCATCAGTAATGTCCTTTTAACATTGCGTGTGTAGAGGGGGAGCGTGAGCGTATGCACACATGTAAGTAATCTGGATTTAAACTGATTTTTAGATTAAATGCTGTCAGATGCACAAAACGAACAGAAAAAAAATGTTTCTGTTCTGCATTGCCCACATTTGGGTAAGCTTGGCTGCTAACAACTATAAGTAGAGAAAAGCGATTTTCATATTGGTGCTGCTCCTTTAGGAGAAATGACTGGTAACTGGTTGTGGTGTTTCATAGAGACCTTCTCTACATCTCTTTTCCTTTGCCTCTCTAAAGGAAAATAGAGCAGGCCCAGCACACTGTATATATTAGCAGGTTAACATACTGGGCCATACTTGCACTTTATAGTAAATGTTTTTGGTACTTCTTCTAAGTCTGTGTTTACCTTGGGTATTTTCTTAGTTCACACATGTGAAATAACAGCTGGGACTTGCCAAAATATAGCAGTCAAGTGCTGTACATGTAGTAGCTTTAAAACTAACACAGGTGTCCTAGATCCCTTGCGCAGAATAAACAGAAGCACACGATCAAGAGTGTGTCTAACTCCTCTCTTCTGGAAATGATGCGTCTTGAAATGCTTGATCTGACAATTGCTCTGGTCTCTCAAGAAAGATGCATCACATGGGTGAAATGCTGTCGATTTCTACAGACAACTACACCATCTTTTTCTTTTTTTTTTAATAGAAATGTAGTATCATAGCCTGAATCTACCAATTTCCACCCTTCTTCTTCTTTTCAAAGGAAAGGCAAGTACATTTAATGAGCTCAGTTCACTCCTGGGTCACACCAGGAGCAGAAGGACAAGACCTCCATCACTGGAAAGACCACCCAGAGAGGGGAAAGCTGCGCTTGCCCAGGAGGGGAGGTAAGGCAAGAACGTCCCTACGGTTTTCCTCCAGAGCCCAAGCCATGAGTACCAGCAGCCTCACCAGCAGAAGCCCAGGGGCCCTGGCTGTGCAGAAGGGGCCTGTTTCTTTTCAGTGTGAGTACACCTCATTTCCTTTGTGCTGGCAAGGCTGTCTGCGAACAAGAAAATGCAAATGCAAGCAGCTGCTTGGCTTTTTTACGGTGGCTTTTTCTTTTGTTGAGAGTTTTGGTTACCGTGATTTTACACGGTGCTGCTGTTTCTATATCTGAAAGAGAAATCAAATAGGATGCGATGGCAGCTACTATACACGGAGGAGGAACTTGCCGTGGGTTTGCACAGCTGTAGCCAACTGTGATTGAGTAAACACTCAAGAATCCCACTGATAATGCACCGGAGGAATGGGAATTCAGGACAAAATTCAGGGAATTTTGTTCTCAGAGCAGTTTTGGCTCCACAAAGATGACATACGTAAAAGCGATATGCCTGTGGGGACACCTGTGCCTGCGTAACTGACTGGAAGTAGATAAACAAGCCTAGGCATATACAAGAAAGAAGAGCACCTGGTTGCTTCTACCAAAGTGGTATTCCTTTGCAAGGATACCAAGCAGAGTAGCATCCCAAGGATTATCAGTGAAGACACTCACTTGGCAAGTTCACTCAATAGGAAGTTGCATTTTGCATAGTAATTTCATTGACCTATAATTTCTCATGAATGTGTATGATTCATATTGTCTGTAAGAATAGAAGTTGAGCTGTCGGAAAAGAACCGTCAATTCTCTGGAAGCAGTGTACTCAGTTTAAGAATTTGTGAGACTGGACAGAGGTTTCCATTACTAAAAATATAGCTAATTTTGACACATGCATTTGCATTATTAGCTCTAGCATATGAGATCCTATAAAAGCATCTGGGGTTTTGCCATCATAAAAATAAAACCTGGGAATTTCTTTCTAATTACGCTATGAAAATGTTTTCCATAAAAAGAATAAAAAAGTTACCTTAGAAAGGGATAATTATGTAAATGTCCAACGCCAAAAGACTTGTTTTCACTGCAGGGCTAATCTAAACTAAACTTCATATGTTGCCCATAGCTGCAGTGGGTCTCTGGGCCTGAAAGGTTGTCTGCTTTTTCCAGCTGTATCGGTTGATCTGATGAAAGATACTGCTTCTCCTTAGAGCTTACCTTGCTGTTTTTGTAGATATCGCAGCTCAGTAAATCTTACTGAGTGTTTTGTCCTGACCTTTCTGTAGAGGTAAAAATGTCTTGGATTCAAACCTAGATTCCTGAATACTTGTCTTGTAGATAATGTAATATATTTAGTTTTCCACATTGTGCCTGGCCAGGACAGGATTAGCACGACATTAATCGATCGTGGGAGGATCAAGGAAGTGGATTAGAGCTGCTTCACAACTGAGAAAGTTGATGATCCTGAAGGTAAACTCCCCTACTTGGGGACAAGAGATGAAGAAAGCAAGATTTAATCAACTGCTTTGACCAGTATATGTCCTGGTTTCCCAGTATAATCCAGTTATCCCTTGGAATAACTATATTTTAATACAATGCCTGCTTTCTTTTTAATATGATCCTTGACATTTCTTTTAGGCCACCTAAAATGTCACGGCTTTTTCCTTCATCAATCAAAACATATTTTTTTTAACTGCAGGATGTTTGTTCAGTAGAGCTCGCTGTTTTTCTTTCATTGATTTTCTTTTTAACACACAGTTGTTGAAAACTTAATTTTGAGTTTAGTCAGCTTTGTTCAAGCATTGCTGTTCCAAGTAGAATTTGTGGTATGTTTTCTGCAGTCCAGTGTAAGGGACATACGGCATGATGAATGATGTTTGGAATGAAAAGCTGAATGAATACAAGCATTACCAAAGCTGCTCTCTCGATCTGAAAAGAGAAATCCCTTTCTTTGTTATTTCTTGATAAGAAATTTACAGCGACACATTGTTGGGAAAAATGCCCTTTGAAAAATAAATGCCACTTTAGATTTAGCAGTAAGATGCAACTTCTGGTTTTTGTCTTTTGTATAAAACCCTTGTCAACATAAAAACATTTTAAAAGTGGAGGCGGGTAGGTGTGGTGTGACTTTATGGTCACTTACTAGTCTTTTTATATAAATTGCCACTTCTTCCCCTGGAAAATTTTGCTCCTATCTATATTTAGTGTTGCCCACTCAATGTTATTAGCAAGCATTGGTTACTGCTACATTCTTTTTCCTGCCTAGGAGAGCCTGTACAGTCCTTTAATGCCTGACAGATTAATTTGCTGCCTTAGCAAACTGCATAGAGTGGCCCAAATGCAGAGTGCAAAGTTTTCAGCAAGGCAAGAATGTATTATTAGTATCAGGTAATCTCCTGAAATTCAGCAGTTTGGGGTTTTTCTTTTATTCTCAGATGTGAAAAAGTGACTAGCTTATCCAGGGAAATGTGTTCCATAGGTAGAAGGGCTCTGTGTTGTGGCAAAACCAGATTTTAGGTGATATGGCATACAGGGCTTTGGTGGGAATATTGTGTCACTAATTCATCCGCTCTGTCTGGTTTGGCTGCCGTGCTCTTTTTCCTCAGAGCAGGGACCACAGCTGATTGCCAGGGTGTTCCCTTTGGCAGTGGCGGAGGAGCACATACTCTCCACGACTACCCCATGTTGTAGATTTGAGAGCTGTTGTCTATATTTGTACTGTAGGAAAATAAGCCGTAACTGCCTAAGCACCACGCCAGTTCGGGTGGGCTTTAAGAAACGAGGAACTGTGGTGCACAGCCCGCTTCTCACACCCGCTGTGGAAAGCAGAGTGAAACCAAATTTTAAAATAGATTTGCATTGCCTCCATACTGTTAGCAACTGGCATGCTTTGGAGAGGATATAGACGGTGTTCTTCAACCCATGATTTTTGATTTGTATTCTTAGATCACGAAGAAAGCGAGCGTGGTGTCAGTAGGGCTAATGTCATGGTATCAGGTCTAGGCATCCAAAAACGTGGCAGACTGGCCAGGACTGAAAGCAACTGATCAGAAGGGATGCAGCCCTGTAACTGCAGGATGGTGACACATGGGAACCTCTACACAGAGATTATTTTCTCCATGTTCCTTCTCAGTTTTGTGAGTATATTTGGCCATGGAAAGCATTGTAACCTTTGAGAATGGAAGATACTAATGAAGTGGTATCTTTCAACACCACATCAATTTGCATGCTTAATTTAAATACTGCAGTTGCCTGCCCGGTGGCTTAATTAGTGTGGCGTGAAATTAGCATGAAAGACTGCAAGTCCCAGCTGTAAAGCAATCCAATAAACAATCTTTTCCACAAGCACATTTTTGTTATAACTTTGAGAGGCTAAATTCTCAGCTAGCGTGAACTTGCATGACCCTCTGTTCCAGATGTGGTTTTACACCAGCTGAGAATCTGGCCCCAGTTTGCTTCCTGGCCTAATAGTCCCACTTGGTAAAGAAGTGGTAACAGCCTTACAAGTAGGCAAAATGTTAGGTCATAAGGTCTCAGAGGTCCTGGAGAAGAAAACACAGCCTTCCAAGCAGTTCAAAGGCTGGAGAAGTCAAAGCACGCTGACCCAACAGCGCAATCCTGAAAATACAGTAACAAATAGGGGAGTAAACTAATAGCTTCATTCTGAATTGCTGAGCACAGGCAGATTTGGCCTCCATACCTGCAGAATAAGTTGTTAGACAATGTGATTATCTTGGTGATAACACAGAAATCTCCCAGGGAACAGGTTGTGCCCGAACCACCACTCCAACTCTGACAGGTTCCCCCCAACACCTCTCCCCTCACATCCACACTTTCCTCCCCCTCTGTCTTTCCTGGGGTTGGTGCCTGTGAGGGGCAGGGATAAGTGAACTCTCTGTATCACTCAAGAGAGTGTCACCAAGAGCCGGGAGCTTCTCAAGGGACCAGCACCGGTGGCTTGCCAGAGCAGCTCCTGTCACTGCTTTCAGGAGGATCCGCTGGTCCTCTCCAAGAAACACATTTTTAGCTCCCATGGTTGCAGGGGGAAAGCTTAAAACCTGAATTCCCAACAACTCAGAAACCAGGATAAGTGAAAAGAATGCCATTTTTCAAGTCAAAGCTGCTTTGGTTTAACTTTCTAACTTTCCCTCCAGCTGCGGCTGAACCCCAGGGCTGCCGCTCTCTGAACAAGAGGAAGCTGCTGGGGCCGGTGAGCAGAGCTGGGGCGAGCTGGGTCTCTCCTTCTCTTCCCTCTGTTCACCCCACACTTGTGGGCAGGGGATGAGGTGAGATGCCCTCCAGCACCACCCCAGCATGTGGAAACAAAGGATGGGAAGAGGCTTGATGCGGAGCTGTGCACACCGACGTGATGGGGACCACACAAATGAGGCTGCGTGCTCTTGGCTAGACATCATCAGACAGGAGAACGTGCTGCTTCCCAGAGGCACTTTTGTCCGCGGATAAGTAAGCCCAATACCCGCTTTCAGAAGAGACTTTCAGATGTACCCCCGAAGAGGAAAAAGGAAGTTTTGAAAGGTGGGATCTGAGGAGAGGAAGTGACTCATGGGCTCAAAGAGAGATGGGCAGGCAGCGACAGCCGGCCGGGGCAGCAGAAGCGATCCCCAACTGTGCTGAGTCGTGGGAATGGGGACGAGGAAGGAGCCTGAGGGAGCCAAGCTTCAGGAACAGCTACAGTGTTACGCTTGCCTCCTGGGTGTAGGATTTTTAATGCATTCCCCCATAGCCATCTCCTAGGCTTACGGTCCGTGTAAGGTCTGGCTGTGCCATGCGTGTGGGTTTGGAGGTGGCTCCAGCTGCCCTCCCAGCCAGCAGAGCCCCGCTGGGCCCCGCGGGGTGCCAGCCACCCTGCCGAGAGCGCAGCACCCTGGCACGACAGCCCTGCCTTCTCCAGCTGGTGGGCACACCATCGCCCGCCCCAGCATTCCAGCCACTGCTGCAGCCCTCCCTGGGATAGTCCGAGCAGGAGGAAGGGTGGCTGGAATTTGGGTGAAGAACAAGAGATTTTCACCTTCATTTTACACTTCGCAAACAGCTGTCTTTAAAGCAGTCAGAGCAGACATGGGCTGGGTTTTATAGGGGTTCATGAGAGGTGTGACATGAGAGTCATGTTTGGGACTCTCACACTGGCCCCTAGCAGAGCTTCTTTGTCAGGGTGGACTTTTCTCCACCGATGGGATGCCCTTTTTTACCTGAGGCACGAGCTCTTTTCCTGCAGCCTCTTCTGCACCTTGTAATCTGTGTAGCCTCTGGTAGAATAAGTTTTCTCTCTTAATGAGGAAGCTCTAACAGTCAGGACTTTGTGAAAACTAAAGGAGGAATTTCCTGGCTTTCAAACAATTTCCCCCCTTAATTATGATGTTCTAATAATATAACTGGTTTTTTTAATTAACTGATCTCTACTTGATCCCGCATGTGCACAGTACTTAAATAATACACTGGCTGCAGTTCTGTACTGTGTCTCCTAGAAAGGAAGTGAGGCCAGAGATAACACGATGCTTCCTTTTGTTCCTTTTATTTATTTACTATTTATTTCTCTGTAATGAGTTGTCCTTTGGACCAAGTAAGGTTGCTCTGATGAGAGTGCTCATTTTGAATGTTGAATTAGACCCTTTTTTGCTGAGATCAGTAGTGTTACGGGGCTCACTCACCACTGCAGTGGAGATGTGCACTGCAAGAATATTACCAATCCAAGTTTTACTGGCTTCTGCTTTGTGGCATTGACTAGTCTATTTGTGATGTGTGTGTAAACAGAATTGCATATCGGTTAAGCACTTCAGGCGTTGTTTAAAGCATCTTCTTCCCCAGAGGACTACAGAGCTAGAACTGGGAAAGAACTATTTCCTCCATCGCTGAGGTCACAGGAGTGGAATTAAAACAAATGGTAAGAGTTTGCTGTAAAAGCTGGAAATAACACTCTACAATTACATGTGCAAAAGCTGTAGGTAATTATGTTCTCTGTGCACCTCCAGAATCAGTGTCACAAAGACACACAGCTTCTTGCAGACAGCCTCAGCCAGTTATTAATTGAAGCTGGATTTCAAAAATGCTGCAATTAAAACATGTGACTACTCATCAAGGGAAAGATATATGCAAGATGTCTTTTCTTCTATGCCCAGAAAAAGAGTAGTGTGTTGTAGAGCCCTTTCCGAGAGTTAATAAGGTTTAAGATTCAGTTCTCGGCTACAGCAAATGGAGCTTATCTAATCTTCATTAATTTTACTTGGTTGTTTAAAGAAACAGTGTTTTCACATGTCAGGTCTTGTTATCAGATCTTACCTTTTGTCCATCTTCCTCTTAGGCTTTTCTGTACTTTAAGCTTTTCATTTTTTCCCATATCTAGAAAACTAGAACTTGCATCCTGAAGGTATTGACCTAGGCAAGGGCAAACAAATTATATGTGGTGTGCTGTATCATCACACCAAATTCCTTGGACTTTTCCTAGAATCTACTTTTGTTTTAGCCAGACCCTATAGAACTTCTGTAAGAACCATTATATCAGCTAATTACGGTAGGGAATCACGACTCATTCCTGATATCTTTAGCCTTTTCTGGTAAAAGTGCATAATCATTGGGTCTGGTAAGTCTATTTGGACCAGCTGCACAGTTCCTTGCTTACTTTATATTCTAGTCTACGTAACACTTAGTTATATCAATCAGTGACGAAGTGACTGATAGACAAATTGGTAGCAAGTCATACAGTATGTTAGTCCAGATTTTGAAGTACTTCTCCATGATAGTCACTGCAATCACTAACATTTAAGGTGCGGACACTTGTAGGATCACCTCAGTGCTTCATGACACCATGCTCCTCACTCTTTCATCCAAAGAATCAGCTTTTCCATCAGCACTTAAAAGGGAGTAGACCCTGGCAGTGGTGTGAAGCAGCCCCTGAGGCCATCTTGTAAATAACATCTCTCATGTTTTCATGCACCTGATGGCGTTACACAGATGAAACTGCAGAACTCGAAAGCATGTTCCTAAATTATTATGCTGCCTACATCATTTCATCCTCACCTCTAACGTGTATCTTTTGGCATACAAGAACTATTATGAGTTACATTAACAATTGTCAGGAACAAATTTAAAAGGCTCTTCTAAGAGAGTTCTATGTGTTTCAGGTGTCACTGTCCAGAGCTTTTGCATCTATGTGGATCTTGGTGAGTCAGCAATTAGCATAGTTCTTTGAAACCCAAAGACAGCTTAATTCTTACTCCATTTTTTCATTATGAACTCCAACATGCCTTTACTTATATTTATGAGAGTTTAAGGGCTCCCTCTGGTGGTTTTTGAAAACCAGAAAACCAGTAGAGGAACAGAAATCACAAAACCAGTAGTTTTGTGCATAAGAAGTTGTTTGTCTGCAGAAGGCTGCATACCTAATTCTTCCTCTGTCTGTCACCACACTTGTTTTTAAGTTGAGCTAGTTTTTTTTATCGAGGCATTTTACTGTGGTGATGTGTCTTGAGAGAGGAGAAATGCATATTGATATATCACAGAGTAATGAGGTAGATAATTCTGCTAAGGGGCTGTGCTCTCATTGACGGTTTCACCAGGAAAACCTGCATGTGTCTACTAGTTCTTCACCTCCTTCTTCTACTAGTTCGTCATCTCCTGCATCAGGTTTGAAATTACTCCATAGCTATTTAGGGTATAAAAATATTGTTAAATTGTTTTTTTCTTGGTAGCTACCATGAAAATTAATGATAACATAAATGGGGAGTCAGACTCCACTCTTAAATAGCCATTTTCTCAATGTAGCATTTATACCTAGAAGCTGAAGGGGAAACAAAAAAAGAAAACATTGACGTCAACAACAAGTTTCTCTTTCTCCCCAGGCTCAAATACATGGATATGCCTTTTGCTGGTGAAAAGAGAATTTGTATAGGAATGTTCCGCATTAATTCACAGCTAATTACAAACATACAGAACATGCAAGGTGAAAATTGCTTCTAATCATGTTCTGCTTCTGCGGAAGTCGGCGCTAGCTTGCAGGCGGTCTGGTGGCGGGCTAGAATTTCAGTGTGGGTGAGTGTGTGGGGGCCAAAGCCCGAACTCTGCAGCCGGGATGCTGAGATTCTGGTTGCTCATCTGCTGCATGACTGCTGCGGGAGCGTTTGGGCAGCCAGGTGATGTTCTGAGCCCGGGCGTGTCTCTCCGACAGTCCCCTCAGCCTTTACTGTGATCGCTCCCCAGGTTTTTTTTTTTTCCCAGAGCAGTTTCATGCCAATCTGGAGAGGAGAACAGGGAACTTCCTTCGATCTGCAGGAGTCCAGAGGCATCAGAATTAAACTTCCTATAGATTTTCCTTCCTTCCAAAGCAGAAGAGCTTTGTTTCTATTGTGTTTGACAAAAACAATAATTATAAGGAGGGCAAGAAGGGGAGGAGACGTTGAATTGAGAATGAGTTTTACCTGTGCAAAGGTGTGTGGCTGTGTTCAAAATACCTCTGAATTACTGGAATTTTGTGGTCTCACTAATTTGATCCTTCTGTCCCATTTGACTAAAATTCAGGAAACAAATCAGTTGCATTAAAATAACATGACTTTCACCTTTTTTATTTTGATTGTATTAAGCAGATATTATTGGATAATTTGGTCACTGGCCATAGGAAATTGCCATTTAATTTAATATTAGAGTCAAATTTGGAGTTAGAAGAAGGCTCCAAATCAGCCTATGTCTTATAATAAGGGATGAGCCAAATCCTGGCTCCGTGACAAAAATGGCAATGCTCCCATTTTGTTCTGTGGAACCAAGATTTTTACCCAAATGACTTAACTAAAAGTCTCATTAGATTTCTAAAATCTGTAGGTAGTTCCCATCAGGTGGTCCCCTGGTTCTGAGGGTAAGCGTTACAGGTGTTATGTGCATATTACAATTAGGAAACATGCCTTTTTTTTTAATTATTTAATAACTTTTACTCCACCTGAGGAATTTGTTCAATATTCAAAGTCTCCATCTTGAGTTCCACCAAAGGGCTCAGTCCTGGAAGTTGCTGAACACTCTGGCTCCCACGCCACAAGGCACGTGGGCACATCCTTAATCTTAAACATGGGTCTAATCCCCAGGACTTCACCAAATAGGAGCTAAAGAGCTCAGTACCCTGCAGATGCAGCCCCCAAACCTCCTCTCCATTGGTCTTCTGCAGAGCTTCCATAGTTTTGTTATAGTAATATGGTAAGAATTAAGCCAATGGCATTTAAGGTATTGTTTTAAAAATATTGCACAAAGATAATACATGCTATATCATACAGAAGATCAGTTTTCAAACTGGGAAAATGAAGTTTTCTGCAAGCTTCAGCTCATTTGTTTTTTCATACAATAGGGAACACTCCTGTAGCATCTTACGTGGTTTTGATTATAACATTTGTGATTCTTTAAATATTTATTCTTCAGCAGTTAAGAAACTTGGTGAAGGGGAACTTTATAAACATTTATCATGGATCAAGTGTTCACGTGGAAAGGAAATGAGGCTGTCTTCCTATGGGGAAGAAGCACCTTTTCATAAAAGCTGTGGCTTCAATTCACCAGAGCATCTTGAGTCAGGACAATGACTGAGCATACACCCAGCCTTACACACGTGTCCAGGTTCTGTAAAAGTTGTCCAGGCTCCCCAAAACACATAAATGTTGCCCTGAATTGGTGTCTAGTCCACTTAGCTGCCCATGGATCACTTCAGCAATACTAGATGTGCCATTTGGCATCCACAGCATGCAGTTCACCAGAAGACAGATGAGTAAACTCTCCCTTCACCACCTGAAGGATTTGTTTACTTTGCAGTGATTGGCAGTGGTCTCATGTGAAATACCACTGGGCAAATTCCATTTGATTAAATAGTTATCACATATGACCAAAAAATGTACTATTATGTGCGAAAAAAAATTAAAACTCCCCAAATTTCCTCCACTTCCTTCCTTGCTCTGTTAGTTGCTCTTTCATAGACAAGTGACACAATTACTGACCTTAAGCTAAAAGGTTCCAGGGTAGGTACGGTGCTTGGAACTTAAAATATTCTGTGCTGATTAAAATTTTTACACAGCTTATTTAAGACAGCTTCCCCAAGAAGAGGTGGAAAGTGCATTACTCGATGGACTCCAAGTCATTTTCAGAACATTAAATCCCACAGAATTTTTCCTAGGGAAGGGCTGGAACTGCAAGGATATTGTTTCTGCCTCATAATGCAAATAATTAGGGTCTCTTTTTGCAGCCCAGCTCTTCCAGGCTCTATCTGGGCAGAATTCCCAGTGACTTTAGGGCAATTAGGACTGTTAAAAAGACTCGCAGGATGGCTTCCAGTTTCCCAAATGGGGAAAGACAATGAAAATGGTGTGGACCTCGTAAATAAATCCGATCAATCAGGTAGAGGCACAGCTGTGATTTAAATGGGTGCCTGGGGGTGAGGGCAGCGCAGCTAGTCACTACTGGCTGCTTGCTGTGACATGGGATCATGCCCACACTAACCGTGTGGTAAAACCATTATTAACACTGCCTGCTCATATTAAGATGGATACACAGAGAAATCTTGGCCCTGCAGAGGCTGGTAGAAGACCCACGATCTCTTCCCCACTTCCACTCGTGGCTGCACTTCTTTTGTGTGCTCCTCTGCCAGCCACCCTCTGTAAAGCCAGCCGAGGTATACATGGGTCTGGCTGGCGGGATGAGGGTCTCCTGTGATGCTGCAGTGCCACCCTCAGCTGACAGTCGCAAAATCAGTCGGGTAGAGTGAAATAGGAGGAAGTTTGTAGAGAAAGATTGGCTGGATTCTCTAGCTGGATTGGTCTTTCTCTTTAAGTTTCTTTCCTTTTTCATTTCGTTCAGGATGAAGGTCTGGCACAGCTCCTTCTGTCATCAACGGGAGACCTTCCTCTGACTTGCAGAAAGAGAGGTAGTGCTGTCTTTTGTGCTTTTTAGTTTTTCACTTTCTGAAGTGCTTTGTCCAACTCAGTCCTCAGATACCTTCCAAATACCGCTTTGTCTGTAAAGGCTCTGCTAAAAGACAAGAGTTTCAGTCCTGATGCTGTGTGCGTCTATTTGATTGGGCAATATTTTGGATTCAGGGCAGATTTACTCTGAAAGTGGCATCACTTCACCTCGGTCAATATCTGTTGATGGTGTTACTCCAGACAAGCCTGACCTATTAAAATGTAATGTTTCTCATACTAGTTTCCCAAACTAGCGAGGCTGTTGCTATTTCAGGTGGCTTAAAAATATGTGCACGGTTTGTACTTTGAATGTTTAATAAGCTTAAAACATGAAATATATAATGCAGCTTGAACTTTCTAGTGTTATTTCATCACCAAAAAAGCAAAGTCTTGAGGCTCAGCGATTGCCTTTGTCAGAATGTAAATTCCAGCATGTAATACCCAGGCTGTATGTTTCAGGAAATCAGTATTAACCTATTAGCATGCAGTTTTCCTTGGAGAAGAGCCATCTTCACACTGAGCCTGTATTCCTGCTTCAAACCTTCCTGTCACTGTTCCGTATCCACGACCCAGCCTAAGGCTGCCTTTGACGGTTCTCCAGCCATTTCCTGCATACTGCACTAGCACTAATTGAAAATTTGGGTGGCCTTGCTTATTTATTTTCCTGGAATGTAGTGGGTTATATTTTCATGGCACTTTCTCAGCAGTGCAACGTTTCAATTTCAAAACCGCTGCAATATGAGGAAAATACCCCCCAAAATTAAAAAAATAACAATAAAAACCAGCATACCTTTGATTAATTTTTACAGTAGTTCTTTTGTAAAAATATATAATGGAAAAAGAATTCAGTGTTGCTTTTGTCTCTCAAGATCAGAGGCAAGAGCAGCAATTTAAATACATGTACAAGATGATCACATGCAGACACAATGAGGCATGAAAGTTTAAATGTACAGATGCCGTGGAAATGAAAAGATAATATAACGTGTATTCTTTGCAAGTCTTGCAGAGTTCAATAGCTGCATAATGTGTGTGGAGGGAAGAGAGAAGCAGCCCCCCTGCAATCTCTAGGAAAATTCCAGCTATGTCTGGATGTGCCATTGGCACCAGCGCCGTACTTTGCCTTCCCAGATTTCTGCAGGAAAGTAATTCCAGAGCAGCCAGGGGTTAGTGTGTCACTGTTACCTCTGTGCTTGGAGGTGCATGTGCTTGGGTATGAGCATTTGCATTAGATTTCAAGTTCTGATCACATATTTTCCCCAATCTCCCCCCCAAAACTTCAAACCTACGTAATTTTTTTTTCCTCTTCTTGCCTAATTATTTTGTTTTATGGCATTTTTTGTGTGTGTGCAAAAATTAAAGGTTGGTGCAACCAAGTCAACATCAATAAATAATATCCTGTTTGTTTTTTTCCTAATACACTAAGTGCAACTATTGAAGTCTTTTGGTAATCATATTTTGCTCCCACAATGCAGGCATAAGGAAATGTTTAACAATAAGTATGCTGTTAAGATGCTGATTTGTATCTCAGATATTATTTGAAGGAAGAGTGAACTGAAGATGGAGTCTATTTTTACCTACAGGCACACACCTTAAGGATTACCCAACTATTTGAATTTATAGATGTTTCAGAATAGAAACAAAACTGGTGGCCAAAAGAAAAAGAAATCTTAAAAAAGAAGATGTCTGCTCCTATTTCTGAGTTTTCAGGCTGCCATTTTGGGGTTTTACCTATAGCTCTGAAATTTGGAGACTTTTTAGTCAAGCACCAAACATTTTCTCGTAAACGAGTAATATAACAAAATTAGAAGGGTTTTTCTTTCCTTGGTTTCTTGTGGAGTTTTGTTGTGGATTTTGTTTTTGTTTTTGGTTTTTTTAACAGAGACAGTTTCAAACCAAAACATCAGCCCATTTCCATTTCCTTCTTTGAAAAGTCTAGATCTCCCCACTGGGGAAGCTGAGATTCGGAGTGGGCCTCTCCAGCCTGTTCCAAATCCTTTTTCCAAACTCCCTCCCTACACATTTCCCAGAGAGAAGGTTGATTTTGGCAGTTAAAAAGTGCCCTAAGCTAAGGGCAGTGTAGCAATCGAACGAAGTGTATCTCGCATGTGCCTCGTTACAATTAACAGTGAATTCTGTTTCAGCTGGATGTTAAAAATGTCCTGAAGTGTAACACAAGTGATTAAATGAACACTTCCTTTTGTATTTATGGCTGGTTAATTTTGCCTTGTAAACATGAGCAGTAATCAACTAGGAAAAACGGATTAGAATGGATGAAGATGGTGCTCCCTGAGGGGGGAGCACTCTCCACTGAGGGCTTCTGCCCCTCGTTGAGGATGCAGCCACACCGTCAGCTCGGCGTTTGGCACAACTGCGGCATGGCATGGGGTGGGAGAGACTGTGTGGTGGGCACAATGGGTGCTTTTAAAAGTGGGTTTGCTGCCCATAGAGGAAATTCTTGCTGTATAATCACCAGAGCATAATCTGCTTTAGAAGGTCCTTCCTCCAGGCTTGTTCCTTTACCGCTGGTGAAGACAGCACCAAGGGGTGTTGGGTTTCGGTGGTTATGCTCTGGAGGACAGAGCAGATACTTTAGCTGCAGGTTGGATGTCTTACAGTCCTGAACAACAACTAGCGACTATAACATTTGCAAATGACAGTCAATGTACTAACTGCTCAAATTTTGATTTTGTATTTTCTTCTGCAAATAGTCCTTTAAAGAAAACAGCAGGATTTCTGTTGGATTGTGACTGATGTTGTCTTTAACTGCAGCTGATAGCTTTGGGAAATGGAAAAGGGAAATGGAAATCATTCTAGCCAGTTTTCGCATGCCATCTTTTTTTCTGTTGCTAGAAATACTTGCATAAGCCAAGAAATTGTCTAATCCTGCTGCTTGCTCATAACTGAATCATGACACATACCCCAAGTGGGCAAACGCGAGGGTATCAACATAGAAGGCTAGCCAGTACGTAGCAAGAGCCAAATACAAGCCTGATCCTGATAGTAATACTTTCAGAGGGCTATCAGGCACCTTATGAACTTGCCTAGTACATCCTGCCTCTTAAGGAAGGACTGACTATAGCACCAGGAATAGCGTCGTTCCTGTAGGTGCTTTATCTAGACGGTTCTTAAAGGTTTCCAGCTAAGGAGGTTCAGGCCATTTCCTAGACAACCTATACCAGTATTTCCTTGTCCACAGTGTTACAGTTTTTCCTAATGCCTCACTGGAATGCTCTTCGCTACAGTATCTCCCATTTATTGCCCTGTCCCTCCCAGAAAGGGGAAACTGACTCTTAAACACTGCTGTGGGACTTTTATCAGGCCTTCAGGAGCAGAAGAATATTGCCCACAAGCTGGACTTGGATGTGCAATACACAATAAATAATAATGATAAACAATGAGTAGAACCAGGACAGAATATTCATTATAATTGTATTCAGATATTGACCATAATGTCTATTTTAAGATGCGTCTCTCAAAGTAGATTCTGAAAGTGTGTTTGACAGCAACGTGACCCCTTTGAAAAAACAGCCCTGAAATCTGTAATGTGCTTGAGTAATTTTACTGCTATGACCAGTCCCGCTACCGCAATAGGGCAAGCCACACAAATAAAGTGAGTCAGGGTCTTAGCTGTGGGCAGAACAGGACTGGGGGTTGTATAAAGCTGAGGCCAACAGGCTACTTAATGTACATGCTTAATTTTAAGTATTTGAGTTTGGTTCTTTTGGTAAAGTGAATAATAGACCTGAATGTGTTTTAAAGTTAATGGGAACGCATAAGTGCTTTCTTGGATCACAGCCAGGGTGCTCAGCACATTGCAGGGCTAAATACAGATTTAACAGTCTAAATTTAGGCCCCTATGTTTTAAAACACTGACCAACGTTCTTTTCAGAAACTTCTGTGGAAATTGCTGTAGATCTGAAGTCAAGGCCAAACACCTTTCTCATGGAAATGTACTTCTGGGTCCAAGAATAAATGTCAGTAAGAAACATAAAAGACTAGAACTGCAGTTCATTAAAATCAAATATTGCCCTGTATTTAATGGGTTTCAGATTAAGCTGTCTGATCTAGTACCTTTGATCGTACATTTAGGGCATAGGTCAAAATTCACGTTTTAATGTTAATTGCTTGTCTGATATAGTAAAATAATTTTAGTCTCTAAAAGGAACTTCATAATTATATCTAATTGATGTAAAATACAACCTCTTGCTAATAGCATACAATTGTGATACTAATTTGAACATAAAATAGCTAAAAAGTTAATTTTTGAAAGAACAATTATACTTGGCCCAGACTGCATAGTTTAACTGATCATTTTTTTGCTGTTCTTGTTCCCTTTTCCCCAGCCCTGTTTTGTAATTTTCTCTCCCTTTTTCACCATAGGAGGATGGGAGGAAGAAGAGAGGAAAGAGGAAGAGAGAGGCAGACAGGGAAACTCAGGAAAAAAAAAATACAATCAAGAAGGGGTTTAGAAATAGAGGTAATCTTTATTTGTAATATTAAACACAAAAACCCTGTAACATTTCCTTTAGACTAAATGTGGGTTTGCAAGTATGTGTGGACATGATACACTTACTGTGTTATCAGATGTGATTATTTATTATTATGTATCAATTGTCAAAAAACAGTCCCCATTGTACCACATATCGAGCAGTTGTAATGGCAAAATGGATCTGGCCCCGAAATGCAGGCAAACTAAAGCCATCTTCCTGCAAGAAATTGCGCGTACGCATGAAATTGCAAGCAGATAGGCGCTCTGGCAAGCAAACGCTGGTAGTGGCAAAACCCAATCAGCCTTGGGCTGCTTCTCACATCTTCTCTCTACAGACATGTGTCAGCAGAGCCACTGAATGGAGCAAGTGTGGGAAACAACTTGGTTCCACCAAAATGAGTCCACCTGTTAATCAAATAATTGGTCTTTGCTACTCGGGCTGATTTTCACTAGGACGCCTCGGGAAGTGCTGACTGCTACCAGAGCAGGGGTACACTCGCTTCCAGTGGAGGGGAGCTGGGGTGTGTGGGCAGAGAAGAACTGTCCCATAGGCACAGTTCAATTCAGAACTGATCCCTGCCCTCACTCAACACGATGTCAGAAGTCTATGAAAAAATATCTAATGAACAGCTTTTCCCTGCTCATTCCCGAAAGCACAGAAATTAAAGCAGCTGTGCCAGAGTTTGGTCTTGTGGAAAAGAGGGACGGAATTTCACCTGGAGTTTGAGGAACAAAAAACGAAGTGTTGGGTTTTCTTCTTTGAGAATAAATGTGGCATAATTTTAAGTTGGTTTAGGTTTCAACTTTTTCTTCCCCATCTATTGTTTTAAAATACAAGCCGCAAATGAAAGTTAGTTCCAAGAAGTATTTAAACTGATGCAACTTGGTAGTGACACCCTTGACAGAGCTGTAGTATACAGCATTCAGTATTTTTAGCTGCACAAAGTAATTTAATAATTTGTTTCATTGGTGCTGTTTAGAGAAACAATGCCTCTGGGTCAGTAGTGCACAGATTCCTTGGATAGGCCTTGAAAGGGAAGAATTAGGGTGGTGTTAGCCAAGAAAGTAAAACAGTGAGAGAATTTTGTGTACTGTTGGAAATGGTTTAAAGTGAAAAAGACTATATTTTTTGTTTGATGTGGAAAAAGTGACTGTACTTGTTCTGGAAGAAAACTCAAAATATTGTGTGCATTAATTTATATGTTGTTTCTCTTGAAGCATACCAGAAATCATCTGGGGGAAACCAGTGATCAGTAAGTTGTTTCTTTCTCTCTCGCCTTTCAGCTAAGATAAATATATTTCACTCCATAACGAAGTTTTCTGGCTTAAGCTCCCGGATAATGGTCAAAGTGCTGACAGTGACAAAGAACTTATTTATGTACCTGTTTGTTTAAAAAATAGAAGCATAAGATGTAAGTAGACCACTTCCTGGATGTTAGTTTCACAACACAGACCCAGGTGATTTTCAATTTAGGAGGAAGGAGAAAGCAGGTGGTCTTGGGTGCATAATACAACATGGGAAATCTGCTTGGAAACTGAATCTGTATACATTTTTCATAAAATCTACGGCAGCTGCTAGATGCCAACATCTGCAGCAATGTTCCATCAATGGATCAGGAAAATAAAGGGAAGTGGAACCAAGGAGGTGAAGAAAGGTGGTGCAAGGATTATAGATTTGTTAGAGCAGGCCAGGATGGGTTTGGCTTCTTGGCTCTGCTCCTTGTTCTATTTCCACAACTTTGGCAAGTTACTGATCTCCAGTTCAGAAGGCACTTCTCATGGGCATGGAAACAGACCTCTTAATTTCAATCAGTCAGGCTTACAGTTAAGTACACATAGAAAAAAAGGAGGAACTGGTGAGTTATAGATCAGCTAGCTTCAGTTTGTGGAAAAAATCAAGCAAACCATCTGTAAGCATTAGAAGACAGACAGACAAGTAACAACGAACATGGATTTGTCAA
Organism: Chroicocephalus ridibundus; assembly: GCF_963924245.1. Lineage (NCBI taxonomy): Eukaryota > Metazoa > Chordata > Aves > Charadriiformes > Laridae > Chroicocephalus > Chroicocephalus ridibundus. Next base: position 78,303,899 of record NC_086285.1, on the reverse strand, counting down.
GAACAAATCCTGCTAAACCAATCTGATTTCCTTTTACGATAAGGTAACAGGTGTTGTACAAAGGAGAGAAGTATGAAAAAGTCATGTATCTTCTTTTTAGTAAAGCTTTTGGTCATGTTTCTCAAGAAGAAGCAAAGACAATATAGTCCAGGTTGAAAATCCCATGGGTTCAGCAGGGGGGGCTGAGGAAGAGTTAGCAAAATGTGGCCACTACCAAAATGGAGAGATGTATCGAAAGAGGTTCCTCGAGCGTCTATCCTCTTATCTGATACTACTTATAAAACATCTGAATAACAGAATAGAGACTAAGCTTGTTACATTTGGAAACGACATGAAGAAGAGAGCAGCTAAAAGTGTGTTAGAGAACAAGATTGGAATTCAGAGGGATTTTGTCAAACTGGGGATTTTTATTTTTTTTAAAGAAAAACACAAAGGTTAGTATTCAATAGGTGCAAATGCGGTCTATTAGACATACTGTCATCGGTTCCCCAGATACAGGAAGGGGAAAAGTAAACAGGATTACAGTTGCATAGAAAAAATGTAGAGTGAATCACAGGGTAAACACGAGTCACTGCTGCTATGCTTTTGTAAAAAGGCAAATGCCATACGAGGGGGTACAAACAGGAAGACAGGCTGCAAAATAGGCAAAGCAAGTATTTTGCTCTGCTAACCCAGGGTAGGATTTCAATTTTAGTTTTTTCTTTTTTAAAATGTTTTTCACCTGGTGCACGCTTGGCTTGAGGCACTGCACTTCCAGAATGACATTGAGTGACTGGAGAAGAGTACAGCAGAGATCAAGCTCTATCACCAGTCCAGAAAGCATTAAATATCAGGATACTAATAGGACCATTTGGATTAATGAGGAAAAGAACACACAGGGGACAAAGCCTTTAAATATGTAAAAGGCTGCTACGGGGAGGAAGCAAACAGTCTGTTCTCCGGGACCAGCAAAGACAGGCCTTTCACTAATGGACTGAAATTGCAGTAGGGGATATGTTCAGAGTATACATTAGAAAAAAAACACCTTTAGTGATAAGGGTAGGGAAACACTGGGAAAGATTGCCTGGGGAGATGGCAAAAGCACCACACTGGGAAGTCTTTAAGAAAGAGATTGAAAAAACAGTTATGTTATAACAAAGGAGTAGTTGAGCCTGTCTTGAGGCAAGGGAAAGGACAAGAAAGGGTGATTTCTTGAGGTCATCCTTACGCTTCTTAGCTCTTTTCTGTTCCTTAGATTTCCCTGGTTATAATATTCACCTCACAAATTCAAACAGAAATAGGCAAAGCTCTGGTCTGGATGTCCACATGTCAAAAAAGTAAGGTGATAGCTATAAGCTTAGAGGCATTCAGAAAAGGGAAGAGTTCTGGAAAGGCAGTTATACAGTGCAGAATCAGAAGTTTAATCCATACAGTTTATCAAGAGAAGGTGAAGGAGTAAATCTACTGTATTTTACAAATGTCTTCAAAAGGAAGATATTTCTGTTAACAAGAAGCAGGCTTGCAATGGACAGATGCTGCAGCTAGATGAATTTACCTTTTCAAACAACATTTATATTTCTATCAGTTATTTTTTACACATTAGGGTAGCATGGTACATGTTAGGGTAACCACGGAGAAATCTTCAAAAGTGCAGTGATGGATTCACCATTTCTCCAGCTCATTAAAATAAAATGAAGACGCCTTTCTAAGAAACAACTACAGAAAGAGCTTGGTGTGGGAATGGCTGGAGGAAATTCTACAGCTTTCAATATTCAGGTTAGACAAGATGATCATAATAATCTCTCTTGGCTTTCAAATCTGTTTACCCAGCTTTGTAGAGAGATGTAATGTTTACAGATCACTGTCAAATCTGCATAAATGGATTAGAAAAAGGCATGAATGAGCAATTACTCTTGTGACCTCTATGAGGTATAATACTTACTATTTACCAGGTCATTATATTACAACTTGTCATTTCTTTCCTCAGTTTTAACAGCATAGATTAATCTCTTTAATGGCATCTGGAGTTCCATGGAGTAATATATTTATATTAGCAGCATTATATATGACAGCAAATGTATACTATATATTATGGTATATACATTATAAGCTATATATATGATATATAATAACAGCACTAGTTTTCCTCCTTTTGTTCTGAAGAGATGTGCGGGGCAGTGTTTCTTTTCCACAGTGGGTCAAATCTACAGTCAGTCACTATCAGCTTTGTTCTGGAGTCACTGAAGGGGCAGGTGATGGTTACCACATGGTCACCGCACATCAGCTGGGAAAACCACCCACAGTAGATCCAACAAAGTGCAGCACACAGGAAGGTCTTCTTCGATAATACTATCCAGGGCCCCTGCAAATCAGAAGAGTCCTGGATGCTGCTCTTGGCAGTTGGAGGATTTGCCCATGTGCGTGCCTGTGATGAACCTACAGACACCATTTATGAGGCTTCTGTTGTTGCAGTTTAGCCTGGTTGTGCTGTTCTGACAGGTTCCCCAGGACCAAGGTCTGTATAAAAACACTGCTGAGCAGCTGTTCAGAAACAGCAGGTTAAAATCTCTAAACGGAGGGGCTAGGTGACGTTTTCAGAAGCAAAAGGCCTTGCAGCTTTTTCTCAATTCAGCTAACACTGGGGGGGATTGTCTGTTCTCAAGTTCAGGCTCCCTCTTCTTAATGATTCCCCTCTTTAGGGTAGTTGCATTTACAACACAGTCAAGATGCAGCCAAGTCTGCAACGAAATTTCAGTGTGGCACTGAAGTGTGCGTCACTTGAACTAAATCTAAGTTCATGGTTGTTTATTACAAAATCTTCTGGGGAGACAGCTCCCTTACGGACCCCCACTAAAGTCAAGGGGGTTTTTGGACACAGGTCCCCACTCCCAGAGGGCATCAGGCAGGGCTGGGACGTGGGTACGTAATGTGCTGGGTGAGGCCTTCTGTATCCACCAAACCTTTCAAATAGGGATTTTATTTGGCACATCCAGTGATAGGCATTTAACGAGAAAATGCAAACAAGCTGTCAGGGAGGAAAAACATAATTTTGAAATGGGTGGCAAAGTTACACTTTTTTTTTTTTAATGTGATGCCAACTTGACTTTTCTCGGAGGACCGCAGAGCTCTCTTTCTGCATCGGGTACGTTATGGTTTGAGAAAAACCATAACAATTTATTGTCATTTAGACAATTATTCTATCACCTGATGACCCCTCCCCACCCGGAAAGGGGAATCAGGGAAAGCAAGGAAACACAAAGGTTGAAATATAAATAGATTTAGTAGGATAAGACTAAATAATTAACAATAATACTAAAGAACCAGTATTAATCCCAATACTAATATAAGACATACAAGAATTATACTCAGCCAATTCTATCAGCAGGAAGCCGGGCACTCCCAGCAGTGGACAATGAATGTGGGACACTGCGAGCACTACGACTTCGGGAGGAAGGGAAGGGCTCAGGGGTCTGGCACCGGGGCAAGGAGTTTCTCTGAACCACCTCCATCAAGGGAGAGAGAAACTACTCAGCAAACTGTCTAATTTATATTGAATGTGACGTTCGTGGTATGAAATAATCCTCTTGGCCGGCCTGGGTCAAATGCCCAGGCCTCACTTCTCCTCCTCCCTGCACCTGGCAAGGCTTGAAAACACTGAGACCTTGAATCCCACATAGCCAAGCTGGCTATAAAGTAAATATTTTCACAAATTCAGACACTAGAGTCTTCCAAAAGTAGAATTTTGCACAGCATTAGAAATTAGTCCTGTGTCGCTCAACCCAGGACAGGCTATTAGCAGAAAACTTGAGAGTCGCTAGTATAACGACTTTGGAGATAATTAGAGATAAGATAGATACCGGACGCTTTCATTTTTCCCCAGAGAAATATTGTGCAACGTTTTACAGAGCCTTAAGTAAAGAGTCAGAAGAGCGCTGCTTATTCATGGGACTAGATACTACAGCCTACTAATTTAACTTGGGCAGCTTTAACCTTTGGAAAAAAGTGAGGAAAATTTCTTGGCCAAAATGCTTTTCACAGTGCTTTGAGGTTTTATGAAAGGCAATTTGTTTTCCCACTAATGTCCGGGTTTAGGTCTGGTTTGGCAAAACCGAGCAACAGATTTTTTCTTCTGTGTTTTCTCCCTCGTTGCTTTTCCTCTCCTTGCCGTTAAGATTTTGTCAGAACTCGGCTTTCACAACTGAATTTCGAACAATCCAAAAAAAAAAAAAAAAGAAAAAAAGGAAAAAGAGCCAGTGTTCAGAGGTGTCACCCCGCCACCAAACAGACAGCAGGTTTGTTAAGAAACATTTCCACTTTTTCACTTTCATTGGAAAAGGAGGACAGATTTGCATTGCCGAGCCCTCCCCGCCCCACCCCACACCACCACAGCAATGGGGCGGGGGGGGTGTCCCCACGCTGCCCGCTGGGACCCCGACACCGCGCTCGGGGCCGGTTTTATTATAATTATTTATTATTGCCGTTGTCCTTTGCTGTCGCCGCGGCTGTTACAGTTTTATCCTCCTCTAGCTCCTCTTCCACCGGGGGTCCAACCCCCACCACCTCAACCGCCGGCCCCTCAGGGACAAGATGGAGGGAGGGCGCGATGGAGGGAGGCAGCGCGAGGGCGGTGCCAGTAAGGGGGCAGGGCTCGGCGGCGAGCGGGAGCGGCTTCCTTCCCCCCCCCCCGCCGGCTCCCCGCTCGATCGCTCCGCGCTCCATCGATTCACCTCGGTCAGCGGCTGGAGGTGCCTGCGCCCGCCGGACGCGGAGGCACTGCCGGGAGCGGACCTGCCCCAGGTGCCGGATACGAAACGCGGCGGCGGCGGCCGGTGAGTGACAGTCTCTGGCCTCCCGCCCCGCTCTTCCTCTGCCGGGCAGCTCCGGCTCCTTTCCCCCACCTCCCTTCGGCCTCCCCCTCGCCACCTTCTTCCTCGAGTCGAGCGTCGACCCCCCCGCCGGGCGGGGTTGAATGTCGCGTCCTAGGCCCCGCCTCAGCCCTGGAGGGGGGAAGCGGGGACGGAATTGGCGTTAACGGCGGTTGGGCCGCGGTGGCGCCTCCTCAGCCCCCCTGAAGGCACCTGCTGGCCCCGCCGAGGGAGCTAGGCCTGCCGCCGCTTGGACGGGTCGCCGCCCGCCCCCCGCTCGTCTTTTTCCTCCCTCAGCCCTCTGACAGGAGCCGGGGCACCGCCTGTGAGACTCCCCGCCCGCCCTTCCCCGGGGGGCACACGGTGTCCTGCTGGCGGGTGGGTGTTTTCTGGGCGGCCGGTGTCTGTGAGAGGTAGCCCTCCTCAGGGCTGGTGGGGTTGGCCCCCGCAAGGCAGCGGGCAGGGCAGCACTTTCAGTAGGTTTTGCCTTTATTTCTCATTAGTGACAGCTCCCGGCGGCCGCTTGGTTATACGATGAAACGAGTCTGGTCTGGGACTTTCTTGAATCATTCAGTGAAGTGTTTGGGTGAGCTGGGTGGGGGAGTAGAGGAAATTAGCAGGGGAGAGGTGAGGTCTGAGCTCTGAAGAGCTGGTTACTTGCAGGTTTTTTTAACATCGTATTCAGTGGTACTGTAAAGTTTCAGAAATGACCCCCCAAAATGAATGTGAACTTAGGGAAGTACAACAAGAAAGCATCATAGTAAGAGATGTGGAACAAATCAAAATAACATATAATGGTTGAGAGATCATTGCTTTCGTTGATGTCTAACTAGAGGTGTTATACTTACTCTGTGACTTTATTTTTTTTATTTTTTTTTTACACTTTACTCAGTTCTACATTTCTCCCTCACTTGGACTGCATTGCGGTCCAGGAGGGTCGTGAGCTGTGTGACCAAACATCTTTCTTCCTGCCTCTTCAGTGTCTTAATCAGGAACCTGAAAAGGATCTCTTATAGAGGGGAATAGATATCTGAAAATGGGGATAATCCTATTTCCAAAACAGAGTTTCCCATTCTGTACAGTTTTACTGGTTTTCAAAGTAGCGTTCCTTCTATACTGTCAGCTTTTCGTTCTTCCCACCCCACCCCCCCTCCACCCCCCCGCCGCCGGCTTTTTCTGTTTCCTGCAGTTAGATTGCTCATTGTGGATTAGCAGCTTCTATCCATACACTCAAAAGCTTTGAATTGTGAGCCAGTGAGGTATTAAGCCATTTTACCTCTGACAGAGCATCAGATTAAATCTAAACTACAAACATTCATTCTTAAAAGTTTAGTTTAAAATCCTAATCTTGCTTCAACTTTCCAGGCTTTCTGATCATTCTTAAAATAAGTAATCAGCCTCTTTTCTTCTTTAGTGTTTGATGTGCATTTCGTTACTGTAAATGTTGTTTTGTTTTTATTTTTGGTAAAGTTGTCAAAACAGTTAAAGGACTTTTATTTGTTTGGGTTTTTTTAACATAAACTGCAAATAAACAAACTTGTGGTTTACGCAAACAGGTCTGTTTTCTTGCTTTACCTTTCGTTCACCTGAAGAAGAAAAGCTCTGTAGTTTTTGCTTCCCTATTTCTATTGTATCTATCACAGCTTGTGCTGACCTTGCAAGAAGGAGCAAAAGGCATGGCCTGCTGCTGATTTCTTTCTCATGGATAGCTTAGTTTACAGTTTTTGTGATTTATGCCCACCCTCAGACAACAATGTTTTTACTTAGATGGGATTTCTGGTGTCTTAAACATCATTTAAAACAGGATGCAATGATTTTCATTATACTGGTATGACTTATCTCAGTGAAAATACCATTAATTTATGTTGTAATGGTAAGGGTTTTTTCCTGTGTGGAAAATGTAACTTTTCTTAGTGTATGTCAGAGGTGAAACTATTTAATTAAAAGCATGTTACCAATCAAACTTGTGATGGTTTTTTTTAAACAAAATGTAAAGTTGTCTTGTGTTTTCATGGCCTTCATTCAATAAATTACAATATTTTACAGACTTGATAGGTGGGTGGTTTTTTTATCCTGTAATTGCTTTATCAGATATTAGTGCTAAATAGTTATTGTCTAGTCTGTTAGTGGACATTTTTAGAATTAATTTGAAAAACCCTTAAAGTTCTAAGTCATTAACTTAAAAAAATAAAAATAAACCTTTAAAGTAAAATGTTCAACACCTTGCCCTTTGAGCAGTGGATATTGTTGTGCGGAGAAACAGTTTCATCTTCAGTACAAAAGGTACTGTTCACTAAGTATTTTTGAATTTGTAGTATTCAGATTATTATCTTTTTTGAGTTGTAGGATTTCTTGTGAATATGATCAGAGTTTTTTTGCTAGGTGTTGACAACATTTGAGGCAAAAACGGAAAATAAAGGTGTTAAAATTTGTAATCCTCCAATTGTTTTCCCGAGGTCCTATTAAAAAGAAACCGTATCCACTGATACAGTCCATTCTTTATTATGCTACTCCTCCCAGTGAAGCTGGGCTAAAGCAAAATAAGTGGGTTGACTAGAAAGGCAGAGGCCACTGACCTCTTTTAGCGATGAAAACTTTGAGATATGATATGTTAAACCATACTTAATCAATTTATTTCACTGACTGATATGTTTAGCTGTAAATCCAGTAAGTCTTAAGCACTGTATTTGAAACTAAACATCAGTTTTGAGTTATTTTAATTCTGTTTATTCTATGCTTTTCTGCTTTCCTACTTAAAAAAAAAAAAAGAGAAAAGAAAAAAGTTATACCTCAATAGGATGTTAACAGAAGACTGAGTATAAAAGGTGTTCTTAAAAACATGGTTTGTGACAGCTATTGAAAGTATCCATGAAATAATCTACAGTTATGGTTTTGTACTGCAGGACAAAACAGCCTGTGAAGCACAGACAGGTATTTTGAATGGCTGTATATCACTACGTAGTTTATGCAAACAGGCACAGAAAATCTTCCACAGGAGAAATCAGTAGTACTTCATTTTACAATGAAGAACCGGCAAATAATACTCGGAAGACTGTACATGTTACAGTGAATTTATTTTCTATGTGAGTTTTTCAGTAAGAGTGGAATCTGCTGCTGTACTTAAAAGTACGCTAAAGGTTCAAAGTCTGAAAATTGCTAAATTAATATCTTTTAGCAGAAGTCAGACATTAGCTCTTCAGCTTAATTTAGACCTTCTCTCTTGGACCACCTACATTCTGTAAATCTGTGCTGTGCAACATTGTCTTTCAAATTACTTTTCCCAGGGGAGAAATACAGTGCTTGGTAATGGGGGAAATCTTGTTTGTAAAAGTGCTTGTAGGATGAGGGATGATTAAACAGCACGTGCATAGCACGGTCATGTCAGATTGATGTCTCATCTTTTTGTGCTGAATGCGAAAGCAAAGGTCTGTGTTTACAGCTTGCGAAGTATCAATTTAAAAATAAAGATGATTAAAATTTTTGTACCTTAACCTGAAAATTATTTTCTAGGATCCCTGTCAGTATTTCAGTTCAAAGTAGTCAGATTGCTCTCCCAATGTCAAAAGTTAAAGGAAGAGGGAAGGACAGGAGAGAGAACTCATTTTTGTGATCTCCTGGGTGGGGGAAAAAAAAAAAAAAGGAACCTGAAGCAATTTTCCCAGAGACCGAGTAATGAGAGAAATGCCTGAAAATAAGGATAATCGTGTGACTGGTGTGTTATGCGCTTTGCGTAGGGAAAGGTAAGCTAAGTATTTAATATTTTAAATAACTTTAAGTCAAACATCTCCCCTCCCTCCTACTGAGAAACTGTTTGTAACTGTACTTTTTGTATTATTGTGGAAGTGCTTTTTCTTCAAAAGGAAATTGGTCTGTGTATCCTTTTTTTGACAACAGTTGTTCTTAATTAATCTGCAGACTGTGTTCAGCATTTTCAGTAGAAAATACTGTCTGTGATTGCACTCAGTGATGGGTGTGAAAGTCTGTGTTTCCTTTCTAATTTTGTTTGTTTTGTTTTTAAGGAAAACAAAATTTTTGAGACGCCAAGCCCTGGTTTTCTCTTGACCTTAAGAGAACTACAGATTCCCAGATTTTCAGTTTAATTCTCTAAGGCAGACCTTAGGCTGTATCATGCAGAAGCCAGTGGGGACTCGGGCAGTGTAACAGTGTCTGTGGATCAGATTACAACAAACGTTGGTGATTTTTAGGTATATTAGACTTGTATTTTTTCCTTCACTTTGTGCATAACCCAAAAGCAATGTACCCTGTATTTGGAAGTTCATCAAAAAGCCTGTAGTAGCTAAAGATTTAGGGCTACGCTGAGCAAAAGTTCCTTTTCAAGTGCCTGCTTTTGTATTGAGGACAAACTAAACTGATTTTTTGAGATAATCCTACAATGTCACAATTAAAAACGCAATGACTTCAAATTTTCTATTTAAGAATTCTGTGAGTCTTGTGACGCTTCGAATCTCACTGTGGTTTTAACATATGTACGTTGCTTTTTGCTGGAAAAGTGAACGTTAAATTTTTGGCCAAAAGTTAAGAAGCTATGTATATAGCTAATGGATTTTTCTTATGTTTCCTTTTCATCAGCGTAGAAGGCAGGGGAACTTCTGTTTCTCACAAGACAACTTTACTGCTCTGAAAGCATGATAGTTCCATGCAGCAGAGGGGATTTTAGGTGGATGAGTGGAAACGAAGACTGAGAGTATGTAAGGCAGAGGCAGGCTGAAATATGTCAGAAACATACCTGTGCGTGCAGGCTCTCGGTGAAATACTTGAGCGTGCGTTTGACCAAGTGAATAGAGAAAGATGCTATAGCGTATGGCTTGAGTACTTCCCTGTGCAGAGGCCAGAAAGAGGTGTTTGGGAGAGAACATGAAGAATACAGGAATCTCAGTAACACAAAGGCATGTGTCATCTTTTAAATATTTTTGAAAGAAAAGGAACTGCCAAAGAAGTCACACGGCAAATGTTAATTTTAGTGTTGCTGTCCTACCTACAAGCACCCAAGTTGAAACTTAACCATGTGAACTGTGTAATTACAGTGGTTATATAGTGTTTTTATAAAGAATATTGTGTATAGTTACAGGACTTAGAAAAAATCTGTGGTGTCCTGTTTCTTTTCTCTAGGAAAAAAAAAATCCTACCCCATTGGGATTTATTTAGTTTATTTTTCTGAACTTCTGGATCTTTCTGAATGCATTTGCATAAACATATTTGAAAGTTTTTGATGCTTGAAGTATTGTTTTTGAATTTCTGCCTGTGAATAACATAAGATAGAGGGATGATGAAGGTATTAAGATTCTTCACCATTTTCCTAATAACTAAAATAATGCACAGAAAATTATGAATAACTTTAGAACAAAAGAAGGATGAATGGTTTAACTGGAGGGCAGTAAAGGGAATAACTTCTAGATAAAGCAAACTTTGCTGTATGTTGGAGGTAGAAGCAGATGTAGGAAAGCATGTGCTTTGTGAGAATTTAGAAATTAATGGGAGATTTATGGCCATCTGTGATATGGTTTTGTGTAAAGCTGAGTTGACTTTTTTCTATATATATGTTTATATATAGATGTTTAAGGCTTTTATTCACAACATTGCTAGATTATAGTGATGTGTCACGTAATAAATACAGAAGCTTTTAACCAAGTAGATGACTTAATTTCTGTGGAGTTGTAGTGCAATTTATAATGAAAATAGCGGAAATTTTGGGGAGAAACATCTGTGTTCAGACTTTCTTAAATTACACTTTCTTCTGCGCTATTGCCCTTTTCTAGCCAAGTCAGGATGACCAGAACAGACATTCAGAAAACTTAAATTGGTTTGACTTGAGTCTTGGTGCTGTACAATTGAATATACTAGCAAAAGAGTTCATTCAATAACTGCTATAAACCAGCATGTAGACCTAATTAATAAATTGGGGGAATAATTTATTTTCAGTGTCAAGTTATGGAACTTTAACTTTTTTGAAAATGTATTTGGTAAAGTGAGATATTTTTAGGGATTTTTTCTTAAGGTTTTGCCCAACAAAAATGTCCTAGTTCAAGTTTATAGGGCTAATATTGACATTTGGATTATTGTAGTATTGATGGTTTTGTTTAATAATGGCACTTGGAGATTGTCACTTAGGTAAATAGATTTTGAGCTGAGGTGAAAATGTGACTGTGGTTCTGGGCTGTTCAGGCTGTGTGCGTGGATTAAATTAAATTCATGTGCTGGTGAGTTTGATGGAGGAGGTATGTGTGTTCGTGGCAGAGGAGCGGAGGGAAAGGCATCTTTTTTTACAGTAGGCTGACTAAAATAGATTTTAAAATTCTTCAAACTTTTTATTTGGCTTTTTCTGTTTGAACAGGTGATATAATTGGCAGATTAAGTGATTTGCTGAACTGAAAGAAAGAATTCCCCCCGTCCCCCCATTTTAAAACTTCTGTTCATCTGCATTATAGATTAATGTTCTTTTCAATCTATTTTTAGAGGTTTGCTATTTTTACTTCTTGCTGATGGGTCACGAAGTCAGTGTTATATGTAGGCTCATTAATTTCCTTCAGGTTGTTTATGGTGTAAGATACTAATGAAGAAAACTTCATTTTACAACGGAATGTTTGTGGAAAAATTTGACATTTTGATGTTGTAATGGCATTTGTGTGGTGAATTGTTCTTTGTGGGGAATCTCTCCTCTCCCCAAATAAATAATGTGTCAAAATTCCTGATGTAAAAATGCATCAATATATAGGAATGCTGTACATCATAACTGATAAGATGCTGTCATTTAATATGTACAAGGAAATGGATTTATACTAGTCTAGATTATTTTCTTTGACGTGTGATAGATAGAAGGTTAATTGATGTTAAATGGATGCTTTGTTAGCCCTTCATCAGCTACTAAACTGGTACTGGAGGAGTGCAAATCATTACTACAAAAGGCCAAGACCAGTATGTTTTCTTAGTGAGGTTTATAGGTCTTTTTTTATCCCTCCCTTCTTTCCCTCCTTCCCAACCACACAAAACATAACCAGCTGTAATGATAGGAGGAGAGAGCAAGCAGCTTTTCTAAACACACACACACACTCGCACTCCTGCCCCCCTTTTTCCTCCCCATACCTCAGCAGAGTGACAGCTTCGAGATGTTGCGTGCGAGGGAGTTCAGCTGGTGCTGTGTGGTCTGGGTGTGTGGTCTCCAGCTCAACCGAGAGGCTGCTAACAGGGTGGATGAGAGAGAGAGAGAGACCAACACTGTTTACTTTAATTTATTTCGGATGCCGGAACTGCGCCCGGAGTTTCTCCTGAGCCGGGTTCCGCAGTTAGCGGTGTCAATCCCTCCCAGCTGCAGCCTAGGCTGCCACGGGCGCTCAACTCCTCTGCCCAGGGGCTCACCCAGCATCTGCCTGGGGTCCGGCCTTTTAATCCCGCGTGACTCAGAAATGTTAATGGCATCGCTGAGGGCTGTGATTATTTTGCTTTCGTTCTGGCAAGATATATAGCCATGAAGGTGTACCTTGCTGGGTTAAGGAAAGCAGGACCTCTGAGATACTGAGGAAAACTGTGAGCGTGACGATTGTGAAAGCAAAACTGCTGCCCTTATTCCTTGGCTGCCTTAAAACTAAAATCTCTAGTACGCCCTTCATGACCGATTGGAATATTCGGGAGCCCTTTTATAAAGAGAAGGGTATCGTATTATGTCACTTAATACTCCGAATCTTTTATTTTTTGTCATTTGCCCTCTCCATCGCAAAACTTGCACATCTTCCCAAATTGAAACTGATTTTGGCATGTAACATTGTCCTGTAGGTTAACATGTTTGTCAGTGTTAATATTGGCTTGAATCAACATGCCGGATATGACAGGGCAAGACAAATGAGGCTTTGTTTTTTCTATGTGACGGTGAAATTACCCCCTTTTTTATGTTTGTTCATCTTTTCATTATAAGTAGCTTAGTGGTGTTTTGAAGAGTTTTTTTCCCCCCTAAATGTAAGATTCGTGAGCACTTCTTGTTTAAATTGACAAGTCTTCTTTTATTATTTAAATAAACATGCATAGATTCTTAATATCACTTGGAATTTCAGCATTGTTTAGCTTATTCACTTCCCAGTCTTTTCTGGCAGGCTTGCAGGAATGGACTTTGTATTATTAATGCAGTGTTGAAGGCTGTGGAAATTCTAGGGCACTGAAGATCTCCAGAGGGGTTAATAAATGTCAGTTATTTTCACAGTGCTGCTTTTTGGATGCTTTTAAATCTTGGTTTATGTAGATTGTCTGTCTGAATTTATATTGTTGGGAAGATAAAGCACAGAAAAGGTTGCAATAGTGTTTTTCATCATTTTGTAATGGTTTTGAGTACAAACGTGTAGGAAACTTTTTGCAATGTCGTCTCTCTTGGGGTCATTTGCTATGTCCCTTCACTGACTCTGTCGTAGTGTGTTGTGCTTGGGGGAATCCAGATTTTCTAGTGAAAATAAATTATTAGATTTATTTAGTAGAAGCACAAGTTTGTGTAGTTTAAGGTGAAAAGGCCATCACATAGGTTCTGGAATCTGAGTATTTATTGCTTGTTTAAAAAAGGGCACTTTGTAATTCTGTTAATTTGGAAAGCATTTAGTGCTGTGATGTTAGTGTGGTAAGAGTACCTCACCTACTGGTTTCGGGTTGGTTTGTTTTTTAAAAAGTAAACAACAACATCTGAGGCATACTGTGATTTGAACATGGGTGATGCTCTGGTCATTCCCCCTGTTCCTGCCTCAAGATTTTTAAGATTGTATTCTGTCACATACATATGAGTGAGAACAAATAAATATTTGATACCTGAAGACTTGAATGCTTGTTTGTATCTTAGACTTTCTCAGCGATGACATTTTTCTTGGCATTTTTCTTTCCTCCCTTCTTTTCTTTTTGGCATTTTTCTTTCCTCCCTTCTTGACAGCTTAGATTCCCTTTGCTAGATGACCATGGCACTTGCATTGACCTTGAGTCTGTCTTCCTCTGAGAATCTTTTAAGTTCAGTGTCTGTGACAAAGTACCACTGAAAACTTTAACGTGACTGAATTTTCAGTCACTGGAACCAATTTGCTGTGTTGTTCTAAAAAGGAGTTTCTGACTTCTAAAACATTTCAACTGTTAATTTTTCCACTGGTGAAATTTGTAAGGTGTACCTGTACGTTTTCCAAAGTTCCGTGCCTTCGTGATGTTTGTACTTTTCCTTTGGGATTTGAACTTACCATCCAATTTAAAATCCTTAAATCCTCAACTTCTGTTGTTCACTTATTTCATATTCTGGTACTTTTTCTAGAGTGGCAAGCAGTACTCTGCTTTACAGAACAGATGTGGTAGCTGTTGGCATTTCACTTTGTGTGTGTTTTTTCTCTGCTTGCCATTGAAAATTGAATGGGGAAACCTATTTAAGGACTCTTGCTTTAAACCAACTGAAGGTTTACAAGAGTCAAAAAAGCAACTAGACTTGGGTTTTCTTTTATGTTGGGCCATATTTCTTTTCTTCATTGTTTGTTTTTAAAGTGGCTTTTCTTAGGATAAAGAGTGAAGATGCCACCTCTTTAGCAAGCTTGTAATGCTCAGAATTGTCTGGATTTTTATTTTTTTTTTAACCAAACCTTTGTGAGAGTTTATTTGAGAAGCTCATGTAAAGATGAAGATGATGTTTATGAAAGGCATTTTTCAAGATGGCTTTGTAGTAGGTGGTCTTTGCAGAGGCTTTCTAACTCCTCGCACTTTCATAACAAGAATTATGACAGAATAATAGAATAATATGGGCAAGATCATGGGAGCAGTCAAACAGATGTCATCCATGTTAAACTGTTGGGGAGATATTCTGAGGAAATGAAGTTTTTTTTAAAAAAAAACGGCGGGGGGCAGAGTAAGGAGGGAAAGAGAGCTCTATTTGTATAGAAGATTGTCCATTGCAAAAAAATAGTCGTCTTAACACTTCTTCAGTGAGCCTGGTTCCTCAGAGGAAACATCTTGTATAGAAAACCATCTTTATGCAGTCTGCCCTAGTCTGTATAAGAAGCAGTCTTTCAGTAAGAGGGCTGCTTTTAATATTATTATTTATTTACATAATACATATTTGTAAATAATAGGACTTCTATTTAGGGCAATGTATAGAATTGCAACAAAAGCTCTTAATTAGATGATTGTATCTTTTAATGAAAGGAAAAAGTAATTATTTTTTTCAGCTTTGTTTAAATATTTAAAAAAAACCTAGAAACTTGCTTTTGGGCCACAGTAGTATACTTGCTAGGCTTCCCAATAAGCTGTTCAGTTATTTTAACTATTGATGTGTTTGTCATGACGGAGAGGAAATATTATAAATGAATTGAAGGCTCCCAAGCATTTATTTGATATTTGTAGTAAAGACAGATTCCATAGAGTTCCTTCACTTACTCTTTGAAATAAAATAAACCAATTGCTGTTTAAAAATAATAATAATAGAGCGTTTCAGTGCTGTAGTGCTTTTGTAATGTGTTGAGATTTACTGTGGTATTCTCATTCCAGTGAGGTATTTTAAAGCAATTCTGCAGTAAGTATGGAAATACTTTAGAAGAAATATTAGACCTCAGGAGGCTCAGCATTTTTATTACATTTATTTAGCTCATCACAAAGAGGGATCTAGTGCCAATTTCTGAAATCCAGAAAAATATGTTGTAATATTACTTTTGAGTTTTGGTATTGATTCAAGACAATTACCTGTGTGCCTAGGTATTTTGAGAGAAACAATGGCTACAATTCAAGGGAACCATAACTTTTTTTTTTTGGGGGGGGGGGGAACCGAACCAAATTATACAGAAGGAGCTTCTATTTTACTTTTTCTCCTCAGTATTTTTTCCTCTCCATAAGACTACTGAGTTCCTGAAGATGGCTTTTTTACACCTGCGTTACTGATTAACATTGTATATAAATCTTTACAAAAATTGCTGAAAAGTAAAAGAGGTGTGTTATGTTGTCTTACTGGTATCTAGGCACATGCTGCTTCCTGCAAAAGGTGGCTCAGTGTGAACGTGGGGGCATAACCCCACTGTTTCTTTACAGCTGTTGTATGTCTTCGAGCTCTGCTGAGGATCTATGAGAAAAGCTACAAAGACTACTAGATAAGATCATGAGGAATAGATGCAGTTTGTCCTCCTCGGTCTAGATAAACGTAGACACCTGGCTCTTCTCTGGCATCCTCTTTCATCAAATTCTGAGAGGTCTGAACTTCTGTGCATATGTCATGCAATTGTGTAGGAATAAACAAGACTCTCCCTGCAATTTTGGATTCTGATTGCTCCAAGTAGTGTTAAGTTTAACAGTGGGAACTGGGAAGCTTATTTTTCTTTTGCTGCCTGTTGTTTTGTCAGGCGATGCTGTGGTAATGTAGCTTTGAATACAGTGCAGATTAGAGCTGGCCAAGCCTTGTGACTCCAGGACTAGGGATCTTGACAGAAGACCGGGTCTATCACTTTCACCTGTAGCGAGGAAGTGGGTCAGCAGTAGCGCAGGTGGGATATCTGGAGAAGACGGCTCGGGGCAAGGAACAGGAGGTAATAAAGAGGAGCTACCAAGGTGTCTGGATTTGAAAGGAGAATTGGGATATTAACACCCCTCTCCCTCCCTGCTTGAATTTATGGATAAGAAGTCAGAGAGGAAAATCGGCAGGATAGGGGTAGGAAATAACTCGTCTGCAAGACTAGGACCTGGCCTCAGTTTTGAAGCAAGGCAGAGACTGTCTTTCTCTGTGTGTGTGTTGGGGAGGAAACAGTTCTGGAAAAGAAATAGGAGTAGGGCAAGAGGGAGGGTCCTCTGCCTGCCAGAGCACAACCTTCTCTTCCAATGCTGGAGATGACTCACAGCTGATTTCTTTGTAATCTGCTGATACAGCCCTCCTCTCCTTCAGTGCTGTTCTACCCACACGGTTGTAGACTGCATCTGTTGACTACTCACTGCTAGCCTCATGCTGGGTTCATGTAAAAGCTTCCAGTCTTTTACATCCACACTTCTAAGACCATCCATATGATAGAATATAACTTAATTCCTTTTTCATCGGTTTGTTGTTTGCAAAAATCTGGGAAATTAGTGTTTTATTAAAAACATAATGTAATTTTTAATGTTGTGAAGTCAACCGGTCAAGAAATATGAGGTTTGCCAGTTAAAAACACCAAACTAAAACAAACCACCTGAGTTCCAGACATATGTTGTGTGTGTTGTCATTGGCTTTTACCAGATTTTCTTTATGTACTGGACACAGCTCACACACTGCAATTTACTATATTCTTGTTTATTCAGCAGGAATCTGCATCTCTTTATTAATTGCACACTCCTCAAAAATAGTCTGAAGTTCTCTCAAGATATTAATAGTTCTGTGGTGTTCAGAGTATCTAAATGCCTCTTCCATATTAATGAATTTGTCTTTAAAATAGCTGTTGTGATGTGTGATAGCATTCCTGGTTTAAATATGTGAAAATGAGAAACAGACACTTAAGATCGAACCTGTTTATAGATTTGAGGTGGTTATTTAGGACCTGAATATTTCTGAGCACTGTGCAGCATTCCTTATGTTCAGGGTACATTTCACACTCACTTTGGGTGTGGCTGTGGGCTCTGAAGTTGGACACCCAGAAACTGAAAAGAAAAAAATGTAACGGTAAACTTTTATTATAAGTGACCTGCTATGCATCTGTAGTGTAGATTGAGACAGGATCCTGTTCTGGGGGCAGTATTTGATTACTTTCACCAGGAGATCTTCCTCCTTATTCCTGCCTTTCTGATTTCTGACTTCATTGTGTGTTAGAATTTAAGAATATGAAGAAAGAAACTGGTCGGTGGGAACTTCTTTGATCCTCATGACCAATCTATCTAGTAACATTGGAAAATTTAAGGAGGCTGGGTAGAAGTGTGGTGTATGATGGTACAATGAATGTATTTTGTATATGCAGAAGTGGCTGAAACAAAGGTATCTTATTTAATTCTGGTATTTCCTAACTGTAGGTGCTTGGAAACTGTAACTTTACTGCAGTTTACTGTTAGGAATAATTTACAGAAGTTCTAGGTTTCATGGACTTGACTATTTGCAAGTAAAAATAGAAAATATATCTTGATCTTTATGAAGCTTGGCTTATATTCCACATGTTTTTTACCAACCTGAACTTTAAAAATTGTGTACACTAAAGTGTTCTATATGTGTACCTGAGTTTTTTGAATACTGA
Source organism: Chroicocephalus ridibundus (assembly GCF_963924245.1). Lineage (NCBI taxonomy): Eukaryota > Metazoa > Chordata > Aves > Charadriiformes > Laridae > Chroicocephalus > Chroicocephalus ridibundus. The sequence goes on along the minus strand of NC_086285.1, from coordinate 78,285,865 downwards.
CCTGTTTCTTCATTCCTGGATTTTCTTAGAAATAAAAACATTTCTTCCTATAGTTTATTTTTGGTTCTTACCTTTCCAGTGCAGATGAATTCCAATTAGAAGCTGACCATAGCTAACTTTACAAAGTTCCAGAATACCAAATTAAATTTTTTTACTAGGAATTTTAAGGATGTTGTGGTGTCTTAGTAGAAAAATTCAGGAGTCATGAAGTGGAATGAGTGATGCAAAATTACTGTGGAATTCCATAAAAGAAACTTTTGTTTGTCTTACGACTTCTGTAGGACCTGCGTACGTATGTGCAGGCTCTCTATGTTTAGTAAGTGTCATAAACGTGGAGAAGTTGGTGGGACCTAATGTGCTTCAGGTTATACTCATCTGCTTCTTAGAGCTGCAGAGCTGCTCAAAGGAAACTGCTAATAAGCCATAGAATTTGTGATCGGTTGCATTGTAAATAAATGTATGCTGTGTAACATGCATACCGTATTGGTGTTGGTATTACAGAGCTAATTAAACTGGTTTGAGTTGGCTCTTAATTTCAGGTGTGAAGGAATAATCTTCTGGAAATGCTTCTTTGATAATTTTATGTAGGTTTTTATTGCTCTGCGGGGATAGTATTGGTTTTGTTGATGTTCTCTGCTACTGTAGTGTCTGTAAGTAATATTTTAATTTTCCCAGTTTCTGTAAATGTTGACGCTTTATACAAATAAGTGCTGGGAGCTTCTTCCCATGGGACTGTCCACGCCAGTAAGTCTAATTTTGATGGGGAAGTCATCCAAATATGTAATCATAGTCTGTTACTTAGCTTAGCAATTCTAAACTTTCTAAGGAATACGAATACAATAATAACTTTCTAATAGAGGATTGAATAGGCGCACTTGAATTCTGACATAAGAGATTTGAAGTGTGTCTATATAGTTTCATTAAGCATTTTCAGGGATTAATATTTTTCTGAATATACTTCTTCTTTATAGTTCAGAACTAGAGCTATACTTACTTAAAAAAAAAAGGAAGTGCAAAGAAGGCTTAGGTATTCTTTATTGTTTTGTAATTATGTCAAAAAAGGCTTTGAGAGTGGTGTCCCATATTTACATCTATGTTTATCTACCATTTTAGAAGAACTGTCTAAAGGGTTTTTAATAATTTTTTACATAATATAATTATTATTTTTAAATCACTGTTTCTTGCTGAACAGATAAAAGCAACTCAGTTTTCAGTAACTGAGTAGACATCATGTCTCCAGCACGGCAGCCCCCACTTGTAACCGGCATCTCTCCCAATGAAGGCATCTCATGGACAAAAGTGACGATCAGAGGAGAAAATCTGGGGACTGGGCCTACAGACCTCATAGGTAAGTTGAAAAAAAAACAAACCCCAAAACTTCTTTTGAGACTGTAGAGTGTCACATTTAGGATATAATTAGAGATAATTTTTTTGCACGGTAAAACCTACGTTGCGTGGTATGAGGAATCCCTTTTCACAAATATACACCTGAATCCATAAATTCAGGGATGCTGCCGGATGTGTAACTAATCAGAATGGCCATATTTTGCTAGATGAACCTTAGCCTGACTCAACATGCTGTGCTGAACACTAAGAATGAATGCCCGTGGGAGTGTACTAGAAGAAGATAGATTTAGCAAGATGCTCCTTTGTTGCTTTCCCAGGCATTGAGAATTTCAGCATGGAGACTTTCCTATCAGAAGCATTTCCAATATGTTGGGAAAGTCACTGGGTGGTGTTGTTCCTTGAACTAGTGTGAAAGTCAGTTTGTGTATCTGCAGCAGTTATGGCAAAGTGAGTTCAATGATCTAACCATGCATTTTGCGAAGAACCATTTCCTTCGCTGTTCTGATTTTAACATGGTAATTTCCTTTGAATCACCATAGCTCTTGCACTGAAAGAGGGAACAAACAGTTTTCTGCTGTTCTCCTAACCATACATATCTTGATCGTTGCTGCTCTGTTGCCTCTTTTCCAGGCTGAAAAGTCCTAGCATATTTAAATTTCCTGCATGTATCTTTGACTCTTCTTATTGCTCTTCAGTGAATCTCTTCTAGTTTCACTAGCAATCATGGGTGAAACATCATCTTGGTTACATGCAGTGTTCAGGATGTAAATGCACGGTGGCATAATACTGTACTCTCACTTTTGTTTTGTATTTCTTCCATAGGGTTCTGTTTCCCATATAACTCCAACTAGGCATCAAACTAATGTTTTTAATTGTTCTGCCTATTATAGTCCCCTGATTTAATGCCTGAGGGTTAGGAGTCAGTTTGAGCTTGTCACCTGTGAATTTGAGGTTTTGCCTGTGTGTTTCAAGTCTTTGTTCATTGAATTTCAGCTGCTGTTTTGTAGCATCTACATTACTACTCAATCTCATAAGGTCTGCTCTGCATTTTTTCTAGTTGTTCCAGTCTTTACATTCTTGATAAATTAATATCATCAGCAAACTTTGTAACCTCTTTATCTTGTCATTTATGAATATATTGAACGTGAGTGATCCCAGCACATACCCTATGGAAACTTCCCTCAGTGAAAACACACCATTTACTGTAACTCTGTTTCTATCTTAATGAGCTCTTTAGCCATTTGAGGATCATATCCTATAGCTGCTTCATTTTCTTAAGGCTTTCAAGAAGGACTTTGTGAAGTCTTCTGGAAATCCAAGTTAACTATAGCTACTGGAATTTCCCTTATTTCTTTTGTAAGTTAAGCATACGTATGCTTCAGTATTCATGTTAGAGACAATTTATCTAATTTGTTGTGGAATCATGACTCCTCTGAAGTCCACTGGAATTTTGTTTGGCTTTGCTAGAAACAATATTTAATTTCATGGCTGTAAACCAAGATTTCCAAATTCCATTCTTGGCCACCACAATGAACTTTATGGCCAATCATAAGCTACTGCAATTTTCCCGTTCACTTCAGTTTGCTGACTCTCAAAAGGGGAAGTAGTATTTTCCTGAGCTGCGAGACAAGGTTGCGGTACAGTAATGAATCTTTATTGAGAAATAATCAAATAACTGATGATGTTAGAGGTGAGTATATTTCTGTGTATTTGTGTCGTTGATGTACTCCAATAACCTCATTAGTTCATTGGTACGATCCTCTTAGAAGTGATCAGTGCTAAATCTTGGAAGGAAGACATCTCCTGAACTGTGCCTCAGTATTACAGCTGACTAACTGCTAGTATTTTTTCTTGTAATTTTTTCAGAGTAACTCTGGTAACACATAGCCGCTGGTAATCTCATGTTTTGAGGTAAAAATAAAAAAAAAAAATAAATAATGCATTGCCTTATTTTTTTTCCTTAGCTCAATTCTCAGCTTTCTCCAATAAGTGACTAAGGCCCCAGACATGTAAAGATTTCTTTTCATGGTTAAATTAGGCATGTAAATGTTCCCTGGGACTTGAATGGAAATACTTGCAAAAGTGAGCCTTTGTAGGCATGAGATTTAAGCAAGTTTGAGTGAGGGTTTTATAAAGTTTATGATCTGCTATTTGAGATGCATTAGAGTAAAATGAAAAGCGAGAAACTTTTATATATATATATACACAAACAGAATATCAAATAATAGAAGAATATGCCTTTTTGTTTCATTTAAGAGAGAGCCTTCTAAGAATCTCTTTGTATCTTTATAACCGAATAAACTTTTTATTTGTAACTCTATAGCTTATGGTACACAAAATCAAATCCAGGAGATACCTGTAACATTTATGCTCTGAAGGCTTAGTTTTGTCTTTTAAGATGTGTATTTCATAGGCATTGTAAAATTGTGAATATATGAGCTTAACCAAAATTGGAAAGTCTCAATTAGGGAACTACTTGAAAGGCACATGCAAGCTAGAACACAAGTCTGATGTCTCAAAGATCTTCGCACCACACAACAGACTAAAATGCAACTTTATTTGACGGGAAATTTTCTCTTTTGGGGGGAAAAACCAGTTGTATCTGCACTATCAAAAGGTCTCCCCCAACACACCTTTGATTTAGAAATTGTCTTGTGCCATTGCTATATTTAGTGTATATAAAATGGTATATAGGTATATAAAATGTTAATAGAGACTTACTTTCTTTTGCATTTTTGAAGTACAGACAAAGACTGTTTCCCTCCATTTCAGAAGTGTCAGATCTTGTGATCTTGTTCTCTTGAGAGCTTTAGCAACCTCTGATGAGTAGAAAATAATTGATACAAGGATCTTTAAAACAGTTGTTCAAAAATGTTTACCTTATTAAATTACTAGAGCTCGGATACTGATTTTAAAGTGTTACTTAATTTAAGCATGGATTCAGACACTTGAAATTCTAGGGTGAAAACCTCTTTAGGAATGGTTCATACGAATTCTTTCAGTTACTGTTTGTTCCTACCGCAACCTTTTTTCCTTCAGAGAAGTTACTAGCATAAAACCAGAAAAGAAGTAATAATATAACCTAAGGTTAAAACCTATGCATCATAAATGGGTGGGTTTTTTCTTCCCCTCTGAATAATTAGAACTGGCCTGGTTAAAATGTTGCAAATAAATAACAAGCAAAATATTTTTTTATTTTAATGTGCTTTTTTTTGTGTGGGTTTTCTATTTTGCCCCACCCCCACCACTATTCAGGCATCTTTTAAGAAACAAATCTACTGTCCTTGCTAAAGTGAAATTACTTTCAGTTGTAATAAGAGTCAGTGCCTTTCTGTTTTTTATTTTTTGGTTTTCGTTTTCAAAATAGTATTTGGCAGGGAGTAAGGCATTTTTATGTCTGACAACCATGAAAACTGCCAAATTTGTCTGCTGTGTAATGTCAGAGACTTAAATTGTGAGAAAAAGTAAATGTGAAGCTTTGGTACTGAGCTACATATGCTGACCCTTTTCTGTCTGTAAGTATTTTTTAAATTGGTCAGAGCTTTCTAGAAATTAAAAACAAAAGCCAAGCCAACAGGGAAGGAGCTGCCATGCTTCACTAATTTATACTCCAGTACAGCCAACACACTAGTATGGCCTTGTCCTTTTGGACATAAGGCAAAGTATTTCTAGGTAAGGGTGTTATTTAAGAAGAACCTAATGATGTTGTTCTCCAAATTGGTACTATAGAAATTAGGATCTTGCCAATTCTTCAGTACAGCAATACTCCGATTAGGAATATGGAAACTGTTGTTCTAGATCCAAGAAAACAGTCCATCTATTCAAGCATCCAGAGTCCTCATCTGACCAGAATCAATCAGATTGATCGGTCACGTTGATCAGCTGGTCAGACTGATTTTATGCGAAGCCCTAGGAAGCCTTGGACCTTATATTAAGGTGTACCTCGAGACCCCGCTATAATGGGGAGACCTTATAGCAGCATTCCAGTACCTAAAGGGGGCCTACAAGAAAGATGGGGAGGGATCTTTATCAGGGAATGTATTGGTAGGATGAGGGGGTAACGGTTTTAAACTGAAAGAAGGTAGATTTTTATTGGATATTAGGAAAAAATTCTTTATTCTGAGGTGGTGAGACACTGGAACAGGTTGCCCAGAGAAGTTACGGATGCCCCATCCCTGGAAGTTTTAAAGGCCAGGTTGGATGGGGCTTTGAGCAATGTGGTCCAGTGGGAGATGTCCCTGCCCAGGGCAGGGGGCTTGGAACTCAGTGATCTTGAAGGTCCCTTCCAACTCTAACCATTCTGTGGTTCTGTGGTTTTTATTTCCTAGTTTGTCATTTGTACTTCTGTTATGAGAAAGTTTAGAAGAGGAAGTAGGTGAAAGTTACGTGACTGTCCTTTCACACAACAAGGGCAGTTTATTCAGGAGAATCAGAGTCTTGTGTCGTGGATTTTGTACAGAAGAGATTGAGACAGAATATTTGTCAATTAATACTTTTTTGACCAAAAAACCCCCTCTGTGTCCACAAAAGTACTGCTAAACAATAAGGTTGAAGAAACATCATTCATTTTGAATATTTTGCAGAGTTTCCTTCTTATTTTTTTTCTGCTGTGCAAAGTAATATGGAGTGGACTTATAAAAGATTTTTTGCATACAGTTTTGATGGAAGTTTCATGTAAGTACAATACTGAACAGCAGTTCTCTAGTGTCTTGCAAACAAACGATCTATTGTACAACATGAAGTAAAAGTTGCAGTAGCCTGTAACTGGTGGAAGAGATTAAAATAAGCTTCAAGCAGTACTGTGTGTGTCTCGTGAAGTGTCACTAGAACAAAGGACCTGAAGTCACCTAGGGAACATCTGAAAAATGTATTTGTGATGCTTTCACTGTAGTTGACTGTAAGGGACTGGAGAAGGGTCATATATTTATGTAAAATATATGAAGCCTCATAAATGTATTTGCATTACAGAACTTCAAAAGATACTTCTATTCACAGTAGGGTATTTATTTTTTTCTTTTTCCCAGGTTTAACAATCTGCGGGCACAATTGTCTGCTGACTGCTGAATGGATGTCTGCCAGCAAAATCGTGTGTCGAGTTGGACAGGCTAAAAATGACAAGGGAGACATTATTGTTACTACAAAGTCTGGTGGCAAAGGCACCTCAACAGTTTCCTTCAAACTGCTTAAACCTGAAAAAATAGGTATTTTTCTTGTTCGAATTCACATCTGTTTTCTTTGCTAAACAAATTATGACTGAGTGCCTCCTTTAAATAAAACGTATGTTTAAAATGGATCTACCTCAGGACAATCTTCAGTTGTCTAGAAAAAGCAGAGTATATCAATAAAATGGGCAAATATATACATAGATAAACTCATGGTATATGTGAAATTAATCCTCCTATCTCAATATCCTGATAAAACCCTCAATGACTAATGAAGAGCAGTCCTTTATTTTTCTGTAAGAGTAACACTAAACTTCTAAAATTTAAAAAAAATTTCGTAACAGATCCAGTAATCACTCTTGAGTGTACTAGATAAATACAAAATATAAACCAGCTCATGAGCTTTACACCTAAATCCTGAGCTGACAGTCCTTTAAAGAAAGTTGAGTCCTCAGTACTGTTTCTTAGTTGTAATTCAAACCATCCTGCAAGACGGAAAGTCTGAAGTATTTCTCATGAGATGCCTAACCGTTGGAATGATGTTGCCAAGCAGTCTAGGACCTCTGATTAATCTAGAATCCAGTCTAAATACCCTCTGGATTGAAAATGTTTCTTTCAGAACACCTCACTGCTGAAGTTGGATAGTTATCTTTTCTAACATAGGGGTTCCGACAAGAAATGTTTTTGGCTTTTTTTTCTCTGAGGTTCAGTGACGGTTAAATAACACATAATTTCTCCCACGCTGTACTAAGACCTTAATAACAGAAAGGTGAATCAAGTGTAAATGTTACGCAGTGAAGCTTTTGGTGATGGGAGAGGAGAACTGATATTTTAAAAAATGGGTAAGTGTGGGGATGGGGTAATTTCTGGTGTGGAGTATCTGATGAGCATGTTAAAGAAGGGCATGGCCAGTATGGCTGGCTGCATTTTTGGCTGAGGGCCGAGATCTATTGTGCCTCACCTTTATCCGTTGCCTGTGCTAAAGCTTTGGAAAAAAAGTCGGTCCTGTGTCCTTTGAGTCCCCCATCTTGGCATGTGGCCAAAGTTCACTTCTTTTTGGTTAGTGAGTGGCACAGAAAAGGGATCTTCTCTAAAATATGCAAATAAGAAGACCTCCAGGTAATTGCTCATTTTGAAAGTAGTAGATTAGAAGGTTTGGACAGGTACCAAAATACTTGGAGGAATGAAAAATACTGATACTCTGTGATCAGGAACATGCCCTTAACGTACATGAAACTGCACTTTGTAAGAAGGTAATGTTTGATGCCCAGCCAGGAATACCTTTTCAGCAGCTATAATAAAATAATTTAGCATAATTGCATCCAGGTTGTTTTGCCATGTATCTTCCAATATATTACCTAGGCATGCATTTTATATTTGTTAGGATTTTTCAAATTAATTCAGTATGTTAGAAGCTGATGGTGCTGGACCGCCCTTGTTGTTTTAAGGATCTGCGCTTTGTTTTTTCTAGGTATCTTGGATCAGTCTGCTGTCTGGGTGGATGAAATGAACTATTATGACATGCGCACTGATAGGAACAAAGGGATTCCCCCCTTGTCCCTACGTCCAGCTAATCCGCTTGGTATTGAGATAGACAAGTGAGTACCAAATGCCTTTAATCCACTTTTTTAGTGGTTTTCTCTATATATGCCTTTGTGAATTCCAGAAGAGTTTAACAATTTGCAAGGCAGGGAAAGATTTAAAACTACATACATGTATTAGCTGTCGGTATGCTATTTGGTAATCAAAAGAATTGTTAGTGCACGTTTTATCCTGCTTCATAATCCTCACTTTTCGATCATCAATTAGAACTGTAGATAATCTAAAAGGCTGATATATTGAACCCCGGTGACGTTTAGATTTTGAGGACTGGTAAATAACCTAAGGCTTTGGATTTATACATTGTAGTTATGGAATACTTACTGTTGCATTTGAGTTTCATGGGGCTTTTAAGGATGTTTAGATTACTATCTGTTGCTAAAATTGCACTGTAAAATGTGATTTATTATACCACACCAACTAGTTTATTTTATTGAAATATTAATACTGTTTTCCAACCCACAAACTTCTTTGCTTTCCTTCATAAGTATGGTGGAATTTATGACATTTTTCTCTGAAATAGAAACTTTATAGGGAGTGATAAATGGAATTAGAGGGCTTTAAATGGGACGCTCTTAGAGCTCCAAACCTGCCCAACTCCTAGTGGTAGCATCAAGAATAATATTTCTCTTGATCAAGATACCAGCTCTACCAAAACCAAAGGCTATTTAAAATTAAACTATTACCAAAGTGTTCATCTGCTGAATAGTCTGTGAGGGGGAGTGCGTAGGAGAAAATCTGCAGTGTCCATTGTTACATTGTTCCGATGGGGAAACTGCAATTTCCTAAAATCTGTATGGCATTTCTAGTGGGTCCGTCACCAGCTTCCAGCCTCTGGCTGTGCATTTCGTTACTAGTTTGAATATGTGTTTTTCTTTCTTCTCAAAGTACTAATCCATTTTTTTGTAATAAGCTGAAGATTTTGTCTCTAAGTATTTTTCTCTAGCCTCTGACATAACTTCTGACAGGTACTTCTTTCATCTTACCCAGTTTTCCAAGCCTGTTAAAATGCAGACTCTAGGACTGTGGACAGTATTCCAGTGTCTTATTAGAAAACCTCCCATCTCTCCTCCCTCCCCTGTTTGTGAATTAAAAAAATCATAATAATACTTTTTACCACAGTGCTGCACTGGCAACTATCAGTGAGTGGCTTTTTAACTGATTCTCTTGAGTTGATACTTTTGCTGCTGGCAAGATTGCTCATTATTCTGTAGGGATGGCCTAGCTATATCTTTTTGCATTTGACCATGTTCCTCTAATTGTTGCTTCCTTGACAAGTCTGTCATTTCAGTCCAGGTGACAGTCTTTCTTCCTAGTGTTTTTATCAACTATTTATAAAAAAAATATTGGTGATAAAGCTGTTATTGATGATGATGCAGATACTGATGAAAGTAATGGGGGCTTTAAAACTTTACCTACACATGTTCTCAGGTTTGCTTTTCTACGGATTGGGGTTTTTTTTGTAGTTAGTTCTTTAATCCATGTGATGTATTCTATTGGCATTGCATAAAACTAAATTTTTAATCAATCTTATAGTAGCAAGTCTCCTTTAAAATGACAATATATTAATTTTGTCTCGTTACTTTTTTCAAGGAAGCACTTAATCTCAAAGCTCATGTAATATGTTCTCAAACATTGTAAGAAACAGTTGTGACTGGCTGACATCAAAACTAATTTTCTCTGCTTTAATTCTGAATTTGTTGAACAGTGCAACAACTTTTCCAACATTTTTTCTGGGATCTAAGTGAAGATAGCTAGTTCTTTTGCATAGTCCTCTACCTATAGGTTTCTCACAATACTTCTTTCAGTAAATACAATAGTTATGACAGTTACTTTTAATTTATTCTTATTTTAACAAAACTTCTAATGTAGTATTTGACTTCATAACCAAAATTGATCTTACAGTTAAGACAGAGTCAGTGTGCTAGGTTAAAAGCAGAAACCTAAACAGCAGTAGTTTAGGATTTGTTTAATTTATTGTTTAATTTATGTTAATTTATGTTTAATTTATTGAAGATTTTTCTTCAATAGGAAACCAACGATACTGTATTTAAATGTTTCATCTGAAAGCATTAGAAAACATCATGTTAATGAAACCTCAGATTTTGCATGAAAAAAAATTAATATGTAAATATAGATAGGAAATAACTTTTTTGTGAGTGAAAAACAGGGAAATCTTTGGGCAAACATAATATCAAGGCTAGTTCATTGATCTCCAAGCATGAAGGTTATGGCAGGCACTGGTTCTTGGAAATGATCAGTTTGAGAGAAGGAACACAAGTCAGTGCAACAAGTAATTGTGTAGACAGGAAAAGCCTGGTCTGCCCTCATGTTACAGGGGACAGCATGGTGTTAATACTTGTGACTATAGATGAAACATTCTATGTTTAATTAAAAAGTACCTCCCCAACAGAGAAGCTTTCATAATTTGATTGAAAAACTGGAGCAATGTGATGTTTAGTTTTATAAAATGATCTCTAATACAATACTGTTCAAACTCGCGTGTTTGCAGATACTTGATGTACGGGATGGGTGAGTGATGAGAAGCTGTACAAGGTAGTGGAAAAAAAGGCAATTATAAATTATGAAAGGGAGTGGATATGCAAGATATTAGCATTAGCCATTACTAAATGTGGGAATAATCTGTGACTAGAAGTGATAAAAACTGTTAGAATTTTTGTTAAAATAAAAGAAAACCTAATATGGTGAAGAACAGTTGTGGATAGAAGGAGATGGCGGTCTGCAGCATAAGGGGTTTCTCCTTTATTAAAACCTTTGGCTTTAAACAATTTTTAAATGTCTGCAAATTTGGATGCAGTTTAATTTTGAAGCTGAAGCGCTCATCATTTGTCTGGCTGCGGTGGGATTTACAACCCTTGTAGCCTGATGGCTGATAAGGGAAAAAAGTGCCTTGTATTGGTTATGCAAATAGTGGTAAACAAAAGAAATATTTAAAGAGAGGACCAGGGAGAAAAAAAGTGAAAGACAGATGTAAGAAAAGAGGATAGGAATAAGCTAGATGGGAGCACACTGAAGAGAAGGCAGTAAGTGGATAGACTACAGACTGGAAGAGAGAAAGAAATCCTCCCTCTAGGAAGTGGTTGTCATCAGCAAAGGATACAGGAAAGAGAATCTGCAGCGTAGAAAAGACTTAGGTCGCCTATCTGTTGTGATATTTTATTTTATTTTTAATATGGGTTATGCTTCGTTCTAAAAGTTCGTTTTGTGGCTTTTTTAAACATGTTTAGGGTACTTTGTCTAATTAAAATATGTGTAAAAACTAATCATAGCTTTTGAATCATTCAGGTGGATACTTTAAAGGTATTACAAATGAGACGTTGTTATATTAGAAAAAAGATCCTGTAAGTAATGAACAGAAGTGCTTTAGTACAGCATTTTATTAAACTATTAGGCAAGCATAGGGACAAAAAAAATATTTATTCTGACTCAGTAGACTTAAGATTGGAGTTTAATTGGGAGTGACTGGGATTTAAGTGAACAAAAGGTTTGAACTGTGAATTAAGGGAAATAGGTAATAGTGGGTCTAACACATTCTATTAATAATTATAATATTGCCTGTAGATACATTGTAGCAGTAATATATATACTCAAAATATGCACTGGAATTCTCTTTTCATATTCAAATGTTGCAAGGATGCAAAGAATGAACTATGGATATACACTCATCCTCCTGTGTTGTTTTTTTTTTTTAAATATAGTCAAGATATTTTAAATGTTATATGTATACACAATGCTCAAGCCACCATCTTTCAGCCTGCAAGTTTATCAAGTAATAAGTATACATAGTTTCTGGCTGATAAGTTCTTCGTATTTTGCAATCATTAATTGCTGTTCTTGTGCCATACAACTAAGAAAGAATCTCAGTTGCTAAATAACAGTCGTTTATATTGTAATGAAACTTGAATTTGCTGGTTATTGTGTTTCAGTGGTGATCCTTAAAAGTCACAGATGTATTCATAGAAGAGTGTTTGCACACATTTGTTCTCCTGCCTTGCTAACAGTTGTTTGTTCATCTTTTAAAACACAGAACTGATCCAATTAGATGAGGGTTTTTTTAACATTGCTATCACTTAGTGCATATTGTGTGTATGCTATGAAGTATTTTATTCACAACAGAAAAAATAGGTATTTAAAATATTTAATCTTTGAGTTCTAGTTTTTTAATTTTCAGAATGGAGTAAAGACTGATAAAAAGCTTTGGTTTTCTATCACCATCTTTTTATGCTGGCTTTAAGTGCAAAGCAGGTCTGTGCCACCTTCCTCCCTAAGGAATGTTCCTGGCTGTGGTGTTATGCAGATGTAGCCAGAAACCCTTACAGAAGGCTTAAATAGCTTGCAGGAAGAAAAAGAGCATACTGAGTAGTCGCCTCAGTCTGAGAAATGTGGAAACTTGGTATGAAAATGCCAACATTAACAGCAGTGATGCAGTACTTGGGTTGGTTTTAGCAGTTTAGAGTTGTTACAAGAGCAGGTTGAGAGGTTACGTCCTACCAACATAGGATTGTTCAGAATTTTAAACGGTTCTGGGATAGAATACGTGACGCCTGTTTCATAAAGGCATTGGTTGAAATCTGTTGGTGGAAATTTAGATCTACGTAACATTCATGAATGAATTGCTTGTTCAGATGTACCACGTACTTTTCCCTCCTGCTCGTCAAGTCGTTGTTTAATCAAAGGTTCCCTGCCTCCTCTACCTACTTTGTCAGACTAAGAAAATCCATTCTGTGCAAAGCAGTAACAGCAGTCAGACCTAGTGGTGGTTAGAAAATTTTTGAATAGTGTTTGTTGTTTTGCATGTAGCAGAGGTCATTATGGTGGATCCATCTTGTACATGAAAGCAAATGCTGACATGCTAAGTACATTCCACATACTTCTGTATCCACCCACTCAATACAGATGCTTCCCTCTTCCCACGCCAGCTTCCAAAACAGATCGTCTGAGAGGAAGACACAGATGATCTTACGCTGCCACCTAATGGTAAATGTCAGCTTGCTACCATGAGATAGGAAGAGACTTTCTGGAGGCTTTGATATTTATTTATTTTTAAGTGGCCTATATGGAAATGCACTCAATGTCATCCTTGAATGTGATGGGCTTGTGGAAACTTCTCTCACAGAGATGCGTATGGAAAAACTATGGAACCCGTGGGAGAGAAATGCAGTATATAATATTATATAGTTGTAGTTTTATGACGTTAAAAAATATAGTAACACTTATTGTAAGGCTGATGCATCAGTTGCAGCTACCAGCCTATAATCTCTTAGTAGATTTCTCTTATCACATTCTTCAGTTTCTCAAATATGGTTGTGACTTTGTTGTCATATTTCCGATAAACCTAACGCTACTGGGGAGTAATTGCTGGAGTGCATCCTTGTCTTTTTGCTGATGGAGAGACCTTTGTTAACACCTTCTGATTTGTCGTGTTTAGTCTACTCCAGCATCCCTTATGCTGGTCTTCTTGCATGCATTATTAACACAGTACAGCTGGTACAAAGCCTGCTTCTAGGACTCTGACTGGTACCAGACAGAGGGGGGAGTGTACAGCTCCAGCAGCTCTAGCTGGAGCTTGTTTATGCTGGTTGCTATTCAGAATCTGTGTTTATTTAAAGTTGCTCCTTTTTGACCTATAAACTCCTGTGGAATTGAGGTTCAAGTTACCTTTTGGTGGCTATATCCTGTTTTGGGACCTGCCTTTAATCTGCAAATATTATCATGTATGCTGAAAAGCATACTATGAGATTCTGAAACTCTGAGAGCAAAATAATCTTTACAGAAAAAGCACAACTTGCTAAACTGCGTTCATAGTCAGGCTCTTCATTAGTATCCATTGCATTCTGGTGCTATTACTCAGTTGTGACTGTTTGGAGGCTGTGATTTACTCATGGAGATTACAACTAATCTTAAACCTCTGGAGAACATAAATGCTCTGTATAGGCACAAGTACTGTAATAGAATTTGTAAAAGCCGACATGTGCTGTGATGTTAAATTAGATTTGCCGAGCATCAGGCTATACAGAACCTAAAGTTTGGGGTAGTGGAGGAAGGGACTTGTGTTGATGGGCACATACAGGGCAAGTGAATTGATTGTACCACATGTGTTTTGAATCCAAAGTAGATGTGCATGCCATTTATGTGGAAGCAAGGACCACTGCATCTAATACTGCATGACTGTATAGTGGCTTGAAACCAGACTTACTTTTATTGCAGTTCTCATGAATATAAACTGTATGTGAAATCTTAATTACTTTTATATTTAAAATTGTTGCTGGTGAATGAATAAGACTACTTTAAAATGTTAACTAGAAGTCTAGTACCAGATCTGGTTCTGGTTTAAATAAAATAGTCTTACTAGCAGAACGTACTATTATATAAAGCCAATATGGGATTCTGTGATTCTGTGTACCTTTGCTGAAGTTATAAAGGTAGCAAAATAGGTAGAGTTGTCAAGGATGGTAAACTTCTCTCTTCTTTTCCTGAGGTTTTCTGGATTCGATTTGTGGTTCCTAGTTTCTTTTGCAGTGATTGTTTTTTAATCAATGATTAAGTATTCAGAGTTGATTCCTGAAGTGACTCTTGTATCATGAGCAAATCAACAGAAAAATGATTAACAATTTCATTGCATGTCAGCGTGGTCTCAGCTTTTGCTGCTAGTTCATATTCACTCTGTAATGCTGAAATGAGTAAAAGAGAAATACTTTCCCAAGTTACATATGTGCTTGTTTATAAGTAAATGGTAAGCAAGTTTTCATGAGAACAACTTCCAAGGACTTACTTATTTAATTTACTAATGGAAGTTAATGAAACAAACTTGTGTGTATGTGGAGTCAGTCTCTTTTTAGATGCATCTGGCCAGACGGTTTAGAAATACAGTTGCTTTCAGTTTGAACTTTTTAGTGAGCAGCTTGTTGTGAAGACAGCTGTGGCAAGTCATTCCAAGCTCCCCGTATCTGTTAGTGGAAAAACTACTGGTAAAATTTATGATAAAAATAAGGATACTACACCATAGAGTATAACATATTGTTAACATACCGCACACATTCACATTCATGTTTCTACTCTGTTGTGACTATGTCTAAAATATGTCCGCACAGATAAAAGCACCCATAAACGCATTGCTAATTTATGGGTCTGGACAAATACATCTGCTGGAAAAAAGCTCCTAGTAACTTTTCAATGCAGTCAAACATCAAACTGGAAAAAATCCTTCATTTCTGTCCCACTGTCTGTGAGCAAAACCCATTTGCAGGAATTTATTACATCCCTAGCTAAATTGTTGGTCTTTATCTCTCTCTATATATATAAAATAGGGAGTGATGCCCTAGGAATTGTATAGTTCGTGCATAAGGTTAAACCATCATGCATGTGTCTTACGGTCTCGCAAGAATAAGTAGCATTTGGAAATGGTATATTCATTGAGTGTGTGTGCTTCTTATGTTAGATCTGTTTCTTTTGACTTCTGAGAAAATATATTGAAGTACTGAAAAATAAATTCTGCTTCTGTATTGTGTGGATGCACTTTTATAGTGCTTGCTCTGAAGGTCTGAGTCTCTTCTGAGGTAACCGAACATTGTTTATTGGCTTTGTTTTTTAGCAGTTAAGAATTAGTTGACCACAAAGATGACACCATGTGTGGATTTAATGTAAAAGCTTTTTTGACAGCTGTGCCATGTGTCACATGCAAAGTACTATCCTGCAGATTCATGTACCTACTGGGCACTTTTTGACTACTTTGGATGAAAAATAAGATGTCTTAAAATGTCTTTAAAGGAAGGATAAATTGACGCTTTCTTCTCCTTTTTACATCCATCAACATTTTGTACTCACTGCTTGGCATTCATGAAATTCTATGTGATTGGTAATCCTGAATCTCACCACCTATGTTTATAAATTTTTATATTAACAGTACCACTTTTTCATTGAACACAGAGAAATGTTGGGACCTTCATTTTAATTGCGACACTATTTTCCCTGTCTCTCTACCTCTCTGCTTTTCATAGCTGTCATCACTTTTCCTTGCGTCTCATTTGATTATTTTTTTCTTGTTTTTGAAAGGTATTGTTTCATGCGCCTGCTGTAATCAGGTGCTACTGATGAAAGACTTCTCTGCTGTGTCATTATGTATGTAGGTCCTTCGTACCTGCTTGTGTTAACGGTCATTTGGATATGAATAGAAGCTTACAGAAAACAACTCTTCTTTCTGTAGAATTGTCCATTTTAATGTGCCTGCCTTAGATTTGCTTCACTTAATCTGCTGTTTGCTTTTTGTAATAATAACAGTTTTAGCCATCTTGAAATAAGTTTAGATTACAGAAAAAAACCAAAACTAACAAATCATTCTTTTTGTGTCTATTCAAATGGCTTTTCATATATATATATATTAAATGTAAGTTTGATCTCAAATGGAAAATACGGCAGGTTTGCATTTGCATACAGTGTACTTTGTATAGCAGAGTTCACCGAGTTTGTGAGCATCAGAGAGGGATTTTATTGACTTTTGAGTTTGATGTTGTGATCCAAAATGACATAGTAAATTTTTAGAATAGAGTAGAATATTTCAGTTGGAAGGGACCTACAGTGATAATCTAGTCCAACTGCCTGACCAATTCAGGGCTGACAAAAAGTAAACTTGTTTGCTGTGATCAGTTTCTGAAGATGGGATGCAGCTGGTGGTAAAGAATAGAGTGGAGAATGCACCGGGTGATGTACTGAGAATGCATAGTGGAATGAATATGGCCAAGTGTTAAGTGTGCGTCTAGACTGAGGGATGAAGATTGTCGTGTTTTCATCAAAAAGTGCTTTAAATATTTTTAGTGCACTGACTTAAAATAAATGGAATACATTTTCTGTATGAGCAACTTAGAAGCTACTTGCAGTTTCAAAAGTACTGTTGTAGAGAATCTTCTTTCAGAAGGAATTGGTTCACATGCTATCTTTATGCATTGTAAGACTGAATAAAAACAAAAAAAAAGTGCTGTTTCTCACTCGAAGATACGCCTGCTTTTCCTTTATGTTTTGTGTACTATGCACAGACAGATCAGTGTATTCTGTTTTGCAAGAGGATGATTTTAACTCAGGATTTCTTTCAGTGTTTGTATATAATGGAAGTATGCTCCATATACCTTCTTTCATGTTTCTGTGGGACTTCTGCTGCACATGGACAAATAGACGATGATGGGGCGAGACCACTTACAAGCTGTCAGCCTGGTGATGTCCTGTCGTTTTAAAGTTAAATAGATGCTGGTTCATGGCTTATAGAGAATATTGTCTCGTAATTACTTGTCTTGGTGTACTGATTTTATTGTTTAAAAGGTAGAGTTGACTTTGAGTACATTCATCATTAGCAGTCCTGCATTGAAACAGTAGTAGTAGTATCATGGTGAGTCTGTCTGATCTCTTTCTGAAGGCAACAGTTCTCTTTCTTTAGAAGCATTTTGTACAAGGAACAATTCTGACATGTGTGTAATGATAAAATCAAAATGGTAAAATTAGTTTTACTTCGATTTCAATCTTTTCTTTCCCAAACAAGTTACATGTGTCTAATACCAGATTTAATTTCTATTTCCATCTTGTTGGAGCATGATTTATTTTTTGGGTTTTTTTACGTGACACTTTTAATTGTAAGCTGTTCACAAGAATATATCTCACTGAAGAAATGAATATTCATTTTGCAGAGGCAGATTTCCTCAAAAAGATTTAGAGGCACTGTTTCCTGGGATGAGTGCTGATTTCACTAGTGAAAACTTTTCTGCTGCCTGGTACCTGATTGAGAATCATTCAACAACAAGGTTTGTTGCTGTCATATAAATAATTATTTTAAATGCAAGTCACTTGATGTTATTTCGTTATACAATGGATGTGTCACTGGTGGTTGACATTTACAGTAGTAGATCTGTAATCCCTACTGCCTGTGGTGTTTCTGCTTGGCTCGAAACTTGAATCAACCATTTTGCTCAATCTGGTTATGAGGAAAACTTCATTTTTAATCAGATCTCATTTATGGCCTTGCCACCTCAGCCCCCCACGCCCCCATGTCAGATGGAAGTTGTCTTTCTACAGGCTAAAGTCTTTTATGAATCAAGAAGTCAGGCAGCATGGAAAGAGAGGGACTTGACCTTTGTGTGAAGGAATTTCTTGAATAAATATGTGGTCCCTCTTATGGAGCAGGTAATAGGATGGTTGAGAGCTTGCTCGAGAGTCTGGAAAGGGTGACATCACAATGGGATGAAGAAGTGAACAAAATTTTCCTTAAGCAACTTGAGGAAGTCTCCAGAGAGCAGGTCCTGGTTCCTGTACAAGACTCTAACCTCCCTGGTAATTACAGGAAGGGCAGCAATCCAGGAGGCTTGTGGAGAGTTGTGGGAATGACTTCCAACGTAACTGCTAGGAGAGCAATCAGGAGTGCTGCTTTCCTAAATATGATACTTGCAGGGAAGGCAGGGGCTGTGATAACCAGTGGCAGCCTTGGCTGTAGCAGTCGTGAGATAATTGAGTGCAATTCTCTAAGGGGTGTGGGGAAGGCAAGCAGCAGAGTACACACCTGGAGTTGGGCAACAGTACTACAGAAGACAATCTGGTGTTTGTAACGTGCCATAAATACCAGTTGGTTTTCTAGTACAAATCATCTTCTGGGCTGTATCAGCAAGACTGCGTTATGTAAGATATGGGGATAATTATTCCGCTTGGCATTATTAAAGCTGCAGTTGAAGTGCTCTGCCCAGTTTTGGCCACTGCTTTAAGAAAGATGTGAGAGCTGAGCCACAAAAATAGGAGCATATAAATATCTGTGGGTATACAGCTCGAATGAAATAGGTGTTTTTAGAAAAGAAACAAAATTAATACAGAATGCATGTTCTGAAATACATAATGGGCAGTTCAAGGCCAGCCATCAATTGCTCTTGGTTTACCAAGAGTAACAAATTGTCTCAGTTTGCAACAAGGGAGATTTAGGTTAGATGCAAATTAAAAACAATATTAGATTGCTTAAGCTCTGGGACAGTGTAACTTGGAAAGCTGAAGACTCACCATCACTGAGGAGTGCTGAGATTTGATTTGACAGCTGTTTGTCATAGATGGCTTAGGTACATTTAAGAATGCTGGGGATCCATAAAATGAATTAAATAACTTCTTAGAATTGATTAAATGACTCTTGTTATTAGAAATACCATGGAATACAAAGAACAGCATAATGATTATATCATTAATATGACAAGGTGTCAGTAAAAACACTGATTTTTCTGGTCATCGGTGCTATGAATTGATAACTTAAATAATTACATCAGGTTTTATGGCCCCTTTTTAACTTGTACTATGCCAGTGGGTCAGTACCTGACAGTCCATTCTTATGTAAATTTCCACCGATTTGTATCTTTGCATGTCAACAGTTTCAAGTCATGGTCCCCTCAGTCCAGTGGAATAAATAGTATTAATTTTTGTTTTTTTTAAAAAAAAAGCTGGCTTTTACATATTAATTCAGTTTATATTGGTTTATAAAATATGAATCTTAGTGTTGAAGGTGCAAAAGCTGTGTAGAATTCAACAGGAAGAATGGCTCAAAGGATAGGGTGAATCCAGTCATGTTTTGAGTTTAATTATGAATACCTTTTTAAATAAAGAAGAATCAAGACTGTGGGGTTTTTTCTTCCCACTTCAAAATGTGTAGTCTTAGAAATATTCTGGAATTGTATAATTATCTGCCCCATATCATTTGTGCTGTTTTTCCAGAAACACACAGCAATGGTTTAGTTCTTGTCCTCTACATAACCTCAGGTATTGGGAGTGCTAAATGTGTGGTGCACTGATGTTTTGGTTAGCATATGTCTGTTTTTTCCTTGAAGGAAATTCTTCTTAAGCAATCAAAATAACATCTTTTTTATTTTTTAATTTTTTTTTTATCCCTGGCAATATCCTGACAAATATAAATAAACTATTTAGACAGACTATTAGATCATCAGATAACATGAAACAGTGCTTAAAAAGAGAACTGTACAGATTTTTGTTAGTTTGAAAATGCTGCTGGTAAGCACTTCTTGTATGCCCAAGTAGACATCACATATTGAGTAATGTGATTTCTGTCCAGCAGATGGAAACAGGAAGTAAAGCAAACTGCTGTGACATCATCAGTATAAAAAGAAAAATGCCTGTAAGTGCACCAGTATGTTTTGTCTCCCAGCAGGTGGTGATAGCTTTCTTACTGCCTGGGTTAAAGTTTGGTTTGTTCTCTTAATATGTCTTTTTCTATCACTGTTCAAAATGGATAAGGGGTATTGGTTGAATTGCCTTATGTCTTAATTTCCTTACTTCATTGTTTCCCTCTCCTCACTGAGGTATAGTGGAGTTTTTTGTTTGATTCTTTTATATTAGGGAGACAGGTTTTGCCAGCAGGTAGGAGAAGAGACTTTAAGGATGAAAATCATGTGTTATATTTGTATTTCTGAGCTTGTTTGTGATGGTGCTTTTATAATGAATCCAGTTGCATAACTATTGAGATCATATTAATCATTATCAATTAAAAAAAATATGCAAGTACCTGCTTGCAAAAAATAAAAATGTGAAATCAAATGTAAACTGGCAATAATCTAGAAATATTAGGAAAGTAACTTAAAAAGAAACCTACCTTACAAACAACAATGATGAGTTGGTGATTTGAATATTCCCCTATGAAGTGTCTTTCAAAGACAATTTGGCAGACTGCACATGAACAACATACTTTCATGAAGCAGGAATCTGTTCAGCTTTTCTTTATTTTTGCATTAATACTGTGTTCAATTCTGAACTGTGTGTCCAAACCAACATAAAAATATTGAAGGAATTCAGAAACTGAAAGTGAAAAAGGGTTGTGAGCTAAGCTGCAAAGTTAACCAAATGTTGTTAAGAAAGAGAATTCTAACACCTCAGTAGTTAATCAAGTGTACTAAGTGTAGTGAATTATGCTATCACCTATTTTACGTAGTACAGAGAGTTAACTAAGAGCAATGTTGCATGTTTAGAAGAAATTTCTTGACTAATTTGTATTTTAAAGACGTCTATTCCATCACAAGTGATAGGAGGCCTCCATTTAGGATTAAAACTAAAAAACAAAACCTCTTTTGACTAGAGTAAATTGTTATTATCAAGAAGCACGCTCGTTAGCAATTTCTCAGTCCTTTA
Organism: Chroicocephalus ridibundus; assembly: GCF_963924245.1. NCBI lineage: Eukaryota > Metazoa > Chordata > Aves > Charadriiformes > Laridae > Chroicocephalus > Chroicocephalus ridibundus. Next base: position 78,264,590 of record NC_086285.1, on the reverse strand, counting down.
TAGTTGTTGCAAAAGTAGCTGGCTGTATTTTCCAAGTAGTTTGTTTTGTTTATTCATTAGCTGACCTTATTCGTTGTTTGAATGTCACGGGGGTTTTCTTGTTTGTTTTCAGTTTTGATCAGCTCAAAACGGCAGTTGTGAATTTGAAGAAACAAGCCAATAAGAAAAACGAGGGGAGTCTAGCTTATGTGAAAGGAGGTCTCAGCACATTTTTTGAAGCACAAGATGCTCTGTCAGGTAAAGATGCTTTGCACTTACTAAATACAGAAAAGACAATGTCTGCATGTATGGTTGAATTTAATATCAAAAAATACTGGTTTTCTTCGCAGTCTGTTCTAAAAGTGTATAATGAGCCCAAAATCTGTATCATGTTGGTCAGAAGCTGGGACTGGCTGGCTGATTGTTGTGGTGGATTTGTAAAATGTGGCGCTAAATGTATCTTAGGGGAATTGGAGGCATTTGATGAAACTGCTTAGACCACAAATCCAGAAAAGAGAGGCGACGTTAAACTGGAGATAATATTAAGATGCCTTAAAAACTGTAGCAACATAAAAACTTGATTTTATGATGCCTTCTGCCATAGTCAGACTGTAATATTTATAAGAATATTCAGTACACTCTGACTTGTGAAATCAGAGGGCTTTTATCTTCTGCTTGCCCTACGGAAAATGTAACACACTAGTGAGATTAGCTTAGTTGTCTGTGCCATTTTTACATATGTATATTTTTTTCTTTTATGTGTGTATATATAGATACACTCTTAAAGCATAAAAAGTCTCTCAGGTAAAAGCTCATTGTGGGCTGCCATAGTCCTGTCTAGTTGGGGACTGTGCTGGATAAGAAAGCGACAGTGCTGGGCCATCCTCAATAGGTTTGACATTTACCACTTTGTTGTTCTTCATAGCTACTGTAGGATTATCCCTCCTGATCATTGATCCTATGTTATGGGTATCACAGAGTAAGAAAATGTATTATATCTGCTCGTAGCCTCAGTCAAGCTAGCACTTCTGTTGGCCTTAGGAACACTGCTTTGGAGAAGTACCAATTTTCTCTTGATGCACTTGCAGGCCACTCACTGTCTGTCTCATACCCACTTCTGTGTGTCAGGGAAAAGGGAAGGTAGTGCTGTCTCACCTGGTGGTCCACCTGTATTCCTGCCCCAGGCAGATTAACCTGTGACCTGCCCTTCAGACCATCCATTTTCAAAATTGGTTGATAGCTTTTGGCTACCTGCCTAATTTGGTAATTTTTAAGGGGAGAACTTTTTCCACAAGTGCGAACATACATGCTTTGGTAGGGAAGATCTCTTCTTGTGACATCTGAAGATTCTTCCTGTGAAGAATCTTAACTCCTAAACATCTTTATTATCCCACCCAAAACTGACCTGTTACTGATCAGTTTTGAAAAACCTTGGCCTAAATCTAGATAGGTTCAATAACAGAAGTATTAAAGGATGTTATGGAAATACTAAAGAATGTGGTAGTAGTCATAGGAAAAGACACTACGAAGTATCAGTATTTGGCATTCTTTAACTTTTCTTTAAGCTGAGTTTTTATTAAATGCTAGGAAAAAATGATAATAGACTGTTTCTTTGTAAGTCTTAAATATCTTGAAAATGTTGAAATCCTAATTTTTCTTAAGTAATTCAAAATCCTAAATAATCCCAAACAAATACTGAAATGTGACTTTTTTTCACAACCAAATCTGCTTTGCATATGAAATATCAAATGCTCTAAAAGATTCAGAGTTCTGTTTCCAAGCAGTTACTGCTATGGATAAAAAGTAATGCTGGCAGACATATGTGTTATCTTGTAATATTATTTTTTGGACCAGCAACGACCTAATAGGATTTACAGAAAGCTAATACAAACCATAAATTTTGTGAGGTTTTAGAAAGACTGAATGCAACTGAGTGATTTTTCTCTTGTCCCATCTATTGAAGTGTAGGTCTCTTGCCTTTGGAGGCTGATTTCCTGATAAATGAAGAGGTCAGAGAGCAAGTAGGAATGTGAAAAATATTAACAAAATAACGATAGGGAATGCAAATTCATTTATTTCACCAACTACTATATTCTCAATTTTAAAAAAATTACAATAGCTGTAATGTTGTTTTGCATCTCTTATGTGTATCAGTGTTAATTTTACCTCAAATTAGAGTTTGTCAGTGCAGTCCTTTAGATAAATTCTGAACTCAAAAGTTGTATGACTCGTATGGTTCTTGGTGCCACTTTTCATCTGTAACTAAAATGGCTTGGTTTTGTCTTCCTCCCAGTGATCCGCCTTAAGTGTTCAAAAGGAAGCAGACTTGTAGCTTGTGTTATTATAAACAGTGAATTAAAACAGTACTAAGAAAGAACGGCCTTGCTGCTGGTGTAGAAGAAAATTAGAGACTTGAGGTCTAAATCTCTTAGAAATTTAAAGCTGTAACACTGGAGTTCAGGGGAATTACCAATGAAATATTTAGTTTTTAAATTATGAAAACGAATTCTTCATGAGGATGCAGTGCAGGTCACAGCAGCCTTCTGTAGCATTTTAATATGCATTTCCCTCTTGAAATTTCCTATTAAATGCATAGGCCAGAAGTGTTTTGAATTCTTTTCAGTCAAAAAAAAGCACCTTATTGCATATGAATTTCAGCTTTGTAATGCAGAACTGCTCATTTGCCCTTTCTTCCTCCTTATGCAGAATATTTTTGAGGGATTGTAGCTGGAAAAATTGCATAACTTTTGAAGGACTTGAACCTGCGATAGGTACAATCAACAGCAAAGTTTGATGCGGAGAGGCCTCCAGTAGCAGCAAGAAAAAAGGGTATCTTTGATGCCATCATGCAGCCCTCCTGCCAGGTGTCAAAGCTTTTCTCCAGAATATTTGATCACTACAGTTTTCTTGAAAGAAAGATGACAAGAATTAAGTGGTAGCATTATTAGCATTTTCTAGAAACACAGCTCAGATGCAAAATTTAATAAAAACAAAACAAACAAAAAAAAGAACAAAACCACCAAACAATAAAACCAAACCAAACAAAAAAACCTCAGGCAAATAAAACCACCAATAATTCTTAGGCATGCAATTATGAAATTCAAGCTCTTTAACAGAAGAAGATGAAACTAAAAATCCTACTATACTCTGGCTATACAGTGTTTGTGCAAGGTGATATAATGGCACTTTTCTGCCTTCACACATGTAAGGGTGAATTTGTGCGTCTTATTTTGTCCTTTAAAAAGGTGCAACTAGAATTTGTATGCATTTAAACAAAGCTACATGAAGAGAATAGTTTATATTTGAAAGCTGAAACATAGTTTCAGCACAAACTCTTAGGGACATAGCCTTGTTTCTGCAAACATTTATTATTTGATGCTGAGCGTACAACTGTCACAGATGAAAAGTGACTCGAGAAAGGGGACTCAAGGGAAAATCATTATTGAATACATCTAGTCTGTCTTCGAATATTATTTAAATTTCCGGAGCTGCTTCATTTTGTTTTGGATTTTTTTTTTCTTTTCTCACTTCCTTTGGGAAGATTTCTAAACTCTAATGCATTTTCTGAAGATACATTTTTGTCGATGGGCAAAAATTTAGACTCTCAATTTTCCCCTTCAGATATCCTAGAACACAACTTCCAACCCCAATAGTTATGCTTTATAAACTGCAGGTCCATTCCGTTGTTGTAGAGGACCTATCTGCATACAGTTATTTCTCTTAGGTCTCCCTAAATTGGTGCTTTTTGTAGGAGGCTCACTTTAAAAGGAATACACTTGGTTTACCAGGTACTTCGTATTTATTTAGTTGCACATCTGTTTATACCTGCTTTTTTAACTCATACGCATTTAACAATGTTTGTTTCAAATACATGAACTTGATCTGGGAAACCCTGAATTTGGTGCAGCTTTTTTCATTAGCTGGGATCAGCCTGATCTTAAGTGTGCCATCAGACTGTATTACACATTTAAATGAGTATTAATATTTTCACAAGTAAGCAGTGAAAAACCATAAAGAGCTATCCTGAGATGCTTATTGCATTTTGTGATTTAGAAACCGTTTACTAAGAAAATAAGAGGTCAGATAGGCCCGAACCCTTGCTTGTTTGGTTTAATTTCTTGGAAAACAGAATTGCCTTATCAGATCCTGGTGTCTCTCTGCCCGTCAGCTTGGCTGACAGTTTGACAGTGACTTTGCTGCAGAGGAGATGTTCAGCAGGAAGTTTGTGTCGTCAGCTCAAGAGAGCTGTAAGCTGAGCTGAGGGGAACTGGGCTCACCTCAACTTGACCCACTTATCAACAACCGGGGAGTTCAGCTGATTTATTTCCCATAATTCTAATGGCAACCTAGAAAGTCGCATTCCTAAAAGGGGCCGCTGTTTATATGCTTGTAGACAAGCCATGTTTTATTGTCATGAACAAGTCGTGTCCTGCACAGAAGTCTTTGGAAAATCTGCAAATTAATTTACTTCGAATGTGCTTTTTCGTAAGTGCTCTTTACAAAGAGCTTTAGGCTGCAGAGTTTCTTTTTATTTAAGTGAAAGGAAAAAAAATAGGGAAGTGACCACTTCAGTCGCTCAGTTAGGCAAAAACATGTAAGTATGGCATCTGTATTGGCAAGTAAAGAAGATGCTGTGTTGTCTTTGAAAGATGGGTGTGTTGAACAAATTTGAGATTTAGATTTGCTCTAGTTTGTCACGTCAACAGTTCTTCTTGTGCATTTACAACTTTGTATAGATTTTTTTTTTTTCTGAAAATCATATAAAAAAGAAGCACTGCTGGCTCTTACAGCACTATTCCTTTTTTTCCTTTCCAGTCCCGTTCAAATATGTGGCCTGTTGGAATGCCACTATGATGAGGGACTTGGACTGTAGTTCTCCTTTTGTCTAATACCTTACTTAATACGTAAGCTAAGATAATGTTTACCTGGCTGAAATTATCCTATATCTGGTCAATGCCTGGGGGTTTGGATGTGTGTTTGGTTTTTTAAATTCCTATAGAGTATTTTTACAATTCATCCCCAAATGCCCATTCTAGAATGAGCACGTTGGTGATCCAGGATCTGATTCAGTATGAATAAGCATATTCTCTTGCCATTATGTCTGTTAAATTAATTATATCTGAAACTAAAACAAAAGAAACCACTGGATCTGTATTCACTTCTGAGTCAGACTGGGAATTTGAGAAACTAAAAACTGATGCTTGTCTGTCATATAAGCGTCCCTTTGCCTTTGGCTTTTGAGAAATTATGTCATGTTTGAATTTAAAGAGAGTGTGTATTGTCTTTAATTTTTCATTAGTGATTCTGTTTGCAAGCTAAACTAGTGACTGACTAATTTTGAAGTGGTTTTACATTGCTAGCTCTTACCTCAGTTCACTCTCTTTTGTTTTTTGGTCTATTTGTCCAGTGAAATGCTAGTCCATGACTGGTTTTGCTAGGTAGTACAGCATCAGACTGTTATTTGAGGCTGTGCTGTTGCCGCATTCCTCTTTTGTAACATATCTAATTCACATTTTTGCCTTACTTTGGTCTTATATACATTTTTCCCAATTAATAGTAATTTTTATTAAACATTTGGACTTGAGTAAATCAAATTCAAACATATGATTACTACTGAGATGTTATGCAGCTGACTTGAAATGGCTAGAATGGCTCTGTGTTGAGTGTTCTGTGTGGCATGTGTCTATTAACGTTATCTTCCTTATCCCGCATCAAGTGATGGAATATAGTCTTTGCAGGGTAAGAGCAGCCTGCTATTATAGCTAGTAATTTTCAATACGGTCATTCACAGAGGTTAAGAAAGAACGGGGTCATGGGAATAAGCTGGCAAGGATAAACTAAGATGCTGCATGTATCGGACATGTATCTAACAGCATATCAGTCACTTCAGAGTAACAGTTTACATGCATGTATGTGCCCCACAGTAGATGCAAGTTAGATTATTTAACTGTAAGAATTAAGATCATGCCTCCAAGAAGTCATGAAGAAAGAGCTGATGTGCTCGAGGCTCACTGTCTAGCTTTCCAAGTGGATGCTCATGTCTGAAGGCTTGAGGTATCTTTATGCTGCGCTTGTACATGAAAGCTGAATAAGAAGCAATCGCACTATGTTTGCTACATACTTTGTCCTTACGTGTATGGACCGTCTCATGTATGGACAATGAAAAAAAATAGGCATGCTGATTTGTTTGCTTGTTGAAAACTTGTGCTCCGATCTTGCAGCGCTAGATAACAAGGGGAACATTGCAATGAGCAGTCTATTCTGAGAGAGAGATGACCTGACAAAGGAGTGCCAGTGAAGTATGAGTGGTGGTAGGTAGTTTAGTCCCAGGGGGATGCTTCCTCTCCATGCAATGTCTACGATCAATTTCTGTAGCAGAGCACTTATTATCTTAATGCAACTCTTAAAAAGGCAAAAGTTACCTCATCATGATTGAGAAAAGGCTTAAACTTATTGGGTAAGTCCAGGGTAGCTGGCAATAAAAAAAATAAAAATCCCATCCATCCGTTACTTCAGGCCTTCAGAGACCTAAAGTTTTCACCTTGCTCTTCTTACTGTGGGCAGTGATGAGTTGAGGGTATGAAGTTGCATTTGAAGTTAATGTAAACTGCTGTGAGAGGTGTTGGCCAGCTTTTCACCTGCCCTTGGCCATGTGCTCCTTCCTCTTCCCTTGTGTTGCAGTGGGTGCAGCTGGGGCAAGGTTTAGACAAGCTCATTGATCAATAAAAAATAGTCTCTTATACTGAGTTAGTTTTCCACCAAATCCTCTCGCTACGGCTGCCCTGCAGCTGTGTGATTGCTAGATCCAGCAAGAAGCAGCATATGGGTGTAAGAGAGTGGGGACTGTCCCAGAGAGCACCAGCCCACTGTTACATGGGTTTAGGACTCTAAGGTAAAAGAATAACTTGAGTCTATCTAGATGCTTTCCGATCCAATTAGGTCTACAGATATTTCTCTTGACTGCATATAGTTTTGCTTGTCTAAACTTCTTTTTGTCTGGTCCCCATGGAAGGAATGTATACTTAGCTGTTTTAAAATTGGTTGATGCAAAGTAAGCTCAGACTTTCTGATAAAGCATTTTTCATAACATTTTTCTCTATGAAAGCTTAAAATATTTTTTTTTTCATATAACACCACTTTGGTATGCCTATGAATGCACTTACTGCTAAATCTGTACTGCTAAATCTGAATATAATGTGTAAAAATAGCTTCAGTACACAAACAAAGCAGCACATTAAACATGTACAAGGAAATAGAGCAAATCCTCTTTTGTGTATACAGAGTAACCTAGGTAGGTCTTTACTTTTTCAGACAGTGGTCCAAAAATCCCTTCTGTTTTAAGCTACCTGTTACATATGTTTAATATGCCTTTATCTGTATTCCACGGTGCTTTACACCTTTCTGGAAATTAATACCTTTTTTTATTTTTTCCACATTGGCACCTTTTTCTCTGTCTGAACATGCCTATGAAATGGCTTAATAGGATCATTCTTCTGGGTTTACAATACTACTGTTTTCAAACTAAGAATCTCAAATACTTTATGCCAAGCTGCTCACTTTAAATGCTACCAGTGTGAAAAATGTTATCTTCCATCTTCCAAAAGGAAGAGGAGGGAATAGTGTTGGTATGGTATATTCTTATCTAAAGGAGATGAGAAAGAGAACGGCTTTGGAGAAGATGTCTTTTAAAAATTTTAGGAACTGGTTAATGATCATGATACAATTTCTAAATAAGCTGCCTTCAGAATTAAAAAAACTATAGTTCATGACACTTTTGAAAGTGGTAATATGGTAAATCATGCTCTTTCAAAACTTCTTGATCTCTATATTAAAGGAAGTCTTCACCATGTTGTGCATATATTTGCAGCAAAAGCTGGGTTTGATAGAAGTTGAGTTCAGTTTTGGAAATTCTGAGGTGTGTCCCCTTCAGAAGTAACGTTATAATTAATTGGTCAGCAATTAATGCTATGTAATTGTTTCAAAATACTACATGTTTAAAATCTTTGGCGCAATATAGAAGTTACTTTTTAAATCCACATGCATTTAAAAATACACTTCAAAAACATGCTTCATAGAGTGACTGAAAAATATTTAAATTCAAATCATTACACTTTCATGTGTTTCCAATAGTGTTTGCACCATTTGATTTTAAAATATCCGCTTATATTGCAGTTGCTGTTCTGATGAATTTGCCTTTCAGATTCTAACGTTAATTGCAGTAATGTGATTTGCTGCACATGGCCAGAACTGATGTATATAAAGGAAATAGTATCATTAGAACCTTTGATGTTTTTGTTGCGAAATTGTAGTGACGTTCTCATAGGTAGAGCGGCGCCCGTGTCGTATATAAAATATGTGCTACAGTTAAAAATACACCATCTTTCAAGATAGATCTCACTTCCTTAAAACATGCAAGAATCTGTTAGTTTCACTTAATTTCATTTAAGTGTTGATTGTCTTAAGAAGTATGGTGTCTTTAAATTAGATATTTTTCTTCCACTAATGATTTTAATACCAAAAATAAAGAGGTGCTCTTGCACTTTCAAGAAAGCAAAGCTTACTGAAATTCTTTGCGTAGGATCCATTTTATGGGTCAAATTCAAATGTTTGAGATTAATGGAATTTTCCCCCTCTCCCCTCCCCCCCCCAATAAAAATTCCTCCTTTGAAGGAGGCTGGAGACTGTCAAGGACTATCCTGTTTCAGCCTAGCCACCCTCTCTCACTGTTTACAGTAGGACCAAGGCCACAGCGTTCCCTTACTAAAGGTAGCTTCTGCCTGTGTTTGGTTTTCCTTTTTAACCTGCATCTATGTAGCCTGGGCAAGTACGGATGGCGCTGTAGAAGAAAACAGCTGGCAATGACATATCATAGGTAGTTTGGGGTGGTACTTCAGACTAGCTCGAGCATCACCCAGTGGATTGGAATTCCTGGTATCTGCTGAAGCATGCTAGGTATACTCATGGAGTGCATCTTCTAGTATGGTTTCATCTTAAAAGAATCCAGTTGAGGAACTCGGATTGCTCTGCCGTGTAAACCAAAGCAAGAAAACTGGGAGATTGGTTTCAGAACTGTATTTGTGTTCTGAACTAAAATATATGGTTACTTTCTTTCATGAAAGCACAGAGCGTCGCTGTTTCCAAGGGTAGCTTAGCTTCACCTCATTCTGCTGAGAACCAGCAAGAAGCAATGGGAGATTTTTTAGAAGCCTTAATTTTATCTAAAGCAACAGGAACTGATGGCTATTTGATAGAGAGGATTTTACATATGTTAACAGATAAAAAATTTAAAAGGAAAATGTACTATATATGCATATATACAAGAATACTACTTTAAAAAAAATAACTAAAAAAATTATTTCTGCTGGTTGTTCTGAACAGAGAGGAAGAGGGAAGGAAGGTAGTGTAAGAGAGGGGAAGCAGAAGAAAGGAGTATCTGCATTCCATTCACTGTTTGTATTTCCAGAGTGACAGTGTGTAGTCAGGTTATACTGGTAAATCTCTCCTGTCCTGAAAAAGAAATTATAATAAAATAACAAATTAATTCTGATACTACGTATTTCCACATCCAGTAGTGATGCCATGTGGAAAGAAGAATTGGGGCTTTTGGCATTTTAGGACAGGAAAAAATAGCATCTTAAAAAAAAAAAAAAAAAAAAAGGAAACTCTCCTCTGCTTTCATGTGGTTTTGAGCAAAAGCACCGCAATCCTTCTATGTAATGGTTAATGCAGTGTGTTGCTACAAGATACACTTAGGTCATGGTGTTTGAGAGTGCATTTTTATAGACGAAAATAACTGGCGGGGGAGTGTTCTAGCACTTGATTTTGGGGTCATCCAAATGCCCCATGACTCTCTTTCTGTCCTTTAATTACTGGTAATTCCTTTTTTGTGAGATTGGTGTAAAAGTTTTAAAAGTTTTGCCCCACAAAGCAAGAGTATTTTGTCCTTGAATTATATTTTTCAAAATACTAAATTGAACTAACACTTGTACTGCAAGATAGCTAATCGGGACTATTCTCTCCACTGTTTTTTTTTTTTCCTTGAGCGTTACTGTCGTGTTCAAGAAGATACAAGTTTGTGTCAAAGTAATGGTTAAAATTCTGCAATTTCTGGCTCTAAGCCCTGTCCTCCACTAGACTCGGCTGCCATGAAGCATGTTTGTATTTTTTATGTCTAACAAGAAAAATAACACTTTATTTTTAATTTTAAAAATGTTTAAAAGTGTCACTTTGATGTAATATATTCCCACCTATTAAAATGTTCTGCATTTTAACTAGACACTTTATTCCAGCAATCCATCAAAAACTGGAAGCGGATGGAACGGAAAAAGTAGAAGGATCCATGACGCAAAAACTGGAGAATGTACTGAACAGTAAGTTTTGTCCTTCCAGCAGCAGCTATTTATGGACTTTGGACTTTCTAACAAGCTTTACTATATTCCTAGGAATATGGTAGAAAGTAGAAAACAGTACAGTCTCTCTTACCGTTTCCTATTTGATGTTATTGATTTTTGGGTGCACTGTTTGAAATGAGTGGCAGCTTTTGACATGACTTTTAGTGGTGCTTGTGATAACAAAGAGAATAAATGTCAAAATAAAGGAGTTCTGAAGCAGATGAATTCTGGTGCCGTCTCGATTTTAAGCGTACAAAGATAACAGGAGCTATATGGATAGGCAAAACTGTAGAAGGACGAGCAAAGCTAAATACCAGGTTTGTAAGAATTTTGAGGAAAAGAGGAAAAAACCAAATACAAACTGTTTGTAATGACAAAGTCTATTAACAGAATCTTTTTCACATAATGTGCTGCCGTTTAGACTACTTGGAATAAGCGCTTTTTTTAGAAACTTTGAAAAGCTGTCAGTACTTTCTTTTCTGTTTCTCTGTACTAGCTGTAGGATTGCATTGAGAGAGATGGCTTGAATTTACTGCAGTTCGGTATGTGTTTCATCAGATCAAAAAAAGTTACTTTTTTTAATTCTGGGACTTCTGCCAAGATAATTTTACTTTGTTTCATTGTGATTTTTTTCACAGAGGAAGGGATGTTTCCCTTAGTGCTGTATCAATAAGCAGGAATGACATGCAGATAGCTGACTCAGTGTTGGAAAGTCTGAGTGTGTTTTATGAAATCAAGAAAGTGACATGGAAGTTCACTGTTTTTCTTCTCTTGTATGAAGAAAGCAGAGACTGTATGCGTGTTTGTGTGGGGAGCACAAAGAAAGCGGGGGGTTTGTGAACAGCTCTAGCTCTTTTCAGTAGAGATTCGTTAATGCTCACAATAAAGGTGTAGTTTGAATATTGTTATTCCCCCATCTTGTTCCCTGAAATGCAAAATAACTCAAAACACCCCCAAAAAATCACAAAAAAACAGACCAAACACAACAAACCTCATGTGCACACTATATAAAGACTATAGTGTGTAGAATATTTGATACATATATAAGGTAGGAGAAAATAGAAAATAGCATGTGCTGAAATTTGCCAGTGCAGTGCTTAATGCTCTGGGCTCTGTATTTATGCCATGTCATGCACCAAGCACGGATTCACTGGAGAACACTTTCCCTTTGCCAAAATTGTGTCACAGATTTTTTTAAAATAAAATAGCAAAAATTTAGGTCTGTGACATTTTCCTACACACAGTGATATGAGACAAATATATCTATAATATAGATTCGCTGTTTCATTTGATAAATGGTGGCTGAAATCTGTATGCAGATAATGCAGGCTGTCTTTTTCAAGCTGGATCTGTAGAGGAACTTGTGCCAGGCACTTCAGAGTGGTATTAAGTTTGGCTCCGCTGTGAAAAGAATTGGCTGCTTTTCTTCCCGATGCTTTGCAAGTCATGATGGGTGGGAGGCAGGGAAGTAGGAATACAAGGATTTAAAAAGAGTAAATAATATTATGCAAAGTAGTTTAGGATCAAAGCTTTGTTTCTTGACTGACCATTGGAAAGCTTCCATAATCCATGAGTAACAGGACCTGCTTTCAAAAATGGCTTCAAATCTTTAGTCGAATTTTACATTTTATGGACTGCATGTTTTGAGAGATAACTGGTGTTGTGAGCTTGATTACAAACTCCTTTAAGAATAAGGATGTTTTCCACAGCGTCTGAATGTGTGTCAAGAGTGTGCTGAATTATTGGATTCAAGTGGCATGGGATAGCAGAAGCACAGTCTGGTGTTATAGGCGGAATTATAAATGTCTGGAGTTTTTGCTAAATTTAATTACTAAACAAGCTATTAAATATATTTATAGAAACGTATGGTGTGCTATAATGAATTTCAGGAAGAATTGTATCTTCAAGGAGGTTAATCAAATTCTGTTATGTGGTGTTTTTGTCAGGCTCTATGACAGACAACTGTTGGATAACTACAGCTTCATTTTGAAGTACACAGTAGATGAATCATCTGTTTTGAAAACATAGTCAGTCAATATAGGACCTGAATCTTTATCTGAAACTTTATTATTTATGTTTAGATTATTCGTCAGTAACCAAGAGATAAAGATTGTTAATGTAGAAAGGATTTGGAAGGGTGAGGAGGGAAGAAATTTTACAATACTTTTTAAGTCTAAAAAGGCAGACCTGTTTTGCATGAAGTATTGAATTTCATTAAGACACTAATAAGTAAATTTATATATTTCATTTTCTATGTAAAACAGAAAGTGCCAATAGAAAAAAGTAAAATAATTTACTTGAATTGAGGATTTCTACAGCAAATTAATTCATAAAGAGATGAAGGCGTGTAGCTTTAATCTAAAGCTGGAAATCACTGTGCTATTCCTGCAGTTGTCAATTACCTTTTAAAAACACTTGTACTGAATTCAAAAAAATGCTTTGTGACTATAACTTTAATTCCCAGATACAGTACATTGCTTCTTGGCTGTTAAAAGAATGGATGAGAAACATATGAATTCAAACAAAACAAATGTTACTTACTGGAAGGATTTACAAAACAAGCATTTATTATAACCTCAAGAGAAAAATCATACTTTATCAGTGGTCTGTATTTAAACGTGCAGCTAGCTGTTTTCATTGTGTATTTCTCCTTAATGGATTAAAGTATTCTATGCTAAATAGTATATGGTAGAAATAGCTATCCTGACAAAACTTTTTTTACATCAAGGCTTCAAAATTTCAACAAAGTTTAAACATTATTTAGATATAACAATTATTTTACAAAGACTACTTTTAACATGAGCAGGCCACCCACAGTGTTTGCTAGAGAAAATGGCATGCAAGCCACCCAGTGAGACTGATGTAATTTTTTTTCATCTTTGCTTAAAGTATAGTCACTAGACCAGATAATGTAGAAACTTCTACACGCAAGGATCAGAAAAGCTAAAACAATCCTGCTTTTTTTTTTTTTGTTAATTAAAAATAAGTCACAAGTTGAAAAATGCAAATATTAGCATGCAATGTAAATCTTCCCTGTTATAAATTAAATTCTATTATTCTGTGTTAGGAAATTATCCTTATTACAAAAAAGAATGCTTTTTAGTCTGTATAGAAAAGGGTTTAAGGCTATATTTAATGTATTTATTCAAGAATGTTCACTGATGGTCTAGAAACTTAATTGCATGAAATTGTTGACCAAGGCTTGGTCCTGTATGCAGTGAAGGCAGTAAGACTTTTAATGCAATGTGAAGACAATTTGTATTCGTTCTGTTACAGTGACGAGCTAGTTAGCCGTTTTTCAGCCATACCATTGTCTTTGACTTAATCGTTGGTACTTTTAAGTTACTCACTTAAATATCAAATATTGTTAATAATTTTTAAAACTTAATTTGGAAACGCAACAAATTTGGTTGCAAAACCCAGTGATAACTCTTAAAGCTATGACACTAATTAACATAATGAAATTATACTTTTCTTAAAAGAAAACTTTCTATGACTTTTTCCATATCCTGAGATGCATAATTTAGTTGTAAAATGTAGATTGGGAGCCAAAGCAAACTATAAAATATCTACAGCACAGTTAAGCGTTTGAAATAGGAAAGAGTGATTGTTTTTAATTGTGCAGGGGTCTTACCACATTAAAATGTGAAGTGATTCACTTTGAAATTGTATTTCGTCAGTTGTAAAATGTTAACACAGTTGAACAAGAAAGTATAAAAATTGAGCAATAATTACTCATTTGCTCTAAAAAAACTTGAATGACTCATTAAAATGGGGAAAATCTGTACGTCATTCAAACTGATTACTTACTTCACTTTTTCTTATATTCATCCTTTTTAAAATAGGAGCCAGTAACACAGCAGATACCTTATTCCAGGAAGTGCTGGGTCGCAAGGACAAAGCCGATTCAACGAGAAATGCACTTAATGTTCTTCAGCGTTTTAAATTTCTTTTCAACCTTCCCTTGAATATTGAAAGAAATATCCAGAAGGTATAATCCTTTAAAAATGCTTTTCTGTTTCCTGAGAGTTTGTTACCTTTTTCTTGACAAATATAAATGTTTGTTGTTTGTTTGTTTGTGTGTGTTTGTTTTTTTTAAGGGCGATTATGATGTGGTTATTAATGACTATGAAAAAGCCAAATCACTCTTTGGAAAGACAGAGGTTCAAGTATTCAAAAAATGTAAGATATGGTTTCTTTTATTTGCTTTTTATTTTAACTTAAAGACTAAGAAGCGCATAGTAGTCTAAAGAGCTTTATGTGGGTTTTAAATGAATTTTAATCCGTAAAAATTATGGATTTATAGGAAGCAATTACTGTAAGCAATATTTCTGGCAAGTCTTCTGAGTGAGGTGTATACTACAAAATGTGAAATCAATGCAAATTTTATTTATTAAGGCTTGGTGTTACTGGACATTAAAAAAGATTACAGTAATTAAAATGTGACTCTCACTGGCATATTGTTGGAAAGGTTTCAAAGTCCAAGTTTCTGTTTTTGTAGAACTGTTGTATACAAAATTTTAAGATGTGGCTTGTTAGAAAATGATTTATATTGATTTCCACATTAACTCCAGAAATGCCTGATGTCCTAGAAAAATAACACAATTTTCAGGTCATACCACTGCCAAAGGCACACATAAATTTATTTCCTCTCCCTCCTCCTAGATTATGCTGAAGTTGAAACCAGAATTGAAGCTTTAAGAGAACTTCTGTTGGATAAACTGCTTGAAACTCCATCAACATTGCATGATCAGAAACGTTATATAAGGTAATCACTTGACTAGTGTCTTCACCAGACATACGGTGTCTAGATGTGTATTTAAATCTGTTTCCTAAATAGGGCAGTGACTCTTTGCACTATGGTTTATATACTGATTTTAAAACTGTAAGTAGAGTATTTTGAGATTTTTAGGATTATATGAATAATGGCAATGGGTTGTTTCTTGATTATTTTTAATGACTGAAAAACAGCTCTTGAATGAGAGCAGTTTAACGAAGGATAATTGAGATTGAATTTAATTTTTTAAAATCTTTAAGGCATGTTTAGATTCTGTTGCTTCCTGCAAACCATCATATTGCAGTTTTCATTGAAATTCCTAGATTTTCTGTCATTCACAAAGTTGATGTCGAAGTCTGTTGTAGGCATACTGACATGAGTTGGTTGGACCTTCTTCTACTGGTAGACCTGAACCTGTTTCACAGTCATTGGAGCCAAATTTTAGAGTCCTCTGGAACATTTGATGGCTTTACATAGAAAGCTTTTGAGTTTTGGATGTTACTAGCGTGGCTTGACATTCTCGGTGATTTTTTTTCAGTTATCTTAAAAGATGTGGACCAAATGGGCTGTGTGAGAAGCGTTCTTAAAATTCTGATACCTGCGTGAGGTCTTCAATGTTTTGTATGCTCACCAGGCCCAGCTGCACAGGACAAAGTGGGTTATTGGTATCTTAGGTCCCTTTATGTTATGTTAGTTTATGAGGACAATGACCAGTGTACATTTACGTAGAGTGCTTCTCCTTCTTAGGGGTGCTAGATAAATATTGCCTGTTTACTGGAATTGCATTTTAAGGTGAGTAATTAAGCATTTTGTGTCTCTGAAGAAGGCACTACTGTTTCCTTTCTACATCAGTCTTCAAAACCTTAAAGAGCAGCTTCTTTATCTAAGCCAAATCTTATGACCTCTTCCAAGGATTCTTTGGAAGCATCAGAATTGTATATGTTTTTGATTCTGGGTTGTGGTTTTTTTGGTGGTGGTTTTTTGGTTTGGTTTTGTTTTTGGTTTTTTTTTAGTTTTTCTCTGGTGCCTTACTTTGAAGTATTGAATCTTTAAAAATATTCCAGCCTAAGTTAAAGCAGATTGTGTTAGTGTAACTACCAAATGTATTTTGCATGTAGAAGAGTATAATGAAGGAGAGGAGGGAGTGGACAAATGTGGAATAATTTAGTTCTAATGGATTAACAGAATCCCAGCATAGAAAGTGATTAAATTAGTTTCGCTCCTCTAGGTATGCTAATGTGGTTATACTAGTGTAAATTTTCTGGAGGCAAGGTGTGAAGAAAGCTTTCTTCAGAGCACTTCAGCTGAGAGGAAATTAACAAAATCCTAATTGCAAAATTATTTGCATAAAATCTGCTATTTGTAAAATTATTTGCATAAAATCTGCTATTTGTATGAGGTTCCTTGGTATGTTTGTTTTGTATGTCTCCAATGTCTAAGGCTGAGCAAGACCTGTAATACTGTGGTTTTCCCCCTCAGATATTCAATGTTTATCTTTGTAATTCAGCTTCAATTCATATTTTCCTCTCACTTTATTATGGTATTTACACTGCAAATTTTATACTGTTCAGGAACAGCTTACCATATCACTTAACAGCCAAGTAGATGTATTTTTTCCAAGACTAGCGCTAATTGTTTTTATTTTGAGTCTAAGCAAAGACTTAAGTCCCCCTGAACACTGAGAAGGGACTTGAGCTCATAATTTATAAATGTCACTCTATCAAAATGGTTGGTTGTGTAATGTTCTCATCCATCCAACCAATCCTACTTTGACAGTTTATTTTTTGTTAAAGCACTGCAGACAGTTCTCAAAGAAGATGGAATTTTGCAACATGGTCCTATTTAACATTAGTTAGTATTGTATTAATACAGCTTTTGTGAAGGAGTTAGACATTCCCTGCACTGCTTAAGATAATAAATCAGAGTACTTCACCTTGAGCATCTTGAATTTTTGAATCTGTCCTGAGTCTCATTAATGCAGAATGTAATGGAGCGCATTAAATAGTAGAGCAGCTACTGCTTTTTGAAAATACTGTTTTGAAAGTACTGTAGTCAGATAGTCTGGAATGTCATATGTTAGACTATGTTATGTGTTCTCTTTGAAATCAACAATAGCTGGCTTCTCTCTCCCCCAAAGACAGAGGGTGTTTTGCTTCCGTGTTGTAGAAGACCCAGTTCTTTTCTTTATCTGCCCGCCCTTTTTTTTTCCCCAGATTGTGTGTGCACATCCTATTACAAAAAAAAAACCCCTTAACAACAAAACTAAAAAGCCCGTAAAAACAAAACAGGAAACCCCTACCAGGAGCTTGGTTTACATTTGTTTGTGCATGCATGTGCTAAAATTAATGAGCCACCAAAAATTAATTCCTCCTGTACTTGCTTGTTAAGGTTACATGATGATACAATCAGGACATATAAAGTGGGGGAAAAAAAACCACCATACTTTATGTGCTTGAGATGTCATCACTGATTCCAAGTGAAACGTGAAGCACTGAACTGCAACCTTGGCAGATAAAGAGCTTGGTTTCCCAAGTACTTTACTAGAGGCACAACTGAAAATACGTATTAATGTGATATTAAATATATATGGTTTTGTGCATTTCTACCAGGTTTTTTTGGATGGAATTTTGCTTCACTAAATGAGGAAGGGAGAATGCAAAGGTTGTTTGCATTGGGTTTGAATGCAACTATTCTTGAATTTTTTAAATTACGTTAAAAAAAAAAGTATTGGTACATCTTTGGTCTATTTTAATGAGTCCTTCAGTGTGTCAAGTCAGAGCTGTGATTTTTGGACTGGGTTTTACAGATATCTTTCTGATCTTCATGCGCCTGGGGACCCTGCTTGGCAGTGCATTGGTGCTCAACATCAGTGGATTCTGCAGCTCATGCACAACTGTAAGGAGAGCTATGTTAAAGAACAAAAAGGCAAGGATATATTTTTGTTTTATATATATATATATATGTTTGACACTTAGGAATTTTGGCATCGCCTTTTATTTGACAAGTTTTGGTGTACAAATGATATTTGGGTTTTTTCCCATCAACTTTGATAGCTTTTTACAAAGTTGCATACTGACTTGCATTTTTTTTCTGTATTCTATTATAAAAACAAAACAGCAGTTGGAGTTTTCTTTTTGTTTAATTTATAACTTTTAAGCTCTTCACATGGGAAAAGCATTAAATTTCAATCATTTGTCTGAAGTTTACTATCCTCTTGAAATACTTCTTTGAGGTCACGTGAAGTTTGGATTGTTTTCTGAATCTGCCAGTTAGATTTCTTTGTCACAAGATATGCTCTTAGTATATGGATATGCAGGGCATTGGGCCATAGTGGGATACTGTGTAATTTCTTGATGTGCAGAGAATGACAATATGGTGTTTTCTTGTTCTTTGTTTGTTTCAAAATTCAGATTACACTGTTCAGGCACAGACCTGTGAGTTGGATAAGATATTTAGACAATGTTATATTAAGACCAGCATGAATATTTAGTTGTATTCTGTCTTTGTCTTTGCCAGCGTTGCTCCTCAAAGAAATGTGTGCTCATAGGTATTGTTTTCAGGTGCGGCAGCAATTTAACTATCAGTTAACATTACCGATCACATCAGTGTATTTTCAAAAGGGAGTAAGTGGGACACTATTGGCCTGGCATTTCTAGTAGTAAAATCTGAAAACTGGATTTTTAAATTAGAAAATGGCAAGTAGTGCCTTGTTTCTCAAGAAGTCTTACCAAGTTTGCTATTTCTGAAATGAGTAGGCATACTGGAATCTGGCTCTCTCACCTTATAGGGAATGCCTGTGTCTAGTGTAGTGCGTGTGTATCCCAAACCAAATAACGTGTTCTCTTCTGAGAAACCACAGAAATTTTACTGAGTTGGAACTGCTGCAGAAGTGTGCTGTAAAATTGCTGCAGGAGGCTTAAACTCTCTTTAGCAGAGGTTACGACATGGGGTATAGAGTTCACAGGGTGCATCGCACATGACAGTGATGTCAGTAAGTTTTAGCTTAAAGCATGTGCAGACCATCTTTGTTCCACAACACAGTGGGGAGTGCTGTAGGACCAGCTGGAACACCAGGTTGATTCCCTAGCCTTTTGGTCAAAATTCAGAACATTTCCAAAACTTCCCCATCTTCGCTCCTTGTCAAAATCCTGATACACCACCCCACCCTGCAACATACAGCTATCAGGAACAAAACTCACTTTTAAAAGCAGCCGTGGTTAACAATTCTAAGCTTGCTTTTTCTCCACTCATTTGCAAAGTATTATATAGCCATCTCCCGGCTTCTTAGTGAGAAAAATAGGGGCAGGAAGATATTAAGTGCTGAAGACTTTTTTGTTGTAGTAGTCGTATAATTTTGATATGCACGCTCCAGTAAACGAATGGAAAATGTGTCTAAATTCCTAGGCTTGTCTTGAAAATCTCAACCTGTTTGGTGTTTTTCTTGCAACAAATCTTCTTACGTCAGACTTAATATCCAAGGGGCTATTATGTTAGCAGCTTTGTTTGGCTCACAGAAGAGAGAATTTAAATAACTTGAATGGCCGCTAATGCATGTATGAATAGTTAATATTTAGTGCATATATGAAACATGCTAATGTTTTATCACTTTCATTAAAGAGCTCATCAAATTTCAATATTCTTTCCCCAGCCTTTTATGTGATCCTTACTAATGTAGTTTTTGTACAGATTGTAAAATACTCAAGAATTGATCCTAGTTGATGGAATTTCCCACTTAGTATCTATTAGGACAAAGGAAGGTTGTTGAACATGGTTTTTCCTTCTCATAGATCTTTAATTTTGGCATACACCAGACAGAAGAAGGAAAAACTTGCAAGAATTGGAATTAATTGCCAAGTAGAACAATGCTGATTCTGATCAGACACGTGGAATGTATTTTTAATCTACTTTAAGAGATGTATGCTTTTCAAACAGGAAGAGTGTGGGTTTTTACTCACATTGGCTATGCAAGACTTTGAGGAATCTAATCAAATAAGTCAGAAACGTGGTTTATATGTTTATAAATTCATAGGCTATTTTTAGAACAGAGTAGTAATACATTTTCAAACGTTGAAGTCCTCCACTCTTAAAACATGCTTCCAAAAAAGATTATTTTGTATATCAAGCATTTGGAGGAAGAGGTGGGTCATAAGGTTGATACTTTAATGTAAAGGGCATTAAATCTTTTTCTACATTTCCCTTCTCAACAAGGGTAATAGATGTTGTTTCCAGCAGATAGTATTCTTCATACTGTAGGTGCTGGAATAAGCAGACAGCAATTACAGTTCCACCTTGAACATACCAACAATTTTTGGCTATTTTTAGCTTAGTTCTTCTGCTGAATCTGTGGGTTCAAACTGACTGAGTCAAAACTTTTGAGCATAGTAAACTTAAACCTCAGTAGCAGATTGGATATATTTTTGCATTTGTGAACAATTTTTCAAGTTTCAACTGAGTTCATGCTAAAGTATTTTGCAATTTTATTTGTTTTCAATGCAGAGCTGTGCCCCAAGTCATTATACGTGAATTTTACTACACAAAATGGTTATGGAATTAGATGAAAGCCTTTGCTTTTCTTACCTGGAAAAGTCTTTGTTGAAAACTCTATTAGACGTTCTGGACCGGATTTTTGTAGCTGATTGTCAAACAGTAAATCTAATCAAAGAATTTATTTGCTGGACATGAGGTATTCAGGAAGGGAAGGTTAACTTTGCCATTATTTGCTAAACAAGCTAAACCCCAAATCTAAGTGAATTCTAAGGAGAACTTACTCCAAATTCAGTCACTGATATGAAAAGCCAACAGAGTACCCTTAGTGGGATGAAATTGTTCTAGTTATCTCCATGCTATTAGGAGGTTGACCCTTTAGTCATTACAAGTGAAATAACTTCATTTTCTTATACAGAAACAGCATCTTTTCCTATCTACTTTAAGAGATTTAGTGATGTATTGTCTCATCTAGGCCACTAGTAATGACAGTCAGGACAAATCCCGAATATTGATAAGAAGTAAATCTGCTTTTCTACATCCTCTGTAGGTTCCTTATCTTTGTCTGATGATTGCTGTCTTGTTAGTAACTGTACTTTCAAGGCTCTCCTAAGTATAGTTGAAGAGGGGAGTGAGCTAATACAAATGCTGAGGTGTTTGAAAGTGCTATCAGAAAATTGTGTATTAGAGAGATATTTAAATACATGTGTATTTAAATTTCATATCTAAGTATATATTTTTGATGTAAATATGAATCCTTCACTCTCAGTAGTGCTATCACATGAAGAGCATTGGTTTTTGTTTTTTTTTTTTAAAAAAAGCCACTGTGCTTCACTATTACTAGAGATTAACTCCATTTTGTAGAAATAATCTGCAGTTGTAAGTATGTCCTAGAACTGTAAAGTGTCATAGTATAGTAAAATCTCTGATGCAGCCAGAAAGAAGAAACAGTGGCAAGTTTACAGGGCTGTAATGGTCTTGGAGTTCTCTCCTGGAATTTGTTTCAGGGGTTAGCAGAAGTCCTTTGTGTTTCAAATACCGTCTGTTTTCAGTTAATCCAACTTGGGTTAATATTATTCCAAAAACTAAAAGGTATATCAAGCTGTGCTAAGCTTTGTCAACTAATTTGGCAGTGTGGCTTAAAGGCTGGCAACTACCAACAGCAAATTATTCCATTGGATGTTTCCTTTGATTTTAACAGACAATTATTAATCGTAAAAGATGCAGTAATCTGATCATTAGCTGGTTCATTACATGCTCAGATATGGCTATTGTTACTCACCCACAAACGCCTTTAACCTATCTCTCTCTTGCTCTGTATAGCCATAGCAGACCTTCCTCATTTGTGAGGTTAAAAAAAATGCAGGCAGATGATGCTCATACTATAAGAAACTGTTGGAAT
Organism: Chroicocephalus ridibundus; assembly: GCF_963924245.1. Classification (NCBI taxonomy): domain Eukaryota; kingdom Metazoa; phylum Chordata; class Aves; order Charadriiformes; family Laridae; genus Chroicocephalus; species Chroicocephalus ridibundus. The sequence goes on along the minus strand of NC_086285.1, from coordinate 78,242,557 downwards.
CCAAGCCCACATGTTTTAAGGAGTGAGAGAATATGCTCGTATGACAGCAGACCAAAATTTCTCCTGCTCTGAAGTACTCTGAAGTATGAGCAGCCAGAATAAAGAGACCAAACAGCAGAGCCAAAGTCATCGTGGATGCATGAGGCAGTACAGGGGATGCCCAAATTGTAAAGCTTCTGTGCTTGTGTCCGTGCATTAAGCCGTTCTGCTTCTCTGATGGTGAGATTCTGCCATTAAAGGTGCAGTTGCAGATAGAGGACCCACGTGCAACTGGCTTGGAACTCTAGCTCTGATGATGTGATAATGCTTGTAAATAAATGGATTTATTAACTTCTTATGTTTTCAATTGAATTTTTGTCTGCTTTTCTAATGGAATGTGCAGTTGTGCTCCTTTATTGTTTTTTAAACCTTTTTTTAAATGGTTATGAAGTTATTTCCTGAAGCATTGATAGATTCCTTTTATAAATCTGATTGCTGACCACTGGAAGGACCTGAAGTAGGTAAAGCCAATTTGCTGCTCTTACTTAGTATGTAGATACAATAGAGAGAGGGAGATGCATGAGGCTGAACAGACATCAAAAATAGCACTTTTGAAGGCTATGAATATAAAGCTTAACATAGAAGAGCACTGTGCTCACTCAAAACAGTATTTCTTAAAGCTCTACCAAGAGATAGTTGAATGATGTGCTGAATTGTGCTGGTATTTTATGCCTTGCATTGGCTGAAGTCTGAATTGTTTCTTCTGAACTTTGAACTTATGATTCGTAGAAGTCTTGGGACTTTCAAACCTGGTACCTGGATAATAAATGGTTTCCTTCAATGAAGATTTTACATATTCGTAATTTTTAACTTTACTTGTCAGTTCCCTGATTATTAGGGCATAATTGTAGTTTTTCACCATGGCTTATGCTTCCCAGACTTATTGGAGTACAGGAAACATGGGGGATATAATGACGTAAAATGACATGAAAATAAATGTAAATAAATGAGGTTTAGTTTAAAATTTGCCTGGGGCACTGGGCAGATAGCCAAAATGAGTTAAGCAGTGGGATTCTTAACGTGAGTATCAGGGAAAGAAGCTATGGAGGTTAGGACTGTTTTCTGTGTGGCCAATGGTTATTTGCTTAGACTTTAATAGTGGCTTAGTAGGTTTCATGATTCTTTGAGCTAAAATAGATAGGGACTCTCGTCCAGTTGTTGTCAAACTGACTGAAAAAGTCTTAATTTCTTAACAAGTCTTTCTGAGATATTATGTAACATTATTGCAACTAAGCTATCTGTTAATACAATTTAGAAACTAAGACTGTAAATGGAAGCACTAGCACAGTTGTAGTGTGATCTTTCTGCTATCCTTTGGGTTGCAAAATACATAATATACAGCCTATAAAGTTCCCAACATGGACACAGTTCTTGAAACTGGAACGTGCTAATTCAATCATTGTGATTTTTGTTGTAGTTCTTACTGCTGGGAAAAAAAGTAATTTTTGCAGCACTCAGAATATGATGCACAGCTCTCCAGATTTTGTAAAAAAAAAAAAAAAAAAAAAAAAAAATCAACTAAAGAAAAAACAACAAAAAAACCCCAAAAGCATGACCATGCAGGGCTTTTCTGTGCCAGAGTAACAGCAGCTGTGCATAGTGTGAAGGAGAGAGGTGGATGCTTGGACCGTGTTGCTCTTTCTTCTGTGCCACACTGAGATTCTATTCACCTTGCAATGAATGATCCATCTTTGTTAGATCAGACAGGCCGGCAAGGCTGGTGTCAAAAGGGCCTTTTCAATTTGTTATCCTAGCAGCTGGTTCTCTTCCATTGCCTTTGCTTACTGTACATCTGGAAGAAGACTTCTTGCAGCTGGGAGCCATTTCATGTCTAAACCACATCCCCTGTCCATAGCAGAAATACCCTTCTGACAGCAGATGTCAAGCAAACCCTTAATGGGTTATTAATTACAAAAAAAAAAAAAAGAATAAAAATTAATCAGTACAAAATTTAACATTGGATTTGTTTTCCCCTTTTACCACCTGTATCTGTAACTTTGCTGTTATCAGATTCTACTAAAAATCCCGAATATGTTCGGAAGTGTAGGAGGCATTCTTATTTTATATAATACTTCAAATAATATTTGAAAATGTAAAAAAAATCAAAATTGAAAAGATCAGTACTACTGAAGTTAAAGTGAAACTCTTCTGTGCCCACAGTTTTACCTTGGTGTCTGCTCTAGTCTTCTAAGTCCTTATTCGGGCAATTAAATAAAAGCGGATTGTTTTCAAAGTTACTGAGGATCTTAATGTCCACTGGTGCGTTTTACTAGTGCTAGTAAAATGACATCGTTTTTATTTATGTGCTGAACTTGAAGTGTTTGGCTCTTGCTTCAGTATTTTTTGGCCTGCAGGACTGACAATAAGGCATACCCTTAGGCTGTGAAATACTTAGAACACCGCTAGAAATAATCAGCCCAATTACCCTTTTTGTAATAAATGGAAAAATAGTTTTAGTATAAATGTATTTAGCATACCTAAGATTAGCCCTAAGATTTAAAAAAGCATTCATTTTTAAATGCATTCCAAAATCTTTTTTCTCCATAAAGTGCAGCAATTTTAATCTTCCACACTCATCTCTCTGCTAGAAATACAACCCATTTTCTTCTTGATCATTTAAAAATATTAGATTCCTAATAAATGTAAGGTTAGAAAGAAAAGATACTCCAAAAAAAAGAATGAAATGCAGTCATTCATCTGTCGAGCAGGTTAATTTTTTTTTTTGATAATTTCTCCTGCTCGTCTAATTTCTTGCCTAGACAAATTGAAATTCTCAAAGCGTTGCCCTTGAAAGGAATCTTATCCTGGTTGTGTCAGTGCGGGCTCCAGGCACAGTGTGTTTGGTCAACAAGCAACAGTGGGTGGTCAGGCTGTAGCACAGGACAAGGGCCCGCTGTGCACAGGAAAAAATGTTCAAAGGTGTTTAAGGGTGGTAAGGAAGTCTGCCGCCCCTTCAGAGAGTCGGGAGGCTATAGATCAGCCTTCCCTCACTATGATAGCCTGTGAGAAAATTCACTGTAAGATACATAATGGATGAAAGAATACAGTAACTGTATTCACCTGGTTGCACATCTATAGGGTCTTTTTTAGTTTAATGTTGCTCATACACGCGCTGTATATGTCCATGCAGCCTGTGTAATGACTGATGTTTGGCTTACCATGGAAAATTGCACTGAAAAACTACTCGGACTGAGGTTAGTCACTTGTTAACAATGTTCTTCGTCACTGCAAAAAGTACAGGCACTGTATTATCCTCTGGTCAACTCATAGCTTTTGTACAAAGCTTTAGCTGAATGTCACACAAGTGATGCGCCGAGAATTGCGGAGTGGCTGAGGCTGGGTTACACGAGGGAGGTGGGAGATGTGTGACTCCCATGAGAAACTTCTGCCTGTCAGACTGCAAGGGGAGGGGGGAAGAAACCAAGCAGAGCTGTGGAACGATGGATAGTGCAGAACGATTTTTACACTCAGTTTGGTGGTAGTATGGAAATATGAAAGTAAAGCCGCTTTTAAAGATTTAAGTCTTTGACTGGTATGCAGATAGTGGAAAAATCTATTTTGGGCAAACTTCATGTTAGTTGTCTTTTTAATGGAGGCTGTGATATGCTGCGTGCCAAGAGCATGCAGATAACATTACCAAAAAATGGGGTCAAGGTATGTACGTGAGCCATAGGTACTGTAGGCACACAGGTACCCTGTGGCAACTCCAGTATTGATAAACTTAGAGTAAACCTGCAATTAAGGGTCAGCACAGATGACTTTTTATTTACAGAAAGGGAAAGCACAAATTAAATAAATGACCTCCAAGAGCATTGTGCTTTTTTTTCTTCTTAGATCCTTGTTTTGGTGAGATCTCACTGCACTAGAACAGAAGAGGTCTGAACAAAACTGTTAACTATTTATATTTCGCACAGTATCTGAATGTTTTTATTTCGTTCTACATACCTTTAAAATATCTGTGTGCAAAAAGATGAAACCCAGTAAAATCCTTTTTAGAAAAAAAAATAAAGCAATGTGAAGACCCTTAAAACTTCTTACTTGATCTCCTAATGATTTTACAGTTGTAAATGTAATAAGGCTTTAATTACAGTTCTGGTTTGTCACGACTGGTAGAAGAAGAGAATGTAGTACATTTATTTTTCCTGTGTTTCCTTGGTTAAATATACACTTGGCACTGGAGTCGCTGACAGATATGCTCAATGTAGATGCTGTATTTTGGAAAAAAATACTTCTCTAACTTCAAAGATGCAGTATATTTTTAAAAAAATGAAGATCTGCAAGGAATGAATTGTTCATACTGTTTATACACCATCTTAAAAAGTGTTAGCACATTAAAAAGTTAATTTCTTGAAACTTTAGATTGTTGCTGTCCTATATTCAGGATCTAGGAATGTAGAAATAGTACACAAATCGTACAGTGGATAGGCAGTAAATTATTATTTGGGTAGTTTATTTAGGTTTGTAAATATTATTGTCTACAGTCCATACTAATATTAAATCATTGTGTTCCATTATGCTGCTAAATTTAAGCTGCTGGCTCCAGAGAGGGAATGAGTTGGGCTGGGAGAAAAATTGTTTGTGAGTTAACTCTCACTTTTTTTTTTTTTACAAGATTTATGCGTTAGTGTGCAGTCTTCAAGCGCTATCTTCTGGTAGGGTGAAAGCAAAATCAGCTTTGCTAATGCAGTCCAGATGTTTATTAGTCCTGAGGGTATATGGGCTGTTGTAGTTCCCTGCTGCTGTGTTATACTTGCTTGTAATGCTAGACAACCAATTAAGAAATTAGTTCATGTTAAACTTTCTTTTCCTGGTACAGCTGCAAACTGATGATGTGGTTTTTCTGGTGGAACAAGAGAGTATTCTTTACATGTTTTCTGTTACTGGTGAATATATAAACCATTTGGGCGGCGTGGGGTTAGCATATCAGCAGCAATACGGAATTTTCAGGTTTTCATCTACCTCAAGCAAATGGTTTTAATTGAACTAATTCACATTAAGATGTTTTGGTAAGTGTGTCTGTTTTTCTTAATTCTGAGGTTTAATTGGCACTGTCATTTTTAGAGACCATCTGTTTACAAGAAATTCCTTGTATTAGCAAGGCGTTTGAAAGGTGAGAACCTAAATTCTACACGAAGACATCAAAGAGGAATGTTTTGGTGTATCATGGCTTTTTTTTATTGTAGTCTTTGTGAAAATAGCGTTGCTGCACTTTTAAGGGTTTGTTTTAGCACATGCTTTAACGAGCAATAACTGTGGCAATTCTGATTTGTCCTTCTTGGCATACTTTTTTTGGCCAAATGGGACGCGCATATGTTAAATCTGAGGCAAATTCTTACGGAAGCCCAAGAACTATGTGAGGCACTTAAATTTCTCAGGATCTTCTATACAATTTTCTTCTTATTCTGGGTAGCATCTCTGTAAGATTCTGAATGAGTGGGTTTTTTTAATCTGGAGAGGAATTAATTTGTTTTGGTTTTTACTTCATTCTGTAAGGTTGTTGAAATGTTTTCACATAATTATTGCAAATTTACTACATTTAAGATATATTTTAGAAGTCATAGTGTTTAAATCATAAATGCCGATGATGTGTGACCTTATACAGATCTCTGCTATATGGGTAGTTGCTTAGTACCTGTCAATAATAATTAACTATTTGCATTTGCAGCATACGTACCTTCTTAAAAAACTTCTGAAAGCTTAAATTTACTTTCTTATTATTTTGTATTTTTAGTCCATTCAGAAGGAAAAGTCTTTCCCCAAATTCTTGTTCAAACTCATTGTAGATCTTGTCTGTGGTGACGGTGGATAATACACTTAAATCACTGCAGCGGATTCCATATTGCTGAAAATTCATAAATTTTAAAGATGTCATAAAGATGAGTTGTTTTTAAGAAGTGGTGTAGTAGTGATCGGAATCATAATACAGGATAAAGATAGTACGGATGGGTTCACCAAGTTAGTTAATGCAGTGGTGTCCATCACGATTGTGAATGAGGTGGCAAATTGGATCTATTTACTTAGGCGTCTTATAGTATGAACAGTAATAAAATGAATGGAGGAACCAACAGTTAGCTCGGTAATGATAATGTGTATTTGGTTTGCGTGGCAAGGTTTTGGTAGTGGGGGATGGCTTCTGTGAGAAGCTGCTAGAAGCTTCCCCTATGTCTGATAGAGCCAGTGCCAGCTGGCTCCAAGACAGATCCCCTGCTGGCCAAGGCCAAGCCCGTCAGTGACAGTGGTAGGTTCTGTGAGAACATATTTAAGAAGGGGTAAAAAAACCCAAACTGATAGCAGCTAGAAGAGAGGACTGAGACTATGTGAGAGAACACCAAGGTCAGTGAAGGAGGAGGGGGAGGAGGTGCTCCGGGCAATGGAGAAGAGATTCCCCTGTAGCCCGTTGTGAAGACCCTGGTCTGGGGGCACACTGTAGAGGTTAATTGTGGAGCAGATATCCACCTGCAGCCCATGGAGGACCCCATGCTGGAGCAGGCGGGTGCACCTGAAGGAGGCTGTGACCCTATGGGAAGCCCACGCTGGGGCAGGTTTGCTGGCAGGTCGTGTGACCCTGTGGGGGACCCACACTGGAGCAATCTGTTCCTGAAGGACTGCACCCCGTGGAAGGACTCGCGTTGGAGAAGTTCGTTGAGAACTGTCTCCTGTGGGAGGGACCCAGTGCTGGAGCCAGGGGAAGAGTGTGAGGAGTCCTCCCCATAAGGCGGAAGGAGCAGCAGAAACAACATGTGATGAACTGACCACAACCCCCGTTCCCTGTTCCCTTGCTCTGCTTGGTGGGAGGAGGTAAAGAAAATCGGGAGTGAAGTTGAGCCCGGGAAGAAGGGAGGGGTGGGGGAAGGTGTTTTAAGGTTCAATTTTTATTTCTCATTACCCTACTCTGATTTGATTGGTAATAAATTGAATTAATTTTCTTCGAGTAGAGTCTGTTTTGCCTGTGGTGGTAATTGCTGAGTGATCTCCCTGTCCTTATCTCGACCCACAAGCCTTTCATTATATTTTTTTCTTCACTGTCCAGCTGAGGAGAGGATGTGATAGAGCGGTTTTGGTGGGCACCTGGCATCCAGCCAGGGTCATCCCACCACACAATGCCACAGTGAAAGGCCACAGAAAATCTCTTTAAAAGCCATTAAAGAATTATGGGAGGAAGAACTTCTTTCAAAAGGAATTAAAACCCAATACTGTCACCTATTGGAAGTTTGTGATAAGTTTCACAATACTTAATATTGCTCTTTATGTTCCAGCTGTTGAAGTAAAGTGAATAGGTATATCTTTACTGCCATACTGGTCTGACAGCAGCATAAATTCAGAATAAATATTCTTAAATCCGTTTTATTTTGTGTTACTCTTGAATCTGATTAGTGCAGTGTTACAGCTGGTGCTCTTGCTGTGTGGCCTTCCTGATATTTTAAGTGAATGTAGGTATTGATGGAAAAGATCAAGCAATATAAACCTAAATGCTGAGATTCTCAGTAAAAAAATCAGCGTGAATTACCAGGAGAGGTTTCATCTCGATAGAAGAAAGAAATTTTTTACTGTGAGAACAATCAATGACTGGAGTAACCTCCCCAGGGATGTGGTAAAGTCCCTATCACTGGAGGTTTTCAAGATGCAACTGGACAGGGTGTTATATAATCTCATTTAGGCTCCCTTTCCCAGAAAAGGTTGGACCAGATGATCTTTTGAGGTCCCTTCCCACCTGGGCTGTTTTATAATTCTGTGAATTGCAATTAAAGTTTATCTGTTACAGCTCAGTTGGCCAATGCTGAAATTATTTTTGATGGTTTCTTTCAGAAATGTGTCTGCAAGGTGAAATGCACACAAAAGCAGCAATTTAGACTTTAAAAGAAGTATTGGCAGTGTTACAGTACATTAAAAAAACATCATGGTCTGCTCATTGTTATATGGTTGTTTTCCGAAAGGTACAGTAGACTCCAAGTATCCACCTCTCTCAGATTAGATCATTGCTTAGGACTTGCTAATAGTGACATACACATAGACAGGCACCCAAAGGGAAAAAAAAATAATATTTGATACACTGGGAAATATTTTGTGTGTTTGTAGATATGTGTAAGTACGGGGTGTTTTACAGACATGCACAAGCATACACTGCATCTGCTCCGTGGTCGATGGATTCTTTCTACCTGATCTCTGTAGAGGTCAAACAGCTAAGAAGTAGTTGAACCCTCTGCCCTTAACTGCTTCAGCTGGAGGCACAAGAAACTTTTGGTGTTGAAAAGTATATTTAGACGTACACCAGAAAAAAAGTGTGTGCCCTGTCACTAATGGCATAAATACATATTTATCTATGGCTTTCAAGCAACTAATTGTAGGGCATTAATTAAAGTAAAACCAGAGCAACATACAGACCAAAGAATGATATTTCCCACACGGTACTTGTGGTTTTGGCCTTGCTACAGGAATCAATAGTGGAATTATTGAATAGCATTGATGTGGATGAACAAAGAGTCTAAGTAAGTGAGACCAAGAACGTGTTTGCTACATAACTTTTGTCTTGTATCACTTCTGAATTAAATTAGAATTCCACAGGCAGCATGCAGTTTCATGTCGATTGGTGTGCAAAATCTTTATAACTTCTTTTCCCCCCCCTCCCTAGGCAACTCATTGCTCCACAGCCCCATGTTAGACCTGGACAGTGATGTGCGTCCGTCACCAATTGGCCATCTCAGTCAAACTGCTTCATTGAAAAGGGGCAGCAGCTTTCAGTCTGGCCGTGATGATGGTAGGCATCTGTTTTATTTGGAAAAACAAAGCTGCAGTTCCCGATGTCCCGTGTGTGGTGTAACAAAAAAAAAAAAAAACAAACCCCAAACAAACCCCCAGATTCTCTGTGTTTGTTTTGGTTTGGTACCAAATAAAATTCTTTCTTCTCATGCATTACCGTTGCTTACTAAAGGGTTCCTCTGTGTTTTTTGCAAAAGTAGTTCATAGCTGAAATCTCTTTCTTAAAATGTAGTCACGGTAGTAAGAGTCTTTTTTCTACAAAATGAGAATTATTTTTTTTTTTTTGGCATACATAACCACCTACTGCCTACCACCTTTTGCTGCTGTTATACCTTTTGTGTTGTGGTTGCTAAGATGACTCTCTTTGCATTTGGTTCTTCTGTGACTTCAAATATCTGGTCCATGTTCTCTAATTCTGCAAACCCGGAAAGGGAAACAAAGTGTGTGACTAAGCTCAAGCAGTGTGTCCACAACCAGCTGACCCTTTTTTTGTCCTAAGTGTCTTCAACACCCTTGTCCAAACAACTTCACCTTCGGGAGTCTTGCAATGCTGACATCACAGGAGACAGAAACCATGTTTTTCACAAGCTAAGTAATTTCTTACCGCAGTGCTTTTTTTGCAGAAAGTGGGTTTTTATGAAGAACTTTCTGGCTTTGGTTTGCTTTGATGTTGCTCTTCTCCCAATTCCATGGACTTCCTTGAAGAACCGTCCATAAATACCTGACTTTTTTTTTTGAGCAAAAAGAGGAATCTGTCAAGAACATGGAATGAAGAATAATGAGAATTGTACATTCTTGTGCTGCTACAGGGTATCTTCACATGGCAAGACAATTAAGTTGTGTCACAGTTTGAGGGTGAATGTTTGTATTCCAAAATGTAAGTTACACAGGCTCCTCAAAATGTATGTGTATACCAAGTAATTACATTACTGTATTACTGTTACCCCTGTCCTTTCTCAGCCCAAAGCCTTGCATGAAGTTGATTAACAAGTTTTACAGAGTAAAACGGTAAATTCCTGGTTGTCGTTGGATACCATCCACTAACAATACACATGCCACACTTAATGTAGCAAGCAACATCCAAAATCCAGTTTATTTTTTCCTTGTTTGAATTATTTTGCATGTGTTTCTGGTTAAAGAGTTGCATCGAGAGAAGGCAATTCCAATTCAGTTGGCTATCTTTGCTTTTCAAGTCTTAGTTATGGATCCATAACCTTTTACAAACTGGAAAAGAGAAGTCTGCAGCTAGCTTTACAGATTCTGTAGCCATGAGTTTAAACCAAGACTCAAAGGAAAACTGGAGGATTGGTCAGAGCATCATAATAACCCACTGCAAAGACCCTAGAGTTAGAATGAGTTGCCTCTGAGTTGGGTTTATTGGTATTTAGTTGCAAGTGCCTGCTGCATGCTTACAAGCAGTTTAAATCTCTACCATCCCTTGATTTTCTCTGAGTGGAGAGCCAAAGCAAACCAACCACTTAGGATACCTGTGCAGGAGCTGCCATTCCAAATATGCCGTGATGTGCTGTTTTCAGGTTGCTTGTGCATCCTTTTGGTTTTTAGCAAATTTGAGGAGCGGTGTCTCTGGGGTTTTTGGATGTTTTGGTGTGGGGTTTGTTTTTTTTTTTTTCGCTAATGTGATTAACAGTGATTGTCCATGAGATTGTTTGAACAAATTACTTTAAATTCAAAACCGCACCATTCAAATAACATTCAGCTCTTGCTTGAGCATGTGTTCATGAGGATATGTAAACAATAGCTGTAGTTTCATCTTTAGGATGTTACAGCACAGATTATAATAGAATAAATAGAATAAAAGAAAATTTCTGCTTTAACATACATTGGAGCTTTCTCTAGCGACAAAGTCAAAATATCCTGAATTTATGGCCAGGATGTCCTTTTGACATGATGTGCAATAGGTTATTCTAATAAATATCTGCTGTCTGCAGACTAGGGACTAAGGCAATCTTTGAAATAGGCCTGAATTGTGCTTCCTGGAGTGGAAAAGAATTTCATACGTGAAGTAAGTCTTGCCAGTGTATTTCAAGTTAGGACTAGACATCCCTGGTTATAACCTTGGGTTGGTGGTGGAGCTTTTGGCAAAGATGAAATGGTTTCTTGAAGGACCTGAAATCTTTTGGTTAGAATTTCGGGTTTGTTGGTGTTACAGAGCCTCTGTTGCTATAGCAGTGTTGGCACAGCTTCCTGGCGTAGTCACAGCTTATGTTAATGAGTTTTTCTGCTACTGGGTCTAGACTAGTTCTCTGACAGTCATAAACCAAGCTGGCAAAAGTAGTGCTCTCACATTCTGTGTCCGGCCTATGAGCTTTGGTAGTTGAGTTTTGAAGTTTTCATGCCTGCTAAACAGATGCATCGTTTTCAGCAGAGTTATGCTTCAGTTATGTCAGTCTCTCTCCAAATTTTGGGCTTCTGTTGCGATTTTTTTTTTTTTTTTTTGGATTTTCAAATACTAATCCAGAGTCCCTGAACATTTTTGCCATGAGGAAAAAGAACATTTTTGCGTACTGCAGATGTTTATTTGTCCGCTAAAGAAATGGACCAATAATTGACCCGCACCTTGACAAATGGATGCTGCTGAAGGCACGCTGTACTTCAAGGAGATTCAAGACTGTCTATCAACACAATAAAACAGGCTCTGGTGAAACCCACTAGTTACCTAGCCTCCTATTAGGCAACTGTTTTTGCCTAACTGGCAAACTCCTGTTCTGTGTAGGCAATATTCTCTGGCAGAGTTAAGACAAAAAGTGCTATTTCACCCAACATCTTTCTGCATTTTGACAGAGTTATGTAGGGTAATATCATGTTTTTAACTTTTATCATTTATAAAAGACCAGAGTTACACACAAAAAACCCTACACCAACAAACGTGGACCTCTTTAAGTGTTTTGGGTTTGTTTTCTGGGTTTTTTGGTTGGTTGTTTTGGGTTTTTTCAAAAAATCCGTGATTCCTTTTTCCCAGTGTTCTAAAGTTTACTCTAATTCTTGAGGTTAAATATTTTGTTTTGTTAAACTGTTTTGTTAAAACAACATAAAAGAAGGTTTCAATGGAGAAGGCAGATGGTTATAGAAAAGTATTTCACAGGCTTTCCTTTGTTTTCTGTGTTAATTAGTACTTTTTTCTTCCCTTTTTCAGCTTTCTCTTTACCCTTCCCCTTGCCCCGCCCCCCCCCCCCCCCCCCCCCCGCTTTTGCCCCATTTGATAAGAAACTGAGAAAAGTTATCTGCTGCCAAAATGTAAGCTATTTTCCTGATGTGTTTAATTCCAGCATACCAGGAATGTAAGTAGGTTCGTGAAGGGAAAGATTCCGCAGTGTTATGTGTTATGATTGTGTTCTTCATCCAGGAATATCATTATATAATTAGTGATACATTTATTGAGTTTTAATGACAATGTTGGAATCTCTCCTGTTTTTCATATAAAAGATTTTTACCAAACAAATGAAAACGAAGATGAGAGGTTGGCAACTTGCCTCAGGCCACAATGGAAAATTTTTTGAGCTGGAAATAAAGCAGATCTTCCAGTTTCCATTGTTTGCCTTAATCATTAGCCCATCTATCAGCCCTGTTTCTTCTGCATCACCACCTCATAATTTGAAACTTCTATTGTCTTGATTGCTTTCATGTTACCTTACCTTTTAGAGTGGTTTGAAGACAGAAGACTGGCTCAATGGATTGTTAGGTGGATTGCATTAGATACCCCTACAAGGAAGGCGTGTTCTGTATATATTGTCATAGTGCTGGCACCTTGTAAGCATATAAGAAGGGAAGAAAAAGAGCTTGTATGTGTACCAGTTATTCACACATATGTGGACTGGGCTTTAAATTTTTCCATTCTTACCTGACTGGTTTTACATATACTGTATAGTCACTTGCGTAACACAAAGCAGCAGCAAGCTAGTAGTACATTTTTTTATTATTATTATTATTATTAATTCAAAGTTTTTTAATTTTCCTGTTTCCATCCTCTCTCTCCCTTTTAGCTTGGCGATACAAAGCTCCTCAGCAAGTTGTATTTGTTGAAAAGTTGACAAAACTTGTTGTAAGTCAGCTGCCCAACTTCTGGAAGCTCTGGATTTCTTATGTGAATGGAAGTTTATTCAGTGAGGTATGGATTCTTCTATATAAATTGACTTTTGAGTAACAACGCTCCATAATAATTGTGTTTGAAGTATTATATTTCACTGGAAAAAGTGACTGGATTTATTTTAATCGGAGAGGTTTATAAAACAATATGTAGACTCTTACACATTTGAGAGCTGCTACTTTGACTAGTAAAGTGTCTTGCAATATTAACCTATAGAAGTGAGATTATTCTTTTTGTTTTGAAAAGAACAAAAGCGTACACTGGAATTACTTAGAATTCTGCTAGCGGTGTCTCTGTGTGTTTTCCAGGTGCTGGAGTCAATATCTATGTAGTTTCACCTCTTATTCATAGCTTCATTGGTGATCTGAAGAAATAGCAAATTGCATGAGGAATAGAGATATGTAAGAGACAAAGTCATACAGAAAAAAAAATTGTTTCCTTTCTTTGGAACAAGAGTACTCATTTCTCGAGTTTTAGATATTTGAAAGTGATGATAGGTTCAAGGCCAGAGTTGCAAAATGACCAAGGCCCAGAGTGGTGGTGTACACAGACATACTATAGGGTAGTCGAGTCTGGAAGTGCAGTCACCTGTGCTTCGAGTCCTTCTTGCTCAGATGATATGGTTTTTACAAATTATGTAAATATAATCTTGATAATCCAGGAAAGGAGGAGGGAAGAATAATGATTCACGATGAGCTGTTTTTATGTGCACACTGTTAACAGATTTTGAAAGGATAACTTTCATAATTAATTTGATATTAGTAATATACAGTTCACCATCATAGTGATTACCAGATAAATGCAATAGCTTTGGCATTTGTGTTAGCGCTAAAATTTGGTCACAGAAGTACAGTATGTTTTACAGAAAGTTCACTTCTGGTCCTCAAGCCATGTTGTTTCTTCTCCAGGAGAACTGTAGTAATGGCATATTCCCAAGAAGCAAGTCTGACAAAGACAAACACATGATTGAAGTGTAGTGAAAGGCAGCTCTCTGTTCCATCAACAGTTGATAAGGCACTAGTTCACACCTCCTCTGCATAGCTATCACTGAGAAGTCCTGCTGACTGCTATTTGGGCTCACTCATTCTGGGTAGTAAAAAACTCTGAAGACAAGGTCTGTAAAGAGATGCAGAGATAGTTGGGATAATACAGAGCAGGTGGAAAATAAGCAAGCTCTTGGTCGTGCATGTTATTCAGACCAGCTTCTATATAGAACCTAAAAGTTTGTGCATCTAAAACTTCTCTGCTTAACTGTTGCTATATAATTTCATTCGTTGAGATTTTTTTTTTATCCTGCCATGCTTACGGTGTCCTGCTGTGCTTAAATCCTTAAGTCATCACAGCTACAGTATTCCATTACAAAATTGTCCCTAAAGCAGAACTACAGCCATAGAATCTACCAGTCTTTGCAGCTTTAGTAGAAAATAAAACAAAACCCTTGGGAAGGGAAATTTGGAAGCTTATTTGTCATTTTCCGTCATTTTCCTTTTCTCTGACTAACTAAAGAATTAACTTTTCAAGCGGCCGTTCTGTTTATTGCCACTATCTATAAATCAATATAACATGTTCATGTGATGATACTGACAGGTGCTGTATCTCTTTATATGTTGAACACAATATATACAGCATTTTAGCTCCAGTGACAGATTCTATTTGTGAACCTCATTTTACATGATAAAATCAAAAGAAAGGTATGACAATTACTCATAATGTTCAGTGAAGGAAGTAGAATCAAGAAGAAACCTTAGTATTGTTGACTTTCAGAAAAATAATTCATTTCATAAGGGAAATTGCAACCTTTATATTTGACAACAGTACCATTGGAAATTAGACTTTACAAATTCACTTGTTAAGTTATTGTGATTCTTTTTTCTGAGTACAATGAAAAAGAAAGCAATTTCTAAAGAAACTGAGACTTGAACTGTAAACAAGGTTGAGAAATTATGCTCATGAAAATGACTGTAAGTGGAAAATGCAGTGATCTTATGTCATGTCTGAACAAAACATTGTTTCCATGTATTTAAAAAAAAAAAAAAAAGGAGGAGGAGGTAGTTTTCCTATTAGTCTTTAAGGTACATCTGCTGTCCTTCTGTTGGGCCAGATTCTGAGCTTTTGAGAAATTAATCCCCATACATTTGATTTCTTCTGCTTCTTTGGTCCTTACGGAGGCCCCCCAGGTTCTCAGGAAGAGATGAGGGATGGTGCCCTCAGTTCCTTTTGTGTGTTCTGCATTCTGCATGCCACAATCAACAGAGGACGAGTGGGAGAAGGGGTTGGCATAAGCTAGAAGGCTACTTCTAGGGTACCTAAGAATGTCTGTCACCACATCCCATTCAAGACTCAAGGTTTATATATTTTTCTGTCAGAAACCATACAGATTTTAATTGCCCATAAAGAAATTTCATTTACCATGTTGCTTGCTATTTACTGTCAGTCAGGAAGCAAGGTGATTGCTACAGTTTTTCAAGAAAAGTTGTGTGAAAATGGTGTAGAGGGTCATTTCAGCTAGCTTATTCAAGTCTTCAAGACATTTTAAAAATGTGTAAAGAAAATCCCCACGTATGAATAACAAGCTGTATTTTCTTTTGTTCAGTTTGTAGGGTTCTGAGGGGTTGTTCTTTTTAGTTCTGAAAGGTTAGCTATATGCCTTAAAATATTGTCAGTTAAAGATTTACGTGGTATTTCCAACAGTTTAAAAAGTTGAGTTCTTTGAATCACTCTAGGTGAAGTCACATATTTGAGTAGTAACCGTTGGTCTTACCACAAGATAGTTTTGGTCTGTCTGTGCAGGAAAGGTATAAGATTGGTCTTCAGCAAAACCACTAAGAAAAAAAAAAAAAAAGATATCAAAGATCTGTGAATTTTTTTGTTGTTCTTTAATCCAGCTGTAAAACAGTGTGAATTTTAAGTTGATACCTGAGTTTTAAAGGAATACAGCTTATTTTCTTTTTAAGGCGTTAGAAGAGAGAGTGGGTATTATATGCAGCAGTAACTCAAGAGTTGTCTGAAACTGTATCATTCAGAGCTTTAAAGTACAAGAGTTTCATAGCTATTTATTTTCCAAAACTGTTAAGCAGTTTTATTTTTCTCTAATTTTTGCTTATTTATTTTACCTCAAAAATCTGAAATGCTTTAGCATTTTTCAAGGCAACTTGAAATATACAGCATTTCAAATTAATAACTTGGAAGTAAACTGATTCTCTTTGAGACAAGACAAACTCTTGTCGTGTTATTGCACTTCTTGTCCAGTAGATGTTGCTGTACATACATAAAATGGGAGATTTTTCTAACTATAAAATTCTACACCTGCACTTAACTCGGTATTTGAAATAACTTTTTTGGTATAATTTACTCTACTGCGTTCTCAGTAGACTCCACAGAAGGCTAGAATTACAAACAGGAAGACTATTAGTCAAACCATGTTTTTCTTCAACTGTAACTGTCTCGTGCAAAGTGTACTCACGTTCCTTGTTTTTCAAAGTGAACCGTCCATGAAGATGCTGATTACTTTGCAGAGTCTCTTTTACAGATTGTTGAATTGTTTAAAGAGCATTGCCAACAAAATGGTGTTCCTAAAAACAAACAAAAACCGTCAGTCTTCCCCCTCTTATGTTACAATTCCAAATTGCCCTCATTCCAAGAAGTGTCTCCCACTTCACCTCTGTGTCCTTCTCTGGGCAGCTCCCATGCTGAGAAAATAGAGTTTCTTCATATAAACTTGATGCATGATTGGACTATATATGTTTTAGCTCTCACTAAGATTACAGTGAGAAAACTTTGACCAAATGAAGTTCGTATTGACAGAGCTGCTCTTATGCTTGTCTCTGACTCTGTCTTAAATACACATTGTTCCTCAGAATTAAACATTAGCGCACTGACCTACAGTAAGTGGAGTTTATTGATTATATAGTCTTTGCTTATTGAGCGGCTACCGTGAGTGAGTTTTTGTAATTGCATCATAAACTCATCAGTTTTCACTTCTTCACTTTGAAACCCCCTTTTTCAGAATTATTTTAACAGTGGTTATGAGATACTTACACTTTTCAATTTTTTCATTTTCACAAGACTGCTGAAAAATCTGGCCAAATGGAAAGATCAAAGAAAAACGCTAGGCAAAGACAAAATGATTTCAAGGTAAGTTACGGGGGGGAAACCTTATTTTCTTTCGGTTGTCCTGCATAGCAGGATACTTTAGTGTCACCACCTTGAAAGTCATATTTCTTAAATAATATGTGTGCCCTTATACCTCCTTCTCCTCTGCTTTCTACCATGTGGAGCCACCTGCAAATCGTATGTTTCAAGCTGTTGTGTATAGCAAGTATATGGCTGCTTAAGCACATTGATAGAGCTTTTTCCTTGATTTTTCTTTCCCTTCTTCTGATGCAGAAAATGATTCAGGAAGTGATGCACTCTCTGGTAAAACTTATCCGTGGAGCTTTGCTTCCATTCAGCCTCAGAGAAGGAGAATCAAGACAGTATGGTGGCTGGGAGATGAAATCTGAACTTTCTGGCCAGTGGCTAACACATGTTATCCAGACTGTAAGGTAAATGGATCTGTGGACCTCCAAATTATGCTATTCCTGGAATATGTGTGCTTTAAGACAAATCGTTTTGTTTATTGCATTAAATACCCTGAGCAGTGAAAATGTTAACATTTTCAAAAATTACTTATGGCAGATTTAGGATTCTATGTGCAAGCGTAATTGATAAATAAGGCTATACCATGAGGCATTATGTAATGATATATTCATTTTTTTTCCATAGCATCTTATGAAAAAGTTTGAGTAAAGTATTTGCCTGGCACAGCATAGACACTCCATGAATGAAACAGGATTTGATTCTTTAGGGTAGAAAGCAATTATCTGTTTCATTTGCTACATGTCTTCCTATCTCTGCTAAAATGGGTGAAAATAGCATGCTTCGCACTATAGTATCATTCTTAAATCATAATTTACTTTTATAGTTGTTTTATGGAAGGTGATACTCTTGTTTATAATGCCATTCTGCTTACACTTATGTATCAACTTAGTAATGCATGTCATTAATTACAAGATGTCTCATTAATATACAGAATTTGCTTCTATTTTTTTATGGAGGGTATAAGAATTGTCATTATCTTTTGGAAACTTGAGTAATACCTGGGTATGATACTGTACTTCTTATCTGCAGTTTTCAAAGTAGGTAAGAAGCAAATATTATAATTGGATATTATCATTGCAGATGGAGCTAGCAGTGATACGTACCTGTTGTCAAGTCTGCTTAACACTTTCCCTGAAGTCTGTTGTCAGTTACAATATCTGTACCTTAACCATTTAGAAAAAAAAAAAAATCCATGTGAAGTTTCTTATTCTGGCTGAATTTTATGGAAAACTTCCAATTTAAGAAGGAACTGACTTGGCATTTGATGAAGAGATGTAAAGGGGCAAGGGAGCAATCCAATTTTACTCAAATTATAAAATTCTAGAATTTAAAACTTGCACATCTGTAACATTGGCTTGGAAATTTAACCAACAGATTCTCTAAAGGTTGGTTGTGCTTCAGAGTCCTGCCATCTGAGGTGTGATCCAGGCTGAGGTTATATCCTATAAGAAGCGTGTTTTTCGGAGAATCTCCTCTTCCTTTCTGGCCACTGCCCTGGTAGTGAACAACTGAACTGAGAGCTGGGGAAATTCTCTCTGCCTCCCACTCTTTTCCCTACCTCATGTTCTTACTGATGCCTGTGCTGACACTTTACTAAAGTGAGCTAGATTTTAATGAAAAGTGGTCAAAAGTAGAGAAGAAAAGGGGCAATCTGGAGAAGAGGAACTGAACATACCATGATGGGGTACCAACCAGTGACAACCAGGTCAGAAGTTTTTGCAAGTGCTGCAAATGCTTTTCTTTTCAAGCCCCTACACTTTGACAATCTAATAAATTCTTGTGACTCACAGCAATGATGAAGCTGGACTCTTCTCATGAAGAGTCTACACATTGCTTAAAAACCTTATGTGTTGCAAAGTTAGGTAATAGCTTAAGTTTTATTTTTATTGTTTCTAACATAAAGTCATTGTGAAGCAGGTGATAGAATTTTACTCTTTTCAATTATCTCATGAATGATTTACC
The DNA here is from genome assembly GCF_963924245.1 of Chroicocephalus ridibundus. Classification (NCBI taxonomy): domain Eukaryota; kingdom Metazoa; phylum Chordata; class Aves; order Charadriiformes; family Laridae; genus Chroicocephalus; species Chroicocephalus ridibundus. Next base: position 78,223,554 of record NC_086285.1, on the reverse strand, counting down.
GTTTTCTGCTTGTGTTTAAGAATGCGAAATCTTAAAAAAACTAAATAACATGGAGTTGGCATTATATCTGTGTGATCTTAATTTTTCTGCTTGTTGATACTTATCACACAGTGGTTACACAGTCTTTCTCTTGTACCCCGTTCTGTCATTGCCTAATACGAATAGATTCCAGAGGATAAATTAGAGCTAGGTGATAAAGTGAAGCAATTGTCGGCAAGACTTCTGCCTTATTGTAATGATAGAAAGGTTTGTATTTGTTAGGGTGAGTTATCTGAGGGGGAAAAGATGATCTTGGGGATATGACAGCTGCGTGCTCCCTTAGAAATGGCATCAGCATTAAGTACAATACTTCCGTGCAGTCTAAAGCCACTTAAACTTCTCACAGATGGGTGTTTGCATCCTGTATTTCCTGGATGGCTGAGGTAATGCAAATTTATGTAACCTACTAATTCAGTAATTGTGCTGAGCAGGTAGCAGTCTGATGGTTTTGATGGCTTATGCCCCAACACCAGGGGTAAGGAACTGGAGCCTACAGGTGGATGATTGGAAATGTTCCACTTATTGCTCAGACTTGTTTGCTTGTGCCTTCCTACTCCTGTTCTTTGGTATTTTCTGTTACCTGTGCTTTGCTCAGTATTACCAGGAAGGCAAACAGCAGTGACTGAAATGCTCTTCCTTGCGAGCAGCTGCTGTGTTACTATTTCTGAAGGAAAAAATGGAAATGAATGTTTCAGTCCTCAGCTGTAGTAACTGATGATTTGTGCCTGGTCAGAGTTGGGAGCAAAACAATGAATAAATTCACTCTTCACTCTGCAGGTGATTCAGTAGCTGTATTTTGGCTCCTTAAGTGTGTATACTCTTGGCAATCTGATGCGCAGCCATGTCACTATTTATGGCAGATTGATGGCTGTTGCTGTTGTAATGTGGGTAAATATTATCTCAGAAATCTTGTTGTGGACATAGGATTTGATCTAGGCATTCACATAAAAACAACAAAAAAAGCTACTTCTGCTCCATAAGGATTATTCTTGTATCATAAGACAAAAGGTGGATGCAGAAAGGCAGGTGGGGAAGTGCAAGAGGACAGTGGGAAAAGCTGGCATGTTGCTGTGATGACATTATTGTAATGTTACAAAAAAAAAAAAAAAAAAAAAATCTGTATTTGCAAGCTTCTGAATTAAGCAAATAATTAATCTTTTCTGAATGGGATAATCAGTTTTCCAAGACATGCTGCGGGTGGAGCTACTGTATTCACATACACAGAAAACATCTAAAATCTCAATGAAGTTATATCAGCCTAAAGAAACCTAACTTTATTTGCTTTCCAGGCTTAGTTCTGAGTCTCTTACTGCACTCGAGATACCCAATGATATGCTTCAAATCATCCAGGATCTTATTTTGGACCTTCGTGTACGTTGCATTATAGTGACCTTACAACACACAGCTGAAGGTAATAGAAGGCTGCAGGTCTCTTTGCTTACTGTCATATATTTTTTTCTCTCTGATTAGGTCAAACCATGTTCTGGAAGGTAACCATGTTTGTTACAGGTATTGTAGTGGCAGTGGACTCCTCTGAGTTCTGTAGTTACTCAAGTATTTCACTTTTCTGACAGATGTGTGTGTTATGAGTCTTCCCTTAGTCTAATTAATATAGTAATTTAGATCTGTTTCCTTTGGCTTGGGACAGTTTTACAATCCAAGTGATTTATCTCGTGATGCAGCTTTCCCATATTGGAAATATCATTTATTTTCTTTTTTGTGTTCTTCTGTAAAGTGAAGAATTAAATAAGCAATGTCCTACTCCCAATAAAAAAAAAAGTCCACAGCCCTTTATGAAGTATTTTAGTATTGTGTTTTTCAAGGCCTTTTACTAACATTATAATCCCCAAGCTTCCTGCTGTGTACATAGCTTTTGCCATAAATGTCTTAATTGTCAAGGCCAGTAACAGATTCTCTAAATCTAATGTGACACTATGTGCATCAGAGGCCATTCATCTTACCGTCTTGTATTCAACTCTGAAACTTAAATGTGAATGAAGTAAATCTTCCAGAAATAAATGTCTGTTAAAATCAGGGCAGATTGATCTACTAATTCACTTAGCAGGGTTTGTTTCCAAAAGACTAATTGCCCTCAATGTTAAAAGAAAAACAGGGCTTTTTAAATCTTACAGTTTAATCCGTTTTTAATCTTTAACATATGATTCATCATTATTTTGTAGGCTGACACGAAGCGAAGTGTTTTACTCAAGCCTCAAGCGTGCTAAGTGCAGGTGGCTACATTAAGCAAATTTTTAAAATTTTGATGACAACAAATCATAAGGCTTCTATGGTTTATTTGATTCAATGTTGAGGTGAACTGTATTCTTGGTTCCTAATTCTTTTATTAAATCCCATTTCAGTGTTAACATTACTTTTCTGCCGTAATGTCAAACTTGTTGGCCACACAAGTACATAGGTTGTCTTGTCTCTTTAAAACTCTATACAGAAAGCATTACCACTATTGCAGATTTCACTTAAAGTATGTGGAAGTCTCTTTTTCTTTTCTTCATTTAGGGCAATTGAGATATATTATTTTTTAAAAATGGTAGGTGAAAAAGATATTTTATTTTTTTTTAATGGTGAGATGAGCGTGGTATTATTGGACTGACTGCCCTCTGTCTAGAAATTGTGAGTGATTCCTCAGCTGTCCTGACGTTTCAAAGGAAGGAAGTATCTAGCTCCAAACCGTTTTGCTGACAATTCTTAGCTTATCAAATCTCTGAGCTATCCACCTAGCTTCTCCAGTGTGGTCCAGAGAGCTCCAATACGTGATTAGTGCTGAAGCTCTCTGCCAAAAAGTCGGCTGTCTTACTAGTTTTGCGTGCTTGATGCATCATAACAATAGCCCAGTTCTTTGTTCAGATCCGGGTTAACTGGACCCTTGGAGAAGCTGTTATTTTTAGGGAACCAGTGAAAGGTCAGTTAATGGATGTTCTCATGGAGCTATGTAAGTGGATCTCAGATGTAGTTCTGTCTGTAATACACAAGTTAAAAAGGCTCCTCGTGGACTTGAATCTCACCTCTATAATCTCTCTGAAATCTGAGCTGCGTAGACTGCTGGTATAAAGCTCAGTCTCATATCTTGCTGCGTGCTGTAAGTTGGTAAAGGCATTCAGATCAGTTAAATTTTTTAATAGAGCACTCTAACTATTCAAATAGGACAAACCTGCCCACGCAAAGGGTTTTCTTGTTGTCTTATGATAAACACCGTATACTCATGCTGGCCCTGAGAAGCAGTCTGTGTTTTTTTTCTCTCTCGTATGTGATCACTGGTCATAAAGGTCACGAAAGCCAAATTATGTGAATGCCAGACTAGACAGGGGGTTTACATGAATGTATTTGACTGGAATTTGGTAAGCAGTGAAATACGAGAAAGAAATATGTTACTTTTGTAGCAGCTCAGAGCAGAATGAAAAATGGAGCAGCCGCAAAAGCATGCAAAGGCTGACCAGTGCAACCTAAAGCCTCGCAAGAATATTGGTTGAATTAACAGGTTTACTAAATAGGGAAATGAACAGAGTAATTATTCTGCACGAACCCTTAATACTTTTTATCCTCACTAAGGTTATGCTTCCATGAGATGCAGAATTGCAGGGTATGACACCACAACCAAGCTTCTTAATTTACCTAAGTAAAGCACCAAGATAGTGAAGATACTTTTTGGCATGCATTAGTTATCCTCTTTTCTTGGATTTTGGGGAGAGATGGTAATTCACTGAAATTTTTGCTCATTTGAAAGGGAGTTTCATGATGTACAGGCAGTTCTGATGAGCAATTTGTGTGTGGAAAAAAAACCTGCATGTCAAAGCCTGTACAAACTGCACACAGTTCATCTTTGTTCTGTTTACAAGTCGATTAAGCCCCCAAAAAAGCGATTATGCAGAATTCCGTAGAGGAATTTTGTTTAGAGTGCATGAGCTTTGGATTCACATCCAGACTTAACGCCTGGTAACTTCAGTAAGCCTACAAAAGCTGGCACCTTCTGGGTAGAGGAAGAGAGTGCTTTTTGTATATGCCTTCAGGTATTTTTGAAGAAAGTCTAACACCACGGATCCTTGACCCTGCGTGGGGACTCTCAGCCTCTTTTATAGTCATTAAATATGAATTATATGCTGTCCTTTCTGTCTTTGCTAAAATGCTGGGCAGCTCTTCTTTCATTTTTAATTTAGAGATGAAGTATAATAGACTAGAGACTTGGGTTCTTAAATGCAGTATTTTATGTTGTGATTAAAAATTTACAAAATAAAAACAAACCCAAAGGCTTCACAATATTCCTTTAATTTTCAGCTTTCCAGTAAAAGATGTGCTTCATGGAACTCTTGCCATGTATCACAGATAGGCTTCTCTATGTGGTGTCACCAGCATACCATGTATGAGTTCCATTCTTAGTCATTTGAGAATGCTGAAAGCTTTGAAGCTTTTAGTGCTATTTGCTTGTATGCCTAGTCATTGCAGTCACAATGTCTGTGGTTTATCTTCTTAAGTTTAAGGAGGTTTTAATGATGAAAATGAATACCTTCTCCCTCCCCCCGCCCTTCCCCCTCTTGCTCTGTCTTACAGATATAAAGAGGTTAGCTGAAAAGGAGGACTGGGTTGTTGACAATGAAGGTTTGACATCATTGGTGGGTATACTTGTGTGTCTTGCAGATGCTTTTTTCTTTGCTGGATTATATTCTCCAAAAACTGAAATATTTTGGACTTGGTCTGTATGTATGCATATTGGTATCTATAGTTTTATTAAAATAGAGGAAGATAAAAACCCCAACGTTTTTCATTTGGATGGTTACTTACTTACAGCAGTCTTGACAGATCCCATCACCAAACACAAATATTTTTTTTTCTTTTCTTCCTTTTCCAAAATTTTTATTTGTCCTTCTTAAACTATTAAGTCTGAAGTAACTTTAAGTGATAATAGTATTACTAGACAGCAATATTTTTGAAGGTGCAAAACAGGAAAAGAAGAAAGTATAAATAAAAGCTTTTTTGCAGGCTTGTGCCATGTGTTGAGAGACAAAAATAAATAAGAATTGGGCATCAAGATGTGTAGCATGACGTTCTGCCTTAAGCGGGGCTATTTAAATGTATCAGTATAATTACTGCTGACCACTAGCATGATTTTGCTGACATAAGCAATAATAACTTTCATAGTCGAGCATCATATTTTAGGGATGGTTTACTGAAGTAAAAAAATTATTTTTGAGGTCACAACAAGTTCAGTTCACATCAAAATGCTTCCTAACTTAGTAGGCACACTACCATGGAATTGGTCTGTAGCTAAATAAATAGGTCACTTATATGTTATAATGAGAAATTGAACTGAAAAGCAACTAATTTAGGAGAGTGCCTACACACAAACAACAAATGACTTGAAACCAAATTCAGATAAATTAGTGAGATGCTTTCTGGAAATAAACAGTAATGAGTAATGCCTAAAATACAGCAAAGCATGTTGTAGGTGTGACTTAAAAACAATCTGCGAAAGCAGAAAGGGCCTGTGGGAGGGAGAGTTGCTTTGTGTATATTATCTAAGAGAATGCTCCACAGACTTTTTTTGGTTTTTCTTATTTGCTTCTATAAATACGTGTTTGAAGTTGAGTAGGAGGGCATTAACCAGTCACAATATATACACATTGTAGGAAGGAGTGTTGTTGGGCAACTGTAGTATTATAACCAGATTTGCAGCTTCTGGTCTTGGTTTCAGTTGCCGCTGACTTGGGCAAGTCCCTTAACTTTTCTGTTTTTCACAATTCGTCTGTAAAATGGAGAGAGGAGGAAGGATCTTCCACAAAAGCTTTTTTTCTTTATGCTTTTGCTGCATTCTAACCCATCTTTATTTAAAAACGGCTTAAGTCTTTTTTTTTTTTTTTTCTTTTGTATTTAGAAATCAGTCATGGATTCCTTGTATACAGCACTTCCCTGGATACCTTTTGAGGCAGTGGTTTAGACATGCCAGATTTTAATGGTGGCAGTTGGCCACGTTTTGTCGTAGCAGGGTTATTTATCTACTAAAGTAGAGTTCATTGTGGTAATATTATAGCAAAAATTGTAGCAAAAATGACACAGTGTAAACAAGGGCCAGGCAGTCTATTTGGGGGCATTTTAGGCTTGAGGTAGAAAATGTATTTTAAGTTTGTAGGAAATACTGGTTGATAACCCCTTTAGCATTTATATTCCAGGTAAGAGATACAGTAAGACACAGAACCAACTCTCCTCAGTTTTATGATATCCAAAGAATAACATATCTGAACAGCTTTCTCTCCCTGAGGTGTGATGGCTTATTATGTGAAAACAAAAAAAACAAGAGGAGCACTTTACTGCTGTTCTTTTTCTTTCAAGTGGTTACAAAATTAATATACACAGATTATCTTAGTGGCTTTTTTAATGATTTTCAGGTTCCCGTGCAGGCATCACTTTCATGATCCACCTCCACCCCAACATTTACAGAAATAAAAGTTACTCCTAAGCCTAAAGTTGGTGATGTGCCATAAACTATCTACTGGATGAAAAGCAGGTTTACATGGCTTAGAAGCGTCTTTTGTCCATCTCTTTGACCCAGATGCAATAGGACAATGTCCCCCTTTTCTGCTTCATGTTGCCCTGTACAACAGCTGCCTGCCTAATACCAGCAGACAGCCTCATTTGAAAAAAAAAGGTGTGACTTAGACTTAACAGGGAAGAGAGAAAGACAAGGAAAAACTGACTAATGACTGATGCCGTGAACTCGTTTGCACTTTCAGAGTGAAATCGATGCATGCATCAAGACATTCTTACTTCAGGTTTGGAAACCTGAAGGTAAAAAAAAAAAAGCTCCCCCCCCAGTGGATTTTTTTCCTTCATGTGAAAGCAGATTCAGTCCGGTTTTGTTAGAAACTTTTTGCTGAAGTAAAAGGCAGAAATGTCAGATATCCCAGGTGAAATTCTATCCCAACTTAGATCAAGGGGCGAAGAAGGGAGGGTGTCACAGGCATCTATAATGTAATTGTCAATATATGCTACCACAAACAAACTATAAAAATCTTTCACGGCCCTTCTAGAGGAGGCTGTTTGGTGTAGAATTCTCTCATTCAGATAAAAAACCAAAACATTGATCAATGATAATAATTCTGTAGATAACTTAAGCACCAAAGTACATCAGTATAAAAGGGTCCTCTGGTAATATATAAATTGTATGATTTTTTTTGTTTGTTTGTTTTTTACCCTTCTTATTTGGATAACTTGGAAATAAATAGCTTGATATGTGACATGGAAGTTTTTATATATTTGTGTAGTATACATTTGACATGCTTATCTAAAGCTAACAAGTCATTTGCCTTTCAGCCATCACAGTTTGAACAGTGCATTATCCATTCCTTGCAATCTCTTAAAACTGTGCTGGACTGCAAACCTGGAGAGGCCAGCGTAAGTTTTGATTTATACTTTTATTTTCGTTCTTTTTATGTAAATTACTATTGGGTTTCAGAACAAGAACTTTCAGAGAATGATACAGAGGTATAACTTTCCTCTTTATTTTTCTCCATGTACGCCCTTTTCACTGCTGCTAGCTTTTAGAATTCTGTTTGTGTTTCCTTTGTTAGGGGTAATGGTGTGTGTATGGGGCAGATTGGACCTATATTTAAATCTTTAAAGCTGTTTTTTTGAAAAAATGCCACTAATGTAGCATTAGAGAGTAGGAGATAGCAGTTGAAGAGACTTTATTTACATGGAAAAAAAATAAAAGGAGGGGGGTATTCCTAGGAGTTACTCTTCACTCTGTTGCATCCAAACTACTTGCAGAACTTAAACTCAGCTTTTTACTTCTGTAAGCTTTATTTTAAATCAGGAGTCCTGATTGTTCCCATCCACTTAGTACCTTGAGGCCCTGATTTATTGTGATACTGATATTTTCTGTCAAGTTTCAGTGATCTAAGGAAGTTCAACACTTTTACAAAGTCTCTTGGGCCCCTCTGTATGGGTATTGTTTCTCTCTCCTCCCTTTTTTAAATTTTTATGGCTAGCTTTTCTAGTTTCTCAACGTTATCCAAAAGAATCTGCAGTGCATGGCGAATCCTTCTTGTTAGGGTGTAAAGATCTTCGAATATTCTGGAAGCTTTTTCTGCAGTTCCATTAGCCAACAATGATACATATCACATGCACTAGGTACCAGGACTTCTTTCCTTTTAGTGTGTTATCTCCTCATGCTTGTCAGACTGTTTATTGGGACTTGTATTCTCTCTCCCCATTTTTAGGGTGGGGAAAAATTGAAACTGATCCATGAGAAAACACTGTGTCCCAGCAGCCATTCCTATAATTGTGTCATCTCTTTAGGGACAGATTACGCAGGCCTTCCTTGAGAATAAGGCCACATGAAACTGTTCTGCTGAAATAATATGCTTGCATCTTCAGGTTTTCCAGCAGCAGAAAACACAGGAGGATGTGTGCCAGCTAAGCATTGGGATCATGCAGGTAACTCAAGCACTTCTAAGTGTGAATTTGCGCAAACAAGCGATCAACAAAAATGTCTGCTTTGTACCCTGCCCACTTCCCAAAAGACAGATGAAGTTGATGACTCTGTTATTCCTCTGATACACTCTGGAATACTGAGAAAAGTTTGACTTTAAATGTATGTAGAGCTTACTAGCTGAAGCTGATGATATCAGATCCTCAGAGGGTAAGTGACATATTCAAGTATTTTACTGATTGTGACTGTTCAAGATTTTACTGATGATTGAGAGACACTTGCTGAGCTGATGTCATCTAACATCGATATACTACAGTAAAAGGAGCAATGCTGATTTTCATCAGCTGAAGTTCTAGCTTTTAATTTTTGTATCAGAAACCAAAATTTTTTGTAACAAAATCTGATATTTTTCTTAATGTATTTGAAATTAGGTGATAGCATGGCTTAGGCTTTTGAACCGTTTTTATAGTCTTCTCAAATAAGGCATCATGAACCGAAGCAAAAAATGGATTTGAGTGATGCTTCTGTGATGTTTACTTGGGACCAACTGTTCGGATTGAACAGCTGAAAACCTTTAACAAAGCCTTCTTCGCAAATCGGCAGATTTGACCTGGGAGTCCTGGTGGACAACAGGATGACCATGAGTCAGCAATGTGCCCTTGTGGCCAAGAAGGCCAATGGCATCCTGGGGTGCATCAAGAGGAGCGTGGCCAGCAGGTCAAGGGAGGTCATCCTCCCCCTCTACTCTGCCTTGGTGAGGCCACATCTGGAGTACTGTGTCCAGTTCTGGGCTCCCCGGTTCAAGAGGGACAGGGAACTGCTGGAAAGGGTGCAGCGGAGGGCTACGAGGATGATTAGGGGACTGGAACACCTCTCTTATGAGGAAAGGCTGAGGGATTTGGGTCTCTTCAGTCTGGAAAAAAGACGTCTGAGGGGTGACCTTATCAACGCTTATAAATACTTAAAGGGTGGGTGTCAGGACGATGGGGCGAGGCTCTTTTCAGTGGTGCCCGGGGACAGGACAAGAGGCAATGGGCACAAACTGGAACATAGGAAGTTCCACCTAAACATGAGGAGGAACTTCTTTACCCTGAGGGTGGCAGAGCACTGGAACAGGCTGCCCAGAGAGGTGGTGGAGTCTCCATCTCTGGAGACATTCAAAACCCACCTGGACGTGTTCCTGTGTAACCTGCTCTAGGTGACCCTGCTCTGGCAGGGGGGTTGGACTAGATGATCTCCAGAGGTCCCTTCCAACCCTATGATTCTATGATTCTATGATTCTATGATTCTATCACTGCATAATTTTAGCCATGCCTGATGAGAATCACTTAGCAGGATTAAAAACTCCTGTGTTTTGCTTTAAATAAACAGTGATGCATATAAAATTAAAAATACGCATTCAAAAGGTGTAACTAAGATGTTACTGTATGGAAGGTTTAAGACAAAGAAAGGTGACGATGATTGTTCTGCTTCTGTTGACTGTGGTAAAAGGGAATTTAAGAATTTTTTTTTTAGTTCTGGCAGAAAATGTAGATCTTGCTTTGTTGTTTCCTAGGTCTTTATAGACTGTTTGGAACAACTGAGCACCAAACCTGATGGTGACATAGATACAGCACAGTAAGTAAAATAAATAGGCCCTAGGTGTAGTCTGAGGGGGCAGGTCTCAAATTTCAATGGTGGTGTGGTTTTATCCTCTCTGGTTTTTCGTATTTCTTGTGAATACTTTTGCCTCTGGTTAGCGATGCTTTGAAACAAGAGTAGATACTTTTTATGCCAAACAATTCAGTGACATCATGTAATAAACATGGTACAAGATATCGAATATGCTATTAGATATAATATTTTATTCAGTGACAGGAGTTGTAGTGTGCTGTGGAAGCAGGTGTGTTTGGTATTGACACGACCTTACACAGAATGAGTTGTCCTTGTCACTAAGTAATGTCTACTCATGGAGAAACAGCCCCTGCCTTTCTTTTCTTCCCTTTTATTTTGACTGGTTCTATTGGTATTTCTGCTAAATTCTTGAAAGTTTGTTTGTTCCATAATTGCTCATGAGCCACTTATTTTACAGACCAAAACAAGTCAGAATAACCTGAGTTTCCAAGAGTACCAATCATTTCTGTTTGAAAAGCCAGAGACTTGGCAAATATTGGTACCTGCAATATGCATTAGCAAAAGGCAAATTAACTGTGTTCCTAACGCCACTTTCTTTTTTGCTAGTTGGATGGCTCTGTTGGCTGGATAGATGTAAAAACAAATAAGAATCTGTGGCAAACCAGAGAAATTATAGAAAATTGAAATTTTTTAAGAGGGAAAAGTCTGTAGCTACAACAGTACCGTCTGTCCACAAAGCTCCAGCAGACTTTGTGGGCATCTTAGAAAAACTGAGCAATGTGGGCTGCTTTATTATCTGGTGTGATGGGGCTTGAAACAAGGTTCCAATCTTCTGTTCCAACTGTTCATTTGAATCCACCATGTATCAGATAATCAAAATCACTATACTACTCACTTTTTAAACAATATTCCTAGTCTTTCAGTTGATGTTTCGTCTCCGGATTTGTTTGGAAGCATTCATGAAGACTCAAGTCTTTCTTCAGTAAGTTTTGCTGCTATTTCTAAAAAGCTGATGTGATACTTAATGCTTCTCAAAGTTACGGGAATGTGCTCTTATTTTATTATTTTTATTTTAAAACAATGCCTGTCTATGATATCTTAGTATACTAAGTATATCTTAAATTAATTAATGAAGACATTTTTTGAAACCAGGTCCTCCTCAGAAACTAAAATGGCATCGTTGAAATCAGTGAAAATAGCACTGATGTTAAAACAGCTGAGGATTTGACTTTTGATTTATCACCTTGTTTTAAATGATAAGAACTGATCTGATTATAGTTACTTTTTAAAACCCGCAAAGATACAGATATTCAGTAACATAGCTTTTCCCAAAAAAATACTTTACTGAGAGTAAGTGTTGATTATTTGTGTGGCTTGTTTGGGTTTGGTTTTGGTTTTTAGGAAATTGGAAAAAAAGTTTTTAAATATTCTTGACACTTTGACTTTGGTTAATGTGCTTTCTTCTGGTCTGGTGGCTGATGGAAAAAATGTACTTGTTCCCTGCAAGAAACCTAGTGAGAACCTCTTGTGAGGTTAATATTCCTTAGCGTAGGTTTTAAACGTTGTCAGAAGCCCAGCTTTGCCTCATTTACAAGAGCAATAAGCATTCCTGCTACAATAGACAATCACAGATTGCCAGATCAGGCCAAGTTTATGAATTGCAGACTATAATAATTAGTTCTTTATGTCATTTTATCCTTGTAACATGTAGATGTTGATATTAATTGTTGACAAAGTAACTTTTTGTGGCCGTTCCAGACTTCCTCCTGTATGTGATAGGTATGAATGTTTAAATAAAAAAGAAGAAATAAATAAATTTTGGTACCATGGAAACCAAATGTTATCTTAATATTTTTTTCTACAAATCAAAGAACACTTCATCTTCTCTTTCTGAATTGAGTAATGAGAACTGAGAAAGTTAGTGACCAGAGTAAGATTTGTCACTGTATTTTTAAAATGCTTATTTTTTGAATTGTCTGTATACCAGCTGACTATAATTTAAAGTAGTAGGCAACTGTGCATCTCAACACTATTACTGGAATACAAAACTGTCAGGAGTTCTTCTGGGTCTGAAAACCAACACCATTTTTAATCAGATTTACAGTATTATGATGATTTCATTGCTAAATAATTTTATTTTCAAAATATTTGCATCTAATGATTTTGAACTTTCATCTGAGATAGAAAAATGTTTTCCCATTGCAGGGAGGAGAGGGGAAGAGGAAAGACCAAATCTATTTAAATAGTAGTTCTGTCTTGTTGGGTTCTTTGTACACCTTGTTGCACCAAGGTCAGGGAAAGGCAATCCTGGTATCTCAACTTCAGGTCTTTGACCTTCTTGTAATTCAAAAAAATTTTTGAAGAACAGAGATAAGTTATAACCACCTAGAATTTTTTCCCAAATTAACTGCTGAAATTATATTTTACTGAGCCTTTCCAGTATTGTAGAATGGGTGAGTGCATTTGTTCAGTAGCTGTTTTTCTTCCCTTGTTTTAGCCGTTTTCGTGTGAAAGTGAAGATGATCTTCAGTTACATTTTTATGATGGTCATAATTCTTAGCATAGTTCTTGAAACAAAGTAAAAGCCAGAAACAGCTTCCTGGAAAGCTGTCCAACCTAATTTTTGTAAAGAAGTCTTAACCACAGTTCTGTATTAGTCACAGCTATTCCAGTGAATGCTCCAGATCCCATAAGAAAAAGCATACGTCTTCAGCCGTCATACCTGATACTCACTCAGTTCCTGATGCTTTATTGACAAAAATATTTGTGAACTCCTCTTTATTTACCAGCATGTTTATCACACCCACAGAGTCAATAAAATACTATACATTTACAGTTTTGGTCATGCTGATACTATACATTTGCAGTTTTGGTCATGCTGATACTTGGGGGTTTTTTTAAGTGTTATACTCTTTCTTCTCTTAAAACAAATTTTTAGGAACAGAGGCTTTTAATTGCACTCAGCAACTGCCGTTATCTGGAACGTCATACCTTCCTAAATATAGCTGAACATTTTGAGAAACATGGCTTTCAAGGAGTTGAAAAAATAACTCAAGTAAGTGAGAGCACTGGAATTAAGTATCATTGCTTGAAGGAAACAGGTTTTATTTGTTTTACTTTCTGTGGAAATTAAGTGCATGTGTTCATATGGCCAAAAGGACTCTTGGGTGAGCCTTCTACAAATGAGTGGGACTCCAAGCATCAGTTGGACACAACGATGACGACGATAAGGTTGTGTATATTTCTGTAAGGCTTAAATAACTAGCGCAGAAAATGTGACCTCTTATTCAGGAGTTGTGTGTTCAATGGCAAAGCTTATCAGATTTCTTAGTAAAGCTGTTTAATGTCACTGTTTTCTTAATGCAGAGAATAAAAGATCGTTATCTCAGAAATATACTTGATAAATTATTTCATCTGGAAATCCGCGTTACTGATAGTTGTTGTTCATAAACTAGTTCAGGTTTTTTTGTTGGCTTTTTGTTTTGTTGGTTGGTTGTTGTGTTGTCTTTTTTTTTTTTTTTTTTTCAAAGAACGAAAATGTCAAAGTGGGCGGCAGTAGCTGTCTCATTTTCCTGCCTTTTTGTAAAGATTAATCATTTTTTATGAGAAATGTTGTGACTTATCCTTAGGACCATAAAGCTAGTTTATTTCCAGAAACATTTGTTGGTTGGAAGTAAAATGTTATCTTTTCTGGTACAGAGTACAGTATTTCACTCGAACTGGTGTTTCTACTATACAGCACATCCTTAGTCCTGTTCTGCCTGAACGTTGTTTGAATTTCTGTGGCTGAAATAATTTTGAATAGCATTTAAATGGGGTTGATATGATTTGTATGTTTAGTACAGTATACAAAATTACTTTGGATATTGCTATTCTTTGCTGCTGAGACAACTGAGAGTTGAGCTAGGTACAGTTAGTGTTGTCTATACAAGCAATCTGTTTACAGACATCTGTTATGTATTCAACACTGTCTTGTGCACCTACATCAAAGTATTGCCATTAAAAGTCTGGTAGGGTTATAAATGACAAAATTTTAATGTTGAAGTTGCAGATTAATTTCAAATCTGTGTCAACCCTTTGAAAGCGCTGACTCGTGCAATACTGCATACATGGGACACATCAATCAGTAATGCTAGCTGGGAGGATTTGGATAATTAGATAGTCATCTTAAGATGGCAATTTTTAAACCCTTCATTAATTTTAAGAGGGGCTAGAAGCCTAGCGAGGTTTAGGGGGGTTGGTAGATTGTTTCAGTGTTTTGTTCTGTCACCTACGTTTCTGTAAATTTCTTAATTTATTTAACTATTTATTAGATACAAAATTTCCAATAAAGAGTTGACAAAATTTTTAAAAACTAGAATTGTTTTTGTCTGAGAAGACCAGAAAAAAACCTATGTTTTTAAATTCTATTAGCTTTATAAATTGAATTTTGAAGTGGATTTTGTAGTGTACATCAGTAAAAACTATCTGCTGTTTGGTTGGGGTTTTTTTAAGTTGCCTTTGTTAGAAGGGAAATCACTATTAGCTAATATTCTGAAAATACAGAAATAATAAAATGGTAGCCAAGAAAATTTTCTTACATTCTATATGGTTGTTATTTCCATTTTTTTCTTGGTGTGCAAATACGAAGTTCCATAAAATGGCCAAATTTTACACTCTGCTTTAGCACATGCCATCTCATCTTGGCACATGCTTACGGTACTCACTAGTAATTATATTTAATTTCTATATAACTCTTAAGTGCTTTCCTGTGGAGATTATTTAATTCAACTTTTTATCATCAGTTTCATCAATTAGCAAGTGGAAAAAAAAAAATTATGTATCCCATAACACTTATCCTAGCTTATTGATTAAGCTTCTGAATAAAATTGTTTCCACAGTTCTGATACTTAGGTAAGGCAGAGGGGTTACTAGAATAGAGGCTCAAAATGGCTTTAATGCAAAAATCAAAAACACTAGTTACAGGAAAGTTCAGAGCAGAAAGATAACAATGAGAGACTTGTATATTTTTATGAGCCTTTAACCCATGTGAGAGTTGGCAAAATGGGTATACACAACGGACAACTTCGTCTCTGCTTCACTGCCTCATCCTGGACTCAAAATAACATTCAGATGAATTGTTCATTCTTTCTTGTAATCTTTCTACCAGCTGAAAAGCAAGGTTACCCACCGCTATCTTAGTTGTGCATTGAACTAGAAACAGGTTGAAGAGGACTTGCACGAAACAAAAAACCTGTACTGAATGTGCTGGTGATCTGTTGTATTGAATGACTGCAGAAGTGGAAGGTGGAATTACTTAGTTTGGCCTAGAGCCTTGCTTTCTTCCTCACTTTTAAACCCCTTTGCTTCTGGAAATTATCATGTATACATATACACACACATATATATGTATATGTGTGTTATATATATATATATATATATGCTTTTTTTCCCTAATGGGTGAGGAAAATTAGTAATAGTTTAAAAGCTTTACTTTTCTATCTCTTAAGCTCTTACTTACAAGCATAAGTATATTTAAGGTGAAGTCACGATATTTTCAGCATATTTTATTTGCATTTGAATGCAAATAATAGCATGCAGTGGATGCGTGATAGCATCCACTATCATGCTAAAATACTGACTTTATACGTGAACATTTTATGATACGCATTGTGTTCCAGAATTGTTTTAGAAGCTGAAATTACGAGGCGTACCTATGTTTAATAAGAGTCTTGTATAAAATTTAAAGTCGTTCAGATAAAATGAGAAAATTGTGCGTATCCCTTTAGCTTTCAGTGTGGCTAAGTTATGTGAATTAATAAAAATTGCATAGACAGCTCTTTAAGAGAAAAATTCTGCAGTTTGTGAGCTACAGCTTATGCATCTATTATACGGCAGTGCCTTGAAGTAGAGGGGGGAAGTTCACATGTGCAGTTTCAGAAGGCAGAGGCTCCTAAATAAGTCTTATGTATTTTTCAGGTATCGAGCAGGTAGTGAGAAATCATAATATTACAATTGGTAGATTTTAAGTATTATATGAAAATCTTCATGTTTTAGGATGGAAATTATTATGAGCATATTTTAAAGCATTGGCAAAATTCAGTTTCGTCTTGGTGCAAGATCAAGACGTCCTGACATGCAGAAGAAAAAAGCATGCCATTAGGCAATTACGGAGTGATCTGCCTGCTTTGGCATTTCTTGAACCTTTCCCAAAAATATCTACTGCTGAGCACAATCAAAAAAACCCATAATTATACTGGGTAGGATGGACAGATAATATGGAAGTTCCAAGTTTTTTATATATGTAATTATGAACTAAAATGTGTAAGTAATTGCTACTCTTCACCAAAAATTAAAGAAGATGTGAAGTTTTTGGTGTAATTAATGACTGTTTATTATGTTCTCTCTCTCTCTTTGTTTTGTTTTTGTTTTGTTTTTTAGGTTAGTATGGAATGCTTGAAAGAGCTGGATCAAAGACTGTTTGAAATGTACATTGAATTCAAGGCAGATCCGATAGTTGGGTCCTTAGAACCTGGCATTTATGCAGGATATTTTGATTGGAAAGATTGTCTTGTTCCAGCAGGTAAATATCTGCTTATTAAACTCTGAAATTATTTTAGCAGTGATTGATAGGAGCTAAAATACACTGTAAAATTAAAAACTTCGTTCTAGTCTGTGTTTTTAACTTTTGAAAGGTCTTTTTATAAATTCTTTCTCACAGACTTTACTTAATTCCTAAATCATTTTTCAAATACCCCCAAATGATTAAAGAGGCTTTTATCATTGATAATCTCTTTAATACTTGTTTTTTGTGATTATTTTGCTTCATTGCTTATATATAATAGAAAGAATTATAAAAGACATCTTTGCTATTTTCTTATGAAATTCGTTGAGATTGTTTGGGATTTTTTCCAAAGAATCTGGCCACTTTTGTAATACATGTAATTACAGTTCTGAAAAGGTAAAATTATGAGAAAATACATACTATAACACTAGTTCAGCAAAGAATGTTAAGCCATCGAAGAAGGGCAGATACAAAGTATTTCGAATGACTGAGATGTTAGTCATTAATTAGGTGCTTTAAGAGCCTCTGTTTTAAGGAAGCATAATATAAATGAGTCTGGCGTTTTGGGATTGGGTTTTTTTTGGGCTGGTTGGGGTTTTTTTAAGAAGTGAATACTGTGCATATCTTAACACTTAGCTCCTTTGAAAGTCTAATTTGTCATATCTAAACCTAATACATCTAAATCACTTATCACATGAATGCCTGGTTAATACTAAGTAGAAATTAGTTGCAGTAACATAGTACATGGCATTTTGAAGGTGATCTTGTATTAATTTTCAGTAAATCAGTGATTGACGTAACAATTTGTACTTTCTTGTTTTGATTGTTTCATAGTGTTATATATGGCAAGCTTAGTAGAAATTTTGTGGTACTTTAAAATTTGATAGGGAGGTAATTACACTTAATCTATGAATCAGGAGGTGCAGTGCTTGCTCACTGGGCCTTAAAAACACAAAGATCTTGGATTTATTATTTTAAAGAAAAGTGTTTCTTTCATTACTACTTTTGTGGTCAGAATAGATGCTCTAATACCGCTTGTAGCAGAAATAACTTAAGTTTTAATCCTGCACATTCAGATTTGTGTCTGAATAGTAAATAACTTCTCATCATGTTTAAAGCATGTTTTTGCTTGGCATATTTGCATTCCCACCAGCTAACAAAGAGAGAAAGAAGTTGTGTCAAATTTTATATGCTCATTTCTTGGTCTTAGTGCATTGGGATCTACTTACTAGACTCACGTTGCCTTTTGGATTATTCTGTAGTATTTTTTCATTTAAAGGGAGTACTGAATTTCTGTTAGAGGTGTGCTTTAATCTGCTTATTGTCCACTTTATTGTTGGTTTTAAGTACTTTCTCTGAAACCTTTTTGTAAAAATCAAAGTGAAGATGGCGATTATTGGAGACTCCTCTTTAGGGATCTCATAGAGTTGGCCAAGAGGTGCTAATTTGAAGTAGTAAAAAAAGTTGTTTGGGTTTTTTTTGTTAATCCCCAAGCTAGACATGCTAAGAAGGAACATATAATCACTTCTTCCGTGCTTCTCCACCTTGAAGATCTATCTTTGTGATGGATAAATTCTGTCAAATGTACCCTGCTGACTATTGGTATAATTGTCTGCTTATAGCAATGGTTAGTTGATCCTGAAAATATCTGGGGCTCTGAAGATAAAATTAGTAAGTGACTGGGAAAGTCTCCCTCTTGGAGGAGGTAGGTGAACATCATTATTGAAAAAGACTGGAAAAAAAACCCAACCAACCTCCTTATGGGGCATGTGAGAATCTGACTTTTTCCAGTACTCAATTAAAAAAAAATAATCACTCAGCAACTATATAATTGATTTTTTTTTTCCTATAAACTCATATTCAGAAACAAAATTAAATTGTGCAATGGGATTATAGTTGAGAAAATACATCATCATGCAATCTAAAAGATGCAGTTAGTACTGCGGTAGATGTACTATCTTTTCATTTGCCTCTTAGAAAAACCCAAAACAAGGAAACAGAAAAAGCTCTGTTTTACAGTTCCTCTCCAAGAACAGCGTGAAAAGTACCTACTTTATTAAACTAAAATAGCGTACAGGTGACTGGGAGTGGGCCACATTGAGTCAAATGTGCAGGTCACTCAAGGAGTCATCCCATTGATTTGTTGAGGAAAACCTATTATTTGTATAGTAGAAATTATCTGTTCTTCAGTAATCTTTTTGACTGCAAAATTTAGAGGTCTAATTTGGGTAATTTGGCCAGCTTAGATCTTGACTTTTGTAGCCTTAATTTTTGAAAAAGAAAAAAAGTTGATGATGTTGGCAAGGGAAAACCTTCAGGCCTCAGTTGGGTTCTTGAGTGATACTGTCAGTGGTGTGTAGCGTTGTGTAAATGGAGTTGCTCAATGTTCCTTAGTGGATACAACTACGCCTGATTGCCAAGACATAATAGTTTGGGCTTAAATTTTTTTTATATGGTGTTTCTGCATTAGCTTTCAAATAGAACTAGTGGTAATATAAAGGCAAATTTTGACAAGAACAGTTACCTTTTTGAAAGGAAAGAAGAGGGAAAAGGCAACAATTTAACTATGTTTAAAAGAGGAGGTAAAAGGCAAATAGTAGCCTGATCTAGTCTGAAACTCTCAAGCATTCCATCTGGAGACTGAAAATTTGACCAGCATCTCGGGGCATGTTGATGCCATGGATGTATCTTCTGCCAAGGACATTTTGGAAAAATGTGAGTATGAAAATACTCAGGAATTGGTTAGGAATAATAATAAGAATTTTCTGATGATGAATTTCCCGTGTTGCTAGTCCAGCCCAGAGCTTCAAGACTGCAACTGTTCTCGAACAATTGTACCCGTCAAGCACTAGCAACTGTTCTTTTCTTGATAATCTTCCTGCTGTTACCGAGCAAAATGAAGAAGCCAGAAGCCCGAATAAAATGCAGAGAACACCTGATCTGGATTATTGGGAAGATAATGGTTGTTCATGGGGAGGATGCCGATGCTGGCGGAATATAAGGTAACTGCAAGGGAGGGAGCAGACTGGAAAGAAAAAGTTGTGATGAAGACTGGTATCCAAGGATGGAACAAAGCGGGAAACTAGGACTGGATGAGCAAGGTAGAAATGTAAATTAGGGTAGGATTAGAAATAGAATTAATACAGAAGTGGATCGGGATTGAAAGGGATTATACAAACAAGAGGCAGACTTGAAGTCCAGATAAGAGGTCGGATACGCACTAGATCAGGGAGCTTACCAGAAGCTGCGGTGTAATCAGAGAAATCCCCTCAGTCTTGCACTCTTGTCCTCGAGGGATGACAGCCTAGTAGTGTTACTGATCACTTTGCACAGCAGAAGTTATGTATATATTACTATATACTTATAGTAATACTACAGGCAATGCTACATGCTATGTATAGGCAGTACCACTGAAAAACACAATGACGGCCTGAATGTTTTGCCTTGCCAATGCCGTCAACATTGTTCCTTTTCGAGAAGAGGTTACAAAATCAAGGCTACAAAAGTCAAACTCTACAAAATCAGCCAAATGATTCAAATCGGTATAAATCTACTCTACAGAAGTTACAGGTATATATTGCTAATTCTGTTGTTAAGCCATATAGACCAATGCAGTAGGAGAATTTCCTGGTTTCCATTCTGGTTATTTGTTTGCTTTCATTTCAACGTCAGTAAAATCAGGTACAGAAAAAACTACACAAAGGCAATCAAGTATAATCCAGTCTTTAAATAATAACACTTTTTCCCGCATGGGTACACTTAACTTGCTTCATGAAATGGAGGCTATTTTGGAGATAACACTGGGTTTTGTATTACGTGGAGTTGTTACAGGCAAAGATCTATCCTCGGCTGTTACAGATTTTGAGAAGTGAGTGTAGCATAATCTGGGAGGGGAAAAAGGTGGACGCAGGAGTCTGTCCCTGCCTCTGCAGAGTTTTCTGTGTCATGTTAATAACAACTCACTTAAGCGTTTTTCTCTTTATCTTTAAAATGCCTTCTTTGACTTCTGTTTATTGAGCATTCGTGTTTAATTTGACTACCTAAAGTCTTGTAATGTATAGAATGTTCAGAAAAACCTTATCCAAAAACCTTGACCTTATTGGCAACTTTGCAGTCATCTGTCTGTAAGTACTGAGGACGATACTTCCTTGCATTGTATAATTCATGGGGAATAGAAGGGAAAATAGAAGAATGAGAAGAACTGTAATAAATGAACAGTTCTGAAGAAGAATTTAAAATGAAATTAAGAAGCCTACCTTTTGAGCAAGCTTCGAAAAATACATTATATTAAAGTTTTGTACCACATTTCTATCAGTGTGGGAAAAGCATATGCCTTGCTTACTCGTCCTGTAATTATCAGATATTTACTTATACATATGTTTTTTGTTACAGTTTTAAATATAAGGAAGGGCAAATTGTTTGCATGGGGCAAATTTTAATTTCGCCTATGTGCTAAAAATTTTTATTGTTTTGTTTTTCAACATATATGCTCTGTTCAATATGAAAGTTCTACATGTCAGAAAGAACTTTTGTACAATGTAATTATACATTTACCCATTTATTTTGATCTAAGGTGTGACTGTTGGTGTTAGAAGGCAGTATTATTAACTTAATTAGATTTATTGTTAATAAATAACTTTCATATAAATTTTTATTTTAATTTCAATGTTGACTTCTGAATCTTTACAACAAAGACTTCAGTTTTAACGTGCAGCAGCAATGAAATCTAGTTTGGTTCTTTTTTCTTGTTTAACCATTGTTCTAATTTTATCTACAGTATTAACAGAATTAAAAGAGATGAAAGGAATAATGGGAAACATAATGTTAATCCATTGCCAAGTATGTTTTTAGATTTATTTTTTTTTGTGTATACTGGTCAATCTGCTAGTTCAGCGTACAAGGTTTTTTCATTTGTGTTCATTCTTCTCTCTTTCAGTAGTAGGTTGTGTTCTCTTGGGTTTTTTTTAAACTCAATTTTAAATGTATATGTTTTGTCTTAGTCACCTGACAAAATGAGACTCTGATCTCTTCTGGATTCCAAGCCTATAGTCTTTTGGAGGGTGAACGAGGTGGTTGTGTTACTCTGAGTTTGGATAGTAAAAGCTTCTGTGTATTAAAGTTTGTGCAGTACAAGCAAAAATAGTTGTAGTATATGGGCATTCAATCTTTTAGATTATGAATGTGAGCTTTTGCATGCAAATGTTTAATTATTTTTAATACTCGGGCAAGTTTCGTTATATTTTATGTGTTTACGTATACATAAATTTGAGGCTATAGTAAGTGTGGATTTATTTATTTTATTTATTAAGTTGCCACACAAAATGTGGATATTCATTTTTCTGAGGAATTCGGATATGGTGATCTCTCTTCATAAGTTATTTCTGAAATGCTGGCTGCTGTGCAGTCTAGGCAGCATTCACCAAAGTTCACGGCATACAGAATTGCAGAGGCTCGTCTAACCATCTTTTTAAAATACATATCTTCTGTGTTTCACTGGTCTTGTCACATATTGGAGTTTTGGTGGGTGTTTTGTAGTATTTAAAATTTCACATTGCATTGAAAAATTCAGGTGATTTCACACTTTCAACTGAAAGTTGATTGTTTGTGTTTTTTAGATATTCATTCTGTACTTGGCATAAATTGAATATAGTAGAGTTAAAGCCGAATTTCTTCTTATTTGGCATGTTAAGGGAGCATTGTTTGAAACATTTGAAATATATCAAATGCCACTCTTACAGTAAAAGATTAAGTGCGTCAGATCTGCTAAATCAGATTTGATATACTTGTCACATCTCTTATCTGTTATTTGTCTAATTTAAAAATCTATTAAAAAACTTCTAATGGCAATAGCCTGATGAAAAGGTACTCAACAGTTAAAAATGAAATATCAAAAGGCATATTTAATTTGTAGTTACGCAGCGACATACTTGTCAACCCTAACTTTTCGTCTTTTGTTTAATTTGGGGCACTAGCACCCTGCTTACATGAAAGATGACAAATGCATTTACATCTTAAAAACATTTGGATATAGTAGAAATTTTTTTTTTTTGAGAAATGGGCAATTACTTTTTGACTGAAATGTGGAAAATAGTTTGGTTTGAAATCTCTGTAACCCTTTAGATTTCTTCTAACACTTAAATGAATGGCTTCAGAATTATCTTACTAGATGTAGACGATTTTGAACTCCAACAGATCTCGAACTATTGATGTCCTGTGTTTAGGAATTGTCTGTCTTTTTATGCTTTAGTCAGGCCAAATTCTCCTATTTTGTTGCAGAGATATAAGGTCCCAGTTAGTCTTTGTACGTGAAGAGGAAGAAAACACTGACCCTTCTGCAGTTCTGTTGCATGTAAGAAATAAATGCCATAATATTAAAAAAAAAAAAGGTAGCGTTTTGCATTGGCAAATAAAGTTACTACAGGACTTGTCAATTGTGCATTTTTATGTTACAAAATGCCAGTTGTTTAACTGTTTGTGAGGCAGTCACAAATAACACTAACTAGTTATTTTTGTCTAGCTACTGGAGTAGAAGGAGAGGGTACAGGCTGAACCCTTAAATGTCTTACAGCCTCCGTGTTCGTGCATTGTATGCCATTGTATTTTGTAATCTTGCAGTGTTTCTCAGGTTGCAGTTTAGAGTGCACAAGGGGCTTTAGCATTGGTGAAAGTGTCAACATTAGCTACTGAAAAGGGAACTTGCCTTTAGCTGCTAGCAATTGCAGCAGGAATTTTATTTTATAAAAACATTTTATAAAAACATTTTGTCTTTCATTTTTCATTTAAAGTTGGAATACCTGCATTCTTCTCAGACTGCAAAATTAAGTGATCGGCAAATTTGGAAATTGCCTATTTAAAGCAGGGTGTATTTTAAAAAGGGGAATAATATGATAGGGAAAATAATCCTTCTCATCTGAAAATATTGAAGACCTAAGAGAGGCTTCATTTGTATCACTTGAGGGATGGGGAGAGCACAAGCACAAAAGCCTTGTATCTCTAAAGAGAAGTCTTGCTATGATTCCTCGGTCAGACTGTATCCTAGTCTTGTTGTAGCTTGAGAATTGTATCTATTCACATATCGTTTCTAACCGATGGTATTAGAACTCACTCTTGATACCTAAATGAGATAATAGTTATCGCAACTCCAGAGGATTTACTTATCAGTCTCTTTTGTTGTCTAGCCAGTTGTAGGAAGTTGTACCATACTTGTCTCCAGTTTGGCATTTCAAAGCCCAGTTTGATCTTTACCTAGGAAACTTGTCATCAGTTCAGCGCTTTCTAGTTCACACGGTGTTAGTTCGCAGTCCATCTCTGGGTGGACGTGCAGACACGCGTTAATGTCAACAATCTTCTTTGTTACAAGGAAACCTAAATTTTTTTTTAGACCCTTAAGCACATCCTTCAAAAAACATTTAAGCTACTTTGATATTATGTAGTATTTTTATGACTGTCTTTGATAGTAGCATCTGATCTCTGCCTGGCTCAAAGCAGAAAATTAAATGGGGACTGGAATCAATGATAATGCAGAGAGGAGAAAGGCAAGCATCAATTTTTCCTTTTCCAGCACCCGTTATTATATGCGTGAATGAGGGGATATCCACACAAGTTTGGTACTGCCTTCAATAAAACATAAGTAGTAATAAATCATGTCATCAGCAGAACAATATTCAGTAGTCAAACTTGTTTGCATAGTGAATGCTTTCATGTTTACTTTGCATTTGATAAGCACAAATGCCATCTTAATGTTTACTGCTTGGTTTACCGATTACTTAGAGTGCCCCAATGTTACTGGAATGAGGCAGGAAACGGTTTTGGAGCACTGGCATGTTGGGTTTACAGGTTGGATAAGTGAGTAGGAATGGACGGATGGAAAGGTAGGAGAGGAAGAGCTCGATGATGCTTCAGATAGGTTTGGGAGGCAGAACCGAAGACCGAGGGAGGTGAGGGAGGTATGATAAGCTCATAGTATAAAAAGCCAAAAGCTTAGAGCTTCAAATCAATAGTCACTATTATTTCTTTTTATTTGATTACTAGTTTGATTATAAGCCAAAAAAAATTAAAACCTTGCTTGTGAATGAGGTGTTTGATTGGGCTCAGGGTTAGACTGCTCCTTCAGTCATTACCCTTAGAAACTAGATTTTTATTATCTTGGTAATGCTCAAGATAGCTTCTCAAGATAGTTTCTGCAGCAATCTTTAACAAACTGAGGCGTAATGAAACAAGTGGAGCAGAGAAAGAAAGTCACCTGAAAAGTAAAATTACCATAGTCCGAAACTGTGGTGTTGGGTCTGTATGAGGGTCCTTAGTTAAGCTTTTTAGCTTGGGCTTATTCTCTTCCTACAAAGATTTATATTCACAGGTGTGCTCATTGTACATGCTTTGCTACTTCTCACGTAATACCCAGTTGGGTAGTGCTTGCAGATAAAAGATCTTGGGACTGCTCCCTTCTCGTACCCCAGAAATGTTTCGAAGTCCCTTTGATGTTCTCTAGCCCAATCCCAAAGGCATTTCTGCTTGTGCTGCTGTTGCATGGCTGTCAATTAGTGCATGGGTCTTAGCTTTCTGTATTGACAGAACTCGTTTTTTACTATACAGCATTTATCTGCTGAGAGATTAAATGCATTCTCAGGGTTATCTCTTTTTTATTTATTTTATATTTAAAAGTATTTGCTCGCTTGGAACGGTTGCATTTTTCATCCTGTATTGGCTAATGCATACGAGTACGTTTCCTGCTGTGAGTTTGTGAGCGCTGCAGACAAGATCTCATGGAAATCAAGGCATCCATTTTAAAAGTTGGGTTCAAGGCAGACTGATATACTCTAGAAACTGTGGGAGTTTAAACTGTGGAGTAGTTTATTATATCATACCAAGGTTGTAGTTTCAGAAGACAGAGTATGTGTGGGAGCACTGTGATGTCAAGAAGCATCTACAGGACATGATTAATATTTGGGAAGCTTTAGTGTGTTTTTGTTACCTACTCATAGGTCACTCATTTGAGGCTAATGGCTGATCTGTAGTAGAGGTTTGTCTGCTGCTGTTTGTAGCCAAGTCATAGTCCTCTAGCTCAAATTCAGAGTTTTGTGCTTGTTGTTTAAATGGGAAGTTCCAAGTTAGAACTTGGAACTAAGTTAGTTTAAGTAGTCTAGTTTAAGTAGTCTAGTCTAAGTAGTCTCAGTCTCTTAGTCTAAGTAAACTCAGCTGAATTCAAATTGTCAGACTTGTCTGTGCAGGGAGGTTTCTATAATGCACGTTGCTGTGCTTAGAGACTAGTTTTGTCATGTTATGTCCCTGAATGTGTGCAGTAGCTAAGGATGTTGTAGTTATTAACATTTTAAAAACACTGATGAAAATACATTCTCCAAATATACTTGCCACTGGACAGTTAAACTAGCAGAGTGGGAAAATAGCTGGCTACTCAATGCTTCAGTAACACTTTCTGATTGGAGGTGTGTGTTTTTAAGTTGAAAATTTTAGTGTCAGAAAAAGTCTCAGCTCTCTTTACAAAATTTCTATACAAAATTCAGCCTGGAGCATTTTCTCTCTGTGTCCAAGTTATCAAGCCCTTGAACTCTTACTTTTTAAGTGGGAAAATATGATAGACTTCTAACAGTGCAGCAGATCCATTGTAATAAAAGGCATTTCATTAGCTTAAAGTTTCTTTACACGATGAATAGCAATTTAAATTTAATGAAACACTTAAACTTTATTGATGTGTGGATGAAATTATAGTGCTGGACTTGTTCAGCGGTTGAAGTAATTCAAAATTATTAAAATCCTTTACTTTGAACTGTGAAAAATCTTAAGCTTTCCAGTTACAGTGGGTCACTCCTGAGTCCAGATAGCTTCCAAATGTTAATTTTGGACTTGAACAATTTTTAAGGATCTATTGTTCAGGTCATGCAAAGACATTCTTCATTTCAAATCCATGCCCTTTTCAAAATGCTGTAGGGATTCAGTGAAATTTAGAAGCGAAAAGCCGTGAAATAGTAACATTGGAAGCCAGTGCAAGTTCTCACCTTCGCTCTAATAAACAGGATAAATATGCAGTCTCACTGAATACTGTATGTGCCTTGCAACAATTTTTATCTCATTTTTTCTTTTTCCGAGCGGAGTAGAGGGCAGTAAGGTGTTTTGGTTTTTTGAGGGTTTTGTTTTGGTTTTTTTTTGGTTGGTTTTCAGGGTTTAACTGCAGTAACTTCTCTAAAAGCTGACGTGGTCTGGTTCCAACTCACTGCTTACTTAAACAGACAGATAAATAAAATTCTACATTAAATTCAGGGGCTTTTGACATAAATTTAAGATACTCCCTTGTGAGTATTTATTACTGATTTGCTGATCTAAATGTATTTGACTGCAGTTTTAAATACGTACATTGGTAGAAGTAAGGACTGGCTGAAAGTCAAAGTCATGACTACCTCTTCAAGGTCATCACAAGTTGCCAAGCCTGAAAATAAACTATGTTTTACCATAGAACTCAAATTTGAGAATTTAGTGAAATGAAGCAGAACATGACCTCCTACTATGTCTTCCAAAGAATCCACCGCATCTGAAACCAAGGTCCCTGTCTTCGGTCAGATCTTTCCCGTGACTCAATACTTCCACCATGCCTACAAAATACTGCTACCTATTAGGGTTTGCTTGTAAGCTAATACCCTGGCTTTGATTTGGTTGCCAGTTTGCTGAATTTAGTTACTAAGGACAAATAAAAATTCCGTGTATTCACAAATGGTGCACACACACAAAGCAATTTGAAAGAAAGTATGTAAAAACGTTAACAGCCCGTCCTGTGGTTTCTTTCACCGTGGTGACTGACTGCCTCATTTTTTGAGTGAAGAACATTCACAGACAGTTGCAGTATTCTAAAAATCTTGGGGGTTTTGTGTTATATCTGTACCGCATCTTTGAAAAAGTTATTTGGGCCTGCTTGTTACCGTTGTACTTCTGATATGATTCAATAGAAATAGCAACTTTTAAAAAAATAATAAAATCATTAACTGTACTAACAAAACTATACTGTAAAAGACAGTAAAATTGTGTATCTTATTGCTGCTAGTAATCTTTTTGCTCAAAGCACCGTTTTTAAAGTTTCTTACTTAAAAAACAAACAAACAAACAAACAAACCAAACCCAGAAAAAAACAGCTCTTTTAAAAAGTCCGGACTCTACTTCCTTTTGCCATGCTTGCCTTCTCTTTTACTTACCAAAGTATATCTGTCTTAACTCACTGTAATAAACACAGGACACTGGTGACTAAGTGTCTTTTTCTGTAACTTGAAAGTTAGACAGATGCAGGACATAACTGGACACTAAAGTAATTAGTGACTTTATCGTTCCAAATACATTCTTTGTGAAATTGGTCTCTCTTGGATCAGTTGACTCCAGTTTTCTCACTTCTTAGAATAATAATATTTGAGTGACAACCAAAGTAAATTCATAAACATAGTATATCTCTAAGCCCATTCTTCAGTTATGAAATTGCTGTCATTTTGCGTATGACAGGCTATTATTACAGTACCAGTGACTTCAGGAATTATGAGAAGAACACACCGTTTCCTGAGCAAGTCTGTGTTTTGAAAGGTTTTAATAATTTTAGGTTTTATAAAATCATGAAAGGACACCTTCAGGGTGCCTTAAAAATGATGTGTTTGAAAGAAATAAATGAATATTCTTGCAGACCATGCTTGGTTTGTGTTAATGAAAGGAAATATTGCTTGAAATTTTTGGATTCGACTGTTCTCAGTTTTGATAGAGATGTTGATTTTTAGTATACCTTACAATTAAAGAAGTGACTTGCTTTTCCCATTGAATTGGTCATTCTGTATCTTTATGATGCATATAGCTACCCTCTTTTATCTGTGAAACGCATCTTTTTAAATTGGTGCTTCTTGCCATTACATAAATCGTCCTGTATCAGGGTGTCTGGGTGCAGTGTGAAGGGGTTAGTCTGTCTTGCTGACTTTGACCCCCACCGACACCACTGGATGTGTGACTGGGCTTTATTAATCCACGTATCTGTAAAGTGAGAGATGTGTCTGGGATTGGCAAGGGCCACTAAATATGATGAATTATCGCACTCGGGCTTTTGGAAGCCTGTGTTAGAATTGTGAAGGGGTACAATTGGTTTCTTTTTTCCTAAGTGCCTCAGTTGTGAAGAATTTGGAAAATGCTTTAGGTAAATGACAAACAGGGAGCAGTACTGGAAATGATATGAGTACTTTCAGAAGAAAGTAGGCACTAGTTTTACAAGATGATGATACTCTAGTATGTCCACCACCCACCAGCTGCTTTGTTCCACAGTTCCTCTATGTTTCTGAAATCTGAAAAAAAAAAAACCAAAGAGAGCTTTTTAAGCAACAGAGCAGTTTCTTGGTCAGCATACTTTAACTTTATTTTGTGAGAAAATTGTTGATGCAGATGGCTTTTTTGAAAATATGTCCAATACATATCAAATATATATATTAAGCAGTCTGTCCTCTCTTCTGTGCAATATTGTATCTTGCCTTAGTGTTTCTATTGCTCACAGACACTGGAAAATTAAGAATGTTTTGTGGCCAGAAGACAATCATTAACTTCCCACTCTGCCAAACATCCTGGATATATAAAGAAGAATCTCAGTCCTGCCTTATAAACTGCTGAAATCGGTGGGAACCTGGTTGTACCAGGGACATGAGCCCTGTTGATTTTTCAGCACCTTACATGTTAGTTATTAACACCCTCTGTTTTATCAAAAGAAAATTCTTCAGCATTAAAATTGTTCTTAGTGGAAATTTAGTGTTAATAGAACTTACATACATAATGCTATGGCTATTATATGGGGGCAGAGGGAGGAAATTTGTTAAAAATTTAAGAATTTTTCCTTGGGGAGAATGAAGCAGTATTTGCTTAGGAAAAGCAAATATCGTACAACTACTGGATCGCTGGTAGAAAAGTTCAGGTAGTACTGAGGCATGCTTAGGTGTATTCAAGTCAAGAAGGAGGGTTTGTTGTATTGGAGTACTGCATCCAGCTCTGGAGCCCTCAGTGCAGGAAAGACACGGACCTGTTGGAGCGAATCTAGAGGAAGGCCACAAAAATTATCAGAGGGCTGAAGCACCTCTTCTATGAGGACAGCCTGAGAGAGCTGGGGTTGTTCAGCCTGGAGACAAGAAGGCTCCGGGGAGACCTTATAGTGGTGGTACTTAAAGGGGGCCTACAGGAAAGATGGGGACAAACTTTTTAGCAGGGCCTGTTGTGATAGGACAAGGGGTAATGGCTTTAAACTAAAAGAGGGAAGATTTAGACTAGATATTAGGTAGAAATTCTTCACCATGAGGGTGGTGAAACACTGGAACAAGTTTTCCAGAGAGGTGGTAGATGCTTCATCCCAGGAAACATTTAAGGTCAGGTTGGACGGAGTTCTAAGCAGCCTGATCTAGTTGAAGATGTCCCTGCTCATTGCAGGGAGGTTGGACTAGATGACCTTTAAAGGTCCCTTCTAACCCAAACTATTCTATGACCTGAGAATCTTGCACATAAATTTCATTCTGCAGAACCTATTTTTCCCACTCAGGGAGAACAGTGGTTTTGTTTTGGCTAGTATATATTATGTTGTAGTTGGGCAAAATGTCTTTTCTCACAGTGCAAATGCTACTTTAAATATCTGATAGTTGTGATGTTTTGATACCATTGGGTTTCCCCTTAAGTCAAACATTCATAGCCACTTAAATTCAACCAAAAAAGACTGAACAGCCCCAGCACCGTTAATGCTGAAGTAGAAATGGTAGGATTTTTTAAGTGCTGCTAAATCTGTAAGGCGGCATGCTGCTGGCTGTGAAGCATTTGTATTCCTGTTCTGTCTCAGGTTTGCTTTCATGGATTACAACCACATGTTGATGAGGCAACTGAGCATATAGAACATCATTTAATGGCTCTAACTGTGCCAGACAATGTTGTTAATACTTAAATGACAACACCAAAAAGACAGGTTTCTAGACAGCAACAAATAGACAAGTTTCTGTCTCAAGTACTGGGCTCAGCTAAGGGTCATTGATGCATTGTAATCTCTGAAGTAGGTATTTTATTATATTAGTGCATAGTTTTTTTGTTTGGTTTAGAGGATTTTGGATTTTTTTTTTTCCTTTTGCCATTTACATTTCTTGTTACCAGGTTAGCTGGTTGAAATTTAGCTTATTCTGCGATAATTCAAGTAATTGGAGTCTTCATGGTTCAATTCTCAGTATGGTATACAGCATCCTTTGCTCATGACCTTCAGGTCTGGGTTGGTAAAAGGCCCTTTACACTTCATGTTACTGTGTGTCATGGAAGAAATGAAAGGAAATCATCTCTTAAAAAAAAACTCTCCTGATAAAACACATACATGTCAAATTGTCCTTCAGCTACCTGCACATCTTTTAAGTATTAGATGCTAGCAAACATGTCTTCTTCCCAAGTGAAGCACTGTTGGCCTTCCCATTTCCTGTTGTAGTCTTTGGCCTTTTCAGCTTTTGGTCTCTATCTTCTTAATGATAAAGCAGATTATATTCTGTCCCAAGAAGCAGTGGATTTTAATGTGCGTGATGAGGATCAGAAAGCAGAAAGTATTTGGATTGCAGACTTCTTCAGCTGTCCCTCAAATCCTTCTGGAAGGTTTGTTGGAGTAGCAGAAAGTTCAGAACCGCCTCAGCAGCCTCTTTTTTGAAAGGCATCTCAGTTTGGGCTCTGCACAAGGGCACAGGACCAGTACTATTCGCTTGGCGTTCTCCTCTTGAACGTGAACTTCAGTCTACAAAGGTATCAATCACACAGTATTGGCAGTCTTTAGAGCTCTTGCTACTCCAAGGCAGCTGAAACAAAGAAACTTTCAGGTTCTTTGAACGTGATGACATAATTTCTGTTGCTTGAATAAAATAGATCAAAAATGACAAGTAACGTAAGTCTTGAAAAGCCTTCACATTTAACATTTTTGCAAAGTAGCTTGTGGCTACTTGTGTTGAAGTCCTTCAAGTGACATTCACTGTGTTATATCAACGTAGTATCATGGCTGAAAATAAGATCAAGGCAACTAATTTAAAGATGTAGCACTCTGGCCTTCAGGTCTCAAAATATTGAGCTAGGTTCTGACTCACCGATCAGGCTCTGTCCTCCCTTGCTTCAGAACTGCGCTTCGTAAAAGCACTTTCCCAGATAGGTTACCGGTAATTTCTTCATTAAATTTCAATTTTTGATAGCTATTTTTTAGGTCACTATTAGTTCGTACAAATTTTTCTCTGATTCCTAAGGCGCTGTATATTTATAATTACCATGAGCTATGCAGAGAAGAATTTCAAGGAAACATTAATCTGATTCACAGTTTAATTAGTATGGAGCTAGTAAGAACAATAGATTTATCAAAACATTTTCAGTTTTACCAAGAAAGACCTGCTAATGAGCTATTTATAGCACACTTGTATCTATTTTTGTCAGTAGTCTAAGGACTGACTTAGGACAAATGGGTTAAAAAACAGGAAATGTGGTTAAATAAGTGGGTAATCTCTCCAGAGAGTTTCCAGTTTGCCTACACGTTCACATTTTCTTGTGAATGCACTCTCAAAACAACACTAAGTACAGTACCTTGAAATCCATCTCCGCTTAAAGGAGGGAATGTTTCCAGCAACAGCAGGAAGTGGCCTAGAGAAAAATTTTACATTCTTGGTTAAATTCAAATGAGGTTCTGGAGTCACTGTCTGTAAGTGGGTTTTTTTCTGCTTTAATAATATTGGAGCAATTGTATGACATTTCAGTTGGGTCAGATGTATCATATAAATCCATAAAAGTCTGTGAATGCTGTAATTGTATCTTCAATTCTAGATTAGTTTTAAGTAATTACATTCCTCCAACTTTACCCTTTCTTTTACACGGGGTTGTGTTTATTTGTTAATATACTATACGTATATTTTTTTAAAATATGTATCACCATGTTTGAAGGTAGTAAAAATAGTGTTATTAATCAGACTGCATAAATCTTACTGTGAAGTAAGGAATTTACTGAACATGATGATGTCCATTTAGTTCTCTAAGAGATGATGTCTGTATTTCTTTCTTTGGACAAAGCAAAAGCAATAACTAAATGAAAACCATTCTTTGCACTGCTTGTTATTTGGGTTTTGACAGGTGCTAATTATTAGCTTTCTTTAAAACCGATTTTAAAATGATTTGTGAGTCAAAACGAGGAGGGAATGTAATAAATAAATAAAGCAGCTTAAGTGGTGGTAAAGGTTATGACCTGGTGAAGTTCTTCTATTTTTAGAGCTACTGCCAGGTATAAGTGTTCGGGTCTTAGCCATCCTACAAACTGTTTTCTAAAAATGTTTTTATCCAGGGCAAACAACAAAGCATGATAGCAAATATGTTTTTAGTAATTAGAAAGAAACAAACAGGCTTATCTAGCTACCTTAACATAGAAAACAGGCTACTGGTAGTACCGGTATTTGAGGCTGGTTTCCTATCAACCGTCTTTGAAGGGAGAAACCTTCATGCTGTTGTAAAGAGTAGAGGTGAGCTGCTTTGTTATGTCCATGGGGAAATTCCAAGTCACATCTCTACATCTATATTTTTTTACCTTTTTTTAAAACATCTGTGGGGTGTCAGGTTAGATGATATCACTGTGTGGGTGGGGGCGCTTCAGTAAAATAGCATGACATACTCGTGTACCAGTGCTGTAGCTCATTAAAGGCTCGTGTCTGCAAACAAGTTAGGTTTCTGTCGATTCCATGGTTAGGAGACTGTCTCGAACGGTATAGGCTTCTTGGAAATTAAAACACTACTTTTCTAAATCAGGTATTGCATTCATTATAGTAATTGCAAATAGTAGCTAGCTTTTAAAATCAGTTTCCAGAAACATTAAAGAATTTAACACATCTTCTAATGAGGCAAGTACAGTTTGTTGTTCTAGAAACATACAAAGTTTTCATTCATAATGGAATTTAAATGATTTCTCTTAATTCCTATGTTTGAACTAAACAGACTGTCAGTCACATTAAATTTTCCCTGATTGTAAATGTTAGATTTCTGAATAATTTTGAGGGACAACACCCGGATTTAAATGCATTTCATGTAGTGTCTTGGTCCTCATGAGTAGCAGATGCCACCCTCTTCTTTCATGTCATTCTGGGCACTTAATTCTAAATCCAAATTGCTTGCATAATTTTTTTTTCAAATCCAAGTGCTGTGAAAGAGTCAATAAATAAATTTATTCCAAATAGCTTCACGGTACCAACATAATGTAAAACATTTTTTGCTATACATACTTCATAGTTCGGTAGCCTGAGTCTCTGAAATATTTTACATGTAAGCTATATTCTAAGTCACGTTTATTTGGAATGTCACATACCAAAAATAAAAATACTTTGGTGTGCATTTTAATTTTCACTTTTAGTCTGTGCTGCCTCTTGTTCATTTCTTGGGATAAGGTAGTTGATAGATAGAGCTTTGTCATGCTCTGGAAGGTGTCAGGCAGTCATCCGTAAGCATGGGAAGCCTAGAGCTATTGTGTAGATCTCTTAAATTAAAATGTGTGTACCAAGGTATGTTTGCACAATTACATTTTTTTTTTCAAATACTTCTAGCAAATTCTGCATGCAAACAGTGCTGACTACTTCCTCTGCTGACCTGCTGCAACCTCAGACAATGTTTCACTTTTTAGTGCCTCTTCCCCCTCCCACCCATTCTGTCTTACCTGTTTGTATTTTTAGTTTTCAAAAAGAGATTACTTGATTTTAGTCGGAAGTTATGGGTTAGGTTAGGTTGGAAAGTGAAATTCTGTGGTATGTGTCGGGCAGTTGGGCAACTTGGCTTGTCAGGAGGCATCCATCAAACCTTTAAATCCCTGAGTAGGCTGCACGGGGCAGGACGGTGCTCGCTTGTGTACTGCATAGCACAGTCTGCTTTCCCAAGAGCTGCAGAAATACAAATAATAATAGGCTGCCATCTCACAGGGTGTCATGCTAGCCCGTAGTACTGCTTTTGCAACAGGAGTTTCATAGAGGAAAAAATCATCCTGACTGCACTGGAAAGCATGCTAGAGTAATTGTAGTTAAAGCAGTTGTTAAATATTGCTATTGCTTCAGCTGCGATGCAGCCAGAACCTAGAGGAAATTTAGCAGTTAAAATCAGACTGTTTAAAGAAGTTACATGGCTTTGTGGATACCATTCATTAGTTTCTTTTTTAATGTGCGCTACACAGCACTGATTAACGACTTGCAGTAGATGTGTGCAGTTTTTTTCCAGCAGTTTCACATAGCAGATGAAAAAACTTAGAGAAGAGCTGCAGGAGCTTAACTGCCATAGAGTTTAAAACACTTTGTGTGTGACTTGCTGTAAAGTTTGGCACTATGTGTCTGAAACTGGGAGATGAACATTTCCAGTATCGATTCAGTTAAATCTGGCAATAGGGTATAATGTAATTGTAAATAAATATATCAAATAATTTAAAAAGCAGGGGCCTTCGTTAGAACAGAGCAAATGAAATCATAATTTTTTTCCTTCTTTATGGGGGGTTATTCCTAAATTCTCTATCAGCATAAGCAAATAAAACGCCCAGGAACACTCAAGTATCAGTGCTGTGTAGCTAGGTATGAAAAATCTTAGTATCTAGATCACCAGATTCTGTCTGTTGTTATTTTTGAGGAAAGTTTTTATTAAAAAGCAATCAGGCAAAGAAAGTTTTCAAACTGATTGACTGTTACAGGCATAACTCACCAAACAGAACAATAAATTGTAAAAATATTGCATACAATTGGATGGGCTTAAAAATTTGAAATTTCAGACTCCCAGGCATCAGTTTTCCTAGCTCTACCAAGTCATGTTCAAGCCTCAAGGCCAACAAATTTAGTGCTCTCTTTTCAGAGGCGCTGAGAAACATTGCTACCACCAGCAGCAGTTGCTTGCCCATGCAAGTACTGACCTCCTACAGAGGCCAGAATGCTCTCTGTTGTTTCCTAAATTGGTGGCTCTGTGCCTGCCCAAGACTCATTTCTGTTTCGGTCCCTCAGAGCTTAGGTTTCTAATAAGCCAGTCAACTCAGTCTTGAAAGAGGACTGGTAGCTTGGTCAACATACAAAGAACCACTCGTTCCTCTTTGGTGAATCCTTCTCTTTCTTTGCTTTTCAAAAAAAAAAAGCCAGAATTGAGTGACAGCTGTCAAACTGTAGAACTTCCTGTGGATGGCTTTTTTAACTCCTCCGTAGAAGAGCAGCAGCTTTTAATATTCCTGCCTAACTTTTATTTGGCTATGAGTTTGCCTCAGAACTTTTTTTCTTTTGAGTTTTCATAGCCTCTCATCCTCATGTTTGGTGTGGTTTATTGCCAATGAGCAGAGGTACCTGCTGCCACCACTTACATTTTCTGAACAGTTATGTGCTTTTATCCTCCCCTCCTCTTTGCAGGATAGGCAAGCTGAAAGGCTTGTTCAGCGAGAGGCAACAGCAAGGTTGGCTTCCCAGTTGTCCTTCTCAAATGAGGTTCCAATCTCACAAGAGTTAAAATACGTTGAACCCAAGCTGCCTGGGTTAAAATTTCCTGTGCGTTTCAGTTGTCCTAGCTGAACTTCAGTTCATTCTTTGAACTCTTGAGTCTGCGGAAGACGTAAAAATGTTTGATGCTCATATCCTCTGTCTCTCTGTCAAGTTACTCTAGAAGGACTGGCAACATTTGAAGACCTGCGCTGGCTTCTGGCACAGAAAAAGCATCCTGATGAGTTCAGTTTTACCGTGTGTGCAACTTTTGCTCTATTTGTGCATGCAAGTTTTTGTAGCTCCTTTGTGTCTTAAAATTACGCGTATGGTATTGCCGTTCCAGCTCTTGCATGCTTATTCAGTCACTTTGGAGGTTTCGTAGTAGAATGCTGTCATCTAAGTACTTGGGGGAAACATAGCTCTGAGAAAACTGCATGCGGGACAACTGGTAGCACTACACCATCTGAAGATCTGCAGAATGACTCCGGTGTTGGCAAGCTAGAAGTATAGTTTCTGTTACTCCTGAGAACCACAGATCTTTTTCCCTTCTGCTTTTCCCATAGTTCACACAGTCATCCTTGCTACAGCTTTGCAGTATTGTTAAAATTGCTTGTAAATGTAGACTTTCTGACAGATTTAATTTGTAAAAAATAAAATATAAATAATTAATAGGTAGTATAAACTGGAGATTAAATTTAATGGGTAATCTTGTTAAATGTTTCACCAGTAAAAAGTACAGTGGAGGACCCAAAATTGGAAGGTGCTATTTTAATGTTTCTGTCAGCCATTGTGATAGTTGATGGCTGAAACTGTCCTTCATTTTTATGTCTTAAGTCTTCCCATACATTTTCCTTTAGAGCACCACTGGGGCTTTGTTAGTTGCAGATAGAATTCCGGCAAGTCAGAGTCTTTTGGTGTTAAGAATGGAGTGGGAGTGGAATGCATTTATGCTGTAACGGAATAA
Source organism: Chroicocephalus ridibundus (assembly GCF_963924245.1). Taxonomy (NCBI): domain Eukaryota; kingdom Metazoa; phylum Chordata; class Aves; order Charadriiformes; family Laridae; genus Chroicocephalus; species Chroicocephalus ridibundus. Next base: position 78,186,490 of record NC_086285.1, on the reverse strand, counting down.
TAACATTTTCCTGAGAGAAATCGCAAGGGCTTGTTGAGACTTTTCTTTAACACGTTTCTGTCAGAAGCTATGGAAAGGCATTGTATTTGTGCTTCAGTATGCTAAATAAGAGGTATTTTCGACTTAAGAATGTTATGTTTCACTTGATTAGCCTAATAGTTGCAACCTACAGTTATATGGTGCGTTAGCTTTCAGTGCTGTATAATAGGACTGGCAGCATGGTGTCCCAAAAACTGTAATTGCGTGGGCTGCTGAACAGTCCTAGAGAAAGCCGCACAAAAATTCTATTCTAGACAGAATTTTTTCATTTTGAAACGAATTTCACAACAAATTCACAGTTGGATGCCACTGCTTGTATTTCCAGTGAATCATACTCCAGAAAAGTAATACTTTGCTTCAACAAAGCCTGCCACAAACAGTGCAGTGATATAAATCAGAAATTGGATATTTTTTAATTGTAATTTTTCAAAATATAGTACTGTTATTAACTATGCCTGCAGGTCCTGACATTCCGATATGTTTGGCTTTGTCTCCACATGCAAAAATGAAAATCCCTCACAAATAAAACAAAAAGAAGGGCTGAGGGGAAATGCTCTTCTTACTTATGCTCCATTCAGGATAGGAAGTTGAATCCCTGACAGCAATGGCTGTCACAACACTGCGTATTTAATAGCGTGGTCAGAGCAAACCTGTTACACCGTTACCTTTGATTTCCAGGCTAAGTTTACTGATGGTCAATTCATTTATACCTTTCTTTCGTGTGCCAGTATTGTTCTTCAGCTTAGCTAGTTTACCCTACTCTTCCTGTCTGGTTCCACGTACTGGCATTTTTGGAGCACAGTTGCATCTTCTTTGCATCTTTGGTTTGTTTAGCTTACCAAGACAAGGTGTTTTAAAATATTAGATGCTGCAGTTAAGGTAACTTCGTTTCATATACATGGACTGTCTCTAAGCTGCATAGCTTTGCACAGTTTATGCTGAGTTATCTGCTCTTAAATTGCAAAACCTCTCTAAGAAACAACAGAAATACTTGAGCTTGTGCTGAGCCCCCTGATCCTGTGGTCATAGCAGGACTGGACCTGCTATGAAAGGTCAGGAACACCTAATCAGTGCTACTGGGATTGCAAGAAATAGTCTCCTTTAAGATCTCAGTTCACCCATTTGTCCTGGTATGTGGTAGAAGGATACAAGATAAAATATGCTTATGCCCTTTCAATGAGGTTTAAGTTAAAAATTTTATCATACAGCTGGGATGGGCTAGCAATGTGCAATAGTAAGCTATTGTCACTCCATTTTTACCGTAAGTTCCATCTCAATTCCATTTAGTCAATTCATTCTGAATTCTTCAGTTAGAAGACATAAATGACCATTTTATATCTGAGCTGTGCACCACCAGACAATGTTATTTAACACCTGGTGCTAAAGTTGCTGACATTAGTATTTTGTGCTTGTAGAAATCAGTGGTACCTGGTTACGGTAACTCAGTGACTGACTCTTTAAGAAATATATTATGGAAGGTTTCCACAGACATGGTTGATAGGCAACTTTTACTAGCACAGTCAAAAGTTGTTGAATTTGGGTGCTGTCAGCTGCAGCAGACAGAATTAGCAGCTCCACTCCTGAGCCAAACTGCATGAACGCATGAGAAGAGGCACGCTACCTCAGGAGCTTAGGTGGGATGAGTGGGAATGAGGATTCTTCCTTGGAACCGCATTACCCTCTTACACAACCCACCCACTTCAATCTCTATACATTCCAGCTTTTCACTCGCCTTCTTGATAACACTTCTTCCCAGCTCAGCCGGCTGGCCTCCTGTCTGCAGGACACACACCTGCCCTCTCTGTTTGACATAGCAGCCCCCTCTCTGTACTTCCATTACGGCTCCCCGCCGTACCAGGGTTTGAGATGCTTCGTTAGAGAACAATCAGTTAGGGCAAAGAAATGCTGCTCAGTTCATGACTGAAATTTTGGTTGACTCATGAACATGCTCTGGCAGTGCTCAAGTATCCACAGAGAAGGGAGACTGTCAAAGTCTTAATCTTGCGCGGTATTTGTGCAAAAGTAAAAACACACAATTTCCACATGAAAGATCCTACTGTCACAAGATGAGGCCGGTAGGCAGCCAAAAGCTGAATACTGCATAGGTTTGCAGAACAAAATCAACGCTTTGCACCCTGAGGTTAACTGCAAACCGACTCCCAAATTCACCCTGTACCTCTTGATGAGATTTGCATGCCACTGTTCCGTGCCTGGTCAAGTTGTATTTGCTTGTGGGACGTGATACAAATTTGTCCTCTGTGATGTGGAGCCTGCAGAGGATTTAAACTGGGGCAGAGTGACGTAGAAGAAGGAAAACAGTAGAAGAGGAAAAAGGAAGGGGGTGTTGCATTTCCACATATACCTGTGATCTTTTGGTGTGGTTCAAATACTGGCGTGTAGCATTCTTACTTTGTTTTGCAGGTTACAGAGGAGGAGGAAAAAAATCAGTTTCATAAAATTTCTGGTATTGTTCTATTCCTCCCTCCCTTCCTTTCTTGTTGCAAAAAAATCACTAACATAACAAGAAGTTATAAACTTGCAACCTAGTATACTATGCCGTTTGACTTGTTGTTGGTTTAGTTTAAATGGAAAGAGTGACTGAGATTTTTCAAGGAAAAGAATTAAAGATAGCGAGAAAAGGCATTAGAGATGTTTTGGAATGTGTGGGGAAAGGCTTGTATTTTTCTTTACCTTTTTCAGTTATTTGCATCTCTTGCAGAGTGAAAACAAACAATCCTTCTAAAAAGGTCTTGATTCTTTTGGTTCAGCAACCAGACTGCTTTTAGTGAGAGCAGTGAAGTCTTTGACGCTTGCCTCTTTGCTATGAGCTTTTGAAACAGAGACTGTCTTGATACACGGGCCTGGGTGCAGAGCTCGGCTACGTGCTGATCGCACGTTGGAACAAGTCGCTGTTCCACATCTGTCCCCCTGCTTTCCCCCAAGCACCCTCACTTCCAACAGGAAACCTGTGATGCCCTCCAGGATGCACCCTCGAATCTAAACTCCAGGCTGCATCACGTTGCACAGTTTAGACGCAGGCAATGAAAGTGTTCGTACCTTATGCAGGGCAGGGTGGGGAGGGGGGGGAAGGGGGGGGGGACGCAGTCCTGTCATCCTTTCATCCTACTTTTATGAAATGTTCGTCTATAATTGTCTAAGTAAGAAAGAACAAGTTTCTCCTTTTTAGATCTTGAGGTGAGTTGTGGAACCAGTGGTTAAAAAAAATGAGCACAACTGAGATGGCAGTTGTGAGGTGCTACTCTGTTCTCCCGTAAAATAACTCATTTTGATGATCTCGGGTAGCTCCTTTTAAAGCTATTTTTTGTAGCAGGATTAATTTGCTGCATCGGTGTTATCTGAGGAAAGGTGGAGCAAGTGAGATGAACTGATTAAAGGTTCACTTTGTAATTTTTATAACGGCAGCCTTAATCACACTGTGATCTTTGAGCTGTGTGGTCCCACCAGTCTTTGTCCATGATTCTGATCTTTTACTCTTGATTGAATATACCGAAGGCAGTGATGGGGTCATTGCAGTTTCTCTGATTTCTGCAAGAGTAATTGAAATCAGAAGCTGAGGTCGTGTGGATCGGTAACCTTCTCTTGTTGCTTTGTGTTGCACTCCTAACGTATATGCATACTGTAATGAGTTAGATGCTTTCTAATTTGCCTTTGCCTACGAAGTGAAGTGGCCAGAAAAGCAAATGGGGCAATGTTAGATGCTTGCCTATTTTAGGTCTTACGCAGTGGGAGTCCAGGTCTGGAAAGTTACTCCAGAATTACAGCAGCGCAGGGGACTAAGAGGCTGTCCTAACTAAAGCATACCGTTCTGGATGTCCTTCTGTTTAGAATTCCCTCTATAATACAAATTGATAAGCGTTTCATATGCTTGGTAAATAAAATGTTTGTTTGACTTCTCCCCCCTCCCCAAGAGGAAATTTCTACTAAGGCATGACATCTCCTATAAACTGCCGTGAGTAATATCTTCTGAACCGCTTTCAGAGAAATGAGTCCTTGCTGTTTCTATCTATACTAATAGTTTACAGTCAGAGAAGCTGATAAAGTACTAAGATCTTCTTGAAGACTGTTGTACAAAACCCCTTGTCTTCTGTTTCTTTAAAACTTACTGAACTGTAGTGCGTGTTCTGTGCCATGGTATGTGTATTCTAGCAAGACATCCAGAATTTATTTTTTAATAATGCTAGGTTTTTATTAAATTGGGTTGCCAGAGCAGAAGAATACTGAAACAGGAACCTACTGGCTTGTTTAACCTTTTGCTGTAAGGAAACGTGCCTTTCTCCATTTGATTTGAAAAAGGAAATGCAGGTGGTGTGGCTATGGAACTTTCTCTTTCTGCCTCTGATTGTAAAAGTGCTAGTGAAAGAATGAAAAGAAAAAGTACAGTATTGAACAGTAAAAAATTATGTCTTTGTTGAGACAACAGAATGAAAGTAATTAATTATCCTGTTTGTTTTGTTTCAGGTGTCAGAAACTATTTGAAAGAAGCATTAGTGAATATTATTGCTGTGCATGCAGAGGTGAGAAAAACTTCAGATTGTTTCAAGCTTACATTCATACGAATAATTTTAGTGTACTTTGCGTGGCGAATCCTGGCTTTCATCACCCCTGAAAATTGCACCTCAGTTGAAGTGTCTTCATTACAGATGTAAGTGGTTTGGGTTAGGTTTAGCCAACCAAGTATGCAACTGCTAACTTTTTTTAAGGGCAGGAGGAGATGAACAGTTCCTGTTTATCCTCACTAACACTCCATTACACCTTTTTGTTTCCGCTGCCTGATGAAAAGCCAAAATCTAAAGCTCAATTCTGCCCTTTTCATGCAGATTAAATATATATATAGAGAGAGGGAGAGATAGATAGATACGATGCTCACTTTCTCTGATTAACTTTGTTTTCCATAACCTATGAAAATGAGCTTGTGCTTTGCTTTGGAAGAAACGTTCAACATATGCTACTTGGAGTGAAAAGGCAAGATATATCATTCTTGTACATAGGACAAAAAGTGGAAACATAAAACCAGAAAGTTTTACAGTCTCTGTACGGCACAGACTGTGTTTGAAATACTTAGGTTAGTAATGGCTTATGATAGGGAGTGCATATTAAAATAATATTATTATTAAAATAATATGCTTGTAGAGATGCGGTTATTTGGCCTTTTGTGATAATATGCAGGAATTTTCTGTAGTCCTTTAAATTGCAGTCCGTGTTCTACATACTCCTTCCTTCTAATCATCAAGAGTGTTACCAGATTACTGTTGCTCCTGATACAAGCATTGGTAGTAACATCACTCTTACCTTTTAAAATACCACAAGTATTGCTGCTCTACCTTTTCCATCTACTTAAAATCTGATGAGATGCACTTGAGGGTTTGTTTTATTCCTCCTTAAATTACAGGGATTCATGTAAATTCAAATATTTTTCAGAAACTTGAAATATGACTTGCAATATTTTTGATTCAATTTCAGTATTTACTTGTAGCAGTTTTCACAGAAGCATTGCTGATTATAGCAAATGCTTCCAAATGAGGGGATAAGCAACAGCAAAAATGTATACCACTATGACATTCATTTATAATGTTGTTTTTGGTGTAGTGGAAATTAATAGAAATGAAAATGAGAGTTTTTGCTTTAAAAAAGTCAAAGGCATTTGTGAGCTAATCCCGTAAACATGAATAGTCGTTAAATTGCTGCAGCAGAAAGGTGCACTTCCTTGCTGACTTCATTGAGACCGATACTGATTTTGGCCCAAATAGTGTTGCCTCATAAATTTCTAGATGTGAAATATTACAGAAATATGAAAACATGTGTCAAGATGAAACCCCCATTTCCACTGTTTTCTGGTGGAAATTTTGTAAGCTGGGTCAGATTTAAGTTTAGTTAGCAAGGCTGCAAGTTTCTGTAGTTTGAAACAGCAAAAATTAACCATCAGCTGAACAGCAAGCATGGACTGAAGCGGAAAGAAAATTGTTTCTCTGCCTTTGAATTCAGATTTAACTGAAATCAAAATAAGGGCTTCTTATTGCAAATTTGTGATGATTCACCATTGCTGAGAATTTTTTTTCCTGGATTCTGTATAGTAACTTCAAGAGTGCTCATTGTGGGAACAAATATTCTCTTCTCAGTAGAAGATTTTTGGGTGTGTTCCTGGTATGTTTGTGTTGAATTGCTCAGCAATATTTGCTGCTGAATAAGGTGACCCTTTCCCAAATCGTTACTGAGGTTTTTTGTTGTTTTCTTTTTCTTACCATACAGCTAAGTGTGTAACTTACTTAGCTTTTGTAGGTTATAACAGGTTGCATGTTTGAATTAGCAATAGTAACAGCTGATAGCTGAAATACATGTGGTCAGTGTACTTAAGTGTATGGTGCTGACCTGCCTTCTGGAATAGTCAGCTTTATGGGATCCCTGATGCATAATTCATTACTTAAATCACTGAAAACTGTGTAGGAATCTTGTATTCTTCTTTTTTTTCCCCTCCTTAATTTACTTTTACACGCATGAGTACCTTCTGTCAGTTACTATATTTCCTTGCCAGAGATGAGATCTAAACTTCACATAAAGCAATGGTATTCTCGCTAAAAAGTCATTCCACTACTTAAATTTTTAGATCATTTTAAAGCAGAAATCAGGAGGGTAATTGTTTAAAAACTCTATGCAGTTCATTTTCCTTGTTGGACCACTCCAGTCACATCATCTTCAGTTCCTTGTGTCATATTCTCCCGCAAACCTGTGCAGTTTTATCATCACCTTTAAATCTTGACACAAGTTTCATCTGTCTAACCTACAGTCTCACTTCCTCCTATATTCCAATCTCTTGGCCTGCGTTTTTCCCCAATTCTGTGTAGAAAAATCATATTACTTTTTTTTTTCTTTTTTCAATTGACCAGCAATTTCTCACTTCCTTAAAGCTCCCTTTAAGGAAGATTGGTTTCTTCGTGCTTTCCTTCAGGCATAGATCTAATGTTTAATTTTGTGTTGCAGTTGCTATTCTGAACCTCAAATGGAGGATCCAAGTACCGCTTTAAAAAGTTATACAAATAAGCAGTTAAAAAGATTGACTTGCTGCATGGTAAAAACAGTGAGGTGTAATGTTTTTGCCAGTGAACTAGTAAATGGTAGTGGTGGAAGAATCTAAATGAAAATCCATTACACTGCCGTACTCTTAAACCCTTTCAAAGGCTTATTTCTGCCACAGAGCATAAAGACACTAGCCGTTTAGCAGTGGTCAAATATAAAGGATTCTAGAAGAAACAGCAAAATACACGGGTAAAAAATGTGTTTGGGTCAGTCAGTCGCATAACCCTGAATTAAAGGTGCTATCTGTAAAACAGGAGTCGGTGTACAACAACAGGAGTACCTGCATCCATCAGCAGAGAGCACGTATTTTGAAGTGTCGCTGCTTTTAGGCCTTGCAAGAAAGTTGCTGTTATCACACAGCTAACGTTGCTATTAACAGAGGTGATTGGCTAAAGCGCAGGGCAAGCATCAAAAGAAATCCTTCATATTCCAGTTGCTTTTGGAATTTTTTTGTCCATTGGTAAAAGTGAAGCGGTCCTTTCAATCAAAGTGTTTAATGCTTTTTACTGAAATGTTACTGTAGAAAATATTTCTGTTAACATAGCTATTGTGTTCGTGGTGGTTCTTTCATAGGTGTTTACCATTTCCAAAGACTTAGTTCCTCGGGTAATGTCAAGGGTTGTCGAAGCAGTCTCTGAAGAACTGAGTCGACTGATGCAGTGCGTTTCATCCTTCAGCAAAAATGGAGCTTTACAGGTACCCTCATACTGTGTACCGTCAAACATCTGAACCTGAGAAAGAGAATAACAGAGAGAGGGGTATAATCTGTGTATTTGTTGGATTTACTGTAACAGTGAAAGCAAGGAGATAAAAAGAATTAGTATATGACCTATTTCAGATTTCTGGATGAATACCCTTTGGGATACTGGTTCTTGGGTTTGATTATGTTTTAGTGTTGTCTTTGTGTCTGAGTGCATGAACGTTTACCTCTACCCTATGAGGTAAAAAGCATCATAATGGTATCTGTTTGAAATATTGTTAAATGGTGTCTTTTGCCTGTCATCAAAAAAATTACTTTAAAAGTAAAAACAATTTTGTGATATTTTGAGATTTAAAACATTTTGAAAATATCATGCGGTAGGAACTTCCAGGTCTTTGCAAAACTAGTCACTTGTCTGTTATACCGTTTCTACATTAGCACTTTGTTGCAGCACAGGTAGAACAGATATTCTTACACTGCCTTCTTCATTTACGGCTGGATTGGTAGTTGTACTTGCTATTCGATAAGTTTTAAAGGATGCTAAGAAAAAAGTGTTTTTAAGAAGATCCCTTTGAGTCAATAATTGCTATGGCTGTAACAGGCAAGAAGAGCAAAGTCCCAGTTTTTGTTGTGCATGACAGCATTCTTGCATTATGATGGGAAAATAATTATCCAATTGCAAGCTTTATTTTCCAGTTGCTGGTAGTAATTGCATTGGATGGAGAATTAATTTATGAAGATTGCAGCCGAATAAGATTGACTGCCTATTTAAAACCAAGTCAATGAACAGCAAAAAAGCCACCCTATATCAGTTTTGTTTGACTAGACAACCCATATTATAAACTTGCTGCCTAAACCCGTGATTGAAAGGTTTTTTCTCTCCCTACTGTAAGTTTATCGCTCATGGTCATTTTCTGTTCCTTTGAGCATAGAAAAACCTGTCTGGCAGACAGCAGCAGTGTGACAGTGATCTGAGCCTGGTCAGACTGATCAAAAAAATACCCATTCCTGAAGAGAAGCCTGAATCTGTGTTCCCACATCCCATGAGCCCATAAGTTTTGCAGAGTTTGCCCTTCCACCATGTTTATTTAAACTGTGGTACTTGAGAACGTGACACTTCCCCATGGTACTACTACCTGCTAAAATGTAGGAAAGACTCCAGAATCTTATGTGTAGGACTTCAAAAAGGTCTAAGCTTGGAGCACCATTCAGAAAAATGTGAAACATTCTGTCGTGAGAAAATGATTTATTATGAGTATAAAATTGGTGGGTGGCTATGTTGTACTTTGTGACAGAAAGTTCTGGCACTAAAAAAGCATAAATCTCAGCTGGCTTCCTACCTAGGGAGGAGATGAGGGGAAGACCAAAAAAGCCAAAGCCTTTCATTAGAACTGGAATTAGATGTCTGTGTTGCATTAAAAAAATGTTTTGGTTTGGAAGAATAATGTCATATTAGTTGAGTTAATTGGATTAAATTTTATCTTTATGATGAATAATATCAATTTGGATGAAGTTCACTTCATATTTTTAAATGAAATGACTTAAAGTGTTGATCACATGCAGAATGTTTCTATTTCATATAAAACCTGAGATGATGATAATTACTTTTCAAAGCCTAGAGGATGATCTATGAAATTTGTTTAATCTTTGAGTTCATTCTCCACCATAGTTTGCCCAGGTGAAAATTTATACCTAGACACACGGTACCGTGCAGGACTAAACTCCCCAAGGTCGTGTCACCCACCAGGTGACAGACAAGAAGCAGAGCGCAACCATTCGACTTCCTCATCTGATGGAAAAAAATAAATTCAACAGGAAAACCAAGAATAAAATGTGTATTGACAGATTTTTGTACTCTTGGGTTTCCTTCCTCCCTGGCCAAGCTGTGCTGTGAGAAGTAAAGCTCACTGTATTTAATAAAAAAAATTTAAAATGAAATATTAAAAAAAAAAACCACAAATTAAGGTTGCATCCTTCTATCTTTCTATCACAGTACAGAAAAGATGAAACAGAAACGAAGATTTATTACTGTAACTGAGAAACAAACCAGTGTTTTTTAGACTGCTACATGGTGACCATGCAAACAGTTTGACTTGAATCAAAAGTAGGAAATTGTTCTTTTTAGCAGTCTTCTGACATAGCAGCGTGGCAACGAAAAATACAGGAAACAAACTGTTAAAAGCTACGGCTGCTTTCAACTGCAGCATGCAATAATATTTGCCTCTAAAAAAGATGAAGCTTCGGGATACTGGTATTCACTTGATGAAAGGACGTTGTGCCATTGTTTTAATATTTGTATTTCTGGTTTTAGGCAAGACTTGAAATCTGTGCGTTGAGAGATACCGTGGCCATATACCTAACACCTGAAAGCAAGTAAGATGTGCTGTAATATTTGGTTTTTCAATGTAATGGAATCCTTGGTAAACATGCAAAAGTACATAATGTAAATTAAGGATTAAGAAATTTTGCTTCAAACAGAATACATGATATACTAGGTAAATATACAAAAAACAGATTACTAGCAAAGCATTATCAGTTGAAAGAAAATAATTACTTTTTTTTTGGTTTACTTGCATTTTTGGAGACAAACTAGTATTTGCCACTCAAAAAAAAAAAGGACAGCTTCTTAACAGCAGTTCAGCTGCTGAGGGAAATGATGCTAAAATAAGAAAAAAGCAGATGTCACTCAGTTTTATACAGTTTTTCACAGCGATCTCATAAAGCACACGGCAAAGAACCTACCAGGCACGTCAGAGAGGCTACAGAACCTGGCATTGGCAGGATCCCCTTATAGGGATATGGAAAATTAGGACTCTCCACAAGCTAGTACAATACCCTACTCCTTTTCCACACACCTCATGAGGAAAAGTGAATTTAGCTTCACACTGTCTCTTAGAATTAAAGCCCTCAGAAGGCTTTCAGCAATTTATCATTTCTCAGTGAGGTGCACGATCGAAAATAAATAGTGTGGAACAGATTCACACATTAATATAAAGGGAGAAAGAAAAGCATTATCAGCATCAGTGGTTGATGCAATCAAGGTATGTAAAAACAAACTATGATAGCTGTCAGCAGTTTTGAGTAAAGTTGATTGATTGAAATTTCTAGGTGATTGTGTTGGGGATTAGATATGGGCAGGTTCATTCATTATTTTAATTACCTACGCTTATCCACTATCCAATGTTAGGATTGGCATTACATGTTCCCACAGATGGCAATTTGGTCATCTTGCGTGATCAACAATTTGTAGGAGAGATTGCAGGGCTTAAGGGCCTAATGTGTCTTCACAGAAGTGTCACAGAGAGCGTCCTACGGTGTCACTGCATTCCATTTCAAAAGACTTGCTTCCCTATTCTGAGTGTCTGAACGTGATGAAGACCTCTAAATGAAAACTACTTGGCACTGGCTCAAATTGGATAAAATAGAAGTGGCGTTGTCGCTAATCAGCATAGAGGCAAAGCACAGTGAACCCTGGCAGCTGGAGCTTCGTAGCTGCCTTCTTATTCCTGGACTTGTCACTAGTAATAGTTGCCACAAGTCACCATATTAGTCTTTTGATGACAAGATTGTACGTATCTTGCACAGGTCCTGCATAATTCTGTTCCACATCTGTTACCCAGAGAGGTGTGGAAACCCCATCTTTGGAGTTATTCAGAACTTGACTGGATAATACCCCAAGAAAACTCCTCTCACCTCGAAGCTGGCCCTACTTTGAGAGCGGGGTTAGACCTGAAGACCTCCAGAGGTCCCTTCCAACCTAAATTATTCTATGAATCTACATTACCTCAGTGCAAACCTACCATCATTCTCTCTGTAGGCCCCCTTCTGTAGGGGAGAATGCAGTGACCTGCCTGCTGAGCACAGAAAGCCAAAATAAATGTTTTTATCCGTGGTTCATACTTTGATGGTCACTTAGTTTGAGGCAGAAGGCAGGCTGGCAACTGCCTCATTCTTGAGGAGTCCAGGATGTCAAGCACAGTCTTAAACCAGCTGCTGATTTAACATTTCCTGTTGATGTCTATTATACGTCACATTAAAAGTGTCAAGAGACCTGCTTGAACCCATGACCCCTTTATGTTCAATTTGCACGTGAATGTCAGGTGTCGAGTTAATATTTTGTTAATTTGTTGAAATAGGGATGGATAAAATACAGCATATCTCCATGGAATTTGTAGAGAGAAACTGTGAATGCTGAGACTTGTACTCAGTATTTTTTGAATATGGGTATTTTTGTTTTCCTTGCAGCTCGAGCTTTAAGCAAGCTTTGGAAGCCCTGCCCCAGCTTTCAAGTGGAACTGACAAAAAGTGAGTATGATGCACGTTCTTGTCTCCTTTGTGGTCTCTGGAGCCATTGCTTTTTGCTGTTGTATCAGAACTTTGTTATAAGAGGGTTAACGTTCACTGCATTTTACACTTCTGAATTACAGAGCAGAAGCCTCTTCGGACAAAGTGTAAGCTAAGTCCTTGGCTTATTAAATTGCACAGAAGAGCTGATGGCTCTGTGGCATATCTCTCTTGCCCATCCTAGTCTGATCAGTTCAGTGTAGCTTTGTATTTATTTTGTAATTTATTTTAGCCTTCCTTGGTAATCCTAAAGTTTCTGTGGGATCCATTGTCTTGTCTTACTGAATTTAGCAGAAATAAAAAAAATAGCCAAGGAACAAAAGTCCAGCCTTTTGCCAGCTGATATATGGGGAACTCTCAAAACTGGCCTGTTACGTTTTAAAAATAAGTAAGAATGGTCTTGTGTTTCTTCCTTAACATCAGGAGGAGGAGTTTTGGGTTCCTTCTTCCCCACCGTAGGAACCTTTGACAACCAAGCTATTTTGCTGCATCCAACCTAGTATTTGGTAGTCTGTTTCACAAGCATACCTTAATATAGGGTAGTATGGTAAAATTAGGATGGATTTGTAATGAGTATATTAGTGTAAGTATAGGTATTTTGAACTTGAGATTGGTCTTATGGTACTTTCAGGAACTGAACTGCATCAAATCAGTTTGCACTTAACAGTCACAATTTAGAATATTTTGTAGACACATGAAGAGACTGTTTGTGCAGCCCCTGGTCTGTGGACTGTGCCTTCTTCCAGATGTCCTCTGTCTATTTACTCAAACCTGCTCTTCACTAGCCACAACAAGTCTCAAGATACCTCCTTGCCTTACTTAGCTCTTATGCTTTATTAAAGATAGGAATCAGTTTTGAGTAAGGAGACTTCTTTCAACTCAGACTTTCCGAAACACCTGTAGATTTTTTTTTTTTTTTCACTTAGTCACAAGCATTTGAGCTGCATGGGACAGATGAGAATCAAGAACTCCATCATTTTTACATCTGCCTCAGAGATCTGAGCCCTAGACAGTGCAAAACTTGTTCTTTTTTCTAGGTCGTTAAACCATAATTGTCATCGTTACAGGCAGCGTATTGTAATCTACATGTATTTATGTAAAATAACACACATTTGTGCACTGATTTAGAGCTATTCATTTCTGTTCATTCACAGTCATTACTATGATACTAAATTATGAATGTGGCTACATTCATCTTCCAGAGGACCTGCTGAGGAAGCAGATACTGATTTTGTGGTTCAAGTTGTTGTTCTTGGGTTGGTTTGGGTTTTTTTTAACCTACAGTAAAATTTCTTCTGTTACTGGCTGTTCAATAATCACAGCTTGCCAAAATGTTGAGGTGATACCTGTCTGCCCTACCTAGCTGTTTTTTGAAACAGAGCAAAAAGTTCAGAGAACACATCCTTCTCTAGAATACAGGGAAAATAAAACACACAGGCGTGATTGTAAATCTTAATAATGCATCTCCACTCTTACAATGATTAGCTCCTACAACAGAGCCATCAAGACCCTTGGTCCTAACCTGTAGCTTGTGGATTATAATAAATATTATCCACTGCACCGAGAACCTTCTTGGCAGCTATGTAGGTGTAAATGAACCATTCTTATGCTCCAGAACGAACTCATACATACTTCGTTATCTACGAAAGACAAAATCACATGGTTGCAAGTGAATTAATGTTTCTCCTAGAACAGTCATACCATCTCTGATCTTTCAGTCATGATACTTAAGAGAAATCAACAAAATACCTTCCAAAGACAATTTGAGAACTGAAATTTGCAATTCAGCTGTACACGAAAAGCCATAGCCTTGGTAAGGGATACTGGTTTTATGGTACATAGCCTGGCAATTTCTGGATTTTCTTTACAGATGTGTAGCTTATGACACTCTCCATCAGTCCTTTTGCCATTGTGTTTTGCAAATATGTTTCTCTCAAGGTGATGATCTTTATCTGGAAGGAAAGCCATATAAAGGGCTATTTCATCACCTTGATACAATCTCTGTGGCTAAGTCCTCCTCTGGCCACAGATCATCCTGACGCATTGGTATACTTCTAAATACCTATAATATTCAGATATTTGAGTAGATCCAATGTTAGGCCCTTTATTTAAGCAGACAATGTACTTGAATTCACAGACAGAACAGCCAAAACTTGGTAATTGTTCCCTTTTCAGAATCTGATAAAGTTGTAACTATTTTCCTTTTGCAGGTTACTAGAAGAGTTACTAAATAAATTTAAAAGCAGCATGCACTTGCAGCTGACCTGTTTTCAAGCTTCTTCATCAGCAATGATGAAAACATAGACAACGACACAATGCAGGCAGCTCGAAAGACAAATGTGATTAAACGTCACCCATTTTTTCTGTACTTCTTCAATTCTTTTTAAGACTGAAACAAACAAACGGAATTTAACTGAAAAAGAAATTACGAGATACAACTCGACGTAATGGTGTGGGGTATCCTGCTGAGTGAGACTTCTGGTCATAAATACCGTGATAAAATGGTTTTCTGTCTACTGTATTTCATTCTGTGGAGGGGATTAAGCCAATTTGGTTTACGTACACTCTTCTTGGCTGTATGTTCATGAAGAAGTATTCATTGGTGTACTGCAATCTCAGTTTCATTTGTTAAAAATACATTGAAATGTATTTTTAGCAAATGTCACCTTAAATTTGGGTATTACGCATGTTGTTCAGTGTATCGATGTTACTTTCTAGATGTAGAGTGATACTGATGTAAGTGACTGGAAGACTCAACTTCTATAAACTATTGAGAAGTATGTAATAAACATTACGGCACAGCTGACTATTAAGTGTTCAGATACAATATGGAGAAGGACACTGCTTCTTTTGCATTTAAAAATTATCACTCTTTTTCTATTTTCATCCACAGTTTTAATGGTTGTAAGTCTGATTTCTTGTGAGGCTTTTTCTTTCTTGCTTCTTCTGTAATTAAATGTGTTCCTGCCTCTTTTGTTTCTCCCTTCTATTGGAATATTGGTGGTGATAACTTTCACATTTGAAATAAGCTCTATCCTTTCATTGGCAATTAACAGAAAAGCGCTACAAGTTTGTAAGAGTAGTAGAAGCTTTTTTAAAAAAATGCTCAAGTAAAATATTCTTTGGCGTTAAGGAGCAGGATAGTTAATCGCCTTTCGCATAGTCAGAAGTAAAGAGCACAATGTGTCGCTGGTTTTGCTGCTTCCTTCGTACTCCTTTTGTCTCTTCTTGCTCCTACAGGCTTACTACCACTGTCTTCCTCTTCCCTCTTGTTAGTTGATCCTCTTTTCACCACTAGTTATTGAATTTGTCTGGAGGGCGATAGGGGTTAAGAAGGAAAGAACAGTTTTGCAGCCGTTAAGATGTAGTTACACAAAAGTCAGCAACCATGTTCCCAACAGGGAAGATTTGGCACTGACTTTCATTTTGGGACTTGATAGAAGATACAGGAAGTTATAACGGAGAGCAACTAATAGAAAGAAAGTGGTCTTGTTTTGGGGGGTGAGGGGTGGGTTTAATTTTATAACTGAAGTCATGACTTGCAAGTAAATCATGGAGTAATAATGTATTCTTTCTGTATTTACAGTCATTTGGAGTGGGACTTTTCAGAAACAGTGCACTGAATTCTCAAACAATTTTTTAATGCCAACTCTTTTGCCAGTTCAGTTACGTGCTTTAAAAATACCGTGTACAGTTCCTGTAAGATGAAATAATGAAGAAACAGTTTGATGCACGCGTATTTACTCGTAAAAAAAAAAAAAAAAAAAAAATGTGTCTAAGTAGTTAATAGCATGTTGAATGGAAGTTTGAAACTTCAAATATATGTCATTATTGGCTTTCAGGGAGAATTGTTAAACACCTGGAGCAATGTTGTTTTGTTAAATGTTGTCCATTCTAAGCTGGTTATAGTCTCAGCTGCTGATGTTACCTGAAATACTCATCCAGTTAGCTCAATCTGTAACAGATTTTGCTTCAGAATCATAAAACATTAATAAATATGGTCATATTTATTGGCTCTTCTTGAATTCCTCACTTTTTGAGCGTTGTGATTTCTTTATGAATTTTGCCAGTCTGCATTTTCTACATTTGTATCAGACAGTGTTCCTAAGTATCAAAAACATTTTATCATCTGTACTGATTTAATATATATTCAGGCATCTCTTTATTGCAACCTCGTTCTCTTGCTCATCTTCTGTTGCAACAGCTTGTTGCTTATCTTCAAAACCTGGAGTCAGATGTTTGTGTTTAGTTGCCTTTCTGAAGTAACACTTCAGAACATGTCATTGAGAGCAAACAGGAGAATAATGTGTGAAGGATCAAAATATTACTCGAATTCAACCTGATACGACATAAATGCTCACAATCAAGTCAGAGCACTGGATTGCAGTAGATCCACTTGGTGGAATTAAGGAAATCGGTGAGCTGCAAGATGATGTATTGGAATCCCTTTGCACGGAAGGAGAGTCGGGACTGCTGAGACTCCGTAGCCAACGTACAGCAGGCTCCAGTTCCTCTGAAAAGAAGATTACAAAAAACAAGAAGTGGTCAGCGTGGTTTTTTAAAAAAAAAAAAAAAATCATGTTCAAAGATACAGTGAGGTTTAAAAAAATATTATTGGAAGTGGAAAAAGATGGGGAGACCACAGCAAAATACACCATCAGTTAGGGCTTGCAGAGATGCGAGAGGCAGCAAGGAAATCAAAGTAACAGAAGTGAAAGGCTCTGACATTTAAAGAAAAGGTAAATGCTGAAAACAGTACAAGAGAAAATGAAGTGAATTATTACATGAACTTCGAACCTCTAGAAAAATCTAAAATCAATACAGACTGGAAAAAAACTGACACTGAAATAAAAATCTGGAGAGCTTTATTTCTCATTTAAGAGAAAAAAATGGGAAGTAGTAAGGCTGTAAAATATATATGGGTAAAAGTAGGTTAAGACTTGTAGGAAAATTCAATGGTAATATGCTGTGTTGAGATATCCAGCCTCTGGAGATATTTTGAATGTTTATTTTGAATAGTCGTGAGTAGTTCAGGAAGTAGGCAAAGAAGTAACAAAAAGCAAATGCTGTATCAATGTAATGAGAGGGGGGACATGCACAGAAAAAATATCTAAAATCCCCAGTAAAACGATGGAAAAAAAAATAGGGGGGATTCATTATATGCCTGGGTGTTAACTTAATGAAATAGAATCACGCAGAATCAAATCACAGATCAAATAAGTGGCGTGAAACAATGAAGAAATCCTGCCCCTTCTCACCCACGAAATGTTTCTTTCTTAAATTGATATTCTTTAGCAAATATGTTTATAAAATATGCTTATAGTGCGTCGTTGTTGAAGTTAAACACCTTCTTATAGCTTTTAAAAAGCCACTTACTGTGAAAATCTAAAAAGAACTGTAGTCCTGCAAAGTTTCGTGCCTGCACTGAATTTCAAGCGTGTGAATAGACATGAGAGTCCTCGCTCAGAAGATCTCCTTCAAATGCTGCGCGCACGTGCCTGTCCTGTGAGGATCAGGGAAGTTGTATTCTGTGGGCCAAACCCTTTGCATCTTCCTCTAGTTGCATAAAAAGGCCCAGAACCTCCAACCAGTTTAATGTCGCCGTACGGCACCAGCGAAGGAAATGAGAAGTCGGTGCTGCAGAGTTGTGCGTCGTAGGGGCGCTTCTGGCTGCAGCCGTAACGCGTGACTGTTGCCTTGTCAAAGTAGTAGGTCCAGTCTCCCAATCTTTGCCAAAGCTATCGCATCTCCCTGAAGAGAGGGTACTTTATGTTGAAGGTGAGATTTTTTTTTTTTTTTTTTTTTGCTTTCTGCCCAGACAGCCCTTTGCCGTCCAGAACCAAGGAAACATTTCAGAAGTGATAGTGTGTTTTCTGTGGCAGTCTTGGTAAGTAGACAGCTGCAGATAGAATAGAGCCATAAAAACTAGCGTAATGCTGCAGAGAGCGCGAGGCTGAAAGGAAGACAAACTTAGTTATTGCTTATTCTGATTCTGCTTTAGTTAAAAATACTCTTAGATATGTTCAGAAAAAAAAAAAAACAAACCCAAGAAGAATTGATAGCAGATACAAAGGAAGGTGTAATGTTATGATAGAAGGTCGTGGAGCTCTTTGACTGCTGAGCCTATGAAATGACATGCAGCAAGTCCCTCGCCTGCAAACGTCCAAACCCTTAGCTAGGCAAAGCCCTAGGAAACATATCATAAAAAATATTCACAAATTTAACTCCTTTTTAACTTCGCATGTAGTGATCGGCATTTACTGTTTCTAATCCCAGAGAAAAGGTAGAAGACTGCAATTTCCTAGATACAATTTTGGCCTTACAAAGAAGGAAACGTCAAGACGAGAATCTTTTGCCGTGGTTACACACCATCAACAGAGACAATGCCAGACGGCATTTATACTTCCAAACCTGCTGCCAGACCATATTTAAGTCAGCTCCAGCCAACTTCTTTGGACCTGTCCTGCTAAAATAATCTTGAAGAACTGTGATTTTCCTGAAATATTAAATGGTACAGTATTGATTATATCAATGGATGCAAATACTGATCTTTGTGTCTGGACTCACTAGCAATGAGTGGGTTTGCGTGTTTTACACACTATGAACGTACTGCTATTTTGCTCTTTTCAGTCTTTAGCTCTAAAAATGAGAAGGAAAAGGTCCTTAATCTCATCAGAATACACTGAAACTGAAAAATGAATGCAGTGCTCCTGCTGAAGCCCGAGGTTCAAAATTCAGACCCAGATCTTTCACGTTGTAAAGCTTTGGCTCTCTGGATCTGATAGATCAGGTGCCTCTTATCCTGGGACCGAAATTGGGACCCCTGGGGCGGACGCCATCAGCAGTCTGCTCCCGGCTGTCATGAATTGCAATTCCTGCCTGGCACTCAAAATTTTAGCATCAATCCGTAGTTAGTAATAGGCTCTGACTACTGTCAAAGCGGGCAACAGCACATGCATTATTTAACTGGTAAGACACAAATACGTTTTGAATTAGGCTTCCAGGTAGGTTGAAATATTTGGGGATTTGTTAAATGCTCCCTTCAAACAGGGCTTTGGTCCTTTGGGCATTTCTGGCCTAGCCGTGTACCTGGGGGACTTCTGGGTGGCAACCTTTATCCAAAACAGAGAAAATAAAAATCATTGTAACTTTGTGTAAAATTTGTTTAAAAGATTTTAAGGAGAGAATCTGGCGGGTTTACAATTCCAGGGGAGAACGTAACAAAAAATCCTGCATGAACATTTATCCCTTGTTACATTCCAGCCTGTCCATACACCGACAGAGAGATGGTTCAATTTACCCGCTGCGTCCTCATTGGCAGTTTTCCTGTTCTTCTGTATTAGATGTTAGTATTCAGTGTGCACGCATGAGGATGTTTGTGGAGTTCGGACTGCTGCTACAGTGTTAACACGACATTGTTTCTTTCCACATTGTTAACGGAAGCTATGAAAAAATGCTAGATGGTTAATTATGGGCAAAAACAATTTTGCACAAGCCGTGTTACATGTTCGGAGTATTTTGGCTTCATGTGGCTGACACCTTGTTTTCTGACTTTGCAGTACCTATTAGAGGTTTTTATGGCATGAAATTAAAGGGAATACTGGGAATAACGTGGAGCACGGGTTCATTAGGCAGCATGAAAGCCATTTCGGTCTTCACCTTATTTAAGTTCTGGTTTTATATAGTGCTGCCGTAGGTTAAAGAGGAGATTTGTGCAATTCAGCTCCTGTTCTCTTTGTGCTGTTTGAGCTTCAGAGCCCTAAAAGCTTGTCTTTAATGAAGTTATTAAGGGAGCATGTCCGAAATGGTATATTTATTTCAGAACAAGGTGTTTATCATGTAAATTATATACTTCTTTCAGTATTACTTCACAGCCCAAAGGGGCTTTCTTTGGGAGAGTCATCAATGCACCCTTGAAGTCCTTTAAAAAAAAAAGCGTGTTGGTAAGTAACTTAAATGACACAGTTTGCGACATTTATCATTGCACGGAACAGTGAGGGAAACTTGCCGCTTTTGGAGTAGCAGCACTAACACATCTGCTGCGGTTTATTTTTGGGATCAAACAGGGGGGAGACTGGGGAGGCTCCTTTATTGCACCTAATTATTTCTAGTCTGAACATCCAAGACAATATCTGTGTTCCTTTTCTGTCGTGCCCTCGCTATTTAAAGGCTTGTAATAGATTTTGTACAACTCTTCTGCAAGCAGCCCTCCTTGAGGTCAAGGCCAAGTAAGGGAAATCTTCAGCCAAATTCCTTTTGAATTGGAAAATTTAAACAACTTGAGGAAAAAGGAGTAAGACAATGGAAAGTGGAATCCAGCCTTATTTGTAACAGATGCTGTTAACACATGCTTAGTTTTATAGCCTATTTTGGCACCCTTTCGCCTCTTTCTTCTGCAATAACTGTAGTATTAAATGTTCATTGCCTGTCCCGGGCAAAAAGCGCCTAAATAAAATGGGCTGATAGTCTCAATATAGCTCATTAAAAATGCATTAAATCCAAATTAAGGCTTAAGAATTGTCTTTTCCTTCACCCCTGGAGTGGGCTTGGGAGTGCAGGTAGGGGGAAGGACAAGGTTGCTTAGCACTTTTGTGCACTGGTGACACCTGTGCGGTGAAATGAAGGCAGTGGTGATGTGGCTGCAGATAACCAGGAGGCTCCGTGTAGGCTCAAACCCGAAGCCCAGCACACCTACCTATTTCTAGATACACGGTGCTCTAGAAACAACCACAAGAGTCTTCGTTTCGGTGGCAGGGGCTTTCACACTGCAGTACTAATGCAGCAAAATTTTTGTGGCCTCAGATTCTGCTTCAACCAAGTGCAGTGTGTCCCTTGCTTTTCTTGGTTCATAAGCAGATTTTTAGCACAGAATGTCAAA
This sequence comes from Chroicocephalus ridibundus, assembly GCF_963924245.1. Lineage (NCBI taxonomy): Eukaryota > Metazoa > Chordata > Aves > Charadriiformes > Laridae > Chroicocephalus > Chroicocephalus ridibundus. Next base: position 78,165,437 of record NC_086285.1, on the reverse strand, counting down.
TCAGATAATTTATAAAGTAAAATTAGCAAAACGAGACTGTCTTCCTCGCTGCTCATTACTCATTTTTTCTGATAAATTTCACTCATTTAACTAAGACTGTACTTCTGCTCGCAGAGGGGCTTCCCCTTCCAGCTTATCTTTTTAGATATTCAGTAGATAATTAAAATTCAAAATGTTAACGGCGCTGCTTATTTTTAGAACCCGACATAAATATGGGCAGACATAGATTTGAAAAGAAATTAATAGGGACCAGAGAGCTCTGAACCATTGGGGTAAAAAATGTTGGTAGACACCTGTTGTTGTGACCCTCTTTGGTTACAGCCTGGGCAGGGAAGGGAATCTCCATCCACGTCTCTTCAGGCATCTCCGCCCACCGATGCTGGAGAGCAAGAGAAGGTGATGCCGCGGTGCAGAAGGTGAGATGGTTCTCTGTAATAATGAAAATGCTGTAAAACTGAATAAAACAAACGCCAGCAAAATTTGCTGTCTCACGAGAATTTAATATGTACTCTATGTTCTGAAACTTCCGAAGTCAACAATGCAACTGGCCCAATCCTGGTACAATCTCTGAGGCAGATACCGATACCTCTTGGAGGCCCATTTTACCCTTGTGCAGCAGCAGTGCCCGGGTTGTCCTTTTTGGGCAATTATTTAAGCGTTGTGTCAAACGGGAAAGCTGATTTCTAGCTCACGTAATCAGTGACGGCTTTACAAGCCCAGGTGGGTCATGGATTAGTTCATGAGCAAAATGCAGTTTTTCTGAGGGTCCCGCATATGTGAATGTTGAATCTCTTCTGGAACCTCGATAAACTCCACTCCTCCAGGGCCCTGCATGCCAGTATGGTATATTCTGTGTGTATGTGGTTTTCTCCTCCTAAGAGCGCTGGCTACACAGACCCGTCTGAATTGTGTTAATCCTATCAGACTTTGGTCCAGCCTCCTGAATATACCTGGGGACATCAGAACTTGTGTATTTACTTTTCCAGCACCGACCCCATAATTTTGTATGCCCGGCTCCACAAGCAGATTTTGGCACCTAAGATGGGACATAGGCAAAAACCAGACGCTGAAGAGCAGGAACGCAACATTGCATTTCCTTGCCTGGGCCTGCGACTCCTTAACACGGTGGGCACGTGCCGGGTTGCCGTGGCCTTTGCCGGGTGGGTGTTTGTGCCCCCCTGCCCCTGCCTGTGGTTGGGTAACGCTGGTTAGCTTCGGGCGTCCTGCTCACACCTGAAACGCAACCGCAGCCCTAGAGCTGAACTCCTCCCGTGCCCTCCTACAGCCAGGAGCTCCACATAGATGCCGCAGTCTGGGCCTGCAAGACAAGACCCATGCTACAGTATCCTCCCAGGAAGAGGGCCTCTGGTTTTGTTTTCCCCCCTTGCCTTTTGCAGCCCTCTCATAACTCCTCTGCTGTGGGTCGTGCTGAGGTAGGGAGTCCCCATCCCCACAGTGTAAGCTGCGCAGGAAGGAATTCAAGATTTCTTCAGTCAGAAAGAAGGAGAAAAGTGGGGTTTGGTTGCCTAAAGTGAGAACTAAGGACAGGGAAAAACCTACATTTCAGCTTTGAAGACTGCTGAGTGTTGTGGCTAAGGAATGTTTAAAGATGAACTTCTGAATTCTACTAGCAACTGGTGTAGGTGCCTCTTCATGCAGCTCATGTGCTCTTAAGACACCTTGTTAAGGTGCTTTTCTTAAGCTGTTAGGAATGGCTCCTGGTGCAGGACTGGGGCATTACAAAGTTGGACACAACACTTCAACATAAGGCTCTGAGGAGTATGAGGCTTCTGCATCGCCACCCTGGCCCGGCCCTCCACCTTGGCCTCAAATTCATCATCAGTTGCATCAGATTGCTGAGCAGATGATTGCGAAACACGGGCTGGCGCAAGGAAGACGGCAGGGACCAGGAATGAGGAACGTAAGGTCCAGAGGTGGATGGGCCAAGAGCAGTTGTGCTTGAGGTGGGACCGAGTGCCCAAGGCTCCTCTCCTGACGTGAAATCAACCTTGGTGCCTCCCCTGTGATCCCATGCATCGGTGCTGCAGCAGAGACACGAACCTTGAAGTCTTTCTTGAGCAAAGTCATGGTACTTCTCGTTGGCTAACACGTGGCAAACCTTTCACGCGTCAGTGAAGGCAGCACTGCTCTAACTCAACCGACACCCTCATGCACAATCCATGAGCATACAGAAAACTCAATTTACAAACCCAGCGTAGCTTCTAGCAGCACCCTGGGCCTTTGATCTCTGACTCCTGATGCGTTTTGCTGGGAAGAAACACCAGAACTGTGAAGGCAAATGGACACCACCCATCAGCTTTGGTCATCCCAAAATCACGTGCCTGGCCCTAGATAACTTAAATAGCAGAGCAGTCCCACCAGGTATGCCACGGTCTCTCCAGGAGGTGCAGAGCAGGGAGGTGACTCACCCCCCGCCAGCCCGTGAGTCAGTGCCAGCGGCAGGGATGGAAGTGAGATATGCAAAGCCCTGGGCCTCTGCTCTACCCGGCACACCGCACCCTCCAAGGTTTCCTGCCAGTGGTGAATCGTGTCAAGTTTTATCGGGGACCTGGGTTTAAAAGGAAAAAAGAAAGAAAAAAAGAACACCCAAAACCAAACAAAGAAAAACGCCAAACCACCGTTCTCATGAATGAAAAATTATCCAGGCTTCAAAAGCTTGCCTGACTTTTCTGGGAGCAGCATATCGCTCAAATAAGTGAAGAAATACTGTGGGTTATCTCTGTCTCTTACAACCTCAAGTCTGACTAGCTAGCTTTTGCCAAGGATAGCAAGTGATAAACGTTTACAGTCGAAAATGGCTCAGCCTTTCTGGGGAGCCTTTTATATCAGGTCGACCACTTTGGGTTGAGATTTTGGTCTAAGCGTGAGAGCTCCGGTGTGCTACAGAACTCAAGAGCCCCCCCAGCCACCCCCACCCCCCCCATACACGCCTATATTTAAAGAAAAGTAAAAACAATACAACTCTAGGCCTGTCATAATCAGACTTGTACACAATATGGTCAGCCCTGGCCGACCACGTGGTGGTAAACACTCATCTGGAAATAGGTGTTTGAGGCTTGCTGGGAGGTGTTATCAGTATTCATAATGTTACATTCTCTATAATAGAGTGTTTTTCCCATCAGCCGGGTCCAAGATGAAGTGTGTTTGCAAGATCGGTCTGGTTGCTTTACCAATGTTGTTCATTTTTTTTTCTTTCAGCTTATACAAGTATGAGTGAAGCTCACTAAATGACTCCCCTTTGAAAGTGGCTGATGGCCAATCTGCCATCGAACATCCTTCCTGTGCTTTCATCGAGCTGCAGAGAGCGGGGAGGGGAACAAAGCCACACGGGGCTGGTGGAGCATCATCTGAAGTGACTTGCCACACCACAAAACGTTAGGCTTTTTGGAATGAAGCCCCAGGCATTTATTTCCTTCTGTTCTTCATCTTGGTGGGGTTTTTTTCATTTGTTTTTTCCCACTTCCCATATCTGCACTCTGTTCGGGCTTTCATCTGCTCAATTCACCATGTTCCACTGAAAACCAATTGCTGTCCTTTTGTCAGAGTTTTGGGGCTGGTTGGTCCGTTTGGGTTTTGTGTTTCTTTTGTTTTGTGTTTGGTTTGGTTTGCTTGGACTTTTATTGAGAAGGGGTTATTTATGGATTTTATTTATTGGAGAGGGGTATTACTTGAGGGGGATTTCGTAGTGGCAATGTCTTTTCCTTTTTTTTAAATTTGCACGTCTCACCAATATATTATTTCAATCTTAACTTCAGGGTAACAAAGATTTTCTCTCTGGCAAAAGGGAATCTGTTTTATGAAATCTGTTATGTCACATAAGAAATTGTGCTATTTTGACCCTGGGAAAGAAGAGGCTGTGCAGTGGCAGCGACGCTGGCAGGAGATAGTTAGGAGTGAACAAAGGCTCAGCATCCTCAGACCTGTCCCCTGGTAGACCTACCCCTGCTCACAGACACAAACATACCCTTTTGCTTCTATGTTTGCCCCACAGGACAAAAGCTCCGGGCAGGACTGCTCTAAAAGGCATGATGCCTTCCTGAGTGTGAGGAGGAGTAAGTGCTCCGGCTTTATGGGCCATAGCCTGTCCTTCCTGACTACCTGCTGGAAGAGTTCGCTGCAGCATCCTTGCAGTTCTTAATGTCTGCACAAGATTGCGCTGCTGTGATTTTCCCGTCAGAGATATGGCCGAGGGGAAAGGGGTTGACTTACCAGGCTTTTAATTTTTCTGCTGAACTGTTGCCTCAGCAACACTTTGTGGCAGTGACTCCACAGGTTAACCTTAGAGAGTGAACAGCTACAAATTTTTGCTCCTGTGCTCGCGTGCCTTTTAGACTATTATCCTAACCTATGCAAAGAACTGCCTGTAACAGTTTATCACATACGGTCGCACCGCTTTTACCTTGTGAGGTAGAGTTTTGATGATCACGGTATGACCGAGTACAGCTAAGCGTACTGGGGTGCTGCCGTTCCCATGCCGGAGCCTCCCCCCATGTGCATCGGCTCTTCCCAGATAAAGTGGCGGTGGCCTTGGCCCACAGTCTCCAACTGATGCTTCATCTCTCTGTCACGTGCCCATGGGTGCTGTGTGGGTCAGGCTGCATTTCTGGAGGTGCTTGTGCTTTCTCATTCTGTGGGGACAGGACTTGTTGCGCATCCTTACTGCTTCCCACCCCTCCCAGCAGTGCTCCAGGCAGTAGCAATGAAGGGGGACAGAGGGACTAAGACACAAAGGGAGTTTACTGAAAAGAAAGAGAAAGAGAAAAGACCTGGAGGAAAGCGATGGAGATGAGTCAGAAAGCGTGAGGGAGAGCGAGTCAGCCAGCAGCCCCCAGGGCAAATGCAGGTCATCCCTGGTGAGAGGTCCAGGGACACCTTCCCTGCTCCAGCCCAGGGAAACAGAACCTTTTGGTGCCCAAGTGGGGCCGGTGACACTGCCCAGGCAGCCAGGCCTTTCCTCGGGATGTCAGCAGGACGGTGCGTTGGCTGGGACTGTATCCCCATGGTGTGATGGGGAGGCAGCCCCCTGCGGCCTGCGCCTCCCTGGGTGCGGTCCCCAGGTTGGAGAAGCAGAGATATGTGGGGTTGGGCGCTGAATGTGGGGACAGGCAACGACGAGCGTGGCAAGGCTTTTCCTGGGGCTACCCAGAACCTCCTCACATGCCCCACCAGGTCCATGGGACTCTGCCCAGCCCAGCCGCTTGCTTTGCCAAGCCAACCCAGACGGGACAGTCGCTTGTCACCCTGCAGCAAGTTCAGAGATAAGGACGGGAGGCTGTCAAATACATTTCATGGAAGCCAGCTCAGAATAAAAGTCAGCCCTTCATTTCAGGAAACCTCATTTTTCGTTTGTAGAACACTTTCATTCAGAAAAAAGGAGGTGGCTGGGGCGGGGTGGGGGGGAGAAAAATGGAGTGCTGCTTCTTCCCAACCATAGCAAATACACATGCACAGCAGCTTTCGTTCTTTGAAAAATGTAAAAAGCATATTGTAAGGGCCACGAGCAAATCCACCAGTTGCCTGTTGCTGCATAATTACAGTTGCTTGTAATTTTGTCAAATGACAGATGTTTCTGCTAAAATATCCCATGTTGGAGTCTGCCCCAGTGTATTTTCTCTGGAAATTTTAAGTGGTTGCTGATCATTTGGCTGGAAGAAAAATATGCTCTTTTTACCCCAACATACTTCAAGAAATTTGGTGACCTTTTCTTCATGCCCCCAGGTTTTGGAAAAAGGACTTGACATGTGTCAGGATTTTGGCTTGTGTGTCAGGTATGTGCCGCTTGCCTGCAAAAAACCTCCATCCAAATTTTGCCACGTTACAAGCCTTCAAAGAGATAAATCATCTTGCTCACAAGTGCTTGTTAAAGCTGAACAGCTAAAAAAAATCCTCCTGAGCTTTATTCCAGTCTCACAGCTCTCCATGAGCCCCCCGACGTCTGGATCTGAGCACCCCCTGCACAAAACTTAGTGTTGCAGCCCAGGGGCTGGGGCTTGTTGGGGTCTCACCCAAGAGGAAGGTCCCACCACCGTGAGCCCAGATGGTGCCAGGCAGCAGCAGTCTAAGCTCTGGCATTGCCGGTGGCAAAGCAGAAGGAGCTGGAGGTGGAGGGGAGGGCAGAGGTGGCTTGGGGTTGGACCAGGGATGAAAGACAGAGGGAGAAATTGTGCCTTAGAGCTGGTGGTAATGGGACAGGGAATAAAAAGCGGAAACCAGTGAGGGAAATGGCACTCCATCCCCTCACCAGCTTGCTGGTACTGGGGGTGGGGAGAATGATGTTGTGCTCAAAGGAGCCTGGGACCAACAGCAGAGAGAAAAAGGGCAGGAGATAAAGGAGGGGGAGCAATATCCAGGAGGAGCCAAAGGGCAGTGGAAGAGCAAGTGCCTGGAGCATACAGGGGACGTACTGGATGAGGACTAATCATGAGGGCAGCAACTTAGAGTACCTCTAGGAGCTGAAGCAGCAGGCTACAGCCAAAAGGTCCAATGTAATGTAATCACATCTTCTTGTTTGAGTTTTCTCTCCCTTCCAATTCTGGCTCCTTAAGCTAAAGGAATCACATACCCAGGCACACAAACTCCACGCAGGCAAGTCCAGTGCCAATATTTCTTAACTTTTCCCTATATTGCCTTCATAATTTTCTCCTCTGTCTGCATATTATTGTACATGAAGTGCAAAATAAATAAAACAAAAAAAAAAGGAAAACCAACCCAAAGCAAATAAGCAATCTGAAACTTTTGTGATTAAAAAGACTTCCTATGAGAGTTCAAGGAGAGGCGCTTTCATCAACAGTCTTTGTGAATAAGTGGGCTTGTAAATGGTGAGTGAGTTTGTAAACAGAGGGTTGACTTTCTGACAAGCTGAACACCCACCACCTCAGACAGAACCACAGGGCTGACCAGCAGCTCTGAATGACAGGCTATGTGGCCTCTCTCTGCACTGACACCCGTGCCAAAGCCATCCCTTATCTCTGCTTTTCTTTCCTAGCTTGTCGGAGAGATGTTTCATGTGCTACAGTTGCATTCTTCAACTCTTTTTGCCTCCTTTTGCACTCATTGGGGTACCTGCCAGAAGGAGAAGACGGTAAGTAATTCCTCCAGTCAGCCCTAACCCTTGTCCAGAATTCTGGGATTTCCTTCTTATTTAGGATAATGGATGCAATCGCTCATAAAAATGGATTGTTGTGGTTTGGGGTTGGTTGATTTTACTTTAGATAGGTCTCTTTTCATCATCACCACCATCCAGGTCCTTCCCTGTGGGCCCATCTCTCAATTTTGGAAATGTTTAGTGACCTGCTACACCACTTAGACACACACAAGTCTATGGCGCTGGATGGGATCCACTCAAGGGTACGGAGGGAGCTGGTGGAAGTGCTCACCAAGCCACTTTCCATCATTAATCAGCAGTGCTGGCTAACTGGGGAGATCCCAGTTGACTGGAGGCTAGCAAATGTGACGCCCATCTACAAGAAGGGCTGGAAGGAGGATCCAGGAAACCACAGGCCTGTCAGTCTGACCTTGGTGCCTGGGAAGGTCATGGAGCAGATCAGCTTGAGTGCCGTCACACAGCACGTACAGGACAACCAGGTGATCAGGCCCAGTCAGCATGGGTTTATGAGGGATAGGTCCTATTTGACTAACCCCATCTCCTTCTATGACAAGGTGACCTACTTAGTGGATGACGGAAAGGCTGTGGGTGTTGTCTACCTAGACTTCAGTAAAGCTTTTGACACCATTTCCCACAGCATTCTACCGGAGAAACTGGCTGCTCATGGCTAGGATGGGGGTACTCTTCGCTGCGTAAAAAAACGTCTGAATGGCCGGGCCCCAAGAATTGTGGTGTTAAATCCAGTTGGCGGCCAGTCGCGAGTGGTGTTCCCCAGAGCTCAGTACTGGAGCGAGTTCTGTTTAATATCTTTATCAATGATCTGGATGAGGGGATCAAGTGCACCCTCAGTAAGTTTGCAGACGACACCAAGTTGGGCAGGAGTGTTGATCTGCTTGAGGAAAGGAAGGCTCTGCAGAGGGATCTGGACAGTCTGGGTCAATGGGCAGAGGCCAATGGTATGAGGTTCAACAAGGCCAAGGTCCTGCACTTGGGTCACAACAACCCCATGCAATGCTACAGGCATGGGGAAGAGGGACTGGAAAGATGCCTAGCACAAAAGGACCTGGGAGTATTGGTTGACAGCCAGCTGAATATGAGCCAGCAGTGTGCCCAGGTGGCCAAGGTGGCCAGTAGCATCCTGACTTGTATCGGGAATAGTATGGTGAGCAGGACTAGCGAACTGATCATCTCCCTGTACTTGGCACTGGTGAGGCTGCACTTCAAATACAGTGTTCAGTTTTGGGCCCCTCACTCCAGTAAAGACATTGAGGTGCTGGAGTGTGTCCAGAGAAGGGCAATGAAGCTGGTGAAGGGTCTAGAGCACAAGTCTGATGAGGAATGGCTGAGGGAACAGGGGTTGTTTAGCCTGGAGAAAAGGAGACTGAGGGGAGACCTTATAGCTCTCTACAACTACCTGAAAGGAGGTTGTAGCAAGGTGGGGGGTAGGTCTCTTCGCCCAAGTAACAAGTGATAGGACAAGAGGAAGCAGCCTCAAGTTGTGCCAGGGGAGGTTTAGACTGGATATTAGGAAAAATTTCTTCACTGAAAAGGTTATTAAACATTGGAACAGGCTGCCCAGGAAAGAGGTTGAGTCACCATCCCGGGAGGTCTTTAAAAGACATGTAGATGTAGCACTTCGGGACATGGTTTAGTGGTGGACTTGGCAGTGCTAGGTTAATGGTTGGACTTGATCTTGAAGGTGATTTTAAGATTCTAAGGTGTGGTGGAGAAACCTCCTTCTTATGGCACTGAAAGAATGCAAGGGAGCTTGCTTTAATTCACAGCTTAGCTACTGCTTTTCCCCTGTGATCAGTAGCAAGTTGCTCGGATCATTCAAAAGCAACTTCTAAGGCAACCCTGAGCCTGCACCTGTCCCTCACTGCCACCACACAACTGCTATGCTACCATCCTACCATCGGTCCAGACTCGCAGCCCACGTGAAAGACCCAGGTTGTAAACTGGGCCCACAAGCCCCCGCACCAACCCTGCATCTCTGTAGGTTTTGTTGAGACCTCAGTTGTCAATGCAGGGCTGGAAAAGCATCCCACCAGCCCTGCCTGCAGCTGCGTGTGTGCCTGATCCTTTCTTTCGCAGCTGCCCGTGAGCATGGACAAGAAGGGAGCAGCAGCAGGACCAGCTCCTGGAAATGCTCTCTTCACTGCCGACCAGGACAGCACTGCCCAGGCAAGGGCGATGGCTGAGGCTGTGAGCTCATGAGGGGGAATTACGGAGCCTTCCCACTGGGGCCACCTGAGGTTGGGCACCTGGAGGGATGGTTACAGCAGCCCTGAATACACGGGGAAGAAGCAGGTCTTCTGCTTGCATTCTTCTTGCCTAAGACTGCAAAGGGTCCCTGGTGCAATTCCCAGGACTTCTAGGTATACGACTCCATTCAAAAAATGCTGTCCATGTGTTGAGTCATTGTTTTCTTTTTTCTTTTTTTTTTTTTGAATTATCAAAACCTTGACCTTTTTGTTTATCAACCCTCTCTTTGTGTCATTTTTTCAAAGGTGGCAGTGGAGGAGGGATCTAGTTAGTAATGCTTCCATTCTTCTGCCACTTGCCCCATTGATTTAGCCAGGAAACTTCTGAGGACAAGAAATGTCCCTTATTAGATGCTACTGCACCGGGTAACCTCATTTTGGTTTGGTGTCTAGACAGTAAAGCAGAGGAGAGAGTTAATAAAAACCGAGCACCCAAATGCCTGAAAGTTCTTGTTTGACAGTCTCAAGCTCAGCTGCGCTGAAAGTGAAGTCAAACCTCTGAGTTTTTTGAGGGTTTGTGTTGGTTTTGGGCTTTTTGATTCTATTTTGATTTTGATATGCAGATGACCTGATTTGTGTGTACGTTTGCACATGCCTGTGTGCTGATCGTGCACTGCTTTTATTAATCAAAGGAGGAAATTTCAGACAGAGACGTGCTGCTTTTTCAGAAGTCACACTGTAATCAGGTCACGTCTTTAAAGTGACCAGTATGGAAAGATGTCCCTCGCTTTTAAATCCCCTAACTCTGAGTAGAGCAGCCTCAGTGTCTAAAAAGAGCCGTTTCTGTTTATCTCTGCTTATAACAATATGGGCCAAAGACTCATGCCTATGTGAAACTTTTTTAGGAAAAATACTTCAGGCCGCTGCAGTGGTCTCTCTTCTGCTTGTTATGAATCTCTGTTTACATTGCCATAGCTTTGTAAAAATGCCAAAAGAGAAAGAAACTGGCCTCCTATTTATGCGCGTTTTGAATTGCTGTCATAAGCAGAGGCCTTGATTCATCGGTTTGGGAATCAATGAAGTAAATGCAGCTCCAACTTACATCATGACGAGGCGTGCTGGGGAAAGGGCAACGGGAACGCTGCGGTTCCTCGAGACATTTGGCTGATGGGTCTGGGGATCTTCTGAGCTGCAGACAAACTGAAAGCAGCCTATTGCCGCCTCCAACGTCAAGGTGTCTGAAGGTAAGGTCAAACCACCGTTGCTCTCCTTCCTCCCCTTTGAGTGTGGGTTTTGAGCTAACGTGCTTCTTGGAGGTGGCATCGGGCGCCTCCCTTGAAAAGGCTGGAGGCTAATCCAAGCGCGTATCACAAACGCTCTGCATCGTCCTGCACTGCAGGGAAACAAAGCTCTTTTAGTTTTGCAGCTTGGCTATGCTGCTTAAAAAAAAAAAATTAAAAAGAAAAAAATAGAAAGAAGAAAAACAACAACAGGAAGGAAAACACTAATGAAAATGCTAATGGTCTATCCCTGGGGAAAAAGAAGAGACACAGGTTTCATTTAAGTTAACATTAGCCCCTCACACACATACACACCCCCCAACAACTGTCTTGGGGGGGTGAAGGCTGCTCCCTGACAGCCCTGCACCCCTGCAGAGGGAACTCCCCGCATCCCGCAGCAAACCAGCATCTCCAGCTTGGCCAGCAGCGCGCAGTTTTCCTCCCTCCCCTCCCCCTCCCCACCGCCCCTGAGCTGCAATTCATATAGTAACTGCTGCAGTAAAATCAGGAGAAACGGGGACTATATATAAAAGAGCTGGAGTAAAGGCGAGTGGCACCTCGACTCTGCTTCTGAGTAAGTCTTCTGTTTTTAGAAGAAGCCGGGTGATGCACGCACAAGCCCTGAGCCGTCTCAGCCCCCCCCCGCGCTGCCATGCACGCCTGCTGCAGGGCTGCCAGGAGACGCCGGCTTGCAAGGCATGGTTTTCCCTGCAGCCCCTGCCCCAAACCACCCTCCTGCTGAGTCACGCAGGACCAACCCCAGCTCCCAGGGAGGTGTCCCCCCAGCTGGGCTTCCCTCCAGGCACCCACAGGGCACCATCCCGGAGAGGCCGGGCAGCAGGGATGCTGCCAGCAGGGCTGAGCCCTGAAATTGCCACTCTTCGTGGGGGTGAACGGGTGTCCTCCCCGCCACCGAGCCTCTCCTCCATCAAGTTCCAAACCCCCCTGGCTCAGCCTTGGTCACAGGCAGCCTTTCTCCAGGCACGGAGGTGTCCAAGCATCCCAACGCCTCTGCTGAGCCACCTGCACCAATGCCAGCACAGGCATCCACACCAGAGCGGGCAGGTGACTGGGGAGACTGGGCTGAGCCAGCACCCGCCTCCTGATTTCCAGCTTCCCTGCTGGTGTGGAGTACGGTCCAAGCTTTTGAGTGGCTGCTCTTTGATTTTGTTTTCTTCGTTTATTTTATTTTCCCTTGATTGTTGGAGGTTTTTTTCCCCAGGAAAAATCTTAATGAAATTTTGCTTTCCCCCCACCCCTCACCAAATTAAAAAAAAAAAAACAATCAAAAACAAAAACAAAAGCCCAAACCTCAAATGTCACAAAACTTACTGCTGCTTCTGCAAAACAGAATTCTTATTGTCCAGCAGCCCCAACTTATTGACAGGCAGAGGCAAAGCAGACAGACCTGTGACGGCAGTGGGAAAAAAAAACCCCAAACCAACAAAACAAGAAAGAAAAAATAAAAACATCTCTCCCACGAGGGACACAGCTCAATTCCCAAGAACGATGCTGCTGCCATGAGCATGGCTCGAGCCATGCTGGGGACCGTGGGGTCAGGGATGTTCACATTGCCCAGAACAAGGGCTTTCCGCATCCCGCGGGGCCGGAGAGGGGTTTAACATGGCGTAGAGCCATGCAAATGCCAAGGAGTTTGTTTTCCTGTCTGTGTGAGATGTGACCCAAAGCCAAACCAGCGCAGGCAGTGACAGTGCAACTGCTGCAAAAACATGAACGCCAGGAAGCCACCTTGCCTGCCTCCGTGCCCGAGCCCCATCCCACCACAGCCAGCAGCGCTGGATCACAAAGAGGCAGAAGCAGTAAGTGAGAATAAAAAAACTGTGGGGGTGGAGGGAGGGGAGAGCGGGAGGTAGCCCCGTTCAAACTGGGTAAGAGCAAAAAACCACTTTTTTTTGAAAAAAATCACTGGTGTGAAGTTCCTGATGCCAACCACAGAACAGAAGGAACTGTTGTTTTACGTAAGCAAATGTGGTCAAGTAGCTGCTCTCTCTGTACGGCTGGTTCACAACTGCTACAAGGGTTTTGCCTGGAGGTGAAGCACCCTGGCCCCTCCCCAGCGGTGCCCAGCTCATGCAAGTCCCATTACTGAATGGCAGGAGCTGCCCTTCCCAGGGGTGGGAATGAAAACCATTTCAGCCAACACAAACGTCCCGTACCATCAGCTACGGACATGGTTTGAAAGCACAGGACTGAAAAGCCCTGGAGCAGCTGGAGCTGTGCAGTACGGCTGTGTACATCGCGTGGCCGTGCTCTTGCTAACTTTGCTTTGGGCACGTCCTTGGGTTATGATATTTTTTTAATATGAAATCACCTCAAGGGATTTCTCCCCCTCTGCTCTGGTGAGACCCCAGCTGGAGTACTGCATCTGGCTTTGGATTCCTCAGCACAAGAAGGACATGGGCCTGTTGGAGAGGGTCCAGGGGAAGGCCACGAAGATGATCAGAGGGCTGGAGCACCTCTCCTATAAAGACAGGCTGAGAGAGCTGGGGTTGTTCAGCCTGGAGAAGAGAAGGCTCCGGGGAGACATTATAGCGGCCTTCCAGTATCTGAAGGGGGCCTACAAGAAAGCCGGGGAGGGACTTTTTACAGGAGCATGTAGTGATAGGATGAGGGGTAATGGCTTCAAACTGGAAGAGGAGAGATTTAGATTAGATATTAGGAATAAATTTTTCACTATGAGGGTGGTGAGACACTGGCACAGGTTGCCCAGAGAAGCTGTGGATGCCCCATCCCTGGAGGTGTTCAAGGCCAGGCTGGATGAAGCTTTGAGCAGCCTGGTCTAGTGGGAGGTGTCCCTGCCCAGGGCAGGGGGGTTGGTTCCAACCTAAACCATTTTATGATTCTATGATTTAGACGCTGATTTCAGTGGTATTGAGGCATCTCTGATTGCACAGGAGACTCTCTGCTTCTCCTCTCACCGTTTTCCCGAGGATGCCCCTGCAGCTGGCGGCAGAGCCTGCCACAGGACGCACTTCCAGGGTCTTCCAAGACACCCAGCAAGCCCGGGAGGGCTGTGCTCTACGGTACGCCACCAAGTGTGTGACTGGTAATTTCCAGCAGATTGTGCTATAGCAATTCTAGTTCTCGACTGCATTTGTTACGTACATCCTGATGCCTTTTCCCAGTGTGGATAGTCCTTGTAGCGTGGCACCATACGCAGCTCCCAGCCAGGCCTGTCGGTTCATCACATCATTCTTAGTGATAAAGAAATGCACACGCACTGTGCCAAAGAGCTTGTAGTCTAATTTGAAGCAAGATGTAGACAAAAAAATCACCAAAACCAACAGGGGAAGATCAGGATGGGCAGAGGGGAGGCCAGAGGTAATGCCAGTTCAAGCCTGAGCTTTTCCAGTCTTACACCACTGTAGTCATCTTTGAAATGACAGAGGCAAGTCTGGAGCATCTCCCCTCTGTTCAAATTGCCAAAATATATTAACTGGGGTGGGAGGTGAAGAACCTACATATTTATTTTATTTTTGTTGTTACATGTTTGAGGAGAAACGAGACCTATTATAAGGCTGAGCCTGACCTATGTCAAGGAGTTTGGCACCTGTCAGGGGCGGCAGCTCCTGAACTAGGATAAGAGCTGCACGTAGGAGCTCAGAGCTGCGGAGGAATCCCTGCTCCAGTGCGAGAGGCGTCATGTACTTGCCAGCTGGTGCCTCATCAAACACAGGCCAAACTTCTGTGCCAAGGAGCTCCTGCCCCCTCCCCTGTACTCACGTACTCGGTTCTCTGCAGAGGTGTAGCGGAGGTAGATACAGCCCCGACACCCCCGCCGTGCTTCTTCCACGGGGGCCTCCCTTGTAAAAGCAGGGCAGGGGGAGGTTTGCTACCCATCATTTGCAGCACCCTTCGCTGTAAGCAGTGAGGAGGGCTCAGTCTTCAGGCCGCTGTCTGGTGCTCCCTCCCATGCGCATCATGCTCCCCTCCATCGCTGCATCCTCTCTTGTAACCCCCTGCATCATCGAACCAAGCTCCTGCCAAACCGAAGGTACCCGCCGGGCTCCCTCCTGGCTGGTGAAGGAGGGAGCCAGCCCCTCGGCGGGGGGCACATGGGAATATGAACACCCTCCTTGACGGGCAAGAGCTGCCAGTAGTGCTCGCTGCCTCCCTCCCGCCCGGGAACTGCCCCTCTCTGGGCTGCACCTCCGTTCTGTCTCTCTCCTGAGATGATGACTGAAAGGTTAAGCCATGGAAAGGCTGGAATTAATTATTTATGGGCCAATTTTCTCTTAAAGTGAGTTTTCCTAATGAAATGTTTTCTCCTTATGCAAAGTCATCTGAGGCGGTCAGAAGGGGATTAGTATCCTACGGGCTGCCCAGCAGAACGCCAAACACTATTACGGGTGGCCTTTTTAGCTTAATAACGAGGGAAAGATGAACACGCACACCTCCCAGGCAGAGAGGGAGGAAGATGCTGTTACAGGCTGTCAGGTTATCAGGTCCGACACGGCCATCAGGCAGAGACTCTGATTCACTTCTGGAAACACTCCAGTCCGACGCCGCAGCCAGACTGCTGAGCCCGTGGCTGCAACGTGGGCCTACAAATACCGCAGGGCTGGAGTGAATCAGCCGTGACAGGGACAGCCTTTTTCTAGGTACCCGACGCCAGCTGGCAGCAGGCGGTGGGAGCCCTGCCGCGGCATGGAGAAAGAGAAGGAGGGCAGCTCAGCACTCCCGGCAGACAAACTGCCATCTCCAGCTGACCCTGTGCACAGTGTTATTTTATTTTATTTTATTTTTTTTCCTTTTTCACCCACAGAGACTTTGTGCGAGTACCTGCCACACGGGCGGGCGCTTTGCCGGCGAGCTCGGGGCGCTTGCCTGTACACCCCGGCAGTTCAGCATCGCTCCCGTGGAGGCCCCCTCATCTTTTCTTGTAAAAGAACCGATTCAAGTAAATTCTGACTCTATATTCCCACCTTTGCTTGACAAACAGAACAGGGAAATGCCATTAACACGCAAGCGTTCCTCAAACCACTTTGTTTTTGCTAGTCGCTCACTGCCAGTCACAGTGGAAACAACACCACTTCCTCCCACATGCTGTCAGTGCCTAGACGGTAGCTATTCGCTTTTAATTGAATTAGCCAGCCCATTGCTTTTTTGTTATCCTATACAAAGCAGCTACGTTCTGCAAACACCTTGCCGGAGCGACTAAATCAGACGGTGAGATAATTATTTCCACCGCATCACTCGCTTCGGTTCCGAATTGGCCATCAAAACACGGGCAGCCGTGAGGTTCACGGGATGCCCTCGGCAGACAGGTAACATCACAGACCCACTCCCAGATAACTGAAGTCATCTCTGCTTTTTTAAAAAGTCAGACTTTACTGTCTGGGGTGAAATCTCAGCCCACAAAGTCAGTGGAATTGGCATTTTGAGCCTCCCCCCCCCAGCCCTGCACCACTCCAACTTCTCAGACTATAAGTGTTTCACCAACACCTCAGTTTCCACTAAACTAATACTTAGCGCTGTTGTTGTTACTGCTGTCGTTAACACGATTGAACACAGCTCACAATATTCCTTAGAAAGAAAAGAAAACCTTTGCTTTAATCATCAGCATAAGAAGTGATAAATGGCACGTTTGCTTTGTGTATCTATCTTAAAACTCACCTGCTTCCAGCGTGTTTAAAAGCAGGTCTAAATAAGTTCTCACAAATAAGCACAAGACTATTTCAGGGGTGGAAGGATGGCTTCGGATAGCCTTTAATAATCATGGATTTACTCTGGACCTACCATAAACTTTCATCTGCCCCTTGGCAAACCTTGCCAAGCATTTCCTGGCACACACTGAGGGCAGGACAACCTTGCCCCTCGCCAGGCAGAGGACCTCGCCCCGTGTTTGTACAAGACCCAGAACACAGGGGCTGTGAGCTTGGAGAGGATTTACAGGCACTGTCGTCAGTGTGAGTCCTCCTCAAGCATCGTGTAGATGGCCCTTGCCCCGTGCATTTGGCCTCTCCCCTCTGCCCATGGGTCGGAGGAGAGGAACGGTGGTTCCCCCAGCCCACAGAGTGGTTGCAAGGGGCTCAGCAGGGAGACGGCGACACTCAAAGTGTGGGGCTGGCTGCCTGCCCATGGAAATGAAAGGACCATCTCTGCTGGACCAGTTGGGTCAAAGCAATCCCCTGCATGTTGGGTACAGACGCTTCCTTGCACCCATGCAGCTCACAGCAATGCCTTATGCTGGAAGCACAATCATGGCATTGCCAGTCCAAGGGGCTGGCACTTCCCAGAAAAGAAGAAGTAGAAAGGCTGAAAGACCTGGGTCTGTTTAGCCTGGAGAAGAGAAGACAGAGAGGGAGTCTCATCAATGCTTATAAACATCTAAAAAGTGGGCGTCAATAGGATGGGGCCAGACTCTTTTCAGTGGTACCCAGCAACAGGACAAGAGGCAATGGGCACAAACTGGAACACAGGAAATTCCATCTGAACATAAGGAAAAAACTTCTTTTCTTTGAGGGTGGCAGAGCACTGGCACAGGCTGCCCAGAGAGGTGGTGGAGTCTCCTTCTCTGGAGACATTCAAAACCCACTTGGATGTGTTCCTCTCCAACCTGCTCTAGGTGAACTGGCTTTGGCGGGGGGTTGGACTAGGTGATCTCTGAAGGTCCCTTCCAGCCCCTACCGTTCTGTGATGCTAGACTAGAAATGACAGCTGGTACCTTTGTGCCATTGGCAATAGAGTTAATGGTTAATTGAACTATTCACAACATAAAATCAGCCTTCCTGACCCATTAAACCCTTTGCAGTCTTGACAAGATTCCCCTGGTGCCTGAGCAGGAATTGCTGTCTTTGTTCAAAAATACCTTTTGCTTTTTCCCTCCAAACATGGAGCTGGGGAGAACTGGGCAGGAGCAGGAGCATGTGGGTACGTGGGTGGCTGTGGGGAGATGCTCACCTGAAGCCAAGGAAGCTTCGCTTGACTTTGTTGAGGAACCGAGGAATTATTCAACATCCCACTTTCACTAAGGCTTCACCACATTAGGACCACTTGTTAACTTTCGCTCCTCTTAAAAACATTCTTCAGGCTATGCACTGCTCCTTATCTGATCTCTGGGCTCTCAGTTCCTTCTCTATGGCCACCTTCTTCTATCCCTCAGCATCATCTTCTTGTCTCTCTGCCTGGCCTTGCTGTGACCTTGACCTTATCACTGGCCGTGGCTTCACTGCTGTTTTCAGCCTCCCCTTGCCCCTCTGCACAGCTAAGTTTCTTCAGGACCTCTCCAACAGCTTTGTCTCCTACTTTTCTCTCTCTGTAGTACTGCGTCCATTCCAGTTAGTTCTATCCCAGTTTCAGATCCGCTTTTCCCATTCTCCCTGTGTGGCTGAAAGCCTCCTTGCAAGGCCCTCCAATCGCCCTCTCCTCCAGCTCCTCTAGACCTAGCCACACAGCACTGACTCCTCTAAACACAACCAGCTCCTTATTTCTGACCATCACCATCCTCCATCCTCTTCCTCGTCGCTGGTCTCCCTTCCTCCTGCTTGCCAGAGCACCAGTGGCTGCAATATCCCTCTTGCCGTGCCTTCTTCTGCCCCTTCCCTCCCTCCAACATCTTCCCCGAGCTTCCTCCCCTATTCTAAGCATGACCCGCTGCATCGTATTCCTCAAACTCGCTGTCACCCTCCACTTACACCTCCACTTAGCAGCCCCGCTGCCGCCTTCCCCCATGGCCAAGGCCACCGCTGCCCCTTGGGGAGCCCTTTCAATCCCTGTCCCCTGGGGTGGTGTTCAGGTGCTCCTGGCCTGCTCCCTTATGGTGGCCCTCCCTCTCCCCTTGCAGACCTCCTCCTGACCCCATCGCGGCTCCCATTTCGCTCCCAAAACCTTCCCTGGGCAGCCACAAGCAGCAGCTCATACCTGCCCCCATCTTTTTCCAGCCAGTTTTAGCCTCTCTCTTCTTTTTTTTTTTGGTGCGGGGAAGACGGCAGGGGGGAGAGCTGTCGCTATGCATCGATTATTTTTTTTTTTCGTGCCTTCCCTGCTTCCCACGTCCGCAGTGCCGCCTTATTTCTGAGAAATAGCTGACTTCTCCTCCTGGCCAAAACCCACTTCTCCACTCCAGGCCTGCTGGCCCCTTCCCTTGTGAAAGGCAAGGCTAATTCACCTTAGCAGCACCTAGGAAATGGCCCTAATGATCCCCCGCTAAACCTGGCAACTGAACTGTCCTCAACCAGCTGTCCTCCTGCACGCTTGCTCCTTGCGACCTCCGGGTCCGTGCCTGCAGCCACCCTGCTCTGCGTCATCCATCTGAAGAAGGAGAATTTTGTGAGGGGAAGACGAAATTTGACCGGTCTGGTAAAGAGCAACGCTGAGAATCCTCGCATCCTGCCAGACTAATTTCAGTACCAGCCCATCCGCAGGGGTGTTCTGGAGAGGCTGGAAGGAGAGGCTGGAAGGGGAGGCTGCACACAAATGCTCACCTTCCCCCGCCAGAAGTCGAGCCCGCCTCCCCATTGCTGATGGCCAGGGGAAGGGTTTGTTGGTACCAGAGCTACAGTCTTCGTCCTGTGAGCACCAAGCATGTGGAAGGAGGAGAAATGGGTTTGTTGGGGCCTTTGGAGTGCGCGATTTGTTTTCCATGAGACCTTGCAGGAAGGACGGAATTTCGGAGCAGCACAACACACTGCGCGTGTCCTACAGTGCAGTCTCCGGGGTTCAGTAAGGCAGAAGGCATCTACGGATACTCCTCCCCAGGTGGAGTCTAAAAAATTAAGTGCCTGATACGAGTCGAGAGCCTGCAGCAGACACCCATTCGCACGTGCTCACTTGACCTTTCTTCCTCCCCTTTCCCCAGCCCACTATTTTCATAAAATTTCTAGGGCATCGTTATCACCCGTTTCCTCATTCACGTGGGAATGAACACGGCCAAATGTGTAAAACGTCATTTTAGAGGGGTGAGGGTGGCTTGCTAGCTGCATGCACGCATGCAAACAAAACTTTCCTGTTTTACTTAATGATTCTGGCTGTAATATAAACTTTGCAAAGAAAAAAAATAATAAAAAATCAGCCTTCATAAAAATAAATTAAGCTGAGCCACATAACCCTGCCAAATACCTGCACCTAGCAGGCTGTGGGATGGTAAGCAGCATAGAAACTGTGCTTCAGATAGAAAAAAAAAAAAAAGAAAAAAGAAAAAAAGAAAGAAAACCTTTTCCCCCAGCTTCCTGCATTAATCCTCTTCGCACCCCCCCGCACGCTGAAGCGCCCACCGCTGCCGCCTCCCAGAAATGAGCTCATCGGTTTCCAGAAAACGCTGTGTCGTCCCCTCCCTGCGGCAAGGATCCCGAGTGCCTGAGGCGCCATCGGCTTTTGCGTGGGTGGGCGGGTGCCCCCACGGCACAGGTCTATCTAGACCGCCAGACATGGGCCCGATCCCCGGGGCCAGCGGCGGCACGTGGGTATGCGTGCCGGGGA
Source organism: Chroicocephalus ridibundus (assembly GCF_963924245.1). Lineage (NCBI taxonomy): Eukaryota > Metazoa > Chordata > Aves > Charadriiformes > Laridae > Chroicocephalus > Chroicocephalus ridibundus. The sequence continues at coordinate 78,145,386 of NC_086285.1, read as the reverse complement.
GCCGGGACGGGCGGGTTGTGTTCGGCGGCCGTGTCACTGCAGCAGTGGATGGTGAAGGTTCGGCGGGGTCCCTCAGCAGGAGCCGACCTATCGCAGCTCCGGGCTGATTTCAAACTTCCTTTTTGCGGTTTATGTCACCTCGATTTATTTATTTCCTTGTAATTTACAGATAGACATCAATGCTTGCTATATTTAAACGGTGCCTGTATCTGTGTGGGGATTGTAGGTAAGCCATTTTATTTGTAGAGTGACGGTTTTAAAGGAAAGTGAGACTTCAGAGTCACCCTTCAGGCCGGCGCCCGCCTCATGTGTGGGTATGGGTGACCTGCATCTGCGCCCAGGGACATCAGGCAAACCCCCACCAATTCCCACGGCTCCTGGCTCCTCCACCTTCCTGCCACCCCACCATGGAGGAGGCTTGTCCACCTCTTCCCCCATCCGCTGTGCAAAGCCCGGTGGCCATCTGGCCTAATTAGTCTGAATAATGAAATTGTTAAGGTGGTGCAATGAAAACTTCCAGGATTTGGTTATATATTTGGTGGGAGAAGCTCTGGAAGAAAAAAATGTGTTTCATTTAAAAGGGAAAAAAGATTTTGCACTCTTTCCATGCAAATGTCTGTCGTTTGGTTCACCGTTTTTCTTTTGGAAAGTCCAAGCCTGGTTGAAAGCTACCGTGACCAGTGCTTCAGGATGGTAACCTATGTTAAAAATCACACAGTAGCAACTCCTCTGGGTGGAGGGTCTCCAAAGATTTGGGGAAAAGATGAGATGGGAAAGGGATGAGAATAGCATGAATTCTTCAGACCCGGCCTGGGTTTTTCATCAGTGTTGTGAAAAACCCCTTGCTCTAAACAGCTCTGACCTTTCCTATTTCTTGGAGACTGACGTCTCTACAGTAGATACATGATGAGGTCACTCACCCTGTTTTTGAAGTCTTTTCTCTCTCGCTACTCCTCGCATGGGTTTTTTCTGTGGGAGGGGACAGTCACGAAGACTAAACCTCTTGATCATGTGTGAAAAGAGGAAATGAAAATGAGTTATTGGAGATGTAACTAGACCTGACCCATAACTTCGGTTTCTGAGGATATAAAAATCATGAAACCCAGGAGAAGTCTGAAAGGAAAAAGGCAGGGCATCTAGCTCTAAAAGCGATTTGATCTGAAGCTAGATGCTCTGTGCTAGAAACTGGAAATGCTCAGCCTTCGCTTCTGCGAGAGAATTATGAATGACTGTAACAGGAGCGTGAGAAACAATTGATTCAATCACCTCCTTAAGAACAAGTAATTTGAATGTGGTGGCTCAGGCTGAAATAAGCTGCACACCAGCTTCCTATGGGAAAGCCTAGCATAAATGATTGCCACGATTATATTCTGCCGAGCACTTTATGGTTTCTAGGGTAAGAATCAGAACTGGCAAGACCCAAGAACATCCTACGCACAATTAATAGGAATTGTGATGTTGCCTAGAGGTTCACCTTCAAAGGTGGTGCCCCATCATGCTTGGCACTGCACAAATAGTAAGCAGCACTGCCTGCCTTTAGATCTTGCTGTCAATGTAGAGGAAGATTGAGGGAGGACCCAAGAGAGAGCCAAAAGTGTTAGCTAGACCCACAACAAGGTATTTAGCAATGCACATTACTAGATGGCTGCAACCACCAGCAAAGAAGGAAATTTCTTCATGACCGTGTACCAAGGCTGGTACCTGTATTAGACCAGGAGGAGAAGGCATAAGACTCCATGAGATAAACAGTCCCCTGATACATGAGTAGGACTTATGTATGGACAGAGACAGGCTAATGCATTTCGGAGACAAACACCAGAAGTGCTCCACCCTGTAAGTGTCTGACCTCTGCCCATGCTGCACCAGCCACCGCCGGCTCAGAGAGAGATTCTGCATCTTGCAGACCTGAAGAAATCAGGGCATGCCTCTAGCGGCCTGATCCAGATTTAAACATCTGCTCTTCACAAAGGAAGTGAGAAGGAGCAAGGCGGACAACGTGGTAAGGATGCGATGGAACGCGTTTCATGCACATGGTGATGCGCACGTTGCACTAGTAGTGACACAGCTGAGAGAGCTTGGCAAGCCTATTTCATCTACTAAGAAGCAAGTGTCTGCTCTAACCTCACCACGTTCACGTGGACATTCACAGAGCTTCCTCTGGTAGGTGGTTTCATTGATACTACATGGACATGCCTGGCCAGGAAAGGGATTAAAAGCTGGGGCGAGCAGCCAGGCCAACCGGAATCCACAAGTTTTTGGCTTTTCAGAGCCAGAATGCAGAAGCCAGTCTTGAAACCAAAACAGAGCAAGCCCAAGGGTCAAAGATGAAACCACTTCCCGGGAATATGGAGGACCTGCGGTTTGTGAAAAGAAGCCACCTAAATCTGTCCTGTTAGCTTAAGAGGCAGAATTTGTGCATAATTCATGACCTGTCTTTTGAAGGGAGCAGGAAATGATAGCCGAAGCCTGGGAGACTGATTTCAGGGAAGTGCCCAGCACACAGGCCTGTGTCTGGCCTCCATCAGCAGCACCGTAGCTGGAGACTGCCAGCTGGCCCGCAGAGCTGTGCCAGGCAGCCGCGCTGCGCCAGCACTGCAGAAACAATAAAAATGCATTTGCAACATGAAGTCCTGCGTTTCATCTCCATTGCTTCCCAGGCCATGAAGCTACTCCTATCTAAGAGCTAAAAAATACGGACTGAGCTCTACCCTTTCTTGACTATTGCCTTTTTGCGCAACACCACCCCCTGCGGAGCCACTCGGACATCAGCTTTCAGGGCAGACTCTGCCAGCGCAAAGTGGGAAAACAAACCCAAGCCCAGGCATCTGGCCTGTTTTTCAGCTCCTACTGGAACACAGGTGACCGCCCTACCCTCTTGCCCCTTGCCAAAAGGGCAACGGCAACCCATCCAGTCAGCGTGTTCATCAGTTATTCGGTGGCTATAGTTCAAGGAGTGTTATTTTGAGACACCTCAGTTGGCTCCTCCTTGACAGTCACTTCATTGCGGTCAAGGCACTGAGCATTTTGCAGGCATTCGGGCAGCTGGCGGTGGAGCTGGTTGTGGGGGGCAGCGGACGTAAGCACCCCGCTGGGATGCAAAGAGGATGCGCGTGCCTGGCGACACGCTCGAAAGCTAAGCAACTGAATGGGCTGCACACCAGCTCCTTCCCAACTGCTCCCAGTCACAGGGGCCTGTCGACTTCTCTTCGGAGCCGACCAAACTCGCAGGCACTTGATCACAAATAAATAACTCTCAGCCTCCTACTAGCCAGATAAGAGTGCAGATAAAAAACACCCTGGCAATCTTTAAAATCTTGCCATCCGAGTTCAGCTAAACTTGACATATAGTTCTGCCTGGGAAAGGAGATATTACGATTGTTTCGAACTACTCGCTTTTTTCTTTTTTTTTTTTTTTGGTAAGTACTCTCTCTCTCTCTCTCCCTCCCTCTGCCTTTCTGCATGTATACACAGACAATGATCTCAAAGCGTGTAAGAGAAAATGCTTTACTTTTTCCTGAAAGCTCTCTGCCGAGGGTGGTGTTTCCCCACCTCCACGCTGCTGACAAACGCTGATGTAAACAGCATACATATGCCCGTCTGAAAGGCCACGGGGGTTTTCACGTGAATCCTGTGTTTTTTCCACAAACCCTGTTACACTGTATTTCAGCTTAAAATACATCTCCTCGTTTCTGGTTAACCTACAATCCCTTTAAGGCTAATACAGTTCACAGCAGCAGGCAAAACCACTTAGCAGAACCAAATTTTGAATATAGGTACTTCAGCCGCAGAGCTCTGGCACAAAAACCCTTTCAAGAAACAATTGTATGTGTGGCCGTATTAAAATCAGAGAAACCAATACTGACACAAATCACACACTGAAATCATCTGAAAAAACAACAGCAATGCCTTCAGTGTTGACGGGAGTAAAACATGTCATTTATAACGCCGAAATCATAACAGGAAGGAAGTAGACCTCAGAAACTATAAACAGAAGTTAACAGAAGTAGGAAGTACTTCAAATGCTTTCACATAGTGACTGTAAAAAAGATACTAAAAGGAGAAAATGTTTTCAGGGTTTTTTCTTGTTTGTTTTTTTTTTTCCACTTTATGTATCCATCAGTTATTTTGAACAGTAAGAGACGGTCAGAAAAAGTCAAATGCAGCTTTAAAGTCCTCATATGCAAAATAACTTATGGTACGAATCAACAGCTTTATTTTCCTTCCACTCTTTCCCCCGCCCCATCCCTCCAAGAGAAATATCTCAGCCTCTTTGCTTGGTTAAAGTAAGTCTTTCACCTGCATCTCTCTGCATTCAGAATAAGTAAGTTGTGTTTGGCCAGAACGCAGATGGGGCTCTTCTCCCTCCCTCTTCGCAGCCGCTGACTTTAAATCTTTCTTCAAGGAAAATAAGTAAAACCTCATTCCAAAGACAACAATGATAATGTACCTTTCGATAGCCAACGGGAGCCTCCACATAAAGAGGAAATGCCCCCTCCCCCCCCATCTTCACAGTTCACAAATCTCATAACTACTTTTCACACCTTTCTCTGTCCGTAAGGTACTGCACCCAAGGACCCTTCTCGGGACGCTGATTTCCAGTAAACAGGGGCTGCCCGCTGAAATCCACTCCTGTTCTTAACTTCACTATATTAGCTCGCTTGTCATCCTCCTTTTCACCCTTTCCCAGCTTTTCTTCCTTGAAAGCACTCTCCAGCCACCAGTAACCACCACCTCCAGCCCCAGCAACCAGCCCAGCAAGCGGCAGGTCAGAGAGTCCCCAGGTGCTGGGCTGGGCCGGGGGGACACCAGTCTGGTCCCCAGCCCCTGAAAGCCACAGAGGGAGGGGAGCAGAGCCCTCAGGTGCGTGGCAGCACCAGATCCCCAGCTGCAGGGCTCTGCTGCATCGTCCGCGGCCTGGGAAACCCTCAGCCGAAGGGCAACCTCCCTGTTTTCCCTTTTTCTACTAACCGTAGCTAGTATCGCAGATCTTTTCACAAGAAAGAAATCCTTACCTTTTGACCTTTGCCTGCACTTTTGGCTTAGAACACAGTTCCCCATAGACTTGGCCAGCAGTGCTGCCCCAGGTTCACAGTGCAGAACCGCAAGCGTTAGATTTGCCCCGCTACTGAAAACAACACATACGAATCGAGTTGGTAGCGAATAAGGACTTTATTCTAAGATGTGAGCTGAAGCAATGAGCATATGAAGCAACGACTACTAGAAAAAAAGGGAAAAACACGTAAAATATTTGTATCGTACCAGTTCAGTTTGAACACAAAAGTCCCTTTCAGTAAAATGTATGCACAGGCCAAAAGCATATGCAGAAGCTCTGAAAGTCACCTAGAGCAGTGCTTTTAATGTCTAAGAAAGAAGTCTCCCCTATCAAAATCTTTAAGCCAGGAAAAACACTTCAAGTAGCAAAGAACACAAAAGTTAAAATGATGTGTTAATTCTGCTTGGCACTGTGGAGAAGACGGGGGATAATATATCCCAAAAAGAGTACGCATCTTTAAGATGTATAAATTCAAAGTCCCTAGAACACAAGTCTGCTGCCAGACCAAGTACCGTTTTTTCTTCCTCATTTAGAAATTCAAGCAAAGTATGTCTGTTAAACATCGGGAGATCGCGTTCTGGAGTTAAAGCTAGTAAGATGACACGGTCTGCTCGCCAGCGAGGAAATTTCACCGACACGCATACCCAACAGACCTCTTCATCTTTATAACAGCACCCTACCATTAAAAGCTGCAAATTGCATCAAATTATACTTCTGTAAAATTTTTGAAAATGATCGTTAGACCAAGTTATTTCCCTGACTGTCTTAATATGGGAGGCCAAATGCTGCTCTCCTTGACGTCTCCCTTCACATTCATTCCCGTAGCCCTGGAAGGAAGCTGTGAGTGCACACGGAGAGCAGGGCTGGCTATGGACAAGTAAGAGGTGGTAGTTATTTTAACCTGGCTCACACGTGTGACACCAAAAAAGGGATAGCAGGACCACTTATGTGCTATTTTCAAGGTCTGCCAGCTTAATTCTAATGCATACATATATATAGGTGTGTCTGTATATATATATATATAAACCATAGTGGCTTTCAATTATAAGAGAAATGCAATTTATTTTTAAACCTGCTCTTCGGGACTCTAGCATTTTAGCGGTTAATCCACTAAATCCACAGGTAATATCAGCTGAACGGTCACTTTTCTTAACACAGTACCATAAACACATCAGCTTAAAAACTGCTATTATGGGGGCTAATCCAATAACAACAGTGGCAGCAACAAAATTCATTGTCAGGACAAATGTCAGTCAGGCATTAAAAAAATATGTCTCTCAAGAATTGCATTGTTTTTAAAAAATACACTGAAATATTCTATACAAGAATATAGGCATCACACTTATGAATCTAAATTTATAACAACTTACATGTATTATTAACCATTTACGTTTGCTACCCACCTATAGTAGGTACAGTTTCAAATTGGGAACACCGCAAATTTATGTACCTTCCCTGAGATCAGTAATCCAAAATAAATAGCCCTGCAAATGTAATACTGTAAACTCTGGATTTAAGTCTTCGGTAAGAATCAGTCCTCAAAACCCAAGGAGAACATCAAGCAAACGTAAACATAGCAATCATTTGGTCAGTTTTGAGTTATTCTCAGCGACAGTGGAACCCTATGTGAGATGTAGCATCCAAACGTTGAAGACGTGTCATTTGTATCATACAATATGGTTGTCCTAGTTCACTTTCCTATCATTGAACCCCTGAACACATCCAGCTGTGATGTGGATCTCCAAATTGCGACCCAGATCCGCTCCTCCACTCTGCACAATCTTTACAGTGCCTTTAAAAACACTCTTTCTGAGGATCTTATTCTTGAATAGAGGAATGGCGAATGGATCTGTGATAATCCTCTGGACTAGTCACAAGTTCTGGTAAATCATAGCCTCTCAGAAGATGTCCACTGTTTTGTTGAGCAAAGTAATACAGCTGCCTGGCAAACATTGGTTCAACCTTAGGAACAGACAAAATGTTAATCAGACATGTGACACAATTTCATGCTCCTCATCTTAGTTATTTACGGTGGGTTTAAGTTAAAAACAAGGCAGGACAAAACAGTTCTGCTTACCAGAATGGGAAAACGAGTTCAGTGGTCTCACTAACCTCTGTTTTAAGCTAGGCTTTGCCCGTTCTGCTGCCAAGTGCCTTGCTAACTGCACACACTCCTTTACCTCCACAGCCTTTGCTTAGAAGGGCCCGTACCAGTGAGACAAATGATGTATTAGCAATTGCAGGCCCTTAGCCAGCCCCTGGGTCTGAGCAACGTCTACAGGCCAGGCATGGCCGCGGCCACTCAGCATGTTCAAATGCACACGCAAAGTGCCGAAAGTCTCGTCTGCGTTGCATAATACTTTGAGGACTTATCTTGAAATGCTGGAGCCCTCAGGTAGACTGAGATACGCCACCAAAGGACTGTGTTCGAAATTAGACTTCAATCTAACACCAATGTTACTCTTGTTTCTGTTCATTCGAGCTCTGATGAGAAATCTGTTCAACCACTAAGAGGGATCTGTATGATTTAAGGCTGCCTTCACTTCTGTCTCTTCAGAAACCACCGTTCCTCCTCAGGGCTTTGGGTTCTGACTGCAGATATTCAAGTTGCGCACTGAGAACACCTGAAGCTCTGCTTACTCTCGGGGGACAGACAAGGTTGAACACCCCTTCTCCACAACCCTCTCCTGCTGGTCAGCCAGCTCCTCTATGTTAAGACACGGGCACCGTTTTGGAGGAAAAATATGCTGTCTGTGCGTCCTGCCTCTGGGAAGGGAGAGAGCCAGAAGGGATCGCTGCCTTGGAGCAGCCCCACAGATCCCCCTTCTCTTCCTCTCATCAGCATTCGGAGGCAGCTGAGCACCTCGCGTCCCACCATGGGGGAGACAAGAAGGCAGCAGGGCAGGTGAGCCTGATACCTCCTGGGGCATAGCTGTTTGTTGGCATGGTGGAGCCTCACCAGCCCAAGAGCCAGGAGAGCCCAAGAAGTTGAGGAGCAACTGGTGAGGGGGAAACAAAGCTCTGGAAAGAGCAGGAGGTACAGGCTCACCAAAAAGCTGATAGGACAGGTGATGGAGAAAGGCATTGGAGAAGGGATACAAGGAAGGAGGGATGGATAACTTGGGATGGATTCGTGAGCTTCCAACCTCCCACCCCAGAGACTCGCTAAGCAGCGGTGTGGCAGTACAAAAGCCAGGGAGCTGAGCAGCGGACACAGCTTATGACAAAAGGTTGAATTGGGACCCATGCTACTACTGAAGGGGCTTTTGAAAAATTAAGAGAGACACCAGTTTTCTTCCCAAGGATGCAATAAGCTAAGGCCTGCCACTAATGTGTGCATTATCACCTCTCTTGTGGTTTTACGGGCCAATACAGCCAATTTAGAAAGTACCTGGTCTCAGTCTCTGTCATCACCCTCTCTCAGATAGCATCCCGAAACACTAGCTTTGAGTGTGTGCGAACTGTGGTCAGTCAGCCCATGAGCTTGCCAGCTACCTTAACCCCGAAGCTGCACAGGCAGCCCCTGCATCCCATTAAGGGCTGAGGTCCCTGAGACGCAGGCTGGGATTCTGGATCACCCCCAGGTGCAGCCATGGCGAAAGCACCACGTCCTGCACCAGCCTGGAAGCCCAAGGAGCTGCGCAACTGGGCTGGCAATAACAACACAGCCCAGCTCTTCCAGGGTACCTTTCAGCTTTAGGTTTTGAAGGGATTTGCAAGAGATCATTGCTGCTCTACAGAGTGGGAAATCAGATGCTCTGCCCTACTGATGGCTGCCAGTCAGTCCTTGGCAGATCTGGATCAACCCCTGGTCTGGATAGTGCTGCATTTTCAAGCATTTATTACCTCCCTCACAGCCTACGCGAGGTAGAAAAGCCTGACTGGCAGATTGATATCCTCCAAGGAGTATGTTTCTTTTAGGTAAGGCAGAAGTCCTACTTACATGGGCTGTAATTAGTTTCCTCTGCCTCTGCGGATCTGGAAATTCCTCCCCAAAGCACAGAGCGACCTGGTATCTCGGCAGCGGGCGTCCATGGTGAGCAAAGGCTTGCAGCTCTGGGAAGAGAGAAAGGAGCATGCTGTGGGTTAACCCTGGCAGGCAGGGAAGCACCACACAGCCGCTTGCTCGCTCCCGCCACTGCGATGGGGGAGAAAATCGGAAGGGCATAAGTGAGAAAACTTTTGGGCTGAGATAAAGACAGTTTAATAGGTAAAAAGAAAAAAAAAAAAAAACACAAAACAAAACAAAGGAAAACAAGTGGTGCAAAAAGCAACCGTTCACCACCAGCTGACCGATGCCCAGCCAGTCCCCAGGCAACAGCAACCTCTGGCAAATTACCCCCCGCCAAGTTTTACTGCTGACCATGAGGTCATACGGTAGAGAATATCCCTTTGGTCAACTTGGGTGAGCTGTCCTGGCCGTGTCCCCTTCCCACCTCTTGTCCACCCCAGCCTACTCACTGTGGGGGCAGAGTGAGAAATGGAGAAAGCCTTGACGCCGTGCAAGCACTGTTCAGCAATAGCTAAAACATCCCTGTGTTATCAGCACTGTTTCGATCACAGATCCAAAACACAGCACCACGTCTGCTGCTAAGACGAAAATTAACTCTGTCCCAGCCAAAACCAGTGCAGGCCAGCAAGAAAGACTTTGTGGATGGCTGAGCTCCCAACAGAGGACCATGGAGCACAGTGGGAGAAGATGAAGTAACTCCAGGGGAGGATGAGAGAGGTCAGGAAACGGACAAGAGGTAAGGAAGAGAAACCGAGTTTGGAGACGTTCCCACGGATTAGGGGGAGCTAGTTATAACACTGCAATTTTTCTGTTTGCCTTGCCTCACAAGTGATTTCATATGCACAAACTGGGATGTTTTCCAATTAGTATTTCTATTGGGCCTCGACAGCAGAAGCTGCTGGAGCAGACACTGGAAGTAGCCAGGACCCACTCAAGCGGACACCAAACAGCAGCACTGAAACCAATGGCTTAGTAGAGCCAGAGACTCAAAGTCCTGCCAGGCACGAAATTCAGCCTCAGCTAGACACAGTCATGGAGCCACTGTCATCACTGTGCCTAGCGGGGGCCGGGGAGGCACGGGAAGGTGAAGGACCTTATTTAAGCCATGCACTGAGCCAGCAAAAGAGCCTGCGTCTTCTGCGCTCCTGCACTCTATTCACTAACCCACACCCTTGCACAAAAGGAAAAGGTCAAATTATTGACCTATTATTCCAATAATAGGTCAACAGGTCAAATTATTGGCCTATTATTCCAATAGACAAAGTGTCCCCTACGAAAGATAGCGGGGGAGGCCTTTATAAGAGACTTCCGCTTGGACTAAAATCACTACATTGTGTTTTAGACACTGCATTTCCTTCCAGAAAAGAGAAAATTCCGTCTAATACAATATCCTTGTTCAAGTCGGCATTACATGCAGTATTGCTACACAGTTGATTGGTAAAGATTTAATTTTCATTTATAATTGTGTTCATGCTTTCTTGATAAAGTTGAAATTAATATTAAAACCAATGTCTTATAACGAAGCACCCCCTGCTATACAGGGAAAGGAGAGTCTCCAAACTTGGCACGACAAATGCACCTTTTCCCAAATACACAGTTGCCATTTCTACTCTAATCGCAAGCTTTTCAGACCAAGACATGAATTCGGTGGCTACCACAATAGCATCCCAGCCCTGGCTTGGGACTACTGGTCTTATTGGGAGGGTCAGTTATAAGGGTAAAACAACAGATCACTCGCTTAAAACACAGTAAAGAATAGTTCTCCCCAGAGGCTCCCCCCAAAATCCCCTAAAAGCACTGTGAACTTTTTGGAGGTATGCCAGGATAGAAGAGAGATTTTTCCATAGGACCCTCTGCGCTTCCCTCCTTGCTGCCACAGGACCGGGAAGGACAATCCACCCAAGGCCAGTCCAACGCCATGCTGCTAATGGGGAACTTCTGCCCCCTTCCTCTTTCCCCCCAGTTTTACTTGGCCTCAGCAATTCTCCAAATCCTGAATACCTGTGGGAGCACCACACAGCAGCCCATGGCATGGACCTGGAGAAGAAAGCCTTTTCTTTCCCACCAGCAGGATAACCAGGGATGGAGGTCAGCCTCACGCTTCTCCAAACCCCTCCACTCATTCCATCTCCCTTTCCAGGCCCAAGCGCTTCCTCCTGGGCTGCAGGGCTCCCCCTGTGCCTCCCCAAACCTTCCCCATCTCCTGCTACTCCGGCTCCAGCCTCTCCGCCTTTCTGCCAAGCCAACCCTCCTCTGGCTGCCGCCCTCACGCTCCCAAAGTCTCCCTCTATCCCCTTACTCTCCACCCAGCCCAGTTTACTGCATTGATTATGCAGTGCTCCCCAGAGACCATCCACCTGGTTTCTGATTTATTGCCCTTTCAGCCTTCTCAACAGTACAGGCTGCTCAACACGGGCCTCAATACTCCAGCGCAGTTGCATTGCAGGGTCCAGCTCCTCAACAGCGCCCTAATAGCTGTGGTCCACACTAGTCCTGCTTCTGCCCCTTCCTTTGCTGTTCAGTATTTCCTCTCCTGGTAGAGGTTTCCTGCTTCTCTCCCCAAGGAAGCCCTGGTTTCCTAAAGGGGGAATCCCCAAGCTTGCCTGCGCTCTGGGATTTCGGTCCATTCAATTAACATGCAGATGTGATACACACATGGGCAAGTCACTTACAAACCCAGCAGAGCAGCAACACATGCAAAAACTCACTTTGCACACACCACAGACGATGACTTCAACCACATGCTTGGGTTTGCGCAGGCATTGGTGCATAAGTAATTTAGGAGGGGGGAAAAAATAACTATTGCTTGAGCTTATCTTTGGGGTTAAGTGTCTAAAAAGAGATGTCCTGTCAACCGTTTGGAAGAACCCAGAATACATCTAAAAAACCACCCGAGAAAAGGGAAAGGGATTTCCAAAACCATCATCAGAGGCAGAATTATACATCTTTAAATTAGCATGTGATTGAAGCCCAAGCCAATACCCTGACCTCAAATTCCCCTTTCTAACTGTCGATTTTCACATCCATATGAGATTTCTCTCTTCAAATGCATTTCTTGCTTGACCATTTTGCTAGGATGGTGCATCAAACTTGGAATATAAAGTAGGCTAAAGCTGTTGGTTTGGGTTTAGTGGTTGGGTTTTTTTAATTTTGCAAGGCATTATCCTCCTAAGAGACTCAGGCCAGTGCTAATGCCCTGTTCTAACAGGAAAACACACCAAACCATAGGCACTCCGTTCACCTGTCGCAATGCCACACACCTCAAAAAAAGAGGACAACGTATTCCTGCCGCCCAAGTTGTCCTCTGCGGCAATGACCGGCTCCCACCAGTTTCTCTGGGTGGGATAGCTTCCTACCTCTAACTGCTCAGAGAGTGCTGGGAAGCGGGGTTGAGGCTTTGCCTCTTCTCTCCATGGGCTAGCAGGAGAAGGAACCATCCTGAAGCGTGCCCTGGCCCTCTCTGTTACTGATGCTCCTAATGGCCCTGTGCAAAATGAGACTTTCCCACATTCCTCTGGAGAGATAATGTACTTCCATGCTTGGAGCCATCTGAAAACTCCAGAATTTGTGAAATCCTTTTCACACCACCAGATATCTTTTAAACACTCGCACAGACTGAAAATAAGGCTTTCTACTGAAATCCATGCTGATATTTGTATACTCTGAGCAAGATCTCAGGCTCACTCTGGGTCAGGTTGAGAGCAGCACGAGTGCAAACCACAGACCTGCCCAGGATCTACACCAGCAGATCCAAGATCAGGATCCACTTTCCTCTGTCCCTCAATACGTGGAAAGAGTATTTTGTTAGGTGCCTCCTTACGCTTCTGAAAGAGATGTGAGGTTTGGGGAGTCACCAGCCGAGCATCGGTTCACTCCTGCTGGTTTGTGCAGGGGCATTGAATGTGCACTGAGAGCAGAATTAGACAGGATTATTCAGGAGTTAACTACCCCTTGACAGGGCTTGCCCACAAGAAGGAGCGAGGGGTAATTCTTACTGTAACTTGTCAGGTAATATGAAAAGAGCACTCCCGTAAAGCTGATGTGGGGAGCGACCGGGTGACATCTGCGGAAACAATGTCAAAACCATAGTGGGAATTACCTGCTAAAAACTGCTGAGTATCAAAGAGCTTGCATGTTTGGTCCCGCTCCAGCTTGTTGGGTCGGTCACTGCAGAGCGCCAGAGGCCCATCCCAGTAGATCCTGCTTTGGCAAAGTCTCTTAGCGTAGAGGCCATCAGGTGCCATCCACAGTATTACTCCTCGTTCCAGGTGGTTCAGTAGTTTTTCTATGTTCTTCCTCTGGCCATTATCCTCTGGATAAGGGAAGATAACTTGCTCCAGGCTGCTGACCTCGTAACTTTGGCCATGGGATATCCTACAACCTTCAGGACTGGAAGTCGTCACCTCCTTTACCAGTATTTCACGGTAATATAAGCAGATGTGGAGCCGACAATCTACAGGGGGGCAAACAAAAAAAAAGAATCACTGTGATACATTAGTACAAATGGTTTATGTTTCAGATCTGTACTAAGGCCAAGAGACAAGTTTGCATGAGATTTCTGAGCCTAGTTGTCACCACCACCCAGAAGACAGGCTCACATTAGCAAAAATCATCTAAAGACTATAAATACTAAAACTTTTGGGGCACAGTAGCATTAATATGCTCTCATTTTATTATAAGGGCTACTGATGTGGGAATTTGGTAGGAACTAACGTCCCGCAAACTTCACGCTTCTGTTTAAAAGGAAAAGTCTGCACACAGAAAGTTGTTGTTTGTCACATTTTCCAAGTTCACATCACAATTAAACCCACCAGCGCAGCACACTTCCTCAGATTTAATCAGGAAGTAGCTGTGTTTCTCCCCAGATTTTGCATAAAAGAGGCTTCTGCACGGGGGCCCTGCGAACTTGCACTCGGCTGCCTGAAGAGAAGCGACTGCTGGCTCCAGCTCCAATGGGGCTGCACCTGAAACCCCCAGCCTTACTTTCAAATGGCCATTGGACCAACTCGTCTGACCCCTAAGAACTCACACAGCACTGAATATATATACATATATACGTGTGTGTGTAAAAAAAATACATGTGTGGGTATATAATATAGGTTTATATATATATATATACAAACACACACACATACATATATACATACATACAGACCCTGATTCAGGAGAGCGATCCTGCTCCAGAAACCCACCGAGCGTCACGTTACAGGTTCATCCCTTACTTCTGAGAAAAGCACATTCCCACACCTTTTCCCAGAGTCGCTCAGAAAGTCCCCCAGCATTTGGGCATCCGCAAACCTGGCTGAAATAACTTCCCTTTTCTTTCCCAAATGTCTTTTTTTTCCACCAGGAATAGTGAAGCAGAGCAAACCAGATGGCACCAGCAGGAGCACAGATAACACCAGCTTCTGTGGAGGCTCCTCCCAAATGAAAATCTGAGCTAAAAGTCACTGAGACAACCCCAAAATTTCCAGCCTCCCCTGGGAAGGCCTGATTTGGTGGCTCACCAAAGCAACCCAGCACTAAAACTGTGATCCAGCAAAGCACTTCCATTAACTTTAACCACCTCCATCCCTCGGAGGTGGGGCTACAAGTGCGTAAGTATCCTGGAAAACAGAAGCTTAAGCCCATATACCAAATTCATTTATTAAAGAGGTTTCTTTCTTTTTTTTTTTTTCTTCTTTTTCCTTTACATCAGAAAGGAGAGACAATGCCAGGGCAAGTCAGAGGTGGGAGTCTCTTGTCAAGCTCCCCAAAAAGCCCGGGGGGTTACGGACCTTACCTGACAGGGCGAGGGCTTCACCAGACCTTATGCTTGGCTCAATCGGGATGCCAGGAGTCTGGGACTCAGGAGGGGCACAAGCATAAAAGGTTCCTGTCACCTGACAACCTGTTTTCACAAACAAAAGTCAGTGCCAGCTGCCTAAAACCTAAAAGAAAAGCTCGGGCAGAGATCACAGCGATGCAAAAGCAAGTTTTTCTGGGCCCCAACAGGAACTCTCTTTCTTCCCCCCTTCTTCTTAAAAAGGTCTTCTTTCTCAATTTTTCCAGGTATGCTAACTCTACCAATCTCTCCAGATGTTATTTGGGATGTATTTTCATCTGGGTCTGCATGAAATACTCTCTTGGCATTTCAGTTTTCCCCCTAGTACTTTTTCCTTACCTAAGGTGTTATTCTATTACAGAAATAATTAACATTTTAAACTAGACTATAGTGCTCTTAAAAGTTGCCTGCACAAAATAATCCACTCAGTATAGGGAATTTTACTACAGACAGGTAAAACAATAAAGCTGGAATTAACACTGTTTAAAAAGCAGGTAAAGAACGTAGTGGAGCAGGAGATTACTAGGGTTTTATTACCAGGAGTACTATTAGACTGTTCCAAGAGATGCCTATCAGTAAGTGGATTATAACACAGGCAATTTATGATTTCCTTTGTTTCTTAATGTCAGTGAAAGTCTCCAGGGGATGATGCAAGTGACTTGCAGACAAGCGCATGCTACCTTTCCCAACGGCAGAACCCACCACGATCAGGAGCTGGAGCGATGCAGATACAAAACGCCCGCATCTTAGACCCCAACGAGAAACCCAATACCAGCCACTAACTGTCTCCAAATTCAGCAAAGCGCCCAAACGTGTGTTTAACTACTGCAGAGGACGCACTTCAGGGCAGGGTTCATTCAGCTTGCTACCTTGATTTTTTTATTAGCTCAACTAGAAGCAAAGGACTTTCCCTAATAATTCTGATATACTACCAGCAAAAGTTGCAGTGCACCACTAAGCATTTACTTTTTAGCAGACCCAAAGAAACTGAAGCTTATTTCTCTGCACCAAAACCTCTAGAGAACTATCCTCTGACAATGTAATATCTGCTCTAAGAAGTCCTTCCTCCCTTCCCATCCTTTCCTGCCCTTCTGAACCAGCTGCTTCTCCTCACGAAGCAAATGCCTACGTCCTCAGGTGAGTTATCCTGCAAGGGTCTACGGCACACAGTTCCCTTTCTCTTATATTTTATCCCCTGCAGGCTTCACCATTGCCCATTTTCACAATTCAGGCTTTTTCCTAAGGATGCAGTGCTTGGGAAGCCGTGATTATGCTAGGCTCTGGTACTGTGAGATCTTCGGGGAAGGGAACATCCCTTTATTCTGTTTCTGCTGTACCAGCCCCAAGAGAGACTCAATCCATGACAAGTTGTCCCATTGCCACAGCACTAAAATAAAGTAATAATTTCAGCTTTCCTCTCGGGAGAATAATGCCATTCTAATCCACAAGGCTGGAGGGAAAAACCTCACTGATGTGTGCCTCAAAAGGTCCAAAATCAGAAAGCAAAGCTAAACAACACATATTCCCGTTTGAGTTTTTGGGGGGGTGGTTGGTTGCTTTTTTATTGCTCAGGGCTTTTGAGACAGCTGAGGACTTTTGGGGGCTAACTTGTGATCAACTCAGAGGACTTCCACAGCCCACACACCGCACATATGATGGCAGCGAAAGCAAGAGCTAGGACAAAGGCTCTTGCCACAGGCTGTCTTTGAAGGGAGCCCAGCACTCCTCTCCAGCCCCTTCTGCTGATTCCAATGAAAGCCAAGAATGAAAAAACCCTGAAATCTGCGGTCTTCCTAGGTGACCAGCCTCAGCCAGCAACCCTAAACGGCAGCATCTTACCATTTTCACAGCCGGGCCCTTGCCAGTGATGACTGCGAGCTGCGAAGGGGACGCTGGGGCACTGGTAGGGGATGTCAGGATGCGGCTGCTCTGGGGCAAACTCCCTCCAGTTCCGTTCGTGGGGCACCATGTAGTTTGGTACCTAATGCAATTCAACGAGATATGCTTTTACTCGGCAGCTGTCACAGCTAATGCTCTGTGTTGCACCAACGTTTCGCATTCCAGCTCCTTGATTTCCTCTGCCAAAGCTGGCGGAGGTCTAAGCATTGCCCAGGCTACGCGAATGGCACTTTGCCACCACCACCAATGAGGCTTTCAAATGAACTTCTCACCACTGGTGTAAATAATAAGCGGGGTGGAATAACAAAAGGCAGTCCAAGCAGCGCTGGTAAATGTCTGCTTGGAAGAGCAAGGCTTCGTTGGGTGCTCACATTCTGGCATCAAGAGAATGGCAGCGCACTAATATCTGTGGCCCAACAGCAAAGAGCTATTACTCAGGGATAAACGACACCAAGGGAAATCAACCCCCCTGTGGCCTCATGTGACATTAGAAAAGCTGCTTCTCGATTTCTCAGTTTTCATAATAAAGTTTCTTCCCAGAGAGAACTGGAGAGCCACGCCAGCAAAGACAGAGGCAGCACAGAAATGATGCTGCTCCAGGTACAAGCACCAGAAGAAAAGCACAACTAACGTCATACCTGAGATGGTAGTGAAGTGTAAGGAGACGTTATTGGAAAGGGATGGTTCATCATTAACGGTTGCTCCTCCATGCTGATCTGTTTTGCACCTATGTTCACCACAGGGATGAAAATAAATGATGTCAACCACATCTTAGGGAAATCTCAAAGTGGCACATTGAAGACAAACCCGTACAACCTGCCTTTGAACAAGCAGAGGACTAAAATGCCCTCCAGCGCCCGTTTAGGACAGGATTCCCAGCTCTCCCTTGCAGGCAGCTCCAGGAGGCAGTCTGTCCCCAGACGTCCCCAGGGAAGTGCTGCCCAGCCGTACCCCGTGTGCCACGATGCTGTCCCCAGACCCTGCCAAGCCTTTGCCTCCCCCCTGGCACCAGGGGCTTCTTGGAGAGCAGGGTCTGCCCCCAGCTTCTGCCAAGGAGGCTGCAGGCTGGGCATCCCTCACCCCCGGCTCTTCCCCCTGCAGCAGTTACCTACTGTCCTGCTCAAAACACTTCTGCTCTTCCCTGTATTCAAAATCTAGATCCAGCAAGCAATTTTTTTTATTTTTTTTTGCCCGTCCCTCGAGCCACGTGCTTGGCTCTCGCTACACAGAACAGGCAGGGAGGCTCCAGCTAAAAGAGCGATTCCTCCCGCGATGTGCAGGGTGCCTGTCTGCATCTTCTGCAAGGGCTCCCTTTCGACACCGCAGCTCGAACGCCAGCAGGCCTCCTGCAGACCCAGCCTCTTAAGTCATCAGAACAAGCTGCACTTGAGCCCTGCATTTTGGCTCCTTAAAAGACTTAAAAAGACTGCGTGGCCAGTCCAGAAAAGCACGCTTCAGTCCTCATGTGCTTACAATGAGGCATGTTCACACGCTGTTACACAGGGAATTTGAGATGCTTTACCTTTCTTCGCTCCTTCTGGCACTATTCTGTACACTTTATAGGGATCTGAGATGTCCAGCTGGCTTCTCTCCACCAGCTCTTCAAAGTCATTGCTCTTGTTCAAAGCGCACCTTAATCTTGTCTTCCAGGTAGGGGGATCTGGTTTATCAATGCCCTCTCTGAACTTTCCTTTAAAAAGAGCCCAGGCCTAGAAACATTTCAGATAATCAAAAGAACAAGAAAAAAAAAAAAAAAGAAAAAAAAAAAAAGGAAAAGAATCAACTACAAGGTACAAGTCCACAATGCTTGAAACAGCATATATCTGTGTGCTCATATGTGCACGAATCTACTCCCTACAGATCGACGCTGACAAAAAAGCAGCATGGTAAGGTAGGAAAAACAGTTTATCAGACACAAGGAAAGGGAGAAAATGATCCAAGACGAATGTGGAAACAGACGTGCTCCAGTCCCACTAGCATTTAGCTCCACACAGAGAAGTGCGAAAGGGCGGGCTGTCTCATCCCGCAAACACAGCGGACACCGGAGCACAGCCAGGGCCACCAAGCAGGCAGCCGGCGGCAATGGGCACCCAGCAGGGCCATCCTGCAGAGGCAGGTGGCAAGGTCAGGATGGCGAGGGGCCACTGCAGAGCCTCCGGGCATCCCCCCTGCCCCATCTGTGTCCCACAACCCCGACCGCGGGCTGAGCCCTACCTTGAAGAGGGCAGCATCCTCCTCGCGGTTGTAGTCCTGCTTGCCGGCGTGCTTCCAAGGGATGCGGAAGATGCTCTTCTCGTCATTCTCCCACACCAGCCCTGGGTACTTGCCACTGTCTATCTGGTCAATCAGCCACTGGCGGAGTTTCCCGTTGCCGCAGCTCACCGAGTTCATCCCGCACTCGCCTGGCTCCAAGTTCATGCCACTCGTGTCGGGGGTCAGGCGGGGGGTTTTGGGGTGTCTCACCGAGCCCACTTCTCTGCACACACCCAAGCACCGGCTCTCTGGGGGGCTGCGGAGGAGGGGGAGAGGGGCGGGATGGGGGGATAGGAAAACCCACAGGTCAGGCACCAGCTGAAGTCCCTGCGTAGAGCCCCACCAGCAGTCCCCGCTGCCACATGTATCATGCCGAACGGCAGCTACGGCGTGCAGGGGGGGCCCCAGGGAGCCCGGGAAACACGGTACAGAGCCTCAGGAAACGAGGCACAGCCCCCTGTGGCCCTCCCCAGGCACCGCTCATGCTGCAGACTTTGACAGACTTCCCCCCGTCCCGACACTGTTTTGCATGAACACACACGGGTTGTTGAAATTCTCATTGCAAGTGACTCAAGGCACGAAGCCCTTGTCCTGCTCAGACTTCAACTGGGGTTTTACTTCTTAACCAAAAAAAAGAAAAAATTACATTAAAATGTATTTGCATATGACCATGCACATATGTAATGTTAGGCACATGCACACAATTTGGAAGGCTTCACATGCAGTCATGATTTATACGGCATCTAACTGTAACACCAAAGTAGTTTTCACAAGCTCACTAAAGCAAGACACATTTGAACACATGATGTCCTACACATATCTACCCCTCCAACTGCTCCCAACGTGCGTACATAGTAACATTCAAATCTATACATTGCAAACACCTAAAAGTGGCAAGACAGCAACCTATGGAACCTGGCACAAGGGCACTGTCCGAGGAGACGCGGGAACTTGCAGCCAGCCACGCAGAGCCCTAGCCACACGCAGAGGTGCACGCATGGACTGGGAGCAACGTGGCTCTGCAGCGACGGCCACCTGCTGCTAAGGTCCTAACGTGAGGACACCAACACGAGCGATGGGGACCCAGTATCAGGTTTGTCTCCCCGATCTAAAAAGTGCTTCAATGCCCCAAAGCTTGGTCTGGTGGCTTTTTCCCGCCTCGTTGTGCTAAGTGATACAGTGATTCTTCACTCACAGTCTTTGCCTCTACACACAGGGAGACCTTCAGAGACCCCTTGCCGGACGGGTGCACACTACTGTGGGCAGACGGGCAGCCCTGTCACCCCTTACACCCCTCCTCAGACGGCAGCATCCCCCCAGACACCAAACCCGGTCCCCCACCTTCTCCCCTGGGCGCAATGTGCCTAGGGGGCTGGCTGGGGCTGCGGCTCCCCCGCGACTGGCCCGCTGATGCCTGCACAAAACCCCCAGAAAGTCCTTCCCGTGCAAAAACCCCCAAAAAGTCCTTTCCCCCTCTTAGACGGAGTATGAAGTGCATCCCCCCAACCTGTTCCCGCGATCCCTCCCCCGGGGCACAGGGAACCGGCAGCACCGGGGGCCGGTGGGCGCCTTCACCTCGGGAGCACATAATGGGGCGGGTATTATTCTTTTTGCTTTAAATTAGGGGAGAAAAAAAAAATTAAAAAAGAAAAAAAAAAAAAGGCCAAACGGCTGGCTCATGGTGCCGACAGCACCTGGAGAAGCCCAGATGGGTCACAGCCGAGGCGTCCGCACCCCCTACCCCCGTCTCCCTCCCCGGCCCGTCGGGTCCGGCGGCGGGGCTGCTGTGCCCGGTGCGGGGCGGGCGGAGCGCTGCGGCGGCTCGGCGGGGCGGGGGGCGAGCCGGGGCTGGGGGGAAAGGGGTCTCCGGGGCCGCCGTCGCTTACCTCTGTCGCGGCGCTGGGAGCGGGCAGGGGCCGCCGGCTGCCGGGGCGGCTGCTGAGACGGCGCGCACCGCGACTGGGCCGGCGGCACCGGGAAGTTTCTTTATATGATGGAGGGCGTCGTGCCCGGGCGAGGGGGGGCGGGGGGGGGGGGGGGGGGAGAGGCGGTCCCCGGCCCGGAGGTGGAGCCGACGGAGGGGAGCGGGGACTTTGCGAGCTGGAAAACATCTGAGGGAGTGACACATCCCCATTGCTGGTAAACACACGCCGCGGGGCGGGGGGGAGGGGGGGGGCGCGCAGCCCGGCGCCCTCTCTGCGTCCGCGTTGGTTTTTTTTAAAAATCTATACAGACAGACATATACATAAATAGCATGGGGAAACTCCTACCTATGGTAGCCGGGCGGCTTTTACTGTAAAAGACCCATATAGCTACACCCACCAGAAACGTGCTAGACGGCGCCGGCCGGGCCCCCCGGGCGGCTCGGGGAGACGGCGGGGGCATCCGCCCGCCCACCCACCCACGGACCCACGCCGCGTCAGGGGCCGGTACCCGCTGTCCGCACCCCCTGCGACCCAGCCCGGCTTTGCCCGGGCCGCCGAGCCGGCATCGCGGAGCGGGGGATGTGAAATTCCCTCTTCCGAGGCGAGGGCTCGCCGTCGGGCTTGAGAGTTGGGCTGTCTCCCCAGGGGGCAGCAGCCCGTAAGGTGTGAAATGGGGGACAAGGTTGGGGGCAGCAGCGGCGCCGGGACCCGCAGGCAACGAGCCCCGACGGGGCGGCAGCAGCCGGAGCTGGGGGCAGCCGCCAGCCCCGGCCGGGAGCGGCTCCCGCCCCGCCGAGCCCAGGGGATGCTGCCCCGGGAAAGCCCGTCTTTAAGTACCGGCGGCGGAGCCGGGGCTGGGCGGTGGGGAACCCACTCGCAAAGTCCCCTGCCCTAACGTGGTGGGAGCCGGGGGGGGAGTACGAAGGAGCGAGGTCCAGGCTCGCATGAAAGTCTTTCTTACCGCCTTTTGGGTTTCAAACACGTGTTTCATGCCACGGCACTTTCTTGTTGTTGTTCTAACGTCTCCAACACATCTCCACATCCTTTCTGCTGTAACGTATCAGATCAAAAAACTAGTCATCGCGCGCTGTGCTGGCAGGCCGCCGGTGCAGAGGGTAACACGCAGAGTTTAGGATATTAATTGCAAATCTTCAACGCCATCTTCTGAAA
This sequence comes from Chroicocephalus ridibundus, assembly GCF_963924245.1. Lineage (NCBI taxonomy): Eukaryota > Metazoa > Chordata > Aves > Charadriiformes > Laridae > Chroicocephalus > Chroicocephalus ridibundus. Next base: position 78,123,250 of record NC_086285.1, on the reverse strand, counting down.
TTTAAATGTAATTATCGCCACGTTTTGAGGGAGAAGCGAGAAGTGCAGGCGTTTTTAGATATCGGCTTTGTAACACACCATCCATCCTCTAAAAAAAGAATTGGCAGTCCCCATCCAAAATCTTTTCAGTCACGAGTTAAGGCACCTTCAAAACACTAAAATACGTCTTTGAGATTGGAGGTGACTGCCATGATAAATCAAGACGAGCAACCACAGCTTTACCAAAAGGCGTCTGAAAGGCTTTCTAAAAATCCAATTTCGATTCCTGGGGGCAAGACTGTGTGGTACTCAGGGCGCCAACTTAAGCATAAAACCATCTTGAAATATATCACTATAAAATGAACACTTCTAATGCCTTTTCTCTTTTGCAGCTTTTAAGACAGCAAATTCTGGGCCAGCATGAAACATGCAGATTTGATCTGCATTAGGTCAAACCCTTCAGGGGAAAAAAAAACAAAACATCTTTCTCAAATACTGGAGAATATTTTGGAAAAAAAAAAATAGTTGTTCTTGTCCAAAGAAATCCATGTATAGATAGAGACGTAGATGAGTTACACATTCAGACAGTACATATGTGGGAAATTACCTGGCTGGGTGGTTGGTTGCTGTGTTTGTGCAGCAAGAATTCTATTAGAAAACCCTCTCTGGTTGCCTAAATTTGCGAGGGGATGCGTAAAGCCAGACCCCCCTACATGCACACTTGGCCTTTGCAAATAAGTCTTCTCATGAGTAAGACACGCTAATCTCATTAGCTTTGCTGACTTCGTTACTCGGGGTTTCTGGAAGCCAGCCATTTCCATTTAAGATGGCGAAAAGAAATGTAGGACTACTGTTACGGTCTGTACAATAGAAAAATCTGATAAATGAGACAACTGTGGTGTCTGCATTAAATGCTGCAGCAGCGTGCCAGTAAACTTTGATTTGGTGTATTCTGCATATGTGAAGAGACGATTCCTCCCTAACCTGCATTGCCGGTGACCTGACCGCTTACAGAACCTCAAGCCTGTTTATCTTTTTCTAGTGATTTCCACGCAGTTGTGAGTGCCTGACCTTTCAAACCTTACCCAAAAAGCCCCACTAGCTTCATGGAAGTTTTCTGTGCCAGTGACCAGTTGAAGTCGTCCTGTGAACATGCTCTTGCTGCTGTATAACCACGGCAGTCGCCACTGGGCCCCCTGGTTTTCACACTCTTAAGGTCACACTGACTAAAGGCATGCCAGGAAAAGTGACTGTTTCTTCTCAACAGTCGCTCACAAGCCCTCAGAGCATAGAAAGCTGGGCTTCTGCTTTCACCGAACCCCTCTGAAGTCCCAGCTGAGTCACCTGGGAATTGCACCCAAGGCAGAAAAGCGAAGAGAGACGCCAGCTCAGGCCAGCTGCTGGCGGCTCGCTGAAATGGGTCCCTACGGAAAGGTCCAGTGCTCAGCCAAAGGGCACAAGCATTAAATGCTCTTACGCTCAGGAGGTTACCCTTGCTCTTGCTCTCCTGAGTGCAAAGGCTCTCCCCTCTCCCTAAAAAAACAGCAGGCGAACCCAGTCTCTAAGCCAGAGGGACCTGTCGGAAATATGCCGGAGGCAATATGGCTGGCAGCAGAGGCCCTTTGAGGATGGCCACTCATTCAGGGGCTCACCCCGGTGCCACGAAATCCCCTCAGGCACTGGCGCAGGGGGAGTTCCTCTGGGCAGAAGAGGAACCTGCCGAGGGCAAGCGAGGGGCACCCGCTCCCTCGCGCTGCTCCCGCCTGGGCTGAGGGGGCTGCACTGGTTGCTCTGGCCGACCGTCTGCCTGCCGCTCTGGTGGGAATGGGCTTGTGATGGCCGGTGGTGGTGGGCAGTAAAGGTTGGGCCCCCACTGCACTCACTGCAGCCCAGAGCAGACCCACCGGTGAGCAGGAGCGTGGCAGGGAGTCAGGTCCTTCCCCAGCGGTCCAGCTCTAGTCTCGGGTGAAAAACCTGACCAGGGCTCTTCAGGAACCCAGCAAAAGCTTATGTTGAAGCCCTTGACAAATGCCATTAGCAAATGCGTTTTCAGAAGTAGATTAAGCCCCTAAATCATCGAATAGTTTGGGTTGGAAGGGACCTTAAAGATCATCAAGTTCCAACCCCCCTGCCCTGGGCAGGGACACCTCCCACTAGACCAGGCTGCTCAAAGCCCCATCCAGCCTGGCCTTGAACACCTCCAGGCATGGGGCTGGTGGTTTCAAAAAGCCCAGCTATTTGTCTACATGTTTAGCTGCCCCAAAACCCCTTTCCTGAGTTGGAGGTGTTTGAAGAGCTCAAGGCCTTGCTGTTGGCACCAGTTTCCACTGGATGCCTTCTTCTCTCAGAGGTCTTCACAAATCCCTGGTGTGTCACTCGCGCAGCAGAAAAACCTCCGTGGATGGTATTGACGGAATTCAGAGACACTGTGGAAATTTGCATCGGATTCCCAATTACTTTGATTTATTTCAGCAAAGCACCTGCTCCGTAAGCAGTATAACATGATCCACAACAGGCGATTTTAGGCATCCTCTGTTGTGGTAACTTCGGGTGTCATAAGTCTCCCTTCTCATTTTGGGAGGGCACTTGCAGTTCCTCCATTTAAAATAGTGACTCCTGAAACAGCATTAGCCTATCATATAGCTTCCATATTACTAATTACACAGTCATTTTAAACTGTTAAAAACGAAGCACGCGGGCAAGCGTGGCCATGTCTTTGCACTTTTAAGCAGCAAAGTCTCACAGCCCAGTTGCAATTATTTTGGGTGGATTTGGTGTACATTTTGCTTGCTTTTCATGTACTTCCCCTCCGCCTTGTAGCCAAGAATATTTCAAACCGCCTTTCGCGGGGCTGCCTTCACGCCTCTGTACATCAGCCTGCGCCTGGGCCTGAAATAGGCTTTCACTGCATGTCCTAACACCTGAGATGTCCTCCAGCTTTCCTTTGAAGAGAAAAGGTTGGTGTGGGCATCCAGCTGAGGGGGCACACAAGCAGCGAGACGCCCTTTCCCGGTGCAGGGTCATCAGCCTGGAGCTTGGAAACCCTGGGTTGACACCTTCACCCCTGCAAAACAACAGCAAAATTTTTGTGGACTTCCCTCACCTCGGGGCCTCCCGGTTGAGCAGCAGGCTGCTTGGGCAGCCAGTGCCAGGCTGATGGTTATGGTCTTTATCAAAGAGGCGCTGGAGGGCTGTGCTGCTGGAACCGGGGGATGAAAGGCTTCAGCACCGTAAGCCTTTCCACCAAGCCATCAGGCACCCGAAGGGAAAGGTCATACTGTCCACATCATACTGCCAGGAGTGAGAGCAGCACAGTTTGCTGGATGGTGGAGTCTGTTTTGATGATAGTGTAATCAATAGATTTGCACCTGGTGGCACTTCTAAGCATTCATTTACTTTTTCTGGAAATCAGAGACATTTCCATGTTCTCTTTTTTTTTCTTTTTTCTTTTTTTCCTTCTTGTTTACCTTTCCACATGTTTTCATGGATCTCTGGTTATTCTTGGTTCATTATTAATCCCCCTTCCTACCAGTACCCCAATGACATTTTTGTTTTCCCAAATGCCATGCTGAATTGCGGAGCTGCGATCCGGAGGGGTACAACTGAACAGCCCTTTTCATGACCTGCTTCTGCTGCCTTACGACACTCCCCACGTTGGCTGGGAAAAGGAGATAGAAGCAGAGCGTGTCTTATGAGCAGATTTCTGAAATGAGGAATAGCTCGTGTTCAGATTTATGGACTGTTTTCTTCAATATGCGGAATATGTGTGAAAAGCCGTATGACTTGGAAATAACCCTTCTAAGATTGCGTATCCTTGAGGGCAAAAGCTGATGGAAGGTATCTGACCTGTATTTGTTTCTATTGCAGGTCCAAGAGGTCATTAATAAATGGCCTCTGCTGTCTGAGGAAAATGCCAAGTGCCCTGAGACAGTGCAGGGAAACCGAATGGTAAAGAAGGCATTTTCTTTGGGGAAGCCAGAGGAGTAGATAGGAATACGAAGGATAGGATTTGGGTACTGCTCCAGTGTCCAAACCACCTGTTGTAGCCATCTGGAACCACAAAGCATGAACGTTTCCAGTCTAAAACTAATGGGAGGAGCAGGCTTTACTCTTGAGGTGCTCTAGGTTTTATTACTTTCGTAAGGGAGAAAAACCTTGGATGTGGTGTGTCTGCACACATCCTCATGCGTCTGCATTTTGCAGGATGCTGGTAACAATTCCACTTCTGCTACAAAGTATTTTTAAAGCTTACTCTGCCCTCCTTGACAAGGCAGCTCTGAATCATCATCAGTTCAAGCAAAACAAGGTGAAGGTTCCCAAAACTTCAAAAAAACTCTTCAGTCGCATTTGTGCTGGACATGCAGATCTGATGATTCCACCAAGCTGAGGAAATGAAAACATGTGAGTGAGTAGCGTTGCAAATCAAATCATCAACATTATGAATAAAACCAATATTGAGAGTTTGTTGCTGAATGAGCAAGAAATGGGACTTCTTGCATGCCAAAGCTGGATTTTAAGTGCAGCGGCTTATGCCAGAGTGGCATCTTTTTCCCATGCTCTTATTTTACGTTAGCTTTGTTTCTCAATACGGAGTCGTCCTCTCTCCCCATCTCCCCAAAGCAGTTTGACCTATGCTAGTCCAGCCACTTTCATCAGCAAGCAACAGTTAGTCATCTAAAAAAAAAAAAATTTTAAATTGGGAAAAAAAAAAAAGAAGAAAAAACCCATAAGTAGTTTTCAAATCAAAAAAATAAGGAAAGCATGGTTGCCATCACTTAACAAAGTGAATTTCTGAAAATTTCTGAACAGATACATAAATGTATTTGTAAAGAATATGTTTGTCTTGCAATAATGCATTTAATGCCTTGAAATAATGCCTTTAATTCTCAAGCAGTCATTGCATATTTGTTATTTACTGTTGTCGTCTTAGCAGCTGATGTGTTGATGACCTTCACCTCTCTTCCAGCTCTCCCTGATGAGTTCAGCTGAGGGAGGGAGCCGTCTCCGTGGGGAGAGCAGCATCACGCTGACCGTGTCCAGTGAACATGGTCACTCACCTGGTGCGACCATTTCCGTTCTTTAAAACGTATTGTATTAAATAATAGTAAGTACCAGTACCTGTCCCTGGTTTTGGTTTGTTATTTTTTTTGAAGGATCACTCCCAACACAAAACTTTGGAGAGAAAAACCTATCCTGAGGAAGTCTGGGGAGGGTTCTGGCCCTTAAAATAAAAACATGTAGCTGACCGTGATGTATTGCTGCAAGAATTTAAAATTTACAGCAAAGAAAAAACTCTCAACCATGAAGTGCAGATTGAGAAAAAAGCCAAATCTTTTTCCTGACTACTTTTTTAAAAGGATAGAGAACTTTTTTTGGAAAAAACACTGTTTAAAATTTGTTCAGTTTTCATATGAAATCTCAAAACCTTATGTGCTTCATGTCTGACAAAAGAGAAAAAAAGAAAAAAAGAAATCTGTTTGAATTCTCTTTTCAAGGCTTTAAATATGTGTATGCTTTTATTTGCTTACCATAGACAGAATATTTTATCAGCTTTTATTTTGGTGCTTTCTGGTCTGCTTGGTTTTAAGTGGAAAAATATTCATCTTGTAATGACCTCCAGCAAACAAATGGGCCATCTCTCCCTCATGTTCTGGTGTTGGCCAGGAGATGCTGAGAACAACCTCTCCAATGAGTTAAGTAACTTGTGACTCGCATCTCTGCCAGGCGGCTATCAAGAACTGCCCAGGGCTGTTGCTATTGAGCCAAGGAAAAATGGCCCTTTGCCAGCAATGTGGGGCACAGCACGGCCACGCGTCCCCTGCTCCCTGGAGTAACGTGTCTATCCCGCTACAACCTGGGACCTTCCTAAATCCAAAATGTAGGAGTACCTTCCCCACCCCCTATCCAACCTGCTTTGTTTGGAGTGAAAAGGCAGGGTGGGCAGGCGGCTGGATTTCAGGACGTCAACTCGCCTGGCCAAATTTCTTCAGCTACGTTGACTCCTCACAGCATCGCCCAGAAACGTAGTTTACGCGCTGCACTCGGCTGAAGACATCCCAAACGCGACTAGCGCTGACAAAAACCACTTATTGCATCTTGATCGCTGAAGTTAAACCAGGCTGGGGCTGGTACCTCACTGGCGTGGAGAAGCAGGACCGCTCCAGGGGTGGTGCCTGCTCTAAACATGATTTATTACAGTGAAGAACAAGGAAAAGGCTGAATTCATGCCCTCGGAAAAACTCCCTTTTTGGAGTGCGTTTCCGGACTGAGGGACATGCAAGGAGAGGGCTGGGTGGCTGTTGCAGGAGTGGGAAAAGGATGTGGCCGGTGATGGGGGGGCTGCTAGGGGGGTAGTGGGACCCCCCGCTGACGTCGCGCTCTCAGGTCCTTTCCTCCAGCAAAGCAGCAGTGAATTTCCAGGGCTTTGGAGAGCACTGAGCACTGGCTGTCACGTTGGTTGATTCCTGGCATGTCTTTGGGCTTCTCATGGGTGCGTGGGTGGATGACACCCCAACTGTTGGACTTCCCATCACATTGTGAGAGCCCCGAGCCTGGGGGAAGGGAGGATGCTGATGTGACTGCTCTAATAACAAGTCTGCTGGCTTTCATACCAGCACAAGGTAAGTATTGTACTTGGGTTCATTTGTATCAAAGTTCAAACCCACATAATTTCCTGGGTTCAAAAGATCAACTTGGTTTGGTATATTTTGGGGTTGACGTTCTGCTTCAAAGAAACTGAGCTGCAAGGAGCCCAGTTAAATCAGAAAATGACTTGGAGAGGGAAGGGACTAGGCCGATACTACAGGAAAAATCACTGAAAACTAAACACTGAACATTAAAAAAATCCCACAAGATCTATACTGCATATGTATCGCCCATTATGCTCCCACTACCTACTACAGTTCTCCACTAAATATAAAACTGTCTGGGTTTTCTGTCCTTTTGAGTTGGAGCATCACTGTGAAAAGCAATGCAAAGCAGGAATTTAAATGATAGAGAAAAGAACTCAGGAGGGAGGGAGCATCGTGAAGTTTCACAGAAACCGTAGATGTCACTGCCACTGAGATTTCCCTACTTTAAAGAAACTGGAAGGTTTTCCTCTTGTCTGTGACCATTGTAGGGTGGAAATCACTGGTGGCACGTACATCCCTTTGGGAGGAGACCAGAGGTATAGCATACCCTGTAGAATTTCAAACATGATTTGGTTTCATCCTATCTTGATTAGTGAGGGGTAAATCCTCAGCCTGGACTTACTGAGCAGATGGTGACGAGATGCAGATGGTTGTGAGAAGGAGGTGGTGGCAATGGTCTAGCAGTTTGCGTTACCTTCTTCTTTTCGATAGACAAAAGAGGAACTCGCAGCCCCAAAGGAAAAATATTTAGTGAGCAAGGGGGGTGTTATAATCTAAATTATTTAAAGAAAAAAAATCCAGTTATATATTGTTCTTCCTTAGGCAGCAACACAAATAACCCGCGTGTGTTTTTCTGTTGAGGAGAGACCTGGCTCGTCATTCACAGCAGCACAATACCAGTTTGGCTGTAATCTAGAGGGAGCGAATGCGAGCGCTAAATGAATGTACAGTGGTATTTCACTCTGAAAAGAGGCATGTCAGCCCTATTAGATGTGCAGAAGGATGATTTAAAAGGAAACAAGTCTCTGTAAACAAGGATTTCGGTGGAGGACGAGAACAGGGGAGAGTGTGTAGGTCCACTCAGAATTTCTCCTGCTATCAGTGATCAGTCTCACACGTACAGGAATCAGTGAACGCTTTCTGAAAGTTTTCAAAAACATGAAACACCTTCATTAGCTGCAGCACCAAACACAAACGTCGCTTTACAGCACGGCGCCAGGTGAACCACTGCATCCTCAGCAGTTTCAGCTCCAGCGCTCGGATCATGGGGCCGCACAAACGGCTCAACAGGCCACCTGCCCTCGGCAGGGGCTTTGGTGCAAGCTCTCGCATGAGAGAAATGGTCCTTCTACAGTCCCGTGATAATCAGGCCATTTGTGTTACAGTCCTCCTTGCCAGGTGCCTTGATAAATGAGAGGGAATGGGAGTGTGGAGAGTGCCCGACACTACAAAGTTTTAATAAATTGCTCAAAGCAACCTGTCCCTTCTGGGATGTCAGCGTCTTTCTGCCTAGAGGGGCTTTGGCGTGGGTTTTCCATGCTGTGGAGCAAGGTGGCAGGGGCAGCGTAACCAGGCTTCTCCTCACTCGAGGATGCTTGATCCTCTGGGCACAGGGCCGGGTGGAACACGGAGGATGAAGCGGGGCTCCCCAGGGCTCTCCTTGCATCGTGCCTCATGCAGGAGCCGGCCACATGCAAACCTGCCAGGGTAGAGGAGAAAGCCGGAGGGCCAGGTGACCTCTAAACAGCAGGCTACCGCCAGGGGCCAGGAGGAGAGCGATGGCTGCATCACTCTGCAGCTGGGTACCAGGCACGCTTCTCCCCCATGGCCGGTAAAGCCTGGTGGAAGGAGGCTCAGAGATGCTTCTCCTTCCTTGGAGGGCCTGGCGGCACAGTGCTCATAAAGCCTCATTTCCAAAGATGCTGAGAGCATACCATAATCTGCAAAGAGCGAGTAAACACCTCAATAATGGAGGACAAAACTACTAAATGTGAGGGAAAATACACAAGAGCTGAAATGTTGTCAGAAGTGAGGAGGAAACTTCACAATGCTGTGGCCGCTTTGGAAAAAGAAACTTGGCTGCTCTTGGAAATGTCTCCCTGAACAGTGAATATATGAAATCATAGCAACAATACCTTATCGCGTCTCCTCCCATTTTTCTCCACTCCAGATCACAGCAGCTTTTGATATCGCCGCATAAGGAAGGGCCATGGCAATTGTAGCGCTGCATCCACAATGGTCTTTGTCAGGAGAAGAACATTTGGGACACAGTGAAGTTTAGGTAGGAGAAAACCTTACACCAGGTGCTAGTCTGCATAGGCTGCTGGCAGGGAGAACTGGAAAAGCCCTGCACATCCAGAGTTTCCTATGGGCAGCGTTTGGTTTTATACCAACTTGCTTCACGGCGGCTGAAGCAAAGCCCTGACCACCAAGGGGAGATTTGCAAAGGTAGGGCGGGAAATTTTCAGTGGCAGTGGGGTGCTGCGTTCCTTTCAGTGACATGGGAAAAACTCCCCTTTGGAAACGCATTGTCCACCCTCGCTTTGTTTCACTTTATCGCAGGAAAATTCTGAATATTCTCTGAATTTCGCCTGACGGTTGATGCTGGCCCACACTACCTTCTGAGGAGTTAACAGCTGCAGCGACTGTTAACAGCTGATACAGCCTGCATGGCCCATGGCATTAACTTTTGTACCAGGTTGCTCTTTTCTAATGGTGAAAAAAAAAAAGAAAAAAAAAAGAAAAAAGTTCTCTGCATGCATGGCTACCCTCAGCATGAACAGGAAGGATACTCTGAAGGGTGACTTACTAGCATGGGCGAATGCTTCCCTTTTGAAGCAAAATTAAGGTTTTCACATAGACAGTGATGCAAGCTTAGCCATGCACACTTCTACTGAAGGCGTTGCATGCTAGAAAACACCAAGAAATTCCCTCACCCACTTAGCATTACTCATTTTGTTACATAATTCTGTTGGTTTGCATTTAGGTTTTGGTTTTTTTTTTTTAATTTTTGCTGTGGAATGGGTCAGCAAATACAGTGCCTGTTAAAAAAAAAATAAATCTGTCTGTTGTGCTTGTTTATAGCAAATGCAATTCTGGCTGCGACTGGGCGGGAAGGCACCGTGGGTGACTGGCCAGAGCAAGAGGCTGGCATGGGTAACTTGCCCCTGGTTTTTCTACAGCACCTCAGGTCCATCGTGGGACAGTTCATTCCTCCTTATCACCTCTGGATATTCAGGCCCACCAGACTTTCAAAGACCTCCAAAATCCCCTTGCAGTGCTCCCCAGCTATTATTGCTTGAGAAGCAGGCAAATTGCTTCCAGTGATTGCTGTAAAGAGCATATTATCAAACCTGCTATGTGTTTTAAAGCTTCTCTAACCCTTTTCTTTCACAGGCGTTTTCTCCTTGCAGATGGATGAATTTATTTGTCATAGTGCAACGGCACGAGAAGAAGAGAAGCAATGCAATTTCATCTCACGAAAGGCAAAACCCTGTTGCGTCTCTTTATTGCTACGTGAGCCTTTCCACCGCGCTGGTGCTGCAGCTGGCTGCCTTGAGAAGGGGGGAAGGAAAAAAAAAAAAAAGAGGAAAAAAGAAAAAAAAAAAGGAAAGAAATGGCCACTTGGTGGCCTTAACAAACTGCTACTCAAAGCACCGAAAGCCAAATCCTGCTGTCAGTGAGCTCGGGAGGAGTTTCCCCACTGATTTCACTGGGAGCAAAGCGTCCCGGCCAGGAGCTGCCTGTTGCAGAGAGACAGACGGCCCCGCTCCTGCCAAGGCAAGGGGCTGCCTGCTGCTATACTGCCCCAGCTGCTGTGAATTATGAGGTTTCCCTCCCCAGCTACAAGGCAATGACTTTTTAAAAGACTTTTTGAAAAGGACAGACAGCAGCATTTAAAGTGATGCGGACAAAATCCCCTGCTGGCACAGTGCTTCTTGAGTAATGGGAAATGCTCCACATAAAATGGCACAAGTATGGGGGCTCCTGAGGCATCTCTCGGGTTTTCTGCTTTACTGGCACAGTCACTTCCAAGCCTCCACAGCACTGGCAGTGCCATATTACTAACGGCAGTCCCAGGACACAGTTTCAGTGATGTTGTTCCCTGTCCACCTAAACTCCAGCCTGAAACCTAGACCAATATCCATTTTACGTGCCACCATACCTCAGTGTGTTAGAGAGAGCGGCGTCCAGATACGCCAGTAATCCTATGTTTGGGATAGGCGCGTGTTTCCACATCGGACAGTCAGATCGAGTCCTCTCTACTAAGGACTAGGAGAGCTCCAAAGGCTTTTCTAAGGCAAATGAGGATCATACCATATTGTTGGAAAAGCAGCAGGACAAGCTGTCCTCATTAGGAAGAAAAAAAAAAAAAAAAAAGAGATGTCTGACAGGGAACTCAAGAACTTCACATTATTGCTGCCCAAGGCTCATTTGGGAACCCATATTAAAAGGACTGCTCCAGTTCTGCTTGGCACCAATTCTTTCCTCTTCCCTCAAAGGTCCCCTTGAACCAAGCTCCCTTAATTTTGATGCTTGCCAGAGGTCGAAAGGATCCCTTTTGGAAACTCCCAATCTATAAATTTACATTTAAAAATATTAACTCACATTTCCAGAGCACAGAAGCCATCCAAGGAAGGTCTGTGAGGCAGAACAGGGTTGTTCCAGCACGGAGAAGTGAAACAGAGTGGCACAGAAGAAGCAGAGAGTCCCCTCCATCGTCAGTTTATGAACGCACGAAGCAGCTACAGCGCACAGGGGCAACGACGAGGTTAACTGCCTCCAGTACTTTGGGATGAGGACGAATGTTGGTACCACTAAACAGCACACAAAAAAAGAACCATGTTATACCCGCTGAACTCAGAAAAAATTATTCAACTTAGTGAACACTTTAATCAAGCTCCTCAGAGCTGAAGGGAGCAGAGGTCATCCACCTGCAACATCATCTTCCAGATGCATCTTTGGCTTCCTTTCACCCCTCCGTGTAGGCAGGATTTTAAGGTAGAAAATATCAGTACAAAGAGTGGAAAGCTGGGGCTGGCTTCCCACTGAGCAGGAGAACATCAGATGTCAGCATGGGCTCACGTAGTCTAAGGCTGCAAGTCCTACACCTTCCCCACCAGCGCATTCGTGCTCTCTCCTCATATTCCCACTCCTCACTGGACATATTACAACCGTGCCGTAACCGTTGCACTGCCAGGTACAGTTCATGAGCAGCCAGTTTGCCTATGGACTAAAACTATCAGTTTGGTTAGTCATCGCGTTTTCATTATTGGGGTTTTTTTGTTGCATTGAGATGCAACAGTCAATGTAAATTTTGAAGGAGAGCCTTTTTCCTTTCATCTTTCTGTTTATATGCAATATTAGCCATCTTTTCTGTCCTCTCAGAAAATCCAGAACAGAACTTTAACTCTACCTCACAGTATCTTTTTCAGGAAACTTACGCAGTTCCTGCAAGTTCCTCCAAATTTTCCTTCCAACTCCCACAGGTGCCGCTATTTGCTTGTAGAGCTTTCCCCTTGTGATAAAGCAACAGGAAACCAACAGACCAAAATCAAAGCCTTGCTGGCTTTCCTCTAAAAACAGCATTACGCTTTTCTCTTACCTTCACTAACCCAGGCCACTACTAACCCCATTAAGCTCAGGTTATCTGTTCTGTCTCTTCACCTTCAGGGTCTTAACAAGCATGCACCGTGACTGCCCAACACACCAACAGTGACAGCAACTGAGAATCGTTGGTGCAAAGCTCTAGAAGACTGCAGGAAAAAGAGAAATTTGATGATACCCCAGAGTCATACAATGACTGCCAGCTTTTCTTTTCCATTACATTTTATGTGTTACTTTCAAAGGCAATCACAGCGGACATTTGCATAAGTCAAACAACTGTCATGTTTATCTTTCAAGCCGTCAGGTGCCAGGAGGATTTTAAACACACCGCCTTGCTGGAAGTTTTTTTGAAAGCTTAAGATTAGGCTATAGACCACCAGTAGTCTTGTTTAAATAAATTAAATTACCCCTCTCTAGAATGTATCCTTCATAAAATCTTCCCACACCTAACTATTGTTGACAGGTGGAAGGGAAGGTATATCATCGTAGAGGTCTTCCTTTTTCTGACTCCTACGACTTCCTTCCAGGAATGACTTTGCATCTGCAGGGCCTAATAAAAATCATCCCTGAAACGTGAAGCTCCTGTTTCCTAAAGCCGCAACAACATACAACAGATGAAGAATACCGATCACCCCCGCTTTGAAGGGTGGCTAAAAAGCAAAACTGCCCAAAGCATCGTTGACTTCTGAAAATGTGCATTAAAGGCTTATCTTAGGATTGCACTCCATGTTTAAAGCTTCCCCTCCGGGTCTTCAGGCTAATCCTCTCCCGAACAGAACACGCTCGATATTACCGATGCACAATCAGCTCCCGGTTGCCTGGGGTACGGCTTATCCAGTTTGCCAGTAAACCACGCCATGGGTCTGTGCTCAGCCCAGCCTGAGCTGGGCAAGGTCACCAGCTTCGCCCTGGCCCGGCCCTCTGCATTGAGACCCGACTGCGCCCGAGATCACGAGCTGTCAGGGAAGCCAGGGCAAGCTGTGTGTTGAAGCAGAGAGCCGGCCAGGGTGCACAGGCGGGCAATGCTCATCACCGTGCAGGTTTTACTCTCAGTGGTGGACACACAACCCCATTTATTACCATTTCCCAGGAGAAGATGGCCGTTACGTGCAACTTTGTTGTCAAATATTCCCTTCAGGCACCATCTTGGTAGCTTCTATTGAAATGGGGTTTCTAGTGTCTCATCCTGTCCCTTCTCAAACAAATGTGCTCCTTAACCGCAATCTAGTGCTACTTGCAGAAGCTCTTGCTTGCTTTAATTGCAACCGGTTGCTTAAAATACCCACTGCCCATTTGCCCTCCATCTCCCCCTGACACACACATGGGTGGAAATTCTCTTGCTCAGAGGTTCATGGGACTTCATGAAATGTGAAATTAGAATATGGCTTGTTTGAAACAACTACTAGTGCCTTTCTTCTGTGGCCCACAAAGCATTCTTGTAACCAAAGCCACAAAAAAGGAGGTATTTTTAAATGAGCCGTGCGGATTGATTCACTGATTACTGTCTCTTCCTCCCCATTATTGTTTCCCATCAGAGCCGGCAAATTACTCTCAGAGCACTCACCAAACCATACTCTCCCTACTCTTACCTTGGCTATTTCCGCAGCCCGGCCCTCACATGGGTTATTTTCAGCTAGGTAAATCATCTATTAGTTTCTAACCACTCTAATATATGTGCTGCAGATTAAAAGTGGATAAAACTGTTCGACTTTGTTGAACGAATGAACAGCACAGAGTCCAGCGACCGTCTTCATTCAGTCTTGAAGAGAGGGAGGGAGGCCTGGAGGGGCTAAACCAGTCTGAATCACCCAGCTTAGTGCTGGAGGCAACCATGGAGAGATCAAGGAGACCTTGGCCATTAGTAGAAAGACAGAGGCTTCTCCAACACACAGTTTGCATCTACTCTGGTTGGAATTTAAAGGGAGTTTTCTTTTTTAACTGAGGTGCTCGCAGCAGGCACTGCAAGTTCCCCAACACTGCTCGAAGTTCAATGTGTTTCAAGGCACCGAGGCTCCCAAATCACTCAAACTGAGGAAGGGAGGGTCAGTCCCCACATACTGACCTTCCCCCAGAAATGACCTGAGAAGCCGTGCTGACTGCATTTCACACAAGTGCAATGTGTTCAGAGAAGAAAAGCTAAGTCAAGGGGGAGTCCCTTCCTCTGCTGCCTGGAGTTTCCAAGCTGTCTTTGGAAATGAATCAAATTCATGTCTTCCATGAAACAGTCCAAAAGTAGCAGCAGCAGCTTGGCCAAGGAGGCACTAATTTTGTTCCTCCTCCCGTTCTGCCAGAACAGCTTCTACTAGATGTATTCGCCATATGCACTTTCTTTCCAGAACAAGCCTAGGGGAAAATCAGGACATCACTTTTTTCTGTCATCGTAACCATATATCCCAAGTATAGGAAACAGCGGAGTTTCCCTTTCGGTTTTTTTTTTTTTTTTTTTCGCCTGCAGACATTTTCCTGGAGTGCATGGAATGTATCTCAGCACATGTATCACCAGCCCTTACCACGTTCCCTTTAGGTATGCCAATGCTTTGAATTTTTCCATATGCTATTCCTCCTCCACTTGCCCTCCCCCGCCCCCCATCATTCTTGACATCACAGTCACACATCCCTACCATTTAATTTTTACCTGAGATTTTATGTTCAACCCGTGGGATGAATTTTGTCTAGGGCAGTCATGACCAGAATTGCTCTGGACCTCTTCTGCTTCACTCCATCTTTTCCCACATAGAAATGACGACACCTGCATTTTGTGTAATTCACGCTGAAATACAGCGGCTGGTACCTGGGGAATCAGACCTTGATTTTTCCCTATTCCCACCAACTCCCAACCACCATCCTGTGCAGCACAGCACTTCCTATGCAGGTGGGACTGAGGCGTTGAGAAGAAGCAAGAAGCCACCACAGCTTCTTGCTCTGGTTCAGAATCTCTCTGTCACAAAGGTATTTTAACACCACTCCGATGAAGGGCAGAGACATTTAACAATACACAGCCAACGCTGATGCAGTGCTTTTCATCCGGGGCTTCGCAGAGCTATACCAGGGAAAGTCATAACACTTCTTCCCCATTTTATCAGGAAAGTGAAGCAAACCAGAACTGAAGCAACTTGCCTAGTCATAGAGCAAGTTGTAGGAGATTTGGGAAGAGAATCCCAAATGCTTCTCAGTGCAGCATTTTATGGATTGGGCAAAGGCGGCTGACTCAACATGCCTTCTTGATAAGCCAAAACCACAAGACTTTTGCATGAAAAAGGACTATTGAACTCCCTATAGCCTGTCTCACTGCATCGCAGGTGCTCTTATAAACCTTTCTACGCTGTTTTGGAAATTTACATGCATATTAGTGATGTACAGTCATAAGGGAGAAAAGCTCAGCTAGAAAGATGTGAGGTCTCACAAGACAAACATTTCCTCCAGTGTAATCAACTTGATGTAAGGTGACCAATCTGGGAAAATGAAGGCCAACTCTAAACATGTGAGAAGCCCCACCTCAGTCCCTTGAAAAGAAAGTACGGTTAAGGAAGAGGAGGAGTATTTAAGACCACTCCAGTGACAGCAAAGTCCAGAGTGCACTCGCAGTGAATTAGTACATTACAAAACCCACCAGGGTGTATTATAGTATTGCGACAAACCTTTTCCCATTCCTCCCCCAAACTGACTACTGGTGGTTAACTTTAGAGTCGTACAGCCTTCCCCAGCTGGGGAACGCGAGAGGTATACTTGCACAGCCATCAAGATCTGCAGAAATGCAAATGGTTTTCAGTATTCTCAAACAGAAGAGCCATTTTTTTTTCTGGGGTAAATGGTAGCAGAGGTCAGTAAAAGCCCACCCAGTTCACTTGTGTGCAACAGGGGCACCTTCTGCATCTTGCAAACGGGCTGAGGCTGCAGACTTGTGCAAAAATGAGGCTTTACTCAGAGGACACAAGCTGTTGCATGACATACCCTACCTTCCAGCAGAGGAATGGGGATCTTTATCAGCTCTGATAAGAACCTCACTGTAAAACAGACGTTATCAACTAAATAAGCTACCTAAGAACAGAAGAATCTCATTTCTAAAATCTGAGGATTTGACCAAAGCTTGCATAGCACTCAGGTTGGGGTTTTTTTTTTTGTTTTGGGTTGCTTTTTTTGCCTTTTCTTTTGAGACATCCAGGGATTACCTAAGTAGTTTTGCTGGGAGAGTTACATGCTGCAGACTTACTTGCAAAGACTTCCAAAATGCAATCCTTGGGAAAACATGCAGTGAGCATGCATAAACACAGACATAATTCTGACATCTTCAACACATACTTTCTCTAAACACAGGGCAGAGTTTTCCCCTACTTCCAAGCTTTCAACGAAGTCCCACCTCGCCTCAAAAAGTGAGGAATAGAGAGAATCAAGCAAAACGCTGTTTGCAATCAGTAACCTGCACAGGATGCTGGTCCACCAATGAATGTTGCTTTTTGGCATACAAATAAGAGTTAAATATCCCCTTTTAATTTTTCAAATGTCAGGTTCATTGCTGCCATGGATCAGCGTTACTTTTTCAAAACATCCAGTGCTGTACAGGAACCAGACTGCCACTGAAGATGGCAACATCCACAGAAGTCACGGCAGGCTTGGCAAACAACCACCGCCACCAGAACGGGACACACGCACAGAGTTGTATTTGTTAATATAACCAATTAAATCAGCAAGCTTGTAACATAAGCTTTTTTCATTATAACACATTTACAGGAAATACATTGTTTGCAAGCCACACATTGGCACTCACTTATCCTGACTCAAGAGCTCTGGGATAAATAGCAGTTATTTTAAAAAAAAAAATCACACAGAAAATAAAAAGGGAAAAGGAGAGAAAGAAGGGAAGAGATTCAAGAAATGGTAACAAAAATCCCATCCCCTGCACCTGGCAAATTAAATAAAAACTCACTTGCCTTCAGAGAAAGAAGGGAAGGAAGGAGAATCAGAACTCAGACTTTCAAAGGGTCCACTTGTAAACACATCTGCCCAGATCTAAAGTCGTTCTTGGCTAATGCCTTTGTGAATAGATGACCAAGCGAGCAAATAACTTAAAACCACTTTGCACTTCAAGTAGCTTGGATGTCTTGGTTCTGATCTCTCTGTTCATAGTTCAATGAATAATTAAGGGTACAAACCTGCACATTCATAATTGTCTCAACTAAAATGGAAACTAGGTGCAGGTCTGGTTGAAAAATCCCATTTTTTGAGACTGCTTGCAAATTAATTTTAATCAGCGTGTTCAGCTCACGCAAGCAGAATTAAGTCTCCTACAAGGACTGAGCTATGCAGTAGTTCAAATGGCAAAAAGGCACTTCATTAGATGCCTGCTCCTCATAATTACACTAGAAAGTACATGGAAATTACAGGAAGTCATCTTGCTACTCACAAGCCACTCAGTTTTGGTAAACTGCAGTTTGCATAATTCACTAGAGCAAAGCACGCATTCAAACGTGCATAAAGAAGAATTTGTTCCCTGGGTGCGGGAGGAATACTACTACCGGACAGCGGCTAAACGGAGCTATGAAACGGTTAAGCACACAGGAGCTGGGGCACGTGGAGAACAAGAGCCACACTGAAAGCTCTGCGAGAACACAGTGTGAAAATAGCTGTTTCTGTCGCATGCTTTGTGTCTCCAGGGGTTTCTACAGAAACCCTGTACAGTGCAAGATCATCTTCCTCATGCTGTCTAATATTTTCTAGACATCATCATCATTTTCCAGTACAATCTTCTTGAGGAGGTGGAAGGACTCTCATAATTTGCTGGTAAAGCCCAAACTCCTCATCAGGTTATGAGCACAGCAAAGGACACGCGGGTTTGCTCTCTGGTTCCCTCAGCTTATTGCACGGTGGGAGAGGGCTACATGAATCAAATCAGAACTGCCATTTTCTACAACTCATGAGTGTTACATATAACATAGAATGAAATGAGATGTACAGTTGGGAACAGTGTATGGCACCGCGGTTGCAGCACAATTTTTACATGTGATTTGGATAAAAATTGCCCTTGAGAGGTGCCAAGCAGTCAAAAGGAAGACAAAGCAGCAGTGCATTTTTCATTTGGAAACTGCTGTTTTCCTCTGGGGGTAGCGGAGGAGCCTCCTCTAAAACTTAAAGAGATTTTCCTAGTTCACAAGGGTTTATATTTTAAACACGTTTTCTGTCGCGTCAATGCTCTAGCACATACACCTAAGAAACTGCTACAGCTAACAGGAGAACAGAGGTAATTACACTACTAATTCAAGCCTCACACAGCAGGCTGCACTGAATTTAAAGTCTTTTCATAGAAAAATAGGAAAGGGACTGAACCACGCAGTGATAAAAATCAGAGCCACCCGACTTACACCGAAGTCGAACTGAAATACATTATGAACAAGGTGTATTTGGCACATTCAAAGTTGTCTACAGACCCATTAACTTTATTCTAGCGGAGGATATTATTAGTTAGTTGAATCCCTGGGTTATCCCTTTGGAAGCTTCCACACATTCCCAGCAGTCTATAAACTAACAAGAGGTGGGAGGGGGAGGAGAGGGCAAAAAGAAGAGACCCAAAACCCCATTGGGCCTGACCATCTAACTTTGCCTTCATGATGGGAGTCCCACTGCAAGAACAACGTTCAGCCTTCACCAACAACTAGAGTGGCCATGAGACCTGGCTACTTAGGCATGACTGATCATACTTTCAGGTTGGTAGGGGTTTGGTTTTTTTTTGTTGATTGTTCAAATGCCAGAATTACCCTCTTAGCAAAGGTAGTGTCAAACCAGAAATTCAGTGTGTTATCTGTGGGAATTTAAATGGGGCTTTTTGCCCCCCTTACACTGTAAGTTTTATTTTTTTTCCCTCCGCAGGAGTCATCATCTGCCACTTACATCAGCTTCCTCTGACAAACTACTACTGAGAGCCTTGAGACTTGGCTGTCTGTAAACCAGCCGAGTTTTACAGTTAACTAAGCCCCAAACCACTGTGCTATGGGAAAAGAATGTATTTCAGAAGAATACAAAAATTTGGATTCACCACTTACCCTGTTGCAATGATGATGGGCCAGCAGCAATAAGAGAGCAACATGCAACATCCTCTTGTGGGACTACTATCAAGAGATGCTTGTGCTGCAGATTCTTGAACTCACCTGAAAGAACTTGGTGAAGAGAGGGGAAATCAAGAAGTCTGTGTGCAGGAGAAAAAAGTACTCTAAATACCAAAATGAGTTCGCCTTGTGCTCTTACTGTACTTACAAGGATGCAAACAGTGAGTAGAAAACTTCCAGAGACTATTATTTATTTCAAGAAATACACAAGCAGATCAGGTGTTAACATTTACTTTTATTTATAAAAAAATTGTAGAACGTATTAAATACAAACATTTGGAAAAAGCAATCAAGGCTTCGCTAAGATGCCCAGGAAGAGGAAGACAGAGAATCAAGAAGCTTACCAGGTTTAGAGTTTTTAAACTAGCTGAAGTAATTACTATAATTTTTCACTGACTTCTTTATAGGCAGTGGCCATTATAGCAACCAATGTTATTACTGTCCTCTTTAAAAAACAGAGATATGATTTGCCATATCTTCCCACTCAACCACAAAATGTAAGGAAGCAACTCTTTCCAGGTTAAAAATCAAGGTAATAAATACTAATGCATTTACCCATTACCTACATTGTGTAACACTAAACGTTTGTTTATAATCACACATGGATATCAAGTTTAGCCCCCCAAAAATCAATTTACATTTCAAATCTGGATATCCAATAAGGTGTTATAAACTTTATACATTTTCCAGTGAACATCAAAATGAGGACAATGTTTTGAAGCACAGGAACAAAATAACTGAATGCATCATCTACACTACAAAGACCAGCTACTAAGAGGTGGACTGGGGTCTAGTCATGTTCCAGATACCTGGTAAGTCCTACAAACTGCCACTGAAAGGCTGGTTGGAAGACAAATCATGTCACGTCCTCAGTCTGTGTTAGCTTCTCTCGCTTTCTAAAAGGCCAAAGGTGAGACCTGTAGCTACTCTCTCTTCCACACCTTGCGAACTACCATTCTGCTCCCTACATGGACAAACGAGAACCACGTTTTCTTAGACTGCTGTTGCTCTTTTACGGCTTTTAAACGCGGTATGCAGTACATACAGACCACCGAACAAGATGTAGAAGCCAGAGACTACAGACAGTACCTCTTCTGACTTTTTAAAAGAGAGAAGCACTTCCACTTGCTGAGAATATGGCACTCTCTCCATCTTCCTGCTTTACCCTGTATCTGCTTTTGAGCTGCAGCATAATGCACACTGACATGGCTATATGGCCCTAAAGACAAATTCAGTTCTAGAAAAAAAAATATTAAAAAATGCTGTTTGTGGGACTGACTCTTTAGGGATAACCAAGCTATTAAAAAATATCCAGCACAGAATAATCTTGGACACACGATCATTAACAGATGTCTCCCGTTCTGCCTTGTATTTGTCAGAACGGAAAAAAGAATAGTCAACTTACCAGCGCTCATAAGGTTACTACCACAAGGACGAGAGTGCCAAAAGTGTTACGGGATACATAAGTGCTGGCAAGTCAGCTACAGGAGGGACTGACTGGAGACCTGCAAGAGCATAGGCAGAGCGCTTCTGAAGCTGCACTACACATCCTATCAGGAGTAGAGGGTTGAAGAAACGGGCCAGTATCCTGAACATGTGTCAGACCCTGTTACAGAGGAAAGTGTTTTCCCAATTACCGCATCTGCCCTCAGAGCACAGAGGGGACTGTCAGCGCGGGCACTGCTCTGCTGGAATTCCTAAACAGACAATTATTTGCAGATCAACGTCTTTGAGAAAAGCCAAATACTTCTGTTACCAGGCAAACACAGAGCACTTGCTGGGTGTCCCAAATAGGTAGTGGTTAATTTAGCTACAAGCTTGAAAACAAAGTCAATTCCAGCACTTTTCCCAAATCCAGCAGCATCCCTTACTGCAACACAGACACAATTATCCTGCTCTTGCTGTGTTCAGTACACTTAAAGCCCTTAGTGCAATGAGAACCCTGATGAAGGCCTGGACTCAGATGAAACGGTCAAGCCGGTTCCACCCCATTCCCTTTTTTTCCTTTTTGGCAATTACTGATATGCAAGATCCATATTTCACAAGCCATAACATATTTTTTTAAAGATACTTAACAACAGATATTAAACAGCCAGAGCTTACTTGACCCCAAAAGCCTTGCTCCCATCCAAAGAATTCACTGCCACCCAAAGCAAGCAGGAAATCACCTGAAGAAGAATTTCATGAAGGGATGGGAGGTCAGAGTATCAAAGAAATTGAAAGAGACAACAGCCTATTTAGTATGCTGACTGCTTCTCGCTCAGTGCTCAGCTTTTAGCATGATATACACACCACACTTAAACAAGTGAGGGGGGTTTTTTGTTTCTCTTTTTTAAATATCCTGGCTGATTGGGAGGTGTTTTTTATTTTCTGGAATCTTCAAGAAAAACAGGCCTTTCATCCTCTGAGTCAAAGATAAGAAACCATGATCTTGGCATCAGTGCCACCCCCCCATTACACGACTGGAAATCAATACGCTGCCCAGCATCCCTGGTGACATATTTGAAGTTACACTCTTCGAATACACTTGAGTCAGGCAATGGCTCCATTCCAGAAACACACAATGTTACCAAGAGCAGAATACAGACCCTAGTTTTAACCTAGTTTAAAATATATTTTACAAAGACATTCCTACAAATCTGATCACCGCAAAATATATAGTGGTTTTAAAATGGCAGAAAGTTGAAGTCAAACAACTCAATTTTTAAACCAGTGAGAAATATGGGCAATTTTAAAAGAAAACAATAGAACTCTCAAGTACAGACATTTGTGAAATATACATGCGCACACACACTCGCACACACACACCCCCTCCCACTTACTTCACTCAGTGTCAGATTAAGATTACACAAGGCAATTTTCAAGGTTGCATTTACAACCACAATGACAAGAACAGCATTTTTGAGGTAGCTGAAGTCAAAGAGCAAACCACAGCACAAGCAAAGAAACAGGTGCTCGCACTCACACTGAGCCCACTCTTTGGAGACACGTTATCATGTGCGCAGGGGCGTGTGTTGAAGAGGCACGTGTTCCACGGGGAATGAAGTTCAGCGGCACTGGAGACCTGATAAACTATTCTCCAGAGAAGCTTATGTTGGGAGACCAGATGCACAATCAAGGGACCACGGCTTAAATCACTGCACATCAGCTGAGCTGTGTAACAGTCTCAGTGCTCTTGGACTGTGGCAGTTCTACCGACAGCTCTGTCTCACGTGCACTGAAGCAAGTACAGCTGTGGCAGTTGAAGATGTTATTACTCAGAGCTGTCTGTCCCACTTCTCTCCTAGATGCTACTGTTGGTAGAAAGGTACGCGTACCCATATCTCGCCTGCTCCAGTTTGCAGCCTAGCATTCAAGTTCAAGCCCACCCCCACAGTATTACCTGCCAATGGACTGCGAACAGGAGCAGCAGAGACACGGACTTGAGTTCCCTTCTTCAGGTGCAATAACATTTTTGCCACGTTAATAGTGCAGAGACGTCAAACTGCCACAGCTTGAATCACCAGACTTCATCTCTCAGAGCCCTTTGCTAGCCTACAATGAAAGGAGTTGAGCTAACCTCACAGCAAATGCCAGGCAATGTGGGCATAAGGGGATAATAGCTGTGGCCGGCTGACAAACTGGCTCAGCTACAGTAACTGGATCGTCTCTGGACACACAGAGAGCTTGATCCTGCCCAAATTATAAAACTGTGTGAAACACACTCACACACACACACACATAATGTAGTATTTTCATCAAGAAGCTTTCTACAAATCAACTGTTTTCATGATTACTGCTGAGTCTTGAAGATGGGATGGAAATTATGGCAAGATGTTTTTCAAAGGTAGAAAGAAGAAAAATCAACCTCCTACGATTAGGTCTCTGTTGTGTAGTTACTGTATGAGAGAGACGGCACAGATGAGAAGTTGTTATTCCACTGTCTTCCTCCAGTATTCTGCTGCAACTCTGCCTGCTCTTTATATTTGCTCAGAAGATTTTTGGCTTCTTGCAGATCCTGAGAAGAGTTTTCCCCGTATTCTTCTTTCAGCCACTGCCTGAACTGCAGAAATTGAACACACATATACAATATGATGAAACAATAACATGAGACTGATGCAGAAGTAATACTCCCTCCCGTCCTACAAAATTTCAAGAGCCTTTAAGAACACAAGTAGTTTAAAGAAGAGTGCTCCAAATATTACATGTCCTTCAATACCAGCACAGAATACATAAGCACAGGAACACACATTTGAAATCACAGAGATCCCTTATATCCCCTAAAATGACAGACTTGCTCAACAGCTTGGCTGACTGGAGTAAAACGGAGTAAGAAACACCCACCAGGCAAGTCCTGGACTTAAAAGCACGCTCTTCCTGTTGCATATACAATGAGATGAATAAGCATGGGAGCTAATATTGATCAGCCAACTCGCCCAAGTCACAACGGGCCACAAAAAGGATGAAGATCAGAAAGTGAAGCACTCATCTGGGGTCTTTCAACCTGAGCCCACAAACTACGAAGTAGTAAAAAAGCATACTGTAGATAATCAGGAAAGGTATCTTTTAGAAAGAAAAAGACCAGGAGCTTTAAAAGCTATACAATAGGACCCTGTATGTTATTGATACAAATAACTGAATATGGTACACGGTAACAGATGTACCAGGTCCAGCTGAAGGTCAGTCTCTGTATCCTCGCATGAGAGTAGCCAGGCAATGGCAAGGCAATAATGCTGCGACCTCTCCCCTGCTCATTTCTTAAGCTTCTAGCAATTTTCAGCTCAGGCACTTTCAGAGGCTGAGGCAGTATCTTTGTGTTTGATAACAAATAATGAATTTTTCTGACATGAGATCACTTTCTGAATCACCAAATTTTTGCCACAAGATATCTGGATGCCAACAAGCTCTATAAGCATATATTGTATAAAACCCCCTCCTTTTCCTTGACTGGGACCTGTCAATTGACAGCTCTCTCACATAACAGGGAAGAGCGGAAATCATGCCTGTTCACTTTCTCTATTCCACTCAACTTTATAGACCTTTATCATACCCTTCTGTCATTTCTTTGCCAGTTGAAGAATTTGAGTCCACTTAGTCATTCTTGACAATCTTGTCGCTCCACTCTGCACACAGAGCCCAACTGTTCTGTCCCAGTGGGGATAATATTCCTGTGGTCATTTTTCAAGCCTTAACTTTCATAGCTTTGTCCTGTTCGGGGCTCATGGACAGCTTTATCCATAAGACCATTTACTAGGACATTGGGAGGCAAGACCTCACCACAGTTACACCCTCCCATTCCTAAAAGATCATAAAGTTCCAAGTCAAATCTGAAGCCTCAGGCTACCACTTAGAAGTTTGGAATCGGTGCAAACCATGTTACGACCTTAGGGACCCCTTCCTGTAAGATCAAGATCTAAAAGAGCCCATTCCAGAAACCCCACAGGATACCACCCTACAGTGGCACAGCAAAACACCCGTGCTGCTGAAATCAGAAAAAAGTTCACGCCCTTGGCAGATGGCATTATTCCACTGAAATCAGGTGTGTAAACAGACACCTGCTAAGGATGTGGTTGCTGTTAAGAGACAGTAGGAAACTACAGCGCAACCAGTGACTACAGGTGGATATTTCTTTTTTGCAACCTACTGCCTCCCCCTCAGTGAAAAAAGGCAGAATGTGCCGTCCATGGTGGATGAAAAAAAGAGAGACGTTACTGTCTTTATCAGGCTATTTGCATATAGCCTTAATTGTCACTGCTGTTAGCCCAGACCAATTAGAGTAGAAATGACTGTAAGGGAGGAAGGAGACAAGTCTGGAAAGTCCCCCTCTAACTTTTGTCTCTTAAAAATCGGTTACTCTACCATTTACGCCAGTTCCAAACGATCCAGGAAACATTCAGTTAAATATTAAAAAAAACACAAATATTTACAGTTGCAAACTGCATCATGCAAAACAAATGGTAATTTCTAAACTCTGAGCTTTCTGCAGCAGAATGACAGGAATGGAATAAAAAAAAAAAAAACACACAACAAAAAAAAAAACAAACCAACATCCTTTGCCTTATGTATTTTGCTTTCCGATTTTGGTTTGCCTTTGTTGTCGTTGGTTTTTAATAAGCACAATAGGCGCAAAAGCCCAGAGAACAGCAACATGCTGAGCAATGGAAAACAGAGGGGACAGCCAGAGCAGGTTGTCATAAGTGGAAGTCACCGATCACCCACGGAGAGCAGGTCTTTTGCGTGGGATGGTTCTTTTTTGGAGTAAGAAACTAATTTTTGCTTTATGAAAACCACCTTGCAGTCTTACTGTTCCCTCAATTCTCTTAGTCCTACAAAGCCTTCAAAGGCTACGAAGAAAAAAAGGGTCAGATTTGAGACTGTTCTACACATCAGAAAATTTATTAAGTCTCAGCCACAGAAGGTGGGGGAGAACACAACACAAACTAGGTTCTCATTACGACTTAACTCCTGGATAGAAAAGATTTCTGATTATGATTTCTTTTCCTGCTCACTATTCCAAATAAAGGTACTGGGGGGAAACCACACTATTTTTATGCAGCTGGTACTTATAGGTTGGTCTTTCTGCTGCATTCTGAGGAACTCAGTCTTTAGTTTTTACCCCTCTAAAGGTGTCAGTCTTGTATTATGTCTTAGCATACATGAAGCAATCCCTGGATTGAAAGCATAGCTGGGCAGGAGGTGTATTTAGATGTTGTGCATTGTCTCTTCTCCCATCCAGCATTCCCTGATACCTTCAGTTCTATTCGCACCTCCCATGTGGAGAGGGCTTCGCAAAGAGGCCATTCCCTCAAAGAAAAACAGGGAGTCAGATAAACCACCCAGGCCTCAAAATAATGAGAAATAGCCCATGATCTGAAATTTAGGCTTGTGTTGTGTTTCGCAGCTCATTTGTCTGTAGTGCATTTACCTGATCAACATCATGTTTTTCAAAGTCCTGTAGCTGCCTCTGAAAGCCCATGTTAGGATTGGCACAGGATCTTGCTGCGCGGACAACAGACAGTGCATCTTCCCAACCAAAGTCTGTGATGGTCATGATGTAGGCAACCACCAACGTTACACTCCTGGAGACACCTGCAAGGCTGCATGAAAAAGGAGGTGCAATAAATTGAAGTAGTGCTGTACTTTATCTATCACAGTTGAAAGCATCCCTTCCCAGCATCACAGCAGACTGCTGCGTTACTTGCCACCAGGAAGAAATATTACACTATTTGAATTAAAAGGTTGTGGTGCTGCTTTTTCAAATGCATCAGAACAAACCTATGACAATGTCAAGAAAGTGGGTTCTGAGTAGTAATTCATAAGAGACTGCAAAGAAAGAAATAAGTATTAAGTCTGCACAAAACCAGGGGACAGTGTACACATTTTAAGTTAGGTTTGGTTTTTAACAAGCTGGAAATGTCACCCACTTTCTTCTGCCTGTATAGATCAGAGCAGTGAAATGAGACCGTTCCCTCTCCACCGTGAATCAAGGCTTCAATTTCATGGGGCTGAAATGAACTTTAACTGAACTGTTGAAGTACGTGTCTCTGGTTGCTTGAGCTCTTTTCTCTTTCTGCTATCGATGCACTGTGCAACTTCAACTCTCAATACTCCAGTTTCCCCAACGTGAAACACTGGGATAAAGTAAGAATCGTTCACTATTACTGGTTTGACAGCGCTGGGGAAAAAAAAAAACCCTCACAACCACTACTATTGTGAGTATAAAGAATGTGTTTGAGTTACATTTGTGCCAGACTTTCACTTAGCATATCGAGAACATTTTGTGCTTTTGAAATGCTTCAGAAACTCAAATATTTGTGCTTTTTAAAATTCTATCAGAATTCAGACAAATTATCCCTGTTTTACATACATGGAGACTGACCAAATGACTTTTGCACAGCCCTACCATGAGTCAGGAGCAAACTGAGGATTTATGCTCAGGGCCTGCATACAAGTCCAGTGTTCAAACCATGAGATGACTCTGATTACAGATATAGACTCAGATATGTCACTTGGACATACAGCACAAAGACTACAACCGATAGCAGCGCAAGAAAAAACCCAGGGTGGGATTTCCTTTTCTATTCTCTACAGTCCCAGAAGCATCTCTCCAATCAGAGACTCGCTATTAACAAATGCAACGTCTGAATGCTTCAGCAGTCTAAAGAAAAAAAAAAAAAAATCAATTTCTGTTCAGAAGAAAATTCTTTTTTAGCAACTCTGAAGTCACCAAAAAAGCTGTTATAGGAACTTGGATGGAAATCATCTTTCAAAATACAGGGATTAAAATAATGGGAAATAAATAATATGTCTCTAGTCAATGCATCTCTAGTCAACTACACTAGTGACTCAAAAGGCCTAGAATGAAGCTTTAATAGCATTTGCAAATCTTCTGGGGCTCTTCAAATAAAGGGGCCATTTCAGTCCAAGAGGATTGTAATATGGAGATGAACACTAACTTATCATTAAAATGATGAACATCCACTCAAGGTAGAGAAACCTTTAAGAATTTTTTTTAGCCAGTGGTATACGTACCAATGAACTAGGCAGCCTTCACCTGTAAGTCGACACTCATGGATAAATTTGATGCTCTCTCTGAAATGCCTTGCCCTGAAAACAGAAGCAGAAGGGGAATAAAGAAAGTGCTCTATTTAGTAAAATCGCTACTTAGAAAGAGAGAAACATACCCGAAAGCTCATTTAACGCTGTTTCTAGAATTTTGAACTGAAGACAGGTCATACAAGGTAAAAGTTAGTGTCTGCCAATGAAACACAATACTCACTGGCATAGTTATTCTCCACTCTACCCAAAGAGGAAATTGGTATCTTAGGTACTACAATGTGATAAACACTAACATTTTATTCTGATGACTGTCAAATCTGTATTTCACTTTGTGTTTTATTCCTCTTTAAACTAGCAACTTGGCCTCATATGTTCTTGCATATGCTCAGATGTCAAATGGAACTCAGCACAGCTACACAAACAGTTCTTAAGCTACATCGACTCTCACAAAGAGGCATCCGCTACCCACTATTCAAACTTAAGCTTAATTTTGACTTCACCTCCTCCTTCAAACCATGTACGAGGACACATCTAAACGTTACAACTTTCTTCCTTCAATATGAAGTCTTTCCCTTTTGCCCCTGCTATAAAAAAAAAATAAAATCTCAGTTCAAGCCCTGGCTTCTTCAGCTCCTTCCACTCTCCTCCCCTCAGACTGCAGTACTTTTGCTAGCTGCCCTTATTCAGGGTCTTAGCCAACCCCGTCTACAGCCCACCTCTTTTTATAGCAGCGTAGGAGAAAATGTGGAGAAGATAAAGACTCAGTTTACAAACTTTAATGTTTGTACTCTCATTATCCTTTACACATGCCTCTTTGCTGTAAGTGGGGCAAGCCTGAAGGAAAGTAGTGGGCAGCTGTCATCATCTCAGCAAATCTGCAGTGTCACCTCTTTACCTCCCATCCCCAAGTTGCTCACCCTGCCTCTGCCTTTCAGACTGCAAAGCCTTTGGGGCTGCCTGCAACTTATCACGGATGCAAGCAGCACCTCTTAGTTCAACACAGCTGGTGTTCACTGTGGCCTTGGAGTGTTCTTGCAATTTAAGCTCCCAAGCAGCAGCAATGTGCACAACACAGAGGAGAGAGCTTCTTAAAGGGCGGTCAGCACCAGGCTTATTGGCAAAGACGGACCTGAAAGCACACTGCGCTCAACACCCATGAAACACAACGTCCTGTATTCAAGATGTTTCCCCTCTCAGGGTGAATATTATACCACAAGAGTAAAAGAAAAAAACCTCAGCCCAGCACCAGCAGCCACACAAAAATCAGGAATACCCACATAAAAGGAAGCTTTCCTTCCTGCCCAACAGTGCAGCTGCTGATACTATAAACACTCAGACCCAGAGGAGGACAGCAGTGATGCAACAGAGTGGCAGTGCCTGTGGAACTTGCAAAGGCAATGATGTCTAAGCTGAAATATCCATAAAGAGGAATCCCAAAGCCCAGGAATCCCTCTCCAAGGCAGTTCTTGCATCACTGGATACGGCATGGAGAATACAACTGGAGAAGAGTTGAGTGACTTATTTGGAAAAATCTCAAGGCATGATGCAACCCCAAGCTTTAGGACAGCACGTCAACCCAGGATTTTATGTTTCTCAAGAAACCAATCAAGTACATGGGATGAGTGAAGAAGCAGGAGGACGCCTTACAAATGTATTTCTACTCAGATTGCCACTCCAAAACATTTCCACTCCAAAACATTTCCACTGTCTGAGTTCTAACAAACCATGGTGCTCAGACCTGCCTGGAGGACGTAAGCAGCTCCACATAAGTGAGCTCAGAGGACAAATGAGACATTGGGCTGTGTGCGCAAGAAGCGTTGCTATTGCACAATGAATCACACAGAATCACAGAATGGTAGGTGTTGGAACGGACCTCTGGAGATCATCTGGTCCAACCCCCCTGCCAGAGCAGGGTCACAGAAGCGATCCAGGAATTGCAGAAGTGATCAGAAACTGGCCCGAAGCAAAGGCTTTGGAATGCTACTACCTGTCCTGGTTCTGGCGGGGATAGGGTTAAATGAAGGAGCACTTATCCAAGATTGAATGGATTCAGGCAAATGAAACTTGGTTAGGGCTGGACTGACAACATCCCAATCTTCTCATACACCCATTTTTTCCTCTTTCTCTCTAGAAAGTCTGGCCAACAGCGCAGCTCCAAGCACCAGTGAATTCACTTCAGTGGTGTAGCACAAGGTTTGGTTAAACACTTCAATGCTTTGGTTTGAAAAATATCTGCGAATGAGCATAACACCTTTGCAAGGTACTAAATATAGCTAGCAGTGAACTCCATTCACTCAGTTTTATTTGCCCTTCCTTATTGCTGACACTTGGTCTGCTGAAACACTGTCAAGTGTAAGTGTTTACAGGCACTCATGAAAACGAGAAGAGAAATAGCCAAGTCCAGACTTCGTGCTGCTCTGTAGAACCATAGCCCCTCCTCGCCTTAAGTCAGAGAGAAGGAGAAATGTACTACTCCTCCACAACCCTGTGGTATCAGAGTCTCTCATGAAAACTAAGATTGAGGACCAGTTAGCTGTGTGGCAAGGGCCAGACACAAAGAAGTATGGCAAGTCTTACATAAACCGCAAAACAGTTGATTACCATCTGTAACAGGAAAGCACTTGACAAATGTGTTGATTTGCAGCCTATTTGTTGGACTGAACAGTTACTTCAAGACAATTTATTACATGTTATCTGGCTTTTACATCTCCCAGCTTAAAGCTGGGTCCTGAACTGCATCATCTTCACAGTGGGAAAACACCACAGGAAGAAGAACCAGTACACTGCCCGTACCAGCATGTTGTAAAAGTTACCTAAACTTACACATTAGCAAGCTGGATAATCCAAAACTAGGCTGAGGGCAGAATTATGATACCAGATCTATGTATTCATTTGTTGCTAGTCAGACCTCTACAAATATTATAAAGGTTAAAAAGAAAGCATCCAATCACATAGGAAGAAGCATCTTAATGTTTCTTTGCTTTGGCAATGTAAACACAACAAAAATCCACCTAAATTTCTTAATAGGTTATCTGGCTTCTGTATCGCTACCACTAACAGCCTGACTGTTGGAGATTAGTTCCTTAGAAACATGTAGCCTAAAACAATTATCTGGAACAGGACAAGAAGGGAAGACTTGATTTTTATAGAATTACCTTTTTAGCAACAGGTTCTATATGAGATGACACTTCTGGAGAAGTCAATGGCCTAAGGTAAAATTCTCACAGTCCAGGGAAAACACTCATTTAATGGCTAGGAAGCACCTTGAGTCTCAAAAACAACTGCTTGATTCCTATGCTTGGTAGGGGCAGAACAGGAGTAGAAGCAAGATTTGAGCCACTTTAGTGAACACGCACATGTTAACAGGGGAATCCCTGCTGTATTTCCCTGGAAATTCATTCCTCTGAGGAAGGGAGCTCCACTAAACAAGCTTACTAGGAGTAAATATGCATTACACACATAAGAAATCAGAAGCTTCCCCTCAGAAAAACTGAGCTGAAGTGAATTCAAAGCTCAGTGTCACAAAATTCAGTGGGTAAAGGCTTTCAGTTGGACCTTACCCACCTGCCAGCCATTGCAAAGTAGCAGCAAAGCTGCTAACAACCCTGCTGTTGGGAGAGACAGACAAGACAGCAGTGTTTATCTGGTCAATTGTGCCTGTCAACCATTGCAAAGAAAACACAAGGACCTGAAATACAGGATGCCGCTTGCCTTTTTTTTTTTCCTGACACCACCAGAATCCCTCTTTTGAAAGACGAGGGTAGACATACAAAGATGTTGCAGAGTGACACATTCTCTTTCCTGTTCCCCAGCTATCCCTTCCTCCGCAGAGGGCGCAGGCAGTACGGTTAACCGCTCCTAGATAGGATTCTGTCAAATCCTCAGACTGAACAAAGACAGCTTCCTCTTGCTTTCAGAAGATTGTATGCGCAAAGCAAGCAACGTTGCTATTTGCAAGCATCATGATTTGATTTTACTTGAAGATCTGGACTGTATAAAGCAAAAAAGTCAGTTACTCATCAAGTTTTATTTTAAGTGATAAAATGTATCAGTATTAGAAGTAATGACGTTTGCTTGCAACCACCTGATACCAAAGCAAGTATTTTAGATGCCTGCAGCATAACAGAAACAATACTCATGCAAATATTGTATCTCCTTACTGACGCTTTGAGAGCTTTGGTACTGTGCCAGACAGCTCAAACGGAGGGGTTTTTTCAATATAACTCCTTGATACTTAAGTACAAGGGAGAGGCTGAACTGTACATTGATTAACGTTCATCACAAATGCCATCCTTTCTATTTCCATTCCCAATTGATCCAGATCTCTATGAACAAAGGAAGCAGATTTGCAAAATGTTTTCAGAAATGCTACAGATCTCAGAATACCATCAAACAATTAATATATGTCAGTGTTTCCCTCTAATCTCATATTTATTTCCTTCCCAAAAGGATTTTTTTACATTTATTTATTTTTATTTATTTTAAGTATTAAGTCCACAAAAGTTGCCCATGACAAAGGCAATTAGTTGTCTGCTTTCTCATAACAGACCTGTCTTGAAATTTAGGGTTTGGGGGTGTTTTTTGTCATGGGTTATGGGTTGAGGATGTGTGTGGTGGGTTTTGGTTTTTTTTTGCCTTCCCCTTAAATCACGACAGAAATACAGAATGAAAAGGCAAATCACCACACATCAAATGCCATGCTGGAATCTTTTTAGGGTATGAGAAACACATACTCTAAAAATATACCCCGAAAGCATGAGCCGGAATATTGCTGTGATGCGAGAGAAAAGCAGTGCTGCATTTCCTTCCGTACCTACCAGGCCTCTTTCAAATTCTTGTTTCTCTACAAAACTTGGTAGCAGGATGTGGCTGAAACCCCCCTCACCTCTCCCCAACATAAACAGTGAGCTCTAGAAGAAAGAGTTGGTCGCCATCCAAGTTCTCTTACAAAACCTGTTTTGATTTCTCTTTGGAATCCAGACGTGCTATGCTGAATGGTTCAAAACATTAAAACCAAGGGCAAGTCAATTCGTAGTTCGTGAACGTTAGCAGAGATGAGAAAGAGCGAGGCTGAGACACCGTAGTTTCAGTACATATATCCTCAAGGCAAGAGTCACCGCAGGGGAGAATCTCCCTGCCATGCCAGCCAACTACTAAGAGCAGTAGGGCCTTCTAAGGCAGGTTCAAGAGCACATAGCTGCAGCGGTAGTTTGCCCACTGGGACTTTATCCTCACACTGTGAGGAATTTATTTCAACCCTTGAAGCACCAGGCTTCACACCTTTTCCAAATATTTTCTTTTTGTTAATGGCTGGAGATAGCGCTAACAAAAAAAAGAAAAAAAAAAGAAGTGCCAAGCAAAAAGATTTACAAAACACAATGGCTAGAATAAACTGGGGCTAAATTAGGAGCAGAATCACTACGGAATTCCTGAAGTTTAAGGCCACAAATGAAGAGTGTTTACATACTGACTCTCCTACAAACCCTTACACACAAGAAGCAGAGTTTGAACCAGAGTGGCTGGAATCAAGTGTTACTGTGTTTTCTTAACGGATTATAAACCACATCTGTGTAATACTTGCAAGAGACCAGAATCAAATCTTTCAGCTCATTGTAAACAGGCATCACAGTACTGAGGGATTTCTGGGGTTTTGTGATTTATTTTTAAAGAAAACTTACAAGTTCTGCGAGGGTGAGTCAGCAGCAGGAATGCACAGATACTTCACTCCCTGTGTAAAGAAGCAAAAATGAATGAGAAGAAAATATCCAACTTAAAGACATTTATCTACCACCGCGCACTACACTGCTCTAGACCAGTGCAGTTTTATTGACTTTGAGGAAGGCACGTCATTATTCAGACAAGCAGAGATCATCTTGCAGCCAGATTTTAGAACGCTGTTTTCACATCTGCTTTGTTGCTAAGACACCAGCATATAGCTTAGTCATGCTTATCCCAAGGCCCAATAGCAAGCTTTTTAAAATAGAAGCATCTTTTCTAAAAATCTCATTCTTCCTACATTTCTACTAAAACTAAGTCGGACCTTCTCCTGCCCTTCCCTTTCTCTCAACAGATGCTACCACCTAAAATTGTGATAAAGTTTCTTTTGATGCCATGCAATCATTTTTCTTTACCTAGTTGATAAACCAAACAGA
Source organism: Chroicocephalus ridibundus (assembly GCF_963924245.1). Classification (NCBI taxonomy): domain Eukaryota; kingdom Metazoa; phylum Chordata; class Aves; order Charadriiformes; family Laridae; genus Chroicocephalus; species Chroicocephalus ridibundus. The sequence goes on along the minus strand of NC_086285.1, from coordinate 78,089,245 downwards.
ACGCATTTCAGAGAAAAAACATGTTTGTGGTATGGGTTTTGGGTTTTATTATTGGCAAACTTCAAGAAGGACAACTGTAAAAAGCACGCTTTTCTTCCACAAAGTTAGCCACGTTTTCTTAGTCAGCTATCATAAGAAGTTACAAGATCAATTAGGGAAGTTAGATAACCATTTCTGATGCATTAAAAATGTTACTGGGTGTATTTAAAACAACACTATAATCATACGCTACTGCTTTGCATTGTCAACGCTCATTTTAACTGTCATTTTATTTTCAAAGCTTGTGTTCCTCCTATGACTGTTAAGAAAAAGAACACTTCTGAAAGCATATTTAGCTAACTTCTCAAATAGGACTTCCAAGAATATAGGTTGCAGTTCAGACACACAAAAACTAAATCATTCACTGGAAGTCTTTTGACTTATCTCAGATGCAGAGTTATGAATTTTTCAGATGTACTTGTAAAGATAAGGATTCACAGCAAAAGGTCCACCATAAAAGGCACCTTAGTTTATCTTTCTGTAACAATGCAAATCCCTGTAATAATCCTGCATGTTCAACATCATACATGGGAATTCACACATTTATCTATAAGAGATCCTTTGCCAACAAGGTGGAACACAACATGTATCTAACAGCATTTCATTTGCCATCTGGGACGGGGAGGGGATTTTCATTGCTCAACTGTGACGGCTACCTGAGGGAGCCTCTTCTCCAACACCATCGTCGCTTTGCTGACTCAGAAACCTCTCTTTATTTCCCCTACACACACTTTGTTACTTCACTTGCCATCTCGCACCAAAGAACAATCCCTTTTATAAGAGGTCCTGACCCCTGGCACCAGGATACACCAGCACGCTAATCCTCTGCAAAAGGCACGAACTTCACCACTATGCCAGAAAGGACGTGGTGATACTTCACCTGCATTTCTTCACCACCACTTACACATGGCACCAGCCATTTTCTCAACTCAGCAGAACCCCTTCAGCCAGCGTCTTCTTCACAGCCACACAGATTCTAGAGCCTGCCCTGTCCCCACCATGCTTTACCAGACTTCCTCCCTTTGACAGGCCATCCCCAGCATGCCACAAGCGGAGGAGAGTTGCCTCTGTCTATGGCCTTGTGGTTTGAGGAAGGCCGAGTCAGGGCATAGAAGGCTCTGCAGACAGTGCTAAGCACGGAGATGGAGACACGGCAGTGCCTGATGAGGGAGAAGGCACCACCAGGACAACACCAAGCCCATGACAGCACGTGCATTTTGCGTGAGAGCTGCATGGCAAAATGCAGCTGAGTGGAGAGAGAATAAGAATGAAGTCAGTTTGCAAACCAAAGCAGCTTGCTGCTGGAGGCAACGGCAACAACAATTAACAGTCCCTCCTGCCTTATATCAGGAGAAGAGATGCCTGCTGTGGGAAACTAGGATGGTTCCACAGCCATAAGCCCATCCACTACAGTTTGCACAGACGGGTTCATTTAGAAAGACAATGTAGCAGTAATACATATATTGATAGGTTGCTGAGCCAAGGATGATAACTATTGTGACAGATTAATTACGATAAGCATCTTGTGTGACGCATCTGAGAGGTTTATCTCGGACACTAGTATCACTTCAAGTGAGTCACTCCAGTAGAATGAGGGCCTGTGACCTGAAAGTAAATTTACATGCTATTCTTTCCCCCACACCTCTAAACAACTCCATGCCACTACTCCACACCACCAAGGGAAAAAACAGGAAGGAAAACTGAAGGTAGGAGATGGGTTAACTCTGGAGGGCACTATATATGCCAGAAGGTTCACTGCTCCACCACGCACTGATGCAAGTTGTTCTGCAGATTTCAGAAGCTCTGGCACATGCTGAGTGCTTTTCACAGGCTGAGTGCAGAGGGGCTTTCAGATCATGTTCACTTGAAAAGCAGAAGTAGCACCAGCACAAGTTTAAGACCCACAATGTTCTTTTTTTGTCATGGCTGGCTAGTTCCCACTACCACAAGCAAGCATGAAACTCGCCTATGAGAGACCGCACATGGTACTGAATGGCTCATCCAGAGCGTGATCCTGGAGGTCTTCAGCACTTACAACTTCCAGTGAAGCCCACAGCACTCTCTTCACTACTGTGCTTGCAAGGGCTCAGCATCAGCCTATTAGCCTTATTAATACGGCTGCTTAGACAGGAGATGGCTAAAATTACTGGAATTTCGCATTTTGACGGATGTATGTCACTTGCATGGTGTTTTTGGAAGGCTGTGGTGATGGACTCCTCCCTGTGAGGAAATAATCACACACTCAACTCAGAAATAGTTACAGGTGGGATTTCAAAAGTACTGTGCAGTGACCCAACCTGAGTCCCACAAAAATCAACAGTGAAACTCTCAGTCACTTCGGCCCAAACACAGTTTGGCCAGAGTTGGTAACTCCTGAGGATCCCACCCTACCATCAAGTTTTGCATCTCTTGGTTGAAATAATAATCATAATAACAGGATCAAATATCATTCATTGTAACTGGATACCTGAAATACAACAATGATACAAGAATGTATGGGGCAGGTATTCATAAATGAGACTCAGGGGATTTTCTATGTAGATATTCATATATTGATTGCTGTAGTTAGCTTTTCCTCACATATGCAGGACAGACTTTTTTTCTTAAAACATATTGGCAACAGGAATTGTCATATAGGCAATATTTAATTACTGAACCCTGCTGTCTGTAACTGTTTTTTAAAAAAAAAAAATATCCAGGATGATAATATTATTTGTATATTTGTGCCCCAAGACACTGCTGTCCTTCCTGTGAGCATACCCTGCAGATAATATCTAAGAACTGTCCCAAAGGGACCTTTCAAAGCAGAACAGTTTAAGCCAACCGAACAACTAAATACCTATAACATTTTAGATACAATACTAGCATGCAAGAAAGATAGAGACATTACTATTTTATTACCTAGGAGTTAGTTTGCCATTCTGAAACTGCAAAGCATAGGATGTAAGAAGGTAACAATCACTGAAACAGTGACTAAAACAGAATAAAATAAATCAAAAGACTGTTGAAGAGTCAAGCAGACCATCTCCCCCTACTGAAAATTTCAACGAGCTCCCCATCAGTACCTAGTCTGCAGTTTCATTAAATAAACTTGAGTCTGATTGCAAATGCAATATACAAAATTGAACCACAATTGCACGTTAATAGAGATGGGAAGACAAAATACAAATTTGATGTCAGCCATATAGATGTCTATTTTATTAATTTACTTTTAAATTAACTCTGTTTTGTTCCCTACGAATGACAATTCTCTAAAACTTACTCAGTGGAGGAAGGACAGAACAACTCAAAACAGGTATCGTGCCATTTCACCAACACACACTAAATTGGGTGCCACAGAATAGCTAACTCATCCAAAACATGGTATTTGTTCAAAGCAAAGAGAAAAGCTTGCAATTATGAAAACCGATGAAGAGAGAAAGATTATTTTAAATGCTACATGAAGTATTAAATCCAATTTATTGAATACTGCCGCTAATGTATTATTCAAAAATGTCTTCATCTGACAGCTGTCAGTCATGTCCTATCTTTCCAAACAAGCTTTTTCACAGATTACCCATTTAAATAAAAAAATCAATCCAACCTTTTTAATTAAACAGAAGTTATGTACATTCTCAGGTAAACAAAACATGCCATACACATGGAACATGTTCAATACCAAGCTCCTAGGTCAATGAGATACTGAACACAGCTTTCTTCTGCCCATCTCAATTCACTGCTACTTTCCACTTGTTACTCTTAAATCATTGCTCACTTTCCTTTCCTTCATCAATCGCCTTTACCACCAAAGACCCTCCACCCTCAAACACACACATTTCTTTAAACTTTTTCCTTATTATTCACATGATGATCCTAACCGATGCCCTCCTCATCAAATAAAGGCAGCACTCCCGTTTCTTTTGGTGTATCTAACCTGTTAAGATTACCTCAAAAAATCAGTAAAATAAAATATAATTTACTTTTCTGTTTTCTGTTTCAGCAGACACAGTAACCACCAAAACTAGATTTCTGTCTCTCTTAGGCCCTGAAACTAAATGCTACAGTTAAACCGATACAGTGAGAGCTAACAAAACTAGAGCAAGTATTCCGATTTCAAGATTGTCAAAGTTGAAACAAGCGAGAGTTAAGTAAAATTTCTAAAATTCACTGTTATTTGAGAAACAATGACAACACTTGCACAACTTCATCTCAGATTCTGGAACTAAGTCAGTTCTGCTTCAGTGAATATCGAGATATTAAAACCAAGAAGGTTTAGGTGCACACACATATATCCAGAAGTTTTACACTACAGTTAATAAGGTATTCATGGAACTGCAGTAATTTTCAAAATTGGAGGTCAATCTACTAAGATTAGAAACTGAACAGTTATTTCACATTTGGAAAAGTCAGTAAGACTATAGAACACCACCTTCATAATATCATCAGCTTTTAAAAAAAGAGAATTAAATCTTTGTTAATAAATCTAGTATTTAATAAAGCGCTCAGGAAACCTAACAGTCCAGTTGAAGGAACAGTCTTTCTATTCGACTTACCTATAATCCATTTTAAAAAACACCAGTTTCATTTTAACTAAACTTGTAAAAACTGGCATTTGGGTTTTTCTAGCAGAACATGTAGAATTTTGCAGTAGCAAAATTACACATCTATAAGTGCTACATGTCAGATAATGTGTCAGTGACTGAGAATAGGATCTCTAAAGCGCACACACAAATTTAATTGCACAATACCAAGAATACTTTCGACTCCGAACAGGATAAGGTACAAAAAGTACTGAGAGACAAAAGCAACACCTATACGGATATTGGTTCCTATGTAATGATCAAAGATGTTCTGAAGTCATTAAGAATGATGCTCAGTTTGATTACATCCTAAATCATACAGTTTATCTGTGAAAGAAAACTGTCCAGTGATTTTTATATAAAACTGAGTACTCTAGCACAACAGTATGCATGAGAATAAGAGGAAGGACTAAAAAATGCTACTCATTTTTTCATGTTTAGCGGGTTTTCCAGGTAATCTTTTCTAGAGATGTTCTTCAGAACATGGTCCCTGCCGCTGCAGTACATACAACATTTCTAAGGTTCTAATTAGCACTGGAAATATGAATCTAGAGCTTCAGATGTTAGAAGGTGAGGAGAGGGGGAAAGAACCCCAAATTACAAAATTTCTGTTCTCCAAGAGCAGGGGGTGCAGGAAGGGGGTTGTAAAAGAATAAAAAGTTAAAAAGAGCTGGATTGTATTTTTGGTATTAAACCTCTCTATTTAAATTTATGTAAAGATGCCATCAACGACTTCCAAGAAATTTTTTTTAAACCTAAACCCCTAAACTTAAATTTGTGAACCCAGATGCAAATAGAAAACCTCCAGCACCTGGCAAGTTCTTTCAGGTTAGTCAAAAACCATGTGTTAATTTGAGTCGTCACATCAACAGATGAGGGCAGGACAACTTATTTTTGTTTAGGGGCATTTCAGCAAAAAAGCTAAAGTGGGAAACAGCCGGCACAAAGCTTCCTCAAGCCAAACCAACAAGAGTTTATCAAGGGTTTTGTCCAGTAATGCACCAAACTGAACCTGCTAAACTGAAAACCGTTCAACCGTTTGTTTGTCCTTTCAGTTACTTTCTGTAGCAATCACCATTGGTGCTGATTTTATTAATGACTCATAGAAAATACATTTGTGTTTCAGCAAAAAACAACCACTAATTGACTTTAGTGAACACACTCAGGTTTGGTTTTGAAAAGTATTATAAATGAAATTGAAATCACATGAAGATTATGAACAACAGAAAGCCGGATGCTCCTGCAATAGAATTTATACATTTGGTTTGTGTGATCTTTGACTAACACAACAGTTTTTACGAGTCATGGGGTTTTTTGCAATGTTTGTTCATGGTTTTCTTAGGAAGTAGTCTCAGTGACACTTTTTAGAAGTCCATATCGTTAAGGCTGGAATGTGCCAAACACAAAGTGTCCTGTTAAAGCCCTCCTTCCCCATCTCTTCTTTCTGTGACCCTTTCTAAAATTGTAAGGCGAGAAATGTTGAAGAGTTCAGGATTTTACTTTACTTGCACAAAGAGCTGCATGTATTATTTCTAATTCTAACCCTGAATTCCAATTCTACCCTGGCTCATCTGAAGGAACACAGGGTGGGAGAAAACACTAATGAGTTTATCCTAAATTGTGGTTTATGTCCTTTAGGACACAAAAGACTGCCTACTTCAGCTGAGAGGAAAGACGCCGTTAGTCTGCCTTTACCAGACGATGTATTTAAGCCCCCAGATATGTCAGGGCATACCTAACATCTGCGCACTACCTATCACACTTAGTACCTGAACCCTCAAGGGGATCTCTGAGTACTACAATAAAACAATATATCCCACCTGCCTTTTTCTAACATGAAATGCTGGGAAATGATTGCTACACCTCCGGAATATGCTGACATTACAAGCATGGATTAACACACTCTCCACATCATCTCCTCTGCACTGAGTGGGTCAGAGTATGTGCTCTGTTCTGGTCAACGCTGTATCCAAGCAATGAGAAACACCAGGCATTTACTGGTCTAAACATCTCTCGTGCAAACAGCTGGCCACTGAAAGCTTCTAACAGTCCTCATCCTCTCCTCCCTGCCATCTGCCACTACAGGAACGTGCTTCCCCTGACACAGCTAGTGCGTGCTGAGCAATTCAAACAGTGAACTAATTTAGTGCATCACCACAGCAGCCTCTGCCAAGGTACCTCGTGATGAAGGCCCGGCCTGACACACTTTAAAAGCCGCTTTGTGGAAGTCTCTTGGAGGTTTCTTAGTGGGTTACCAATGTCATTTTTGAAATGTTGGTCAGAGCTCCTAACTTCACAAGCAGAGCCAATGCCAGACAGGGCATTACTTCAAACAAGAGAGAATCTTCTGGTGCCGCTACACCTGAAAGAAAAATGGTAGCTATTTTGCTCAGCATGGTCTTCTGAAACATCTCATGAGGGGAAACCCTTACCATGAAAAGGCAGTGAAACATCATAGAAGAAAGTTAAGTTTTTTATTAGAAGTGCTTGTACACTGCCTCTTGATGGTAGCATAAAGGCTGAAAGTTGACAGCTTCCAGCACTAGTGATATAAAAGCTTAGTGCTTTAGAAGGAAATGCAACAGTCTGACTTGACTGTATTATTAATTTGCAGAGCTGATCTTTATACAACAGCAACGATCCTGTGATATGATATTACCAGCCCTGATTTTGAAGGCCTTCTTGCCATCTCCCTCTTTAATAATTCCCATAAGTCTTTGGGCTGGACACCAAAGACAGCAGAGTCTGTGCAGTGAATATGTTGCCCAGCCATGCCCAGCAGGGACTTCTCTCATCATGTCATCACGATGCAATTTTCATATATGAACGGCCTCCTACAGCTCAAGACTTCTGTATGCTGTCCAACATCACAACATGGTTTTAATAGACTGGTGGTTCTCACTTGCTGAGCAGCATCTGTCCAGAATTAGTATATACTTTTTTTAAACAAAAAACAAAAAAAACCCAAACAAACCAGGGCTGATTGGTTTCCCAATATTCCCCTATTTAGTTATTTTGTGCTGAGCAGTGATATGATTTTGAGTGCCAGCAAATGCTTCCTGGACTGGTGGTCTGTGTAAGGATATTCCTTCGGAATACAGAACCAAAGAAGAAAGCACTAAGGCAGCTTTCAGCACTTCCACAATTATCAGCTAGGGGCACAACACAGGAATTTTTTCTTTTGCCTTAGCACAAGGTAATCGCTATTATACACATACACAAAAAATGAAGTCACTCCAGAATGCGCAACCATAAGAGAAAGAAAGAAGTTTCCACAAACCGCTGATGGAAAGAAAGAATTAGAAAACTAAAAGGAGATGAGGCTATTCCCTTTCGAAGCTTCAGTAAAAGCTCCCCCATAGTAAACCTCATCATATTAAGTGCTAACAGCAGACATGATAGGTTTCTAGAGCAAAACACCAAAATAGCTACAAAAATACTATCCACAAACTATGCTAAGCACTGTGCCAGAGCTGGCAGTTCAGTTCCTCTATAGCTTAGTTTGCTTTCCTTTTCTAAAAAACTGCACGTGCATAGTCTAAAGATCATCTGTAAACATGCAAGACTATCATGCCCAGCTAAAACCTCATTAAGATTTACAGCATCCAGCCAAGCTTAAAAAATATGAAACAAGATTCTAGATCTTAATGCAAGCTGATATGAATGCATTATCTATACTGCAGACTATGACCATATGATCTTAGAAACATTTCTTAATTTTTGATACGTGTTCAGTCATTTAGCTCTTCACTTTTCTCCATTTACCGGCCAGTCATACACTTTTTTTTTTTGTTTTCAATTCATAAACTTGATCCAGCACTTCCTCTTGTGATTTCCCCAGCTGCAACTTTCTCATCCTTAACAACTTATAAAACAGGTATATCACAGCATTCAGCAGAGATAAAACTGGTGCAGAGAAGTTATACAGCTTCTCCACAGCTTGCTTATTTTTCTGCAACTTCTATTCCTCACACTTACTGGTTCTGTTTCAGTTACAAAATCTTTTTATTGCCTGTATTCTATTAATGCATTTGACTGTTTACTCAGGGAGTATGAAAGATTGTTATAAGACACCAGCACAGGTTTTTTTAACTCTTCCCTTTCAGTTCAGCTTCTTAGATATTGCACATTTGAAACCCTATTTCTACTTTGATTAAAATTTTAAAATTTGCAAGGAAAAAAAAATTAAAATTCTTTATAAGATGACCTGGCCTGTGAAGTTTTTTATTTTCAAAAATACAGTTCATTTAAGTTGTGCTTGCTGCACAACAGACTGGACAAGAAAGATGCTTAGTTCAGTCAGCAATTAGCTCTTCTCTACCTCCCCCACCCCTCCACCCACCTACCATATCAACACTTATTTAGGTAGTCATCAATTTAGGAAAAAGGGGAGGAAAACCACTGTTCTGGAGATAGCATGTACCAGATTAAGATGATATTGTTAATGGCATCAGAATACAAAGAAAAAAAGAATAAATGACTGTCCTCTGTGGGTGCCCTGGTTAACTAAGCAGAATGAGGACAAAACCCCATAACCTATAAAGCTAATATTTGAAGAAAGTTAAAGAAAATAAGAGGAAATGTTTCACAGGCATCACAGAGTATTTTCTCAGCACCCAGAAGACATTATTGCAACATTCAAAAAACTCCATACAGTGCTTTAAGATCACTCTTTTTGTTTGGAGAAGAAATCCCACAAACGATAAGACTTGAAACAGAACCATCCGGTACATGAGTACCATAGGAACACAGATCAGCTGTTCACATGAAATAGAGATGCCTAAAACTTATGACAGCTTTGATACTGAGCAGCGAGAGATAATACCCCCAACCCAAGAAACTGTCCACGTTTTGTTGGGATTTCATTTACTTCTGCTTCATCCAAATGACTTTAGTTGAAACTATCACATATACTGATATACTCTTTCCTCATCTGAAAAAAATCAATGCACTAAAAATAAAAACAAAACAAATATTCTGTAGCACCTGAAAACAAAGAAAGCAAGCTGACATGCATATAGAAGCAACACACATGCAAAAGCCTACTCTTAATGCAAGTTGTCATAAACACAGTGAACAATTGAAAGCTTTTGTGGCAGAGGACAGTACAGGAATGCCCAGGTAAACTCCTGTTGATTTAAGATCTACATTAGTGTGATCGTTAAGATGTCTCCAAGATGAGTACAGCATATAGAACTTCCTGCGATGCAGCACTGGTCAGTCTGACAAGCATAATGGTATAAATAAATGAATGCCAAAGGACTCCACAACCACAGGCGACTGGTAACAGGATTCATACATTTACTAGATCAGACCTCTGGTGCAGGTCAAGAGCAACAGCAAAATTACTAGTAACTGACAAATGCGTGGTGGACAGTGTGAAAGAAGCTGGTAGTTTCAGTCCATTTCCAGATTGATGGACAGGTGTCTACAATGCACACAACAGTCACCCACAACTGGCACCTCAGACAGACCAAGAATGGTGAAACGCTCTGGCTATAAAGTACAAAGCTCATAAACCTCTGTAACCCAGCCTTACCTGGATCAACTTCTACACAAAGAAGGAGCACGTGAGAAAATCCACCATTGCCTCTGGCAATGTATTTCCACAATTGCTTACTCTCACAGTTTAAGTCTTGCTTACTTCCAGTCTGAATCTGTGCAACGTCATTTGCCAGCCACACATATCACACTGTTCTCTGAGGTGGGCTCTCCACACGGGGACCCACAGAATGTCTATCCATCCCTGCCTCTCTTTGTGGATAATACCTCTCTAGGGCAGGGCCTGAGCGACTGTCTGACCAGAAGAACTTCTAGCATCCCTTCCCCAGGACTCATGCTGTACTTCTTCCTGAATTACACACAGCAATCACTGCCCAATGCAGCAGAGGAAGCATTCTTGCTTTTGCCAGTATTTAAGTGTTTGTCGTTGGGGGGAAGGTGGGAGGAATGGTAAGAGAGGATTAAGGATGCTGCAAGTCCAGCTGCTTGGACACGACTGTCCACCACAGCACACACTTTCTAGAATGGGATGCAGCTGTTTTCAAGTAGCTGCACCATCCATATCAACATCCTGTTTGGTTTGGGCCTACATTCATCTCCATGAAACATCCTCCAGAACAGGGTTAAACACCTGGAAAAACCCCAGAGAAACACTCTTAGCTAAAATGGACCTGCAACCAGATTCTTCTATCAAGATTAACAAGATCTGCCTTTACTTACTTTACTTAGAACAACCGGCACAAAATTTGTTAGACTCCAGATCTAATATAGTAGAGTAACACCTAGCTGGCATCCTTTGAGGCAACAGGGGAAAGAACTGCTCAGGATTCGTTAAGAGTGCTTCCACATTCTCTGTAGGTTCTGACCGACCCCACGAGCGTGCTTAGGATATACGATATCACTACAGTCAGACCTTTGGCCTTTTGGTCTCCAACCCCAACAGCTATTTGTCCTAGCTTTAAAAAGAAACATAGAATAGTTTGGCTTGGAAGGGACCTTTAAAGGTCATATAGTCCAATCTCCCCCGCAATGGACCGGACTCTGAGCAACCTGACCTGGAAGGTTTCCAAGGATGAGGCATCTACCATCTCTCTGGGCAACTGTTTCAGTGTTTCACCACCCTCATTGTAAAAAATATCTTCCTTATAGCTAGACTAAATCTACCCTCTTTTAATGTAAAGTCATTACTCCTTGTCCTGTCACAACAGGCCCTACTAAAAAGTCAGTCCCCATCATTCTTATAAGCCCCCTTTAAATACTGAAAGGCTGCAACAAGGTCTCCCTCGGAGCTTTCTCTTCTCCAGGCTGAACAACCCCAACTCTCTCACCCTGTCCTCACAGGAGAGGTGCTCCAGCCCTCTGATCCTTTTTGCAGCCCTCCTCTGGACCCACTTCATCAGATCCATGTCTTTCCTGTACTGAGGACGCCAGAGCTGGACACAGTACTCCAGGTGTGGTCTCACCAGAGCAGAGTAGGGGGGCAGAATCACCTCCCTCAACCTGCTGGCCAACTGTTTTTAATGCAGCCCAGGATACAGATGGCATTCTGGCCTGTGAGCACACACTGGCACAGTCCTTTTTGTTTCAAGACAAACGTTGCTTTACAGTTGGACTCAATGATCTTAAAGGTATTTTCCAACCTAAATGATTCTATGATTGCTGGCTTGTGTCCAGCTTTTCATCCACCAATATTCCCAAGTCCTTCTCAGCAGAGCTGCTCTCAATCCCCTCCATCCCCCAGCCTGTATTGATACTGTGGGTTGCCCCAACCAAGGTGCATAACCTTGCAACTGGCTTTGTTGAACCTCACGAGGTTCGCATGGGCCCACATCTTGAGCCTGTCCAGGTCCCTCTGGATAGCATCCCATCCCTCAGGCATGTAAATCTCACCACTCAGCTTGGTGTCATCTGTAAACTTGCTGTGAGTGCACTTAATCCCACTACGTCATTGATGAAGATATTAAACAGTACTGGTCCCAATATGGACCCCTGAGGGATACCTCTGATCACTGATCTCCATCTGGACATTGAGCCGTTGACCACTACCCTCTGGATGTGACCATCCAACCAACTCCTCTTCCACCAAACAGTCCATCCATCAAATCCATATCTCTCCAATTTAGAGAGAAGGATGTTGTGGAGGACCATGTCAAAGGTCTTACAGAAACGCTGATAGACGACAACCTGTTGGAGACATCCAACAGGTCACTGCCAGATACACTATTATTTAAAACACACTCTGAGACATGTTACCCCATCCACCTTTCAGTGCCTCTTACATTCTGAACAGAGATTTTAAACTCTGAACTAGCTGAGAAATAGATTAGAAAGCAGGTGGCAAGAAACCTAATTATTCTCCTCTGTAGATGACTTTTGTGTGGATTTATAAAACATCTGTGAGTGTTCCATAGGCAGCCATCCAAAGTGTTGTGGAGAAGCAAACTTGGTTCACCAAGGCTATTGCCTCCGTGGGAACACAAATGATACTGTTGGACATTGCTTTTATTCAGGGGGTGACTGCTGTGCATCTGAAATAACAAACTTTGTTCCATACAGCATGCAGTCCTTTCGCTTGGACATGTCACCAGTTACCTATAGGTTTTTGTGATGGAGTTATAAACCTGCATCTTTAAACTACAAAATGCTTATCTAAGGGATTAAGATTCTGTATAACAATGGTGTACATTATTGGAACAATAGCCTTAGGATGCTCTCTAAATATAAATTAATTTCAGGATTGGCTTGATTAGAGGACAAATTTCCTTAAAACAGTTTATACAAAAAGAACTAGGGGGCAATATTGCAAGATAGTTCAGGCCAGATTTTGGCAAGTTCCTTCCAGTCTAAATCACTCGCCTTACGAAATGATTCTGCATCTTGTACTTAATGCAGCCTGCCAATGTCCAAAGGTATAAAAAGTCTTAGAATCCAATTGATTTTTAAACCTACTTTTTCCTGTTATTCCAGCTTGAAAGCATGCAATAACTTCCTAAGGCCAAACCTTGATTATGAGTCACCCACAAATGATACATCCATGAGGGTTTGTAAATGATCATTGAGATAATGTCTAAAACAAGATTTCAGTAAAAAAAGTCTTGTGTCTTAAGTTATTTCTCAATAGGCACACACCACGTAACTTAAGTCAATATAATACTGTCTCGTGAAACTCTCCAACCATTTTCTAATAGCTTACCAACTTATGAGGAACCAAAGCAACAGATATCCAAATACTACAGTATATAAAGTCCAGAGGAAAGCACACTTTTTAAAAGGTACTGTGAGTGTTTTAAAAAAAAAATCAACTAAAAGCAGTCTGTAACATCACAGAGAGGGGAAATGTCAGAAGTGAAATCCAGGGGGAAGGAGAAGAGGGAGACACATAGGGAAAGCATTCACATTTAGAATCATAGAATGTGTTGGGTTGGAAGGGACCTCTAAAGGTCATCTAGTCCAACCCCCCTGCAGTAAGCAGGGACATCTCCCACTAGATCAGGTTGCTCAGAGCCTCATCAAGCCTGGCTGTGAATGTCTCCAGGGATGGGGCCTCCACCACCTCTCTGGGCAACCTGTTCCAGTGTCTCACCACCCTCATTGTAAAGAACTTCTTCCTAATGTCTAATCTAAACCTACCCTGCTCTAGTTTAAAACCATTGCCCCTCGTCTTATCACTACATTCCCTTGCAAACAGCCCCTCCCCAGCTTTCTTGTAGGCCCCCTTCAGGTGCTGGAAGGCCACTACAAGGCCTCCCCAGAGCCTTATCTCCTCCAGGCTGAACAACCCCAACTCTCTCACCCTGTCCTCACAGGAGAGGTGCTCCAGCCCTCTGACCATCATCGTGGCCCTACTCTGGAGCCACTCCAACAGGTTCATGTCCTTCTTGTGCTGAGGGCTCCAGAGCTGGACACAGTACTCCAGGTGGGGTCTCACAAGAGCAGAGTAGAGGGGCAGAATCACCTCTCTGGATCTGCTGGCCATGGTTCTTTTGATGCAGCCCAGGATGTAATTGGCCTTCTGGGCTGCAAGTGCACATTTTTGTCTCATGTCCAGCTTTTCATCCAGTATTTGACTTCAGTGGACTTGAGAACAAGCCCCAAGCACAATGTGGATACACAAGTTGTAAACAAACCTACCTAGAACCTGGCAAAGATGTAAATAACAAAGGACATAACACAATGTAACAGATGTTTTCTCGGCCCTTGTTCCTAAACAGAAGCATTTAGTTACAAACAAGCACCACAGTAAGACCATGTATGATAAAGCAATTAATAATCAGCTCAGCTCCCAAACAAACGGAACTTGCAATCCTTCCACTACTTTAGAGAACTGGGGAAAAGTTTTAACAGATGTTTTCCAGGCCACCAGCACATAAAGTAGTATATTACACAGTTATAGAATAGTATAGAAGGCACAGTTGGAGAAACAGTTTTTTGAAGCAGGGGTGAACAAAGCAAGTCCATCCTCAACTAGCCACTACTTGTTCCAGTGCCACTAAGTTTTGAGACACTGTTGTGAACCAGACTGGGAACAGATCTGGGTAAATATAATACTTTTTGTCTTTTGTGGGGGTAGCTAGAGAAATAAACGGTGAGTTGGTTATGTTTAACCCACAAAAGTTCCCATATCTATTTACCACGCAGCCTTCAAAACAGATGCACCACCACAAGCGAGGTGGTGGCATGTGGGCTGCCAAACTACCACCACAAGAAACAGCAGCCTGAGGCTGCAGCTGATCTGTGCCATAATTAGTCTTCCTACTTTTTTGATCATGATAATAAAACAAAGCAAGCTTCTATTCATTTTAATGAACACCCTAGAGGAAACACTACCTTCCCCTTACTCAGTACAACTGTTTACCTCTTCAACTAAGAGCACTCTTGAAATTCAGTATGTTTCAGACTTAAAAAGCATCAGGAACAACAGAAGTCAAATGGACAGTATAATAAAGTCAACAGTTAAAGCTTTGCTTCAGCACGCTTCTAAGTTCAAGGTAAAACCTGAATTCACCGTTAACTTGATTTTGGTTTTAATCATGACATACTAGGGACGCTTTTTGATCAGCTTACCTATTGACTTGCCTGGGAGAGGTGGAAATTCTGTAGTTTAAGGACTGGATTCACTAGATCCTTTTTACATTAAGAGAATGAAAAGCAGAGATTCCCAGCAACAGCCTTACCCACTATTTTGCCATATTTCATGAAAAGTGGAATGCAGGGAATGAACAAAGTTAAGGGGACCACAGTTCCCAACATAAATCAAATAGGAGGATTTTAAGGTGTAGCAAAGCCCAGCCAAACTCCCCTCCTTCAAAGGTAAGCTGGTGTAAAGAAGAAAGCACATCAGTCCAACATAGAAGACCTGCAGCCTGGTCCCAGCTCTTTCGCCGCTCAAGATGACACAACAAATCCAGTCGTTTCAGCTTCCCTTCAGTAAAATAGGGAATAATACTTTATGTTAAAGCGTTGGGAGACCTACAGACACTCTACTATGTTACATGAATTATATGAGGGAGCACTGGTTCCTCCCACACCCCAAGCCTAAATAAGGATATTTCACACAGAAAAGGACTGCAAAACTCTTACACAACCATCTGCTATAAAGATTCAAGAAAGCGGCCCAAGTACAAAGGAGAGTTGGTCATGCGGAAGGGGGAGAAGGAATGTTATTATTTATGCGATGCTTGAACTCCATACAGAAGGAAACTTACCTTCACTATTAAATTAATAACACAATCCCATTATTGCATTATAGCGATTGACACTGTAATTGTCTCTTCCTTTGTCAGTTAAGATTGCTTGTTGTTATAACAGCAGCAACAACAAAATCTGTGACTAGATCCCAAAACTACAGCTGTCAAACATTTCCACAAGAAAATCAGTCTCAAATGCCAATTGTACAGAACAAGTAATTAACCCCAAGATGTCTATAACAGTCAATTGCAAAGTAAGGATTTACCATGGAGTCCCCCACACCTCTTACCTCGAGCATAGGGCGGGCACTGTCATGGATTGAAAGAATGTGCGTAATGTTATTTTTACTCAATTGCTCTACATCTCGGGCATCTGCAATAAAGAGAAAAAAGGAAGAAAATTTCTTTAATCTCTTGAAATAGCCCACTCCCCTTTCCATTGTGCACGTTGAAAATCACTTATGCCTAGTACATTTCTTTTTGAAGCTTAATAAAGTAAAGCAAAACCCCAAATGCAGCTGTTCTAGAACACCATCATCAGAGTGGGTAACGGGAAGACGCACTTCTAACTCCAAAACAAATTATATGCTATATAAAGAACAAGCTTAAGTGGCTCAGGAATGTGTTCTTAAGTCAGAAGTTTCATGTATTTTGCATCTGAAATATAAGTCTGTGTATGCCTGTGTGCAGGTGATGGCCATCTGAACAAGCAGTCAGAGCTGTACAAGAAATAGCTTCCCTTCTCTTTACCCACAAATCCCCCTTCAGAAGATGTATTTTCACTTGGGAGACAGACCTTGTGATATCCAAGTCTGAGAAGTGAAGTGAACCCTATCACTTGAATTCAGGTATTAATGGGTAAGCCAAAATGATAACCACATTCTTACTTCCTGTGGACTAGTAGGGAAAATTATGCATTTAGCCAATACATACCATAATTTTAAGTCCAAAGAGAGACTGAGATGGTAAAGATATTGAACACATGAAAAGGCAAAATGCTGCAGCAGGGAAGCGCAGTTGTGAAAAGGTGGTTCCTAGACCTGTAACCAAGGGGTTTCAAACATTCAAAACTGGAAAGCAAACTGGGGCGACTGAAAATTTGATGCTAGATATTGCGAAAGCATAGGTTTGTTTCTATGAGAAAGAAGGTAAGATAGATTATCTGTCATCAGTGAGCAACTTTCCCCATACTAAACCATTAGCATGCCAGAAAATGACCTCAAAGAACCACTAATACAGGTAAAAGTTAGTTTGTGTCCATTTACTTTTGACCTTTTTGCTTGAGAATGGCACAACACACTGTGGCAATTACAGCAGTGGTTTTGTGATGTGAACACCTGCCTTCCAAATCTGCCCATACAATCTGTTCACATTAGCCTGGTTGCACACAAAAAAAGAGCACTGACCACAAAGGTTTCAAACCGGCTCTCTCTAGGTACAAAAATAACAATACCATCACCTGTACGTTCTTTATGTACGTGCAAGAGTTCAATTAGCATCTCTTGTTTCGTCTTATTCCACCCTACTATAAAGTTTCAATGCCTTTTCTACATCACAAAGAGGAATTGGGCACTTAATTATACTGCCCCATAGACAAGATCCATGTGAGCACAATAACAGGCAATAAAATTTAAACTTAATCCAATTATGAAAGCTTCTCTAAGTTTAATAAAATGGAGAGAAGAGTCAAAACTGCATTGATTTCACTTGCTACTGGTCAAGCCTGCATGATCAACACAGATGCCTAATCCTTCAGGAGAGAATTAGTAGAAATCCCATCTGAAACAGAATTAAGGTTTAGCTTCACAGAACAAATAAAATTTCCTAAAAATCTTGGAGTGAGCATTTCAGACAAGAAACACTAATTTTTGCCAGCAGAGGTCTTCTAATCCACCTGACCTTCAGATTTTTTAAATTTATAGACAGTCTTGATTCCCCAGAGAACTCCTCAGCAGGTAAGGGTTTGGAAGCCCTGAAGCCAGCCTGCGTCCCTAAAATTCACTGCTTTCTGTTCTTCAAAGGCTAAGGGCAGATTTCAGACCCTGCTGGCTGGAACTCACAGTGCTAATACTTACCTAGCACAACCAGACCCCAATCTCTAATTATCAGTATGACCCGCATGGTAAGAGCGGCTTGCCACACAAGGCAAACAGCTTTAAAAGGAGATATAATCAAAATTAAAAGTTGAGTGCTTTGAACCAGTCCAAAAGGCCTACTGTAATGGATACAGTACAACTCAAAAGGACTGAAAGATTTTAGTTCTTCAGTTAACGAAGGACCTAGGCTAAAGGAATTTCAACAAATCAAAACTATACAGTATGACAGTGAGATTTCAGGTATTCCTAGAAACAAGGTGGAAATGGTTATCTCAGACCTACATCCCAGGGTAACCAGCGGGTCTTCAATATATTTAGGAAACAACCATTCAAATCACAAAAATAGAGGCCCAGCCTATGACTGTATTATCTGGATCTAAACTTCAAACAGTTTACAAAGGGGAAATTCCGCCGGTCCCCCTGCCACCAGCCGTAAGTGTCTACAGATACTAGCGACAAAGTTCTTTAAACAGCAGTACAAATGAGATATTCTGCCACTTACGGTCTCACACCATAAATTACAAAATAAAATTAAGGGGTTATGTAAAAGACCACCAAAAGCATCACAATTACCACAGCAACTCCAGCTTCTTTACTGTACCACAGTGCTGTACAACCACATGCAGGCTCACATTTTAAAATCACAGCGTGAAACACCCCATTTCCAAATGTAAAGATGAAAGAAACCTATCAGAGTCCGTCTTGTGCACCCCTGAAGGGTCCCTCAAATGTGGTATGATTCTTCACAGTAGGTTACCTAATATTCTGGTTCATACACTGATACGGACTTTTGAGTAAAGCCTTCAGAAAACTCTCTCCTCACACAAAAGGACACAATTCACACTGGGGAAGCCTTCCTCTCTCCCTCCAACACCCATATTTAGCTTCTTTTCCCTCAGTTTAATTCTATGACTCCTAACTTAACTTCTACTCATGTGCAGAGAGCTGTGAACACTTAATTGCAAAAGCAATGGCAAAGTCACCAAATTCGGACCAAGAGGGTTTCAGAATTTGTTTCCCTGCAGCTCTGGGAAGCCTTACTGTGTGGCTGGGGAGCAAATCACCTACCATATTGTGCTCCCAACCCCCCTGTATGCAAACGGGGGACAATACTGCTCCAACAACTCCAATTAAGAGACATCAATGACTGAAGGACTCCAATACTAGGGTGATGAAGTCTCAACTGTACATACAACCATTCTCCTTACTTTAGTACCTCCACAGAGATGCAACGTGAGGAATAAAGATTTCTCTCTTTCTAGAGTTAGATGGGAAGAAACAGCTGTAGAGTCTTTTCCACCTCTACTGCTAACAACAAAATAAAAAAAAAATCCTCCCAGGAATGGGGTGGGGGGGGGGTGGGGGGGAAGCATTACAGTGATATGGGCCTGATCAACATTTAACTGCAATTCACTTGTGAAATTAGAAGATTAAATGTCTCCACAAAATAAGTGACATTAGTTTATTTTCATTTTGTCACCTTTCCTCCCATTAGCCAACTAACCCAAACTAAAGACATCCTCCCTTCGTCCTCCTCCAAAGACCCCATTTCTGACTTTGTTGTTAGTCTGATAAAACAGACATGCTCCTACAACACAGTAAACTAATAAGTACTAAGTCTTCAGTATAAAATTTTAGGTTATGTATACAAAAATAAGGTAAGTCAGCCCAGTACATACAACAGTATTAAGTCTCAATCTGCAGATGTAGAGAGATTACAGTTTCGTCATCACCAGATGTTTGTTGTTTTGTGGGTTTTTTCTTTAAATAAAGCAAACTTTTTGTCTATACTTCATTTTCTGCTTTGTAGAGAACTAGAGATAGACACCTAAAGGAGAACCTCCTCTCCAGTAGTTCAGAGCACTGAGAGCTATTACTGAGAACAGTTTCCCACCAGGAGAGCTTTGTTCCAGATCTGCACTTACAGGGGGGGACACACACAGAAAACTACGCACGCAAACAAAATCTCCGCATCTCCTGTCCCCACTTCACACTATGCTCCAACACATAGTTTGTCCCAGGCTCTCAGAAGGACCTTTTTGGAGAGTGAGAAAGAGGGAAAAGGGTCCAGTACTTGGTTTAATGAGAGTACCTATAAAATATCTTCCTTCAAAAGATGACGCTGAAAAAGTGAATGGTATCTCTCCTATTTTCAGAACATGAAATGAAGCCTTAGAAAACAGAACTTTTCCCAAAGAAAATTAAGCAGCTGGTAACAGGAATTAATTTGATCTAGAAACACAGCAGAACCACTTGGCGGGCACTGCCTTTTTATACACTTAGTAACAGGAAGAATGGCAGAAACTTTCCCAAGACTCTCCAGCTTCATCCACAGCAACACTGGACTCTTTGGGGGGAATTAAACCTCATACTGTGGCTTTCCCCTTCAAATCAAAAAGCCCCCAAATATTCCATTGGAAAAACTTGAATCTTACAAGTATGATTACAAGCAAGGAAAGACACAAGCTCTTTAATATTCAAGGCAGAAACACTCTTGAGTCTCTGGTACTTGCTACTGCTACACCTTTCGGTTTGAAACCAAACAAGCAGCCACGTAGAACCTCCTATCAGAAGAAATGGTATTTTTTCTATTTGTAAAGAAAAACAGGCTAAAAAGCCCTGTCGTATCAGTCTCTTAAGGAACAAAGCAGCTATTTTCATTGTGAGCACAGGCGCCTTTCAAGGGACATCAGGTTTCCAATGCAGAAGACACGTGGGCATGCAATCCCACAAAAATTTCTTTGTCTCTTGAGAGGATTGAATTTCATCTGTAAGGTACAACTGGAACAAACCAAAATTCTCCCCAAACTAGGGGCGGGAAGAAGAGTTTACCTCCTCTTTCTCTTCCCTCATTTTTCTCTCTTAGCCTCCCACACTCTCATTTACAAAGAAATAGCTCCTCCTTAATTTTCATGGAAGAAGCCCGAGAGCTCTGTTTCCTTCTGGGCTTTCAGACCAAACTCAGTCTCGGTATTTCGTATGGACATCTATGGTTCTTCTTGAATTTTTCTGCCCTCTAGCTGTGCAATCTCACATACACTCTCTCAGGAACCTATCACAATTTTAATGTGCTATTGATAAGCAGAATCGTGCTTATAGATTTGTAAGATAACAAGCACTTAAGCACATGCCAAGATCTCTGCTTTTTCAGGAAAGTTTTCCAGAGACATACTCAAGTCCTGTAGACTGAGGGGGATTTCAGCATGTACTTCAGTGCTTTCCATAATCAGGACTACACATAACTTTCTACCTTAAAGACTTTAATGTGGTTGCAAAAGCTCCTCTCATTCTATGTACCAAAAGGTTTGCGCAGCAGCAGCGGACAAACCAGAAGCAGCAAGTTCAACTCCCATTTTTGCCACTCCTTTATTTCACAAGTTTTTCTTGGGCCTCAGTTTATCTCCCAAATGCGGAGGAGCTTGCACTTCCTCTGTCACGGATTGGTTTTAAGTTGATTAGGCATAAAAAGACAGTAAGAAACCCTATACATAAAGTAGAAATATTGAATAATTTCCCAGTCAGAACAACTGCTGAACGCCTTCTCCAGACAACGGCCCTCCAGGATTATAGCGTTTATCATCTTTAACGTCCTGCTTTCACTCACCAGGAAGGCACCCAGCTGCAATAACTGTGCCTCTGCCCAGTCTGTCAGTGTCCTCAGGAGTCTCCCATGCAGCAGGGAGAGAGCAGTGTACATAGAAAGGTATTTCAACCTAGCTACGGAAACGCTGCTTGCCCAGGCTCTCTGAAGAGCCACTGGAGAAAGGAGGGGATGCTAACCTCCAGAGGGCAGATCAGAGCGATGCAGAGAGATTCTCCTGGCTCACCGTCTGGAGAAGCTCCTTCCACTCCACCCTCTGCACAGAGACACGGAGGGTGCCCCAATGTCTCAGCCCTGTATCCAGGTGAGATGCATAACACCAGGGATTCAGTGTTACTCCTCTTACTGACAAGATTCAATTCGAGCTATCAGTCTCAAGCTGAGGAAATAGGAGACTGCTCAAAAATGCATTACAGGAAATAATTTTGTAAACCCGTGCCTTTAAAAGTATGTAGACATTTCAGCTGCCCAAATCAGGACACTCTAACCAATCCCAACTGTATATGTTGCTGAGTATTTCTCAGTCGATGATCCCCTTTATGGCAGTCTCAAAAATCATTAGTCACTTTTTGAAAAAGTGCCACAAGTCAGAACATGCCCCAGGAACACGGCAATCGAACTCCTCCAGAAAAATACTGGTGATTAACCAACAGCCTGTTCTTTAATGGGATGACTTCACTGCACAGACAGCTTGTTGCAATTGCTCTTAAGCAGTGAAAGGGGGGGGGGGTGTTGAGGGACAGGGAACGCAGAAAGAGATAAAATTGTAAAAGTTTGCTTTTGTATTACTGTAGTACTGTAACACCAATCTTCTCTCTTCTTCTCCAGGTATGGTAGCTAATTTGAGATTATAACAACAGACACTCATGGTGGTAGAACATAATGATTAAATGCAATGTGAGCAAAGGTCGTAGCAATAAATAAACAAACATTTAATTTGTGTTTTTAATCAATTTAAAAAAACAGACTCTGTAACACAAATACTGAGGTTAAAGCCAACCGATCCTTACTCTCTCTTGTGGAGGTAGCTGAAGCATTTCAGCCTCTCCTTTTTTTCAACTAGACTCCCAGAAACTCTGCCCTTTCACACCACCTTGGCGTGCACACCTCGACTCTGCGCATAGGAGTGACCTGACACGCCATTTAAGGACCATTTGCAAGGCGCACAGCTGAGTGGCCAGAGCAGCACGAGGGAGCGAGAGGGTCGCAGGCGCTGGCATCGGCAGAGACGCTGACTCACTCCACAACCTTCGCCAACTCCCCTCAGCTGGTCAAACTGTTCATCAGCTGAAAACAGAACTGCACCACGAAACAGATGCTCTGGCTGAGTTTCGCTCCCCTGGGTGGACCGTCAAGGGCTCACCAGCAGCATGGCTGGAGCGAGAGGGACAGATTGAGAGCCAGGTTCCCTGGGCCCATCCTGCCCAACCTGCCAGACAGCTTGAAACCTAAAGGACTCCACTATCACACATCCTCCCATCCCACCCCTCTCCTAAATTACTTGACAGGAAAGAAAAAAGACAAAAAAAAAAAAAAAAAGAGGAAGCAACATGGCTGCGACCAAGTTAGTTTTGTCACTGGCCTGTGCAGCGGTCCGTCCAAAGTGTTTTCAAAACTATCCTCTTCCCCTTATTTTCCTTTTTTGCTCCTTTCATTACCTACTTCCATCAGTAGGTAAACTCACTTCCATTCTCTCATTTTCCTTACAATGGCATGATTAACTCCCTCTTGTGTTTGAATCCCCAGTGTGGCAAAAGGCAGCTTTTAACTTCACACGTACCTCCAGGCTGCCTCTCAAGTGATCAGCTCCACTTCCCACAGGGCAGCAGGCACTGGACCAGCACCATAGGTCTGCAGGTCTACAGGCAGGTAAATTGGGCAAAACCCACTGAACTTGCAGTTTTTGGGGTGGGGGGAGGGGTGGGAAGGAAGGGTGGGCATGAGGCAGAGAGGAGGTACAGCACCAGCTAAATCCAATGCAGACGTTGTCCAATCTTAATAGACCAGCTGTGATATTAGACCAGGAAGGAAAGGATATTGCAATAGCCCCTATGAGTCCAGTTTTGCTGTTGTACCCAAGCATAGGAAATACAGGGTCTACATGTATCAAAATGACTGTACAGGCACAACAGGTTAACTTCTGAGTAGGGACAGTCAGCTGCTGCTAACAGAGTGCTTTGAGAACAGGTCATTTATTTGGCTGTCTACAGAAAGTTTCCTCTGTTTTCTAAATATGGTTCTGTCTTTCTGTACACAAAAAATAAGCCTCATGCAAAAAGGAAAATAAATGCAGACAATCTTACATCCGCAACACGGACAGCGTGAGTACCAGTGGTCAGACAGCTATCTGCAGACCTATCAGTCTCGCAAGCAGTGATAACAGAACTCTTTAGCAGTTGTTATAAATAACCGAAATAATGAAAGCAATGAGAGGGAGGCATACTAAGCCTTTACTTATAAGGAGGACTTGAAATAAGCCTTACAAAGAATCTGCCTGGCTCACAGGCTTGCCTGCCAAGCACAGGAATCATTTAAGGCAGGCCAATGTTTAGGAATTCCAGCCGCAGCATGCTCCGAGGAGATGGCTTTCATTTTTCTTAGAGTACTTGCAGCACAGCACATGGATGAGAGCAAACAAATTCTTCTTTAAGTGCTACCAGGTGATCCAGAAATGAAGCTAGATGGGGTTAAAGAGAATTCCATTGTCCTGCAAAACACCACCTTAAGACCCCTGCTAAGTAATCCTAGAGGTAATGATAAAACTAAACTTACCTTTAAAGTTGCCAATGAACAAGCCAGGCAGAATCTGTGAGAAAGAAATATAGTATCAAATATAGATATCTTGTGGTAAGACAATTTGACAAAGTTCAATTTGCATACAGGATGGAACATACTACTTTAGCAGACTATTGTCAAATGCAATCTAAAAAGCGCTGACAATATTTTGTGCCTCTTTGCAACTTTCTCAAACTACATAATTCTAGGTGTGCCATGCTTTGAGAGCATTCATTGACAGCCCAGGGTTGTTAATCATGCAGACTCTCACATCATGGATGCTCTCCAAGGATAGCAAAAGTGGTTCACACGTATGAAGTGGGCCTTGCAACATGCCCCTCCCCCTGCCTCCCCGCAGCAGGATAAGAGTTACCCTCATTTAACTACTGATGAAACTTCATACAGGCAATTTGCCTAAAGTTGCTAAGCATGCTGGACAAAGCACTGAAAAATGACATCCTTCAAGTCTTTTTGAAGTGCAAAGCCATGCAAGTCAGGGCTGCAGCACTGTGGGTTTCTTCGATAGAGGAAATCACTGCAAACAACCAGTCGTGTATTCACATAGAAAGAGAACTGAGGCAAGTCCTCGAGTTGCATGTTTCTCTCCCAGATCCACCCACTCACCCCAGCACTCCCAGAAGCCTGCACAGGTCTCAGTTACAGGACTTTCTTTAATGGGGGAGTTTCAAGGTCAGCCTGAGGACCGGCCTGTGCAGTCTGAGGACACGTGTGCACACACACACAGAAGCGGGTGACACTGCAGTGCTACCCCTCCCACCCGCTCATAACCCTCCCAACCTGGGAACAGCAATAAGGACATGAAAAAACCCCCGGCAAACTGAACACACACTTTCCGGCCAAGAATTTCATTCTCTGCCACCTGAAGTCTCTGACCCACGCCCACATCCTTTGAAGAGGCCAGAACTGTGGCAGTGAGACCATAGGATCCATTTTTCTTTGGTGCATGCAGAGCATACCACCAATACAGATATGTCAGCGCTGACTTCCTAAAGCCTTAGCAACACCCAAGTGTCACCACAACAGCAGCAACAGTCTCTCGGGCGCAGCTATTTAAAGGGAAAACTCCACCCATTTCACTCAGCCCGGCAGCCGCGAAGTTCCGAAAGTCATGAAGGACTTTTCATCGGGGATTATCACCCCAGCCTCTGCTTCACTGCAGCCTTCCTGTTGAAAGGCGATCCAGCTTACCACGCAAAGGTTAGAAGGCCGGCAGAAGGGCCTGCAAAATAGCTTCTGATCTGCCTTAACTCCAGGGCTTTCATCCAATAAAAACGTCATGTTCGCTGTTATTGATCTAGCCTTACAGAAAACAGAAAGGCTGCAGCACTTCTCACTCTCCCCGCAGCTTTGGTTTGTGCAAACATTCCTCCCTCTCAGCTTTGCTGGGGGATCCCTCTCTCCCTGCCGTGTCATATCAGCTCCAACCACGGGGCTCAATTCTGCCACCGATACTGAAAGACGGCTTCGCTGGGACCCTTGCTGTACCCTGAGCTGCTTACAAATTAAGGGCTGCTTGACAACACCAGCTAAACAAGATGGTCCTTTAGTCTCGTACAAACAGGCACCTGTAAGCTTTGCACAGATAAGCTTTCTCCCCTTTCCTTCCCTCTTCATTTGTACAAATTCGACATCCCTACAAAGACAGCAAAAATCAGCAGGGCAGTTTCCAATGCCAGGGTATCAAGTAAGGAAAAAAACCCTTACAACATTCTGCTGTCCCTTTCCGCATGCACAAGACTCATGGTTTCATGGACTGATTCATTATTTTAAGCACACTTGATGACTTTGCTAGAAGTGCAGCCCAAAAGCCACCATCCCAGGCTAGGAATAAGAAGCCCATAGCTGCTCCAGAGAGCAGAGCACCCGAGGGCCATTGCTAAGGGCTAAATTCTGCAAATAAAAAACATGCTCTAAAGCAAAATAGAGTCAAGTTATGAACTAATTTCACCAACCAGATCACCCCAGCGAGCTCCCTCAATTTAAGCTTAAAAAATTAAAAAAGCCTTTCTGATATTTTTAAATGGCTGTCTGGGTTTTCCTATCTGCAGCACAAACGTCAAATCACACCATCACTATCGTAGGCTACAGCGTTTTAGACTCCAGGACATTATTTCTGCATCAAATACATGTTCTCAAGAGAGGATAAAAGCTTAAATTCCAGTCACGGTCATTAAGATTAGACATTATAAATTAAAGATACCAAGAAACACTGGGGCTTGCAAAAATGAGGCTTGTTAGATTGTTGTCGGCAAAGAAGGAAAAATCCAGAAGTTTGCATTTATGCATCATGAAGCAACGTTGTATGCTAGATAGGAAATTAGGACACCGTGCAACCAAGGACAGATGTTACCCCTGTTGTCCTAGTCATTCTAGAAGCAAGAAACATTACTATGGGTGAAAGCTACCTGGAAAGAAGTGAATCTTCATGCTGTGCTGACTAATACTTCGGCACTAGACTACGGCTGGGAACTTTCAGCTGTGTCATCTCACACTGCCTTCAGTAACTGCAACTCCGGGACGGGCAAAATGAAGGCCGATGGCTGCTAGGGGCGTGTGAGAGAGAAGGGGTGGGAGTCAGAAGAGAAGAAAAATAAGGTGGTTGTTTTTGTGAACTTTTCAACCACTGCTTTATGAATAAAAACAGTAGCCTCCTTATATCATCCGAAACATTGAGAAAATGACCACAGACTAAATAACAGATGTAGAAGAGTGCACAACCAAGCAATAAGGACAGCAACGCCTGTCTTCGTTCCTATCTTGCATGAGAACAGCTCATGTTCTCCACCTCACACAGAGTCCTGCAATGGACAGCCAAGTCTTCTCGTTGGTCCTCCCTGAAAATACACCTCTCTGGAAAACAGCTTAAAGGGCTACTTTGCTGCCTCTTCCTATATAGACACATGCTTATAATAAAGCATCTAACTCCTTCCCTGACACCGTTTCTATATGCACTAGCACTGATGGGTGCTCTGGCCAAGTTCACGGCACTTTCTGCGGAGGCAGCCAGATGCTGTAGGAGCAGATGAGCCCATCTTGGCCAGCAGTACAGGACAGCGTCATGAGTCAGGGAGAGGGATTTGCCTCTGATGTCAACTGGTGCAGCTTCACTGGCTTCCGTAGAACTGGTTGCATCAGCTGTAACTATCCACACTGATTTACATTTCTTATGAATCAACTCCTACAACGAACACGGCTTATCTGCCCTTTTTGTAGAGATAACACTCAACTCACCCCTTCAGAAGAGTCTGCATGAATAACGGGCAGTTAACTGTAACAGGACAAACAAAAACTAAAACCCAGGAAAAACTCTTCACTAAGCATATCCTGTTCATAGATAATCAAATCTAAATACTACAATCTCTTGTCACCATCTCAGCCCCTAGACTGCAGCTCCTGGAAAACGTCTTTGTAATTTTCAACCACAGACTTCAACTTGAACTTTGAATACAAGTCAAAGTTAGACATTAAGCGTAAAGACAACTCAGGCCACACACACAATTTCCTAAGTCAGACCCCATTACTCATTCTGTACTTAAAAGACATTAAAAAAAAAAAGTAAAGCACTGAAAATTAATAGTAGCTAAGTCAATGCACACTCACTAGCCAATTTCCCTTCTCTGAGCAGAGTAAGAAGGATATTTATGAACCAATGCTTTCAGTTTAATTTGGGAAAAGTCAGGAGGCTTGGGTGGACTTAAGGAATAAGAACTAAGCACAGCTAATTTTACAGAGAAAACTAACAACAAAAGACAAACCCCACCTAAAAAGAATGCCAGGCCTCCCGCCCTTGATCAGCACTAATGGCTACATCACGTCAGGTGCAATTGCTATTTGCTACGAAATACATCAATATCATGTGACAGAAAAAAAGGAGGGGACCATACCACTGAGAAAGGCTCAGCATCCAAGAGCAGCAACAGCAGCTGTAGCAATCTCTGGAGCTTTTTCTTACCATACCCATTACAGGTCACCACTAATCCTCTTCCCCTGGCATCAGTACAAAGAGATTCCCTAAATGAAATAATCCACCATTGGATAAGCTGCTTGTTTTGTCCTACTGTCCGTATATAGCTCTACCACAAAAAAACCCACCACACTTCAGTTGGAAACTAAGGCAATTTGTATTGATAGACTACACCGAGTCAAGCAAATATCCCCTAACGTGAGCATTGGTGACTCCATGCCACCCCTTGCCCCTCTGGCGTTCGCTGACTCACAAGATCAAAAGGAACAGATGATCCAGGGGCACATTCTGAAGGTGGCAAGTACCAGACCTACATGCAGGACCCCTACAAAAATAAATCCTGATGGCCAGTACCCAACATGGTTGTAGCCTCCTTAAAGGAGCCAGTTCCTCCTGAACATTTCACAGCCATAAGAAGGGAAGAAGAAAAAGCATAGTAGTGCTATGCTTGTCCCAAAAGCACTGGTTGGTACACATCAGGGCAACACTTAACAGAATTCAAATGACCAAATTGCCTGGAGTCGCAGACTGCTAATTCCTGCCCACACAGTACTATAGCAAGATGTAATGCAAACAGAACAGTAAGCTTCAAAGGGCTGAAAATTGTCCTTTTCCTTCCCTGCCCCTCGCCTCAACTTTAGCATCCCATATCCTGTCACTCTAAGTGTTTTGATAATTTCAAACATTCCCAGAAAAATACTACAAACATACCAGAAGTATAAAATAAGTCTCTCCAGCTGTGTTTCTTCCTAAGTGGCTACTCCTAAAAGGTGCCTCCAAGGAGCAGGTATGTATCACATTATCCCCAAACTTTGAAATCAAAAAAATGGAAAGAAGGACCAAGGGAGGCTCTACTTCCTACCCACTAACTCAGTTGGGCTAACCGGCCAGATCTTTCCCCTGCCTGAAGTTGCTATTTCAGGGCCTCTAACCATAGGATGAAAAGGCTTCACCTCCCAGGTAGCACTCTGGATGTTCACCAATCTGACTTCCAAGGGCAAGGATGCCAGACTTGGACAACTATCTCTAGCTCTTCTTCTCCGCTTTGTAGAAAGCCACGCTCACAGCAAAGCTACTCCCAAAGTACTCAAAGCAGGATGTTAGATAGAAGAGATGACTCAACTTCTGTTCCTCATAGTAAGCTATATATAAAAGGCTAGTTACCACCGCACTTTCAAACCTGGGTTTAAAACAGAGGTGGGGATATTGAGAAAAATCACAGTTGTCCCTTGATAACCACCATGAGATGCCCGGGGAATCGGCGCTTACAATAAGCCCCCACTGCCAAAAAGCCAACACCCTCTGCACAACAGATCCATCTTCCTTCCTCGCTGCCACCTCCACCGGGGCCAAGCGCTTTCCTGTCCCACCGGCACCGGGGGCAGCCCCTACCCGACGGCCGCTCTGCGCCCCCGGGGCTGGCAGACCCCCAGGGATTCCGGCTGAGGAAGGGGACGAGGAGGAGGCAAGTGACGGAGAAGTTAAACCCTTCGATCCTGCTGGCTTGGCCGGGCTGGCAGCACAACGCCCCAGGCCCTGCCGCCATACAGGGGGACACCGGCGCGGAGGGGGCCGGCTCCGGCCCGCCAGGGCCCGGCGCTGCGGCTGACCCCAGCGACCGTTGGCGACGGTTGAGAGCCGTTGGGGGCGCGGGGCCGCCCCCAGCCCCGCGGGCTGTGCTTCGCCCGGGGAGGGGAAGCCCGGGCGAGCATCACCGAAACCAGCCCCCCCCCACCCCCCCGCCCGCCTCCTCCTCCTCCCTGCCCGCGCTGCGGCGGGGAAGGAGGCGCGCCCCGAGGGAGCGGCGCCGCCACGGTCTCCGTCCCTCCCCTCGCCCCGGGGCGGGGGACCCCCGACGCTGAAGGGAAAAAGCCCCTCCTGCCCTGGCCTTTGTTCTTCAACCGGGCCCCCGCCGCCCCGGGGGCGAGACAAAGGCGGGGGTGCCGCGGCCGCCCGCGGGGAGGGAGGAAGGGAGAGAGAAGGGGAGCGAGGGACGGACCGACCGCCACCCCCGGCCGCCGCCGCTGCGCCTCGCCCGCCCACATGCACTCACGCACAGGAACAACGACGAGCAGCGTTTACCTTGTTCATCCCATTCCCCATGGCTTAAGCGACCCGCACGCCAGCAGCGCGGGAGGAGCCGTGGGCTGCCGGCTAGCGAGCTGCTGCCGGTGGCGGGTCAGCGTGCATGGGACAGTGCTTGCCGGTGCGGGGAGGGGGGGGTGGTGAGTGACTTGGGGACGAGCTAATTGCTAGTTAAGGACGGCCGCGGCTTGGCGTTGTCGGGAAGGGCGAGGCGCATCTCCCCCCGCCCTGGCCGGGGCTCTCTCCGGGCTGGAGGCGGGTTTCCGCTCCGCCGCCCCCGGGAGCGGCGAGCCGCGGGGCCGCACCACCAGGAACTGCCTCCCGCTGCCGCCACCGCCCCCCACGTGCGATTAAAGCCCCGACCGCGCCGGCCCGCGGGACGCCCCTGGGGCTTGTAGTCCGCCCGGCCGCCTCGCCCCGCCCGCCGCCCGCCCCACGGAACTACAGCTCCCGGCGGCCCCCGCGCCGCCGACCTGCCCCACCTGTAGCGGCCGGCGGCACCCGGCGCGGCCCGGCCTCGCCCCGTTCCTGAGGGGATGAGTAAGCGCCGCCGCCGGCAGGAACGGGATCGCGATCGGGATCGGGACCGGGATCGGGACCGGGACCGGGATCGGGATCGTCTCCCGCGGGCGCCGCCCCGCAGAGCCGTGCTGTGGCTGCCCGGCAGGACCCTCCCCGGTGCGCGGGCAGGGCAGGGCTGCGGGCACAGGTGCTGCCTGCCGGCCTCTGCGGCGCCGACGCCGCTTTGGTTCCGGCCCGAGCCGGGCCGCGGCGGGCGCAGTGGCTCGCTTGGCGGGGGGCACCGGGCCTCGGGCGCCAGGGCTGCCGCCGCAGCCTTCCGGCTACCAGCCTGTTCCCCTCCGTCGTGCCGGTGACCAGGTGCTGGGCCGAGGAGAGGCGCTTGGCCGCAGGCATGAGGCCTGGGCTGAACGGGGAGCTGGGCCTCGCTCAGCCATCTGTGCCCACAGCGGGCTAGCAGGTACCCGAAGGACATTCATGTCCTTCACGGAGATGAACGGAGAGGAGAAAGCAAACGGTTTGAGGCCAACCTTGCAGAATCAGGCTGGCTGAGGTGATAAGGGGCTTCCGGAGGCCATCTGGTCCAACTCCCCCTCTTCAGGCAGGGAAAGATGCTCACAGCAGAGTCTTGGCAGGCGTGGCGTCAAAGCCACACTCGGTCCTTCCAAAGGCATGCTTTTGCTCCCTAATGTGCAGTTAAACGTGACATGATACAGCCATATCCTGCTAGCCTCAAGGATGTGTTTTGGGAAATGCGGTGATTGGGGATTTGATAGTTATTGAAGGAAATGTACTCCAAAGAGTTAACATAATAGGCAGTGCAGGGAAGGACTTACGGGACACACACAGTTTAAATATGTGGGGACAGGACATTACTACATAAAATCTGTCCCATTAACCAGCCCAATGACACCCCCCAAAAAAGTGAAATCTTTAGTGGCTCAAATGCAAAACAAAGACAAGATGCTGCTCTGTAGCCACCTTCAGGTTCCCTATGCATTTATACATGAATCAGTGAGAAACGTGTATAATATTTTATGGAAATACTTAAAATATCCTACTGTAGACAACTGCATCTTTATTCTCAGCTGTTGTTGTTATATAAACAAATACTATACTGAAAAAAAACCCTCAAAAATCAACAAAACAGAACTACACAGGTATTCATGTGTCACCTGTGACTCGAAGCTCTGTCATACCAAGACGTCATTTTTTGAGCAGACTTTGGTAGGACTGGGCAGGTCAGGGGCATCTGCAGCCCAAGGTAGGCAGTGGAAAGGTGAAAGATTGGAGACCAGGGTAAAGCCAACAGGCAGCACAGCCAGGTATCACATAACTGATGGATGAACTCTGAAATGATGGCCAGATGAGTGATGGGGGCTGTTACGTGGAGGCAGTGGTTGCCAGTACAAGCAAACTCGATAGGAACAATTTCCCAGCCTCCAGTTGCAATCAAATGCCGGCTGTTGCCAAAGAGGCAGTCGCATGTTTTCCACACTACCCTCAACAATACAACTGTGACCCTTTCCTTCAGCAACCCCGACACTTGTCTGGCCCAACACCGAACAGCCCGCTCCCTGGGGGGTCAGACCAGCGCACACAGAGACGGGGAGCAGGACTGCCTGCCTCTGCAGTGCCTTGTCATTGGATTGCCACCTCTTCAAAAAACAGTGCTGTTCCCCCAGAAGTCAACGACATGCTTGAAAGCCAACAGAAGTTAAGCCATCTGTTTAACTGCCTAAAAAGCTGGAAGGCTCTTGCCTTGAAAGAGCCATGTCATCACCACAGATGCTTAAATTCCAGGGGAAGGGAGCAGGCCCGAGCGCAGCACTGCTGGAGGAGCGCACCCCAGGGCGGCTGAGGCCAGGCGGGCTCCCGAGCGGTCTGCAGCCAGCAGGCGGATTAGCACCAGCTTCCATGACAATGGTGCAACGAATGACCAGCGAGGAGGCAGGGTGCTAGCAAGAGGTTTCCTGAGTCATCTTACCCTGGGGTTGTAAGAGGATGGACTGCTGAGGCTAGGCCACCTCTGCTCTATCTGAATTGGGTGGCCCTGGGAGCACTGCTCTGCTACACCTCAACCCATGTTAGAGGAGGCTCCGTGCAAGCCAGTCGCTGCTGCCTTCTGCATACCTGAGTCTCCCCATGGAACCGTGCCAGCGGGGTAGTAGGAAGCCAACACATGCTTCAACCTGGATCGTTTGGGATAAGGACCTTGGCTTCAGCACACGACACCCCCCACCAGCCTCTTGGACTTAGCAGTACGGCTGGCCGTGCCTCAGCTCACAGGGGAACACGAGGGAGACGCTGCTTTTGCTTTTTGAACCATTCCTGAACCTCCTCCTCCCTGAGGCTCGACAGAGTTTGGGGTGTGTATCGTGTCATCAGTGGCGACAAAAACATCAGGGCGGTCTCTCTGTAAGGCCAGGAAGGACAGCCATCCGACTTAATGTACTGCACTTCTCCCCTCCCTTCCCCCTCAATACTGCTGAAAAGCATAGCAGTGAGCTTTATCACAGATATTGGCTTTAATATTTCATTGGCAAAGCTCTCCAGAATGTAATGTACTTTATTCTCATGCCGTACAAAATACGACTGAGGTCCAAAAGGTATGAATCATAGCTTGCCATAATAACTGCTAAACACATTCTGCCCCCAAAATGAAAGAATTCCTTGTCAGCAACTCTGGCAAGTAGTTTCTTTTTGTGAGACAAAAGGATAAACAATAAATAATATCGCTGATTACTGCAGGGATCTGTGTTGCGCTAAGAAGTCCATGGTAACTGTAAGGCCTTGCTATCAATATGCTGCAAGTCTGGGCTGGTCAGCTCAGTTGCCCATAACTTGGTTTCTCCATCTGTAAAATGCAAATAATATTTCTGATCTTTGCAAAGAGCCCTGAAAAGTACAGTGCATGAGCAATTCACATGAAATTGTTATGTTATTTTAGACAATACAGATGGAATACAAGTATGTACATAACTTAGTCATCTGACATTTTTTTGAATAGGAAGTGTCACGCATTCCCATTCTTCTGAATGGGAAGTGTGATTCTCTGTTTTATTTTCAAGTTTCGTGACTCCCTTCGGGATGCCTCCTTCAGCCTGCAGTGTTTTCCCTTATTAGAATTTTACCACTTGCATGCAGCTTTTTACAGCGAAAGAGAAAAAATTAGAGTGGGAGAGAGTAACATACCAAGATTAAAAAGCAGCGGGAGGAAATCCACTTCTTGAACATTTACCGTGATGTATAGTATCTCCTTTTCCTCCCCAGAAGTGTAGAGAGGGAATCCTGATACTGTTGCCAGACCTGTCTCTCCTGCCACCTATTCCAAAACCTGATTGTTTTAGTTCTTCATCTGTTTTTTAATAAACTACAACATAATGCATTTATGGGGTCAGGTCTTCAGCAAGCCTAAATCATCGTAAAGTGTTTATTCATTGTCACTTCTCAAAATTTTATTCCTTGTGCGTGGTATCTGCAGTGTTTTTAATATTTTGAAAGTCCATTTTAAAGAACAAGCTATCCTGAGATGATTGGGCTGAATAAATTAACTCAGAAAATAAGAGCAAAAATCTCTTGCTGAATCTCATAGCTTTCAGTATCCCTGAAAAGAGAGATCACTTTAGCACAGCCTGTAATCCTACAAATCCAGGGATTTTTCTACTTCTTTATGATACGAGGATGATAAATGGAGTAATCCCCACTTCTTGACTTTGCATGCAAATGTATCTGGCAATGCCAAGTCTTCAGCAGCAGCGATCGTCTTCTAGGCAATTGCCTGAAGCAAACTGATATTGAAACTGAACCTTCTTAAAAAAATTAGACAAAACTTCTGCTTTGACAGTACGTTGAGCTTACTATGGTAAAAATAAATAAGTAAATACTCTCTATTTCTTATCTTCTGATCTCACTTTCTGTAAGCCCCGAGCTCACGTTCAGCCATAGGCAGAAGGCATGTCGGCTATCCATGATCTGTCAGGAACTGATAAGACCTGGGCTGGGTTCCCCTGAAGCGGCATCACAACTTAGTTCTCAGAGGTGGCAAGAAGGGAGATAAAAAGGGCGATTGGTCAGAAATAGCCAGTGGAGTGGTTTTCCGCTGAAATAGAGTGATTTGACAGAAAGGAACTGTTTCACCAGAAATAAAAAACAAAACGTTAAAACTTGTAAATAGCACTGGGCTTGTTTTCTAACAGTGCTGAGAGGGAGGTCAATGGAAAGGAAAGAGCTTGGACACTTACCACCCTTTCTTTTAATGTTTCTACTTGGTAATAAACACTGCTAAAGAATTTCAAAGCCTGTTTTCTGGATAGAAGAGATAGCACCCTGATTTACTGCCATGTATCCACAGAGCAGAATTCATTCATCATTTGATAAATTCACTGTCTTAAGGCCAAATTTGGCTTTTACTATGTCACTGTGAATCTGCAGTAACTTCATCAAAATCCGTGACGTTGCAGCAAGCTTTAAGTCCTGAAACTGAAGGGAGTTACCACTGCGGTTTACTTCAGCAAAAATCAGCTTTCAAGAAGCTGCTCTCAACAGGCAGAGTAGCTGGAGGACCATCGTCTCCTCCTGCCTCGTACTCCTCTCGCTTCCCCTTCCATTAATGGATAATATCAACAGAATACGGAGTACGCCAGAATGACAGGGCTGAGCCAGCAGATGAGGCCCAAGTAGCACAAAGGAGGGCTTTGCGGAAGGCAGGTCCCCGAAAAAAGGAACTGACAATTCAGACAGTAGGAACAATGCTAGAGAATGGCTGAGAAAAGCGTATAGGATAATTTAGATGTAGGTTAGCTGCCATGACAACCGTGTACCAAATTACTGCACTTCTGTGTCTCTAAACCTGCCAGCACCTACTTTTGTTTTGTATGTACTTCAGGCTTTTAAAAAAAAAAAAACCCACCTTAAAATTTATGGTGGCTTGCAAATGAAGTGCAGATACTGGGATTGCTGTTGGGTGCTGCGTTTAAACGTTTAGAAAATACAGATAGAAAAATGATAGGCCTTGAAAATTCTGATTTCACTAAGTGATTAAAAAAATACATAATTTCTTTAACATTTATAGTGGCCAGTTCTAACCCGTAATTTATACTGCTTTGACTTGCACATATTTACCAGGTCAACCTGACACTTTTACCTCCAATGCGTATATAAGAAAGAAATTGGTCCTAGCAGCAGCTCCATTTATTTTTCACTGTGAGAAACTGACATGTTATAAAAGGAGTAAGACATTTTCTTTTAATCCAGGATTCTTTGGAAATATGGTAAAATATTAGATCCCTAAAGGATAGAAACAAGGCTATCAAAAAGCGTGCTGCAAGGCACATGTATGTTACTAGTTACTAAGAATAGCCCATTGCTGAGTGTGAGTGAAAATATCCAAATGCGTTCCCTTGATAAGCTAGGTATGAATTTGTTTCTCTGGGCGCATGTCAAAGTGTCCTCAAATGGAAAAATAGTGTTATAATAAGCTAACCTCTGCTTCTAGTTCATATACATGTAATCCTAGGGGAACACAGCCTTCACAACACCTCTCTGCAGGAAGCCAGTAGACCATAATATCTATTGGACTTCTCTTATAGAGTCCATGAAAACTCTTCAAAGTAGAAAGAAGTCAGTGTTGAAGTTCCCATTGGAACTTGGTGAACATCATTGAGGTGTTCAGCCATCAGTTGAGAGCCATTAGGGTTGTGACTCACCAAAGTCAGCAGATATCTTTGAACCAGCCACAGAAGCAGCTGTGGTCAGTGCCAGGAAGTAGTTCCCCAGCCCTCCACCATCACATGAGACTCAGCGTAGACTGTGGTATTCAGTAATCGCGGCCTGCCTCCAGCCAAAACACTGGGCAGAGATCTTTATTTTGATGACATTTTCCGTATAGCTTCTGCTCAATGGGATATGTCTTAGAGATTTCCTGTGTTTGGAAAATTGAAAACAGTTAAAGCTACAGTTCTCTATTTTGTTTTCTCAGCCAAAATCAAAGATAGTAGCCCTTAAATACTGCTTATGAAAAACACAATCCAAATACTTACATTTCTAATATATTCACGACATTCTCCAAGAACGTTCAATTACTATTGTGGCCTTTGCACTGTTGCTTGTACTGGTGGCTTGTTCTTGATAGAATAATGTTATCATCCAGAGTTAGTTATTTGATTATTCTTGCAGAGTTGTCGCTTGCTTTGGTTATTTTGACCTGTTGCAGTTATCTATCTGACCGTGGCAACAGAGTCCCTCCAAAGTTGCCTCCAAGCTACCTGGTTACCTAGAAAGTCTGGCAGTGTGTCTGCAGTGCATCTGGGATTCTGCCTGTCCAGGACACTTCAGTGGGACGTCTGTGAGCCGTCTGTGGGGCAGCTGAGAACGGGAGGTGAGGGGGAAGCAGCACACAGAGCACGCTTACAGCCAAGAAACATGCCTCTCTGGGTGTATAGCTGTAAACTGCTAAGGTGTTCTCAGGTCAGGCAGCAGACTGAGTGCCCCTTGCCTGCCTGCCTTCTGCAAGTTATAATAAAAAGCTGTTTTCTCTCTAAGTATATGGTCACCTGAGACCCTGGGTCAGTATGACTGCAACTGTTCTCAGCAACTCGTTAGTATCTTTGGGGATGTGAATCACGTCAAGCTCAGGAAGCAGTAACAATGCCAGGACTTCAAATTCTACTGTTTGCCTCTATATCTGTCTCCCCATACTTCTGCAAATCCACATTCTTCTAACATCACCTCCTGCTGTGCACTGTGTCTGCTGAGCAAAGTATCAACTGCCGACAAATTATTCCACTGTTGTGGCCCAGTTAAGTACACAAACCTGTACTCCACTGCACATGGTGTAAATTCAGGGTCACTAAAGTCATTTTCAGTCATGATATCCTGTATGCCTTCTCCAGCACAGCAGGCACAGTCATCAGTAAAGTTATGTCACAGAAGATAAGAATTACTAGTCTGGGATGGCTCCTGTTTGCTTTTGGGTTGACAGCTCATTGATCCTTTTCCAACCAGTGTCTTTTTCCAAGGGAAGAACTACTGGAACTGCTGATACTGTCTTCCTTGTATACACTGTTAACTAAGCTGATATCTGTCTCTTTCTGCACCTACTGGACACCTTGCAGTTGCAGGACACGTTGCTCACATCTGTCTCTAAGCTCTTCAAGTGTTTCTGTGATGTTTTATTGTGGTATTTTGGAGCCTTGGTCATCCCCTGTGCTAAAGCACCAGCAACACCCAGCAAGCTTCTAACCTGTCAAGGGTTAATTCAGGGTCTCCTTGTGGTCTCTTCTGAGGCTTTTTTGTTTGTTCTGATCCTTTGGTCCTTTGTCTGGAACTTGATTACATGCAAGACTTGAGACATTGGCTCTCAGGTTGTATACTGCTCTATAGTTTCACTTTCCTTTGTGACTCCAGGTTACATCTACTCTCTTGAAAGGTTCATCTTACATGAGGATATAAGAGCAGCTGTTCTAGGTCACAGCAAAGATCCATATAGCTCCACATCTTCTCTCAATGGCAAGAAGTGAACACCTATGAGAAACGGTGAGTACAGAGGGTTCCTTCCCCTTTTATATCTTCCAGTTTTTGGCAACGAGCAGGTCAGGTCTGTGAGCCAAGGGCACACCCAGTGCCTGGTCTGAAAGTTAAGCTGCTGTTTTTATGTTAACATTTACAGTGACTCCAAGACCCCATTCTTGAGTGGCAACTGTGCATTCAGAACTGTTTGCATTTATCAGGGCTGTATGTTTCCCATATGCATTGTTTCGTATTTATCAGCATTGTATTTCCTCTGCCATTTTACAACCCAGTCAAGTAATAATGTGAGATCCCTGCGCTACTTTCTTAGGCAGCTTTTGTTTTTGACTGTTGGAAAACAACTTTGTATCATCAGCCACTTTGGCTATCCACCATCTCTTCCAGCCCATTTGTGAGTGTGTTGGACAATGCGGGACCTGGCACGCTCTCCTTCCCCTGCCTTCCTCTTGCAACTTCCTTTAATTGTGAAAAATGATCAGTAGCTCCCACCTTTGCTTTTCATCCTCTAACCAGTTACTAATCCACAAAAGGACCTTCCTTCAAACTAAGGCTTTTTATGAGCCTTCTAGGGTTTGGGGAGTCCTGTGAAAAGATTTCTGAAAAATACCATCATACAAACGCTGGGGGAAATTGGAATGGGGAGAAGGGTGGGGAGCAAGGAGATGTATTTGTCTCTGAAACCAGAAGGTTTTTAGTCTTCCTTATATCTAAGCTTCCCCTTAACCTGAGAAAATCATGTAGTCTGCCAGAGCACTACTTGTGAAAAAACAGTATATTTCCACTGAATTCCTTCTGGCAATGCTGATGACACAGGCTGAAAGTTCTGCTTATCAGTAGCCTTACTAAGTTTTGTTTCATTAACTCATGTTTTTCAGCCTGGTTCTGTAAGCAAAAATACTTTTGTCTCTTCATTATGAACAACTGTACTTTGTTCAGAGTCAAATCCATCGGGAGGGAATGCAACAGACAAATTCTAGTTACACTTGGGTAGGGTTAATGCAAATTTACGCTGAAGTCCACGAAGGCACCGTCAGGGTTTGTATTTTTACTAAGAGGAACAGCTTATGCTGCCAGTGAAGTCAATGAAGCTTTGTCATTGATTTCAGTAGGAACAGGAACACCGTTTGTCATAAAAGATTCACTTGACCTAATCCTTTTCTAAATAAAGAAATAAGACATTTCAGGAAATTTCACAGTGTCTTTTTTCATTTGATGATTATTTCACCTGCTTTGATGGTTACTTTATTTGTCGTCTGGCAGAAAATGAAACTCATTTTATACTCTTTTAATATACGAATAGAGCTATAATGCATGTAGATGGGCTTGTATTTCAGAGTGGTGCCAACACTGAGTAATTTTAATACATTATATAGTTGATAATATCTGACCAAATATTCTAGAATAAGTCACTATAGAAATGAAGGTAGGTTTCCTGTGTGGCTTACAATATCATACTAAAATACAAAAGAAACCTGACTAGGTTTCAGTTATGAAATAATAGATACTGAGCCATTTTCAGATTTGCTCCATATTGCCAAAGTGTTTAGGCAGGTGTGTTTCACAAAGTTTGTGAAACAAAAGCTCATCTGAAAGCAAATCAACATTAGGAAGCAAAACCAGTGCTGAGTGATAGTGCTTAAAAACTGAGAAACAAGAGTGGTTTTAAACAGCAACTGAAAAGATGCTTTGGTGTTTTTTTAAGCACTCCCTTACGCTCTAAAAACATGTTACAGTTTTCTGCAATTATGTACAAGACATTGCATCTCATATTGGTGTTACTTCTGTAGTCTGGCTTATACCCATCAAACATTAACTTTTTTCTGGTACTATGAGCATGTCAACAGTTTTTGAGGATTAGGAAAACATGTTAATGAACCTAACTGCTAAAAACCTTTTTTTCGTTGTTTTTCCAGAGCATTGTCTTATGTATACAAATGGTGAAAAATGGCAAGGAACCTAAAAGCCTCAGTATCTTCACATGACTAGCAATTACCCTCTCAGTTTGTAGGAACAGGCAAACCCCTTTGCAGAGAATGCAAGGGTAGGCCAAATGGTGTTTGCTGAATTCGAGTGATATCTGTAATCAGTATCTTAACTCAACCTCAGCTGAGAACATCCTCTGCCTTTGCACTGCGAGCCGAACACCTTCCATCGCCAGGCAGAGCGACAAGCGGTCTCCCTCTGAAACACGGCAAGGCTCAGCAGTAGCAGAGGCAGAAGTATTTGGGTCAAAGACTGCTAGCAGAGGCAAAGGTGGACCACATGACCTGAGGGGAAATTAAGAAAATCTTAAGAATTCTACCTGATTTTACCTAAGTCCCTAAAAGCCTTGAATTCATTTGAATTCACTAAAAGCAAATCACTTCAAGCCTTTTGACAGCAGGGCTTGTATTGTGTAGCTCTCTGACGTGACTTAGGAAGATAAGACATGAACAATGGAGAGTTATTAACATGAATAATTTTCCATGCAAATTGGAAGCAACACAGAACAATAGGATGGCTGTGGCTTAATGGCACCAGGTTGTCTGCAGGGATGAACATAAAATATCACAGTAGGAATGAAATAACAAAGACAAAAGGTACTAGAACAAAACTGCTTTCAAAAATGAGCTGGGGCAGTTGGACCACAAGATCCCTTTTCCTGGAAGCGGTTCCAGAGATTCAGTGCCCAGAAATCATGCCTGAAAAGCCAGAGCTAAAAGTAACCACAGATTTGCCAGACCTGAAGAACTTCATGAACCTGATGCATGAATCTAAACACCTTCACCAGATTCACCTACATTCCACATCTTGGGGCCAGCAGGATTATGACAGATGTATTTGCAAAAGGCTAGCATCTACATTAATCAAATATGTTGGCCTCTTCAATACAGGAAACAGAGAACCAACGTAAAGAGATGAGCAAATTAACATTTCCATGCGTCGCTTTGTATATTGTCTTTTCTGAAAGAAGAGTCTTCAGCAGAAAAGAGGTAGGAAGGAGGAGGGCTAGTGGAAGTTGTAGGTATTGGGATACACGTCCCCTGGGGTAGGTAGCTGCTGCTGTGACTTTCCCAAGACATATTTGTGCTACGTGTGTTGCTACGACTCACAGCTGAGTGGCAGAGCTGCCAGTCCCAAGAAGCTCAAGGGAAACAAAGTTCACACAGCAAACAAAGAGATGGCAGCTGTTCCACTGGCTCTTTTGTCCTGTCCTTGCTGAAGCCTCCTCCACTTACACACAACTGACACCCGCAGGAGTGTCAATACATACAGTGCATACATAGGAAAAGTATTTCCATGGGATGTTTTGGTGGACAATCTATGTAGCAGCAGGATGCTCTCTGAAACACGCAGACCCATTTTGGTTTATTCACTCCGACAGCGGGGATTAATTTTAGAACACAAGTGACAGGAAATAACATTTTCTGCAGTTCGTCAGGAAGCAGAACAAGGCAAAGCACTGACTCTCGAGGAACTGGAGCTATGACATCCTGTCCATGCTGCACATTCAGCACCTCTCTACCACTAAAAGAAATCTGAAATAGACCTTTCGTAAAAGGGGTTGATTTTGATGAATCAAATTAAACTACCGTATGTCTCTGT
The DNA here is from genome assembly GCF_963924245.1 of Chroicocephalus ridibundus. Classification (NCBI taxonomy): domain Eukaryota; kingdom Metazoa; phylum Chordata; class Aves; order Charadriiformes; family Laridae; genus Chroicocephalus; species Chroicocephalus ridibundus. The sequence continues at coordinate 78,047,282 of NC_086285.1, read as the reverse complement.
CTTCAAAAACTCCCACCATTGTTTATGTTGGGAACTACAGGCCTGTCAGCCTGACCTCAGTACCAGGAAAGATCATGGAGAGGATCATCCTGAGTGAGCTCTCACAACAAGTGCAGGGCAGCCAAGGGATCAGGGCCAGCCAGCATGGGTTCAGGAAAGGGAGGTCCTGCTCAACCAACCTGATCTCTTTCTGTGACCATGTGTCCCGCCTTCTGGATGCAGGGAAGGCTGTGGACGTTGTCTGTCTGGACTTTGGTAAGGCCTTTGACACCGTCCCCCACAGCATTCTCCTGGAGAAGCTGGCGAATCATGGCATAGACAAGTGTACTCTTCACTGGGTTAAAAACTCGCTGGACGGCCGTGCCCAGAGAGTGGTGGTAAATGGAGTTAAATCCAGTTGGTGTCCGGTCACAGGTGGTGTCCCCCAGGGCTCGGTGCTGGGGCCGGTTCTCTTTAATATCTTTATCAATGATCTGGATGAGGGGATTGAGTGCACCCTCAGTAAGTTCGCAGATGACACTAAACTAGGTGGGAGTGTTGATCTGCTTGAGGGTAGGTTGGCTCTACAGAGGGACCTGGACAGGCTGGACCGATGGGCTGAGGCCAATGGTATGAGGTTCAACAAGGCCAAGTGCCGGGTCCTGCATTTCGGTCACAACAACCCCAAGCAACACTACAGGGTTGGGGCGGAGTGGCTGGAAAGCTGCCCGGCCGAAAAGGACCTGGGGGTGCTGGTGGACGGCCAGCTTAACATGAGCCAGCAGTGTGCCCAGGTGGCCAAGAAGGCCAACAGCATTCTGGCTTGTATCAGGAATAGCGTGGCCAGCAGGAACAGGGAAGTGATCGTGCCTCTGTACTCGGCACTGGTGAGGCCTCACCTCGAGTACTGTGTTCAGTTCTGGGCCCCTCTGTACAGGAGGAACATTGAGGTGCTGGAGCGTGCCCAGAGGAGAGCTACCAGGCTGGTGAGGGGTCTGGAGACCAGGTCATATGAGGAGAGACTGAGGGAGCTGGGCATGTTTAGCTTGGAGAAGAGGAGGCTGAGGGGAGACCTCATTGCCCTCTACAACTACCTGAAAGGAGGTTTTAGAGAGGTGGGTGTTGGCCTCTTCTCCCACGTAAATAATGACAGGACCAGAGGAAATGGTCTGAAGTTGCGGCAGGGGAGGTTTAGGTTAGATATTAGGAAGAATTACTTTACTGAAAGAGTGGTCAGGCACTGGAACAGCCTGCCCAGGGAGGTGGTTGAGTCACCATCCCTAGAGGTGTTTAAGAAACGTCTAGATGTTGCACTTCAGGGCATGCTCTAGTGGCAGAAATTGTACGGGGTTCTTTGTGTGTGTACGGCTAGACTCGATGATCTCAAAGGTCCTTTCCAACCATGAAGATTCTATGATTCTATGTTCTATTGGAAACCAAAAGGTGACAGTCAGCCAGCTCCAGTCCACCAAGTGCAACATTCACTGAAATCAATAGAGCTGTATCCTTTGCCACTAAGTCTGAAAGTTTTCCAACAAGTTGCTGACACAGAAGAGTTCACTTGACCATTTCTAGTACTGTGTATGGAAGGGAGGGAGGGAGGGAAGGATTTCCTCAGAATAAGATTCCTTTATATTGATGTTTGGGGAATCTACATTGCTGCTGCCTCTGTGAGCCTTTCTGTGGTTAAACAGAGGATTTCGGTCTCTGTGCTATTAGTCTGGCACCTTCAATGCATATTTGATTGTCTACCAAAAACTTTGGTGCTAAATCTTAAGATCAAGAAGCTGGTTTCCTCTGCCCATGAGGCAAAGCCAGAATAAGGAAGAAAATATAATTTTGTTTTCTGTATTCTGATGCAGTGATGAATCATTACTCAATCCAACAGCCAAAGCACGTTTTCTGCGTGTGTGGAAGCAAGGTTACCCTGTTTCTGCAGTACATATTTATCCAACTCCCCTTTTATCCTTCCCCTTAATATTCGTCCCTCACTCACCTCACCATTCCTCCCAGTCCCCTTCTTGCTCCCAAATCACAACTCCAAGCCCTACTATCTTTCATTCTCTAGAGACTAAACCAGAGAACAACAAAACATGAAGGGTAAATGGGTCAAACACTAGTTGCAAGTGACTGCTTGCTTCCCTTTTTATGAAAGTCTGCCTTTTACCTTCATTTCTGCCCTCCAAGCATCTGGCCTTTAGCCACTGAGAATGAAAGCAACCATGCAGAGGAGTTTGATTTTGGACCTTTTTTGCAGAAGAGTGGCTGAATTTTTCTGGCTAAACTGGTTTCCAGTATAAAAGTCAAGTTGGGCTTTCAAGTAAACCAAAATACCCACTTTCTAAACCAGTTTATGGGAAGAAATGGGATTAATAGAGATGAGAATGACTGTTGTTAAAACTTTAAAGCTTTTCCCACCAAATTCATTGTTTTCCATGAAAATAATATATTATTTTAAATTAATCAAAATTTTCAATGGGGAAAACGCATCCCAAGTCAGTAAGCCTTCCTTCCAAATGACCTCCTCATCTGGAAGCTTTGGAGCTTGAGAATAATTCACAGGTACATATATTACCTACACGAGTGCGGAACATGCTGCTGTTCCAGCAGACATGTTGGATACAGCATGTAAGAGGATACAGGATACAGACATGTAAGATACAGACTCCGAAGACTCCGTCCTGGAAAAGAGGTGGCTGACAAAAGATGTGTGTAGAGATCTATTAAAGTAAGTGCCATAGGAAAAGTGAATAGGTAATGGCTGTCCCTAGTCTCTTCTCCAATACAGGAGCCAAGGGGCATCAGATAAAACTTGCACAGAGCAGGTTGGAACAAAGGAAGTAGTCCTTTACGCGTTGAGCTAAACTGTGGAAATCCTTGCTGCCAAATACTGTGTATACAGAGCTTCTATATGGTCTCAATAAACAACTGGAAAAAATCCATAAAGGATCACTGAATAGGAAAGCCTTTGGCAATGGAATTCTATGAACTACACAGTACTGAAGGCCAGAAGATGATTCTGGAAAAGTTTTCACTATATCCTTACTTTACCTTTTAATTTCCCGCTAGGTATCTGCTCTCAGCCACCATGGACAAAGGGCTAAAAGGACATTCATCTGACCAGTCTGACCAGGCATAACTGTTCCTTTGTTCTTCAACTTTGACTGAAAATAAGGATCTTTTATATACAGCAGTGTCTACTGCTCATTGAGGTCACCAAAGGAATTGTTCAGTTTTATGAATTCAGCCAGACTTAACATCTCAAGGGAAGTTCTACTCTGTAAAATGCTTCCAGTAATGGGTTTTCACATTTGTCATCTTCCGTATTTCCCATCATAAATATGCTTATTTTCATCTATAACATGATAGCGTAAATCCAGCCTCATCTCTAGAGCTAATGGTGGCTTCTTTCCTTCTTGAGGTTTTCCTCCAGATGATCATATTATGTCCCTTAATATTTTCTATGCAAACTCACTGGCTTTCAGAGTGACTGGAATATAATGTGAAACAAAGGAAATGCTCCTCTATACATTGAGTCAAGCTGTGGAAGTCCTTGCTGCAAAAGGCTGAACTTTTTCACACAGAACTGAATCAAATATCGCCTCCTTTAGTTGGTCACGACTACAAGCTGGGCAAAGATAAAATTAGGGGAAAACCCCTTCTCTGGTCACCAATGCAAGTGATGATGTCAGCTGTTCCTACAGAAAGTGAAATTATTCCATGGTGACTTCAGAACAGAGTCACATTTAAACTGGCCTTTGGCTCTTCTTGGCTTTAGACACAGATCTATTTTAGTGAGCCTTCAGTGCCCCTATGGTAGTTTGGTGGCTGACCAGGGAGAAGGCTGCTATTTCAGCAAAAATGCAGGAGAAATGGTGACAGTTATGTGGGGAGCAGCAAAGTCAGAAGCACTACACTTCTTGGAAATGAAAGACAGGCCTTGAAGTTTCTCCTAGATTAAGAAACAGAAGAAAACTATCCAGTTCCTGAGACCAGGTACCCACCTTAGCTGCATCCTAACATCAACATGACTGGAGTTTGACCTCAAAACACAACTACTCCTATTTCACTGGCTCCTCGGCAGTGAAGCCTAGGTGCACAAACTTGTGAGCAACTACAGCACGCTCCAGCAGGTAATCTAGAATTTACACAAGGTGCGAGTCTCTCCCTAGGACATGAAATGTACTACTTCTACTATAAATTTTACTTAGCAGCTGAATAAACATCCAGGTTGCTGTTTAGCTGGAAGTCTACTATGTGCTTTGAGTGCTTGTTGTGTGCTTGTGACATTCAAGCTATTGTTTCATTGCTCTGTGGCCCCCTGAGACACCCTTTGAGAAGAAAGTAATTCTGCCTTGCTGTGGGCAGGGTGTCACTCTGTGTGTGGCACAGAGGTGAGAAAACTGAGTTGGTCCAGCACCTACACAAGTACACGGCATTACTAGATTGTAAGATGTAACTCCCAGTCTCAAATATTATTACTTATGCATTTTTTCCATCACAGTTAATGTTCTGAGTAGTTTCAATTGTCATCTATGGGTAGAATTTTCAAAACTGCAAAGTGTCAGCCTAACTCTGCTTCCACCAAAATCAACAGCGTTTTTCTTGACTTTGGTTTTGGGTGATGGCTGCGCACTCTGAGGCATTTCATCTTGTATTTTGAAAGCCAAAAAGAACCTCCAAACAGAAGACCCACTGTTGAAGTCATCCTGACTAAATTAAATCCTCCTTTTTAATTCTGTCTCTCATTCCCCAGAATATTTTAAACATTAAGAAAGGTATCTGACCATGAATATTTCAGACAGATGGGGACATAAACCTGGGTTAGAAATATGGGCAGATCAGCAATTGAAAGAGATAACACCTGCAAAATCACATAAGAATTATTGTCTATCTACCAATGTAAAGAAAACTGAAGTTCTCTTATCCCTAGAGCTCATAGGAGTTTTTTAGAAAAGTCGCGACTCCTTCTGTGTCATACTTCAAGGGCTTATACAAAATTTCTTTTGACCTGCCAGTCCTGAAACCTCATTCACTGACAACTTCTGGCACTTCATCCTAATGCTGAAATCATCCTTTTAAAATTAAATGATTGTACCATTCTCCAACATCCAACACGGTCCTCTAGAGTTTCACGCCTGGTCACAGGAAGGGTGGTTAAGGAGTCGAACAGGTGCCCAGAGAGACTGTGTGTAACCAAAACCCAACTGGGCAAGGCCTGAGCAACCTGATCTGACTGTGACACGCTTCCTGTTTTGAGCAGGAGCTTGGACCAAGTGACCTCCAGAGATCCCTTCCAACCTCAGTTAGTGTCGGACTCAATGATTCTGCTTCTTTTTTCCTTATATCACTTACTGCTAAGGGATCTCACATAAAAACGCGCTATTGTAGCTCTCCCCTGCTAGCCTTAGCCTTTCTCCGGTTTTTTCCCTGGACCTTTCCTCTGCCACCCTAATGAATACCCTATTTCGGTATTTTCTCATGGTGTCCAGCCGTCAGCTTTAAAGACAACATAGGCAGAAATTTAAGCCTTTCTCCTAAAAATCTTGTCCGTAATCTCAGTCATCAAGACAACACAAACATCTTCAGCTCAGTCTCCCTGTTATGTGCCATCTTTTACTTATCCAGTTCTATAAACCTCCATATTCAAGCAGTATCTAAACATTGCAGTTTCTTTGTACATCAGATGTCTTACACTCCCCTTCCTTTCAGTCACCAGGGTTCTAAGACAGGGAACCAGAGATCTGAGTTTTATATTCAGTATTATATCTACTTCTACATATCGTTTTGTGTGGTTTTTTTTCTGCAGTCTTTGATGACTTAATTGAGATATTCTACAGCATCACAGATTTTTTGCTTTCCATTACTTTTTCTTTTGTTAAGAGAGTCCATCTCCTCAATTAATTAAAAAAGATAAATTCTGCAAGCTAAAAATGAAGATTAATTCCATGATCTTAGCTCTCCTTCCAGTTCTCATGTCCCATCTTTATTACTGGATGACAGGAAGAGTGGTAGCAAAGATACTGGATTTGAGATTCATAAAACTTGGGGTTATTTCCTGCATTTCAGTAGGTCTACAGTGCAGACCTTCATATGAATTAGTTCAGACACAACAGCAGTTCAGCTGGAATACATGAAGACTTTGAAAAGTCTAATTTACATTGTGAAAGTAGCATTCTTTATTTAAAGTTACTTTTGGTATCTATTTACCAATTGAAGTCTAAAGAGTAAACATATCCAAAGGTTATGCTAAAAATTGTACCTCAGGAAAACGGGGATAACACTATTTCCTCCCTCTTACCCTTCCTCATCTGCTTATGCTGATCTTAACTAAAACTAATCTTTACAGCCAGGAATATATTTTATTATATGTTTCCAAAGCGTAACTGGACGTCCGCTCTTGAATGAACGTAGGGATTTAAGCAGAAATTAAGAAAAACCCCAACAGGTTTTACTGCTTCATCTTTTAAAGGGCAGCCTTTTAAGAAATGCATCTTCCCTTTTGCTGTAGCCTTTCAGAAGAGAATCCTACTTTCTGAGAGAACCAATGAGATTAACTTTTGTCATTTCATCTTGGTCCTGTAAGTAAGGCTAGGAAATGCAGCTGAAACTAAAATCTTCCATACAGTTTCTGTTTTCTGTGCATATTTTTGAATATCAGGTGACATATGTGGGTGGGGGAACTTCAAGATTAGCCTTAATCAAATCTCAGCTTTTGCTGGAACTTCCCAAAGCCTTTCTCACCCTTTGCTCCTGACTGAAACATTTTGCAAGTTTTGGGTGCATTCCAATTAGAACTTGAAATACTTGGGTTTTGTTTGTTGTCTTGCAGTGTTCCAAGTACTTCCAAGTTTCATTTCATCATTCAGATTTATCCCTTTAGTCTTCCACCCTGAAAACATCTCTAAAATGTTATCTCCATATCTGACATACAGACCACATTCAAACAAATCTTCTGGTGATTTCCAAAAGACTTTTACTCTGAATAAGGAAGAAAAAAAATGGTCTTCTACCACAGGCAATAGAGACGAAATGTACAGGACTGAAGTAGACTAAACCCATACTGACAGCAGCTTCTTGATACCATTTTAGAAAGAAAAGATGAAAGATAGCTTCACTATGTTTCTGCATAGAAAGATCACTCATTCCAGTAATGATCAGCAAAAGAACTTTCTAATATAAGAGGGTTCGATCATAAAGCGAGAGTTGGAGAGTGAACAAATAATCCAGAACAAAGTAACCTCTTTAACCGCGTTTCTCAGATGAAAAAAAAAATAATCTTCATAAAAGGAAAAGAAAAATGTAAACCTAGAGCTATAATTTATGATTAAAAAGAAGATAGTCGTGGAAAGAGGTTGATTTCACTCAAAAAAGCCCAGCGGGCAAAAGTGTTAAGATGAGTCCTTACAGCTATCTAGTGTCTAACAGAATGGGTCTCCTTTCTGGTTGAGAACTTTAAGGATGTTACAGAATATGTGTTAAATCATACCAGAAGCCACCAATTTCTTTCAAGTGATAACTGATTAAATATGCTGTGATTTTCCTCTTCACTTTAGCTGGCTTTCAGTTGCTCATGCCTTTTCTTTAGTTTCTCCTCCTTCTCCCCTCACAAGTAGAAGTTTTTATCTGGTCTCCTCATTTAACATCTTCTCTTGCCATCACGATCCTTCCCTATTCCAGCTCCTGGTCTATTTTGCACCTCCGTGCATCACTCGCTCTTTCTTTTTCTTAACCTTTTTTCCTGTCTGTCTGTTTTTCTTCCCAACAGAAATAACTTTGTTATATTATATCCTTAAGTTTGCTACTTCTACAGCTTTTTCTCTGTCATGTCTGTTGGAATAAGATCCATTAGGGAGCAGGTAAATATAATTTTAATCAATAAGGCAAAATGCCTAAAATTGTGGCCAATATGCACATACAAGAAATTGATACAAATATGAGCAGCAAATCTGTCTCTTCAAAACCAATGCAGTGTTAACATAGCTCTTCCTGTTGATTTTAAAATTTATTTTTCTGAACTCTTCCAATTTTTTCCAGTTGTTAATTTCCAATATCTGTGTTATTTTTCTTCCTTTTCACCATGTACCTTTATTAGTTTGGGTTTGTTTTGACTAGTTTGCATTGCATTGGCAAGGGGTTTGGGTTGGGTTATGCTTTTTTTACTCAACCAGCTACTCAGTTTTTATTCTTTACATGCATTTTCATTTCTTTCAACTAATTCATCTTATACTGCCACCCTTCTCCCTTAACTAGCTACAGCTGTTTCCTGCAGGCTTTATACTTGGAACATGGAAGGGCTCTTTCTTTTAAAATTATTTAGCAATGTGGTCTCACTTAGCAAGTAAACCTAAGTAATGATTTCAGATACTCCAGGTGTGCTGAACATGGCACCTATAAGCGCACTGTCTACAGTAGTTTTTTAAATTACATCTCAGGCCTCCTCCAGTTCAGTTCCTGGCAATTGAATTCAACTAAACTATTTTCACCGTAGTCTCTAGTGACTTCTTCTTAACCAAAGCTTACAATTCTAGCACTGCAGTCTTCCTGTTCTTGGTCTGCCAGTTGCTCTTGACACAACTACAATGTCATTTCTGAAAATTTGACGCTCATTGTCTTCAGGGTCTCCATTCTCTCCTAATTCTCTTCTGCCCTCTGTAACAGCTCACAAAACTGTTTGGAGGCATCTTCATTTCACTCCAGCACTCTGAGGGGGAGGGGGTGTTCTGTCAAGCCCTGGGTTCGGTTCCCTTGTCTTCTTCTGCCCCTTATCTTTGAACAATCTCTCCCCTGGTGTACTTAACAACTCATACTCATCACTTACAAATCCACATTTCCACTCTAGGCATGAATCATTTTAGCCAAGCTAACAACTCAGCCTGTCTTTCTGACAACTCACTGTGGATGTGTAATCATCACTGTAAGCTTAATATGGTTAATCACTCTCCCCCAGTAATTTCTTTTCCCAGCTTTGGCAACACAGTCTTGCAGCATGAAAATGTTTCAGCAAAGACAAACTTTCTACCTTGGTATTTTGATTTAACCTCCTTTCTTGAGACAACTCTTATTCTTGCTTTTTTTATCATACTAAGTGTAAACCTACCAGTCTCCTGTTTGTAGGACCTGTCACAGTCTAGCCCTAATCGACTTGCTGCGTTGTTTGCTCTTGAAATGCTGAGTACGTGAGGGTCCTTCCAAATGACTTGTGATACAGCCACCTGTCAAATTTTGAGATCAACACCTTTCCGTTTTCTTCTACTTGTGTGCACCTTCACATTTCCTTTTAAAATTCTCCCTTGTTGTGAGTCCTAAAAAATTATGCTATAGTGAGATCAATCCAAGTTCCCTCTTCCTTACCAGATGCTGTTTCTCTATTATCTTTTTACTCTTAGATTATAAGCTCTGAGAGAACCACCTTGATAGCAATGGGTTTTGCCACACCTGAGTAAAAATTCTATTTTTAATAGAAATATACACAAATTAATAAACAAAATAATAAATAATATGTTGTTCTTGTATTAATGCTATGGTACTCTACAGTATTCCTAAACACTGTAACAGTTCTGTAAATTACACATTTTCCAAATAAAATTTGCTGCTAAGGTATCCTAGCTGGGATTTTTAAATTCTTGCATAATTCAGATGGTTGTGTATCAAATTATACAGTTTAATCATACCTATTTACTAGAGTAGATGCATCAGTAGCTCCCTTATTCGACCACAGTCAAGTAAAATGAGTCTACTGTAAAGAATCTACTACAATGGCAAAGTGTAGCTCAAATCCTACTGCAAATGAGTTTTACTCTAATTTCTAGGCACACCACCACACAACACACACTTTCAGTCTGGTCACCCTGGGAAATCCATAAGCAATAAATAAATAGAGCACAAATTAAGAGCTCTGATGAGCTCCCTAACACTTGTATCTGAACAGACTTTTTAAAAATACTTTTTTATAAATCAGCATCCTGTGCATTGCAAAGGTACATCTACATATGCCACTACTGGAATACGATATGAGCGCCAGGTGAGGTGATTATGCTGTTGCATCACCGAAAAAAAAAAAAAAAGGCTTTCTACATGTAGAGATTTATTTAACCGGTGCAGATTCTTGATCTATATATAAGATTTTACAACAGTATCATTGCAAAGAACAGCTAGAGAGGAACATCCTAAAATTGCTAGAAAATAAAAATGTGAATTGGCAACCAAAGAACATCTAAAAATATACCATGTAACCACTTACTATATAGAGAATTTTTAGGAAAAGATGGCAATGATAGAAATCGCTTACAAAACAGAAATGCTGGATATTATACAAACTTCTTAAGAAGCAGCAGCAATTTCACTTTTAGATTTTTTTCTGAATTTAAATGAATAAGTTTGCTCTCATTAAATGTTTTGTGGCATGCTATAATTAATGTAACACTACACTCTGCTGAGTGACATACCTGGTTTGTTTAAGGAAATGCCAAGGTAAGGAAAAGAAACCTGTGCTTTTCACCTTTCAGGGACATTCTTATGGGATCCAAAATTGATTGACAATTTTATCAACATTTGAATATTTCTTAATACATCTTCTGCTGTTACCTATCTTATAGTTTTCTTGAGATGAGAAAAAATCAGCACTGTACTCTTTCTAGTCCTTCATCTATAGTACTATAAAACCACTAACACTTCCACTATCATTCAGCTAGAAAATCACATTCTGAACTAAAGATCCCATGAAAGAAATAGAAAAAGTTTCATTGGTTTGGATGGGTTCAAAACTGAGGTTCAAAAAGACTTCTTTTTCTGAGTTGTTCTCACAGAACAAACTACTTAAATGCAGGCAAATGTATATAGAAGTTCTCACCCCAAACACAGCATAGGATGATGTTCACAGTTAACTTGACTTAGTGATATGTTAGATCAATGGCAGAACACCAGTAATCAAAATTGGACCTGAAAATAAATATTGAAAGAATAGGTTCAACGTCTGGATATATTCACAAGCAGCTGAGCTGCGCAGCCTGCTTCCTATTGCGCTGTACCTGCCCATGTATTCACACATATATAGGTATCTTCCCTGCATAAGGTCTTACCAGCTTGTGACCCAACGTGGTAGATTAAACTTAGGTTCAGTAGCTGGGACGTAGAAATTTTATTTTTTAATTCTGTGAACATCAGAGGACTCCTCTGTTCTTCTTTCATCTGGTGAAATCCTGACATGTTTACTCAGCTTTTCCCCGGTGCTTTATCAGGCAAAAATTCCCATCACTTTCCACAATTTGCTTTCACCAACTTTCCAAACTTGCTATTTCCAGGGAATGGGACCAATGTGGACAGCTTGTTTCATCATGGAACAACTAGGAGGCTTAGCTCTCAAGTCTACAGGTCTTCCAAGTCCAGTTACGTCAACTGGTGTGCACTGAAGATTGTCTACACAGATGCCCTTGTTTCTCTGAAGCAATTTCTACATCCTTTACACCCCTCTCTCCTCTTGTCCAGCTGCCTGGGATTCCCCCAGTTGTGGCTGAATGTGGATTTCCCCCTAAATGGGGAAGTTCCCCAGAGCAGACAAGGACTCACAGGCAGGAGAAACAAACGCAAGTCTCCAGTTGTACTGAGCATTGAGGAGATTCCCCAAGCGACTAACAGAGGGACAATGAATTTCTTCTCTTTAACTACCCCCCCTCTGAATCTTGAAATCTGAAAATAAACCCCAAAAGCAAACACTGAAAAATATGTACAAGAATTACGATAGTTTAGCAGAGGATACCTAGACAGAAGTGGAAGCCAGAATAAAGAGTATCGTGCATGCAGACAGGACATTTCTTCCAAAGACTGGTTTTGAGGAAATAGCCTGGGCTTCTGGGAGCTTGACCTCGATAAAGACTGAGGAAAACCTGAGAACCACTTTCTGCTCTATCACACTTGAGAAGCAGAGAGAAGAGCTGAAACTCTCAGGAAAGCAGGAAGAGAGAAAGTTGCCCCAGGCAACAATTTTCAGATCCAGCCAGGCATGTCTCTGGAGGAACTAACTCAAAACAAGAGGGCAGGATAGGACAATCCAGCTGACCTTGGAAGGCACCTGGCTGTGTCCGCAGATACAGCTTTGCTGTTAATGATGCTCCTTTTGTGAAAATGCTGCCCTACTGCTTAGCCTGATTACAACACATGAATCCAGTCCTACTTCCAGAAGAGGCAATAGAATTTTTACCTCAATGGGATCATGAAAATTGAGATCCATACTCTACCGGACATTGTTCCACTGCATTTGGTTTAACCCCACCAAAACGTGGATGAGGGCAGGAGACAATCTCTTCTTTTGGTGTTATTTTTCCTCTAATATCTACTGCTTTGCAACTTCCCCTTTTGTTCCACTCTATGCTACGTTCTGTCTTCACAATTCACAAACTTTCTATTCTCCATATTCTTCTTCTTTCATTTTGGTTTAATGATTCACCCGCATCTTCTTTAGGGTCAAGAACAGCTTCACATGATATGATGTGTGAAATGTGGGGGCATTTACAGGAACTTGGAAGCATTGCTGTAAACATTCCTATCAAGAAAGAAGCTTTGTAAATCAGAATTTGGTTTGGTTTTGGTTTTTTTTTTTCAGATAAAGTAGTTTCACAGAGTGTCTTCAGCGGTTTCCCTTTGTAGAAAGAAAGAAACTAAAAATAATCATTATTATATCATAATGGTATGATCTGAATAGTTTCAGAACAATCCTTAATTAGCTCAACACTTTTTGCGTCTGATAGTGACATCTTTTGTTTATGCTGAGGTAGTGCAACCAATATTCTTTTCTTTGGATCATTGCTTTGAGGGTAAATTTTGTGGCTGCAATTTAGTAGACGCATGTCACATAGTATGAATTCTTTCATCCACAATTCCAGTTCTGCCATTTCTCTTGTGTTAGTGATGAAATGAAGATTCAGACAAACACTGAAGTTTGTATCCGGACTGCTAAATGATTCAGATCCTGGAGCTTCTCACTTGACATCCCACTTCCTTCCTTGTCTCTACACTGCATCTTGAGATAAAAATCTTCTACTAGATCCTTATGCCACAGATACTAACTCATGCTAAGTTATTACTTTCTCCCCCTATTTTAAGAAGGCATGAGGGAGAAAGAGCCATAGGGAAAAAAAATCTGTATTAATAGTTTCCTGTGGGTGTCTGTCAATATATCTTGTCATAATCTAAATCAGGGACTGACTTTTATGTGAAGAATATGAAAATGGAGGAAATTAAAAATGAAGACTGTGACTCTCAACTCTAATATTCTCTTTTTTGCATGCCCAGATAAAACAGTTTAATAGTAGCTTCATTGCCAAAGAAAAAATGAACTTTAATCAGTCATGTAACCAAAAATCCTAGAAGGAAAATAATGCTGTTCGGAGTGAAGTAGAGTATTTTTGCTATTTTGCACTAAGAAACATTTTTTTAAAAAGACAATAAAGCAGTAAAATGAATTTCAGTTAGAGATTGGACATGAATTTACTCACACTAGTGTTGCCTGGAGGAGCTTGGGTCCAGGTTTAATCTTTCACATAATATTAGCTCTCCGCTTAAATTTGATGAAATAAGGAGCAAATATATTTAGATCCACAGCAAAGGAACATAACTCTTGTTTGTACTAGGCAGTGCATCAAGATCAGTACGCAGGTATTCATGCCAAGCCTTTTCAACTGTAACCTCTTTGTAGTCCCTGTCCTAGAGCCTTGCTCCATTGTGGATTTGAATGCGTCCACACTGTCAGTGAAAAATACCCCAGAACCAGGTTGAAATCCTGCCAAATAGCCATACTTTGGTTTACCTCAGCAAATGACCCAAGTCAAGCTCTTCAGGAGAGTCAGCCATCAAAACACACCTTCTGGTTAGCCTGACACACAGCCTGAGGCTACTGTCACTGCGCTGATCTTTAGTGCATAACTTATTTCAAATGGCAGCAAGTCTGGGTACTAAAGGCCTTGGCAAGAGTAAATGCTGTATGATTTTAATTGAATGTGCTTACGTTATAACTTCAAATAACTTCTGCCCAGTGTAGCACAGCTATGGCTGAAACCAGCAGCTGCTTCTGGTCTAATGCTGCTACACCAAAGCCCCTTAGCAGATTTGACTCTTCCTCTCCACCATCCTCTGCTCTACTTCCCCCTCTACATCTCACCCTCTTCTAAGGGCAAATTCCCAGAGACCTCCCTTTCCCTGTTCCTGATTTTCTTCAGAAGGTTTTTGTCAGTTGTTAGCAACAAACAAGAATTTATTTTCAGACTTCAGAGAGGTGAACCTTTCTTTCACCGGCCACGTTGTGTTGCTTACTCTGGGAAACAAGCGGCTGTGTGGCAATTGAATAGAGTCAGCCAGTATTTTTGCCACCTGAGCAGAAGTGCAAAAATGGACACAAGCACCTCCATGTGGAAGGCTGACACCTTGCAAATGGAGCCAACAGAAGAAACAGCCACCTTCTCCGCTTCCCTGAGTGCCCATGCTGGACCGGTCAACTGGACTGTGCAAAGTGTTTGTACCCACACCCAAAGCATGGAAAATCTCTACAGTGATGTGCTCGGTTAAAAAAAGGGACGCCCCTTGCGATTATATCTGCAACTCTTCTCTGCTCTGAGAACTTTCCTGAGTGGGAGTAGTGAGATGAAGCAGAAAGCTGGCTTAGCTCCTGAAAGTGCCAGATGGGCACTGGAGAGAAAGCTTGCCATAAGCCACAAGCCACAGAGAACAACCTTCCAGGAAGGGAAAGTCCCAGAAACTACCAGCAGGAAAAAAGCCTGGGGGAAAAACGAGTCACAGTCTTTTCCAACCAAAATTGGCCTCGCTTCAGGTGTCATTGAACACTCACTCTCATTCCCCTGAAATATTGAAGGGAATGACCAAGTACCAGACACGGATGAAGGAAACCAAGCTGCTTACCATTTTCCAAAACCTGTGTGATATCTGTATGATGTGCCTTTCCTTCATGCTCATGCCAAATATCTTCTAAAGGAATTTTATTAGCACTCTAGGGTGCACACAAACCATTTGATATTGATATAAAACATCAGTCTATCTACTTGTTGTAGCAGGGCTGCAGTGATTTTCAAATCATTTCAGACAGGGAAACACACCAGATAATGACAGCTATTTAAAGGAGCATTTCTACATGCTAACCAGCACAAGCAGATTCCTCACAGCGCACAGAGGCAAAAGAAAACCTTCCACAGGAGGGCCACTTCTATTTTCTTTGCTGCCAGATCAGTATCATCCTTGCCTTTTGACTGATCCCTGAGAAACTTCTCTTTGCCACACTGCATTTTGCTATTTTCCCATTACCTCCCCCTTGAAACCTGGAGGAAAGCACAGAATGGTATAAAGATGATCCCAAATTTGTGGCACTTGCAAGATACCCAAAGCTGTTCAGTTTCTCTTTTGCCACAGACTCCCTTCTGAGCAGTGCTGGACAACTTGAATCATCTCCGGGCTCAGTCTAATGCAAGAAAAATTTATTTTTCACAAGAGTATAGTAAGGTAAATATATCAAACACTATGCCAGCGGAGTCACTCAGGTACCATGAAACAAAATTTTGTTCAGAACATTTTACATGCTCTTCAAGAAGAGAGGCTGGGGGGGGGGGGGAGGGGCAGAAAGATTCTCCCAAGAGACAGGGAGACCGAGCAGTAACATTTAGGAGTTTTCTATAATTACTAACCTCATCTTGACCTGTGAGTTTCAGAGAACACATGCGGCGCCTTTATCATCCTCGTTACCTATTGCCTCTCACTTGCAGAGGATGTGGGTGCTGCGGGCTACCAGAAAATGTTGGTAGAATATGTTCCTCTTGCTTGACAGCACATTTCACAGTGAAACTAAGCGTTCGTGAATAATTCCATTCCACAGCCTTGGAGTTTGTTCATATATGGATAGGATATATTAAGCAAGCCAAAACGCAAGCGCACCGTTGGGACCTGCAGAGGAGCACTCTTGTCTCCGAGTCAACCTTCTCTCAGCGACAGGGAGCTGAAAACACTGTCCTACTGCTCTGTGAAGGAAAGAAATCACATCCGGGATCTTCTGCCAGTTTTGGCAAATGTAGGCTGTAAAGGGCAGTGCGGTGGTCAAATTCAAACCATCAGTTATGGGTTCCCAGTAGTTCAGACTCTAACTGGATCAAATGCTAATTGAAATCAACTTGAAATAAAACTGAAATTGCATTTCAATTTCATTCATAGCATCCTTCTCTAGCTGTTTGGACACCACTGTTGAGCACGGTAAATATAATTTGTCATCCTCCTGTATATTTGCCAAACCTTTAGATCCCTGGTAATGAATGGAGCTACATAAATGTGAGAGAATTACTTTCAAATTTTTCAGGCAACTCCTAAATTTACACAGCTAATTGACCTTCCTGCGTATTTGCAATATGGTGAAAACCAGTGGAAACTGAGTGTCCCAAGTGGTCTTCATTAAATTAACTTTTCTAATAATGGGAGAGAAGGAAAGGAATTGTTTAGAAAGAGAACCGTATAAGCCCTACAAATAAAAACTGAAGAGCTACAGTTCCAGATGGAGGAAAAACTCTCCCTGTAAAATGCATGTGTGATCCCATTAAGCAGCCAGGGAATATCCAAGGTCACAGAATCAGTAGAGATGCATTGATTTCAGTTCAAGGTGGTTTTTATGTTTTATATCCAGTCAATGGATCAAGCTTTTGAACCTCTCACAAAGGAAATACGTATTATATAAATCGAGGGGAAAATGGCTACTTTTGTTGAGTTACAACCTTTGTTGAGTTAGTTATGTGTAAATATTTAGCAACAAAATTCTACTTTGGAAAAATAATGGGGATTCAGTGCTTTAGTGCAGGCATCATATTCTGTCCTTTACTTTTATTACTTATGTGAATACATGCTTTTCATGTTAAGTATGTGCATACGTACATATATTTAGTGACTGAAAGAAAAAGATCGCAGAAAATTAAGGCAAATTTATGTGACTGGAGATGTACTGGTTTTACTCTTACATACTAGCTCATTGGAGCTTCTGTAACACCTGTAATATACCCAGTTCCCTAATTACACGGGCAGAATGGGAGGGATAATGACAGCATATAATGATTTTCCTGGAGCTGATGGGACAGAGGGGAAATTTTTTAACATGCCTCTAAACAAAAGGTGTCTTCAAGGGTCTAGCTTTGCTTCACCATCACGTGGGGACTTCCCTTGATGGGGAAATCCCTAGTTTCTCTGTCATAGCGACTTTCCAGCTGGGTCTGAAAGGAACTAGAGTAGCCCCTATGAATCAGACCCTTGACATTAAGATGAATGAATTACATAAAGTTCAATTAAAAGATTTCTTAGCAGACTGCATCTATGTAAAAACCAAACCAAACCAAACAAACAAAAAAACTAAAAAAAAACCCAAAACAAACTCACAAATGGCAGCACATCAGTACACTGCTATTTAATTTGTGATACATCTTTGAAGTCAAGACTCTGTTTCTTATGGTGAGCACAGAAGTGATTGGCAGACATCCAATTTGTATAAATCGTAAAGTATCAGTGATACGTTATAACTTCAAGCAAAACATCCTTAGCAGACTTTGTCCTAGTAACAGTCACGAGCAAGTTGAACTGAAGAAAGATTGAGAAGAGAGGAAACTGAACTGGTTTAATTTTTTAAAAGGACAGTTAGCAAATTTGCTAGAAGATAGGGCTGGTCCTTAATAAACAGACATGGTGACTTTTTTGGTACAATTTTTTAAAAAATTTTGTTTCAAAATAAATTACTAGAATTTTATTTTAGGTTTCATCCCATGCTTTATCCACACGCACTTCTAGAATTCCTCCAAACCACAAATTAATTTCTTAACAGACAAGCTTTTTAGCTTTTCCCCTCTCTTCTGAGAACTCAGCCATTCTAACACGGAGCAGCTCACGTTTCAAGAAGGCCAGACTTTACACTCATCAGTAAACTTGAGACGTGCTCCTTTACCAAGAAATACCTTCTTTTTCATGCAAAGCTATTCTAAAGCAATAAGACAACAAGAAGGTGGTAAATTTGGTGCAGACAGCACGATGTATCAGTTCACATTTCTGAGGCAAAATTACATCTGCCGGCATTTTCTTAGAAATTAACCACAAAATCACAAAACAAGTCTGGTCAATTGGCTGCCTGCTAGAAAAGCTGACACAGAATCCCATTGCTGGGACCGTGCTGGCCCTGGCGAGCACTCGTAGGGAATATAAGAAGAGTAAAAGGAGAACTGTACAGCTTCACTCAATTTATGAAGAATTAAAGGAAAAGACGGTATGCATAAGATCCATAAGACATAGGAAGGATATCCAGATGGATGGCCACTGACAGGGAACGGGTGGACTGAGAAAGGCAGCAATCATCAGGGAAACAGAAGCAGTTGCTTCCACCATTCTTCTATTGTGCCAAGAGCAATCTGAAGTCTCTCCTAAGCTCCACCATACCTCATCTCCCAATTCTTCCATCTTTATCTATCTCTACCCAGCCTTGACATCTTTGGACAAGTACTGGCACTGGGCTGGGCCTGGCTAACATGCTGCCTTGGTAAGTCACCACAGTGAACGTGATGGCACTACCCACATGTGAGATGTTCTCAGCCACCAACAAGGGAAGAGTTTTCTGAACAGGCATGGAAATGAAACAGCGTCCCGTCGCAGAATACACGTACAAAGAAATGAAGGCTCAAACAGCTCCTGGAGCAAGGGAGGCCCACAGGCTAGGTGGTACTTTCATTACTCATAATGTAGTTTCATTATGTATGTGGTCCCTTTGCTTTCTCTCACAACTTCCTTTTCAAAAGCTTGTGCAATACACACGCTAAGATATCACGCTGCTATTGCATTGGGAGCAGCCACTACATAGCTGCCAGACTCCTCAGGATCTGTCCCTTTCAAACCCCTTCATGCAACCTCCACTATTTTTGCTGCACTTCCTAGGCAAGATCAAAGTCTCTTCTCTTCTGAGTCCTTCAGCATAACCCTCATCAAGGCAAATACAAAGAAAGTCAAACAAATCCCACAGTATGCAGCAGGATTTAGATACTACTACAGCAGCCCAACAGAGGAAGGAAGGAAGCACAGGGCTTTTAAACTACTTCTCCTTTCTCACAAGGTCTTCCCATGAGGGCTTTTGCAGGCCAGTATTGTAAAGTGAGTAGCTACAGTCTGATGCAATCGGTTCACTACACAGAATTTTCAAATTCACAGGGTTCAGTATTAAGTTATGTACTTTGAAAAGCTTGTTGCAGTAGGCATTTGTTTTTTCTAGTATTGACATGGAAAAGACACTATACAAGTCAGCTGAGCTCAACTCTTCTGGAACAGTTGCTCCACAAAGGCGATGACTGGCAGAGGTTGCAAAATGTCTTGGTTTTGTTTGTTTTGTAGTGCGGACTACTACCAGGAGCCTTACTATTACTTACTAGGAATATTAAACTAGCATGTCCCCTGGATCAAATCCTACAGCATCAGGTATTGGTGGGGTACGTCAGCTGACATTCTGTCACTAGGTTCACGTTAGATCTACTGACTGACAGTGGAGGTTCAAATACCAACAAGATCAGTTCATCCTTCCCTCTTTCAAATTAGAAAGAGGAGATACAGGTGTGAGGCTTTCTCTGAACATGACTTCATTTCCAAGGAGGAGTTCTGGAATGCAGACACTGAAACATAACTTCATTAAAAACTGGAATAAAATCTTTTGGCTTCTCTTTTATAGAGTGTCTATGAGTGCCGCCGTGCTTAGACTGTCTGAGTAATTACGTACACTGTTGCATAGCTCTTTTAATTATAGCTGTATGATGACTTCAGATATTGACTAAACTGACAGTAAAATTGAAGATTTTTATGTCTGTGACAGAAACAGTATCTGAACTACGTACATTGGCTTAATGAACACAGGCTATTAAATAGTAAAAGCTGATGAGTGCTTAAACCTTGTACCCTGCTGATGTTAACGGTAAGTAAAGATTCATGCCCAAGTCAGGGTGAGCCCTTTTGTTGACAAAACAATGGTTTCATTTAATATTAATAGTGAAGATTTACATCTGAGACTCACAGTCTTAGTTTCATTCAAGTTATTTGGTTTTGATTCTGGGTCTTACTGAAGACTTTTTCTTGGTTTTCATGCCTACAGCTGTTTTCCTGTTAGTCCTGTACTATCTCTGAAGGTGGCAAAGGTCTCTCTATTTGGAATATTGTGTACACAGGGAAATAAAGGCTCGCTTTCTTCCTTCTTTCATGGGTGTGTAAAATCGCTTGCATACAACCATTTCTCTCCACACACCCACAGTTTATGAACTAAAATTATTAATAAGATTTGGCACAGGATATTGTATGGTCTTGGGATCTGGGGACAAACAGGGTTAGTCTTTCAAGCCCAAACTCACGCATGCTGCAGCACAACCCTTGGCTCCGCGCATGTCTCTGCCCCTGGGGGAAGCCAGAGGAAACCTTCCCGAGTAGCGTCTCTGACACATGGCAGCACCGCTACAACCATCACGATTTCTGCTAGATGATGCAGGCTCTGAGCCATCTTCCCCTTGATGTAATGCGCCTATCCATCCCCTAGTGCGGAGGGGTTAGGTGTATTGTGTAAAACACTTTCAAGCTAAACTATTCTACACAGCCATCACCTGCGAGTTGTGCTGTGGGCAAGGAAAAAGTGATGCGCGTTTGACATCTGACGAGACCACTGCCATTTCCTCCTCGTTGCACAGATTCCCCACCTCAAGAAGAGCTCTCAGCGGGGTTTAGGGGAAGGCGAACAGTAGGTGATGCTGAGTGGTGATGATGATATGGCCACACAGAAATTGTCGGCAAGGTACTTGCATAGACAGATCTTGGAGACACAGACAAACATGCATTCCCACATCTGTTTCAAACAATTTAAATGGTATTTTCATAATATTTTATATGAATCCTAGCATGTAATTGTAAGCGGGCAGTTTTCCAAAATACAGTTGTATTATGGAAGTGGGAAAGCAAATAATCAATGCTATGGAAAACACAAAGAACTATCGAGACGCAGTTCTTCTCCAGAGACCCTTCAACATAGTGAAAGAATGATTTTATGTTTTATACTGCTCCAGGGTGGCGAGTCAAGCAAGGAGGTTGGATATGGCAATAAAAATGAAATTGAAATTTGTCTTAAAGAGCAACACTTTCCAAAAGCAATGTCATGAAGAGAGGACACTGGCATTAGCAAGTCACGTATCAACCCACATCAGAAACCATAAGGAGAGCTTTAAGAGCGTTACCTGCCTTGTGCAT
This sequence comes from Chroicocephalus ridibundus, assembly GCF_963924245.1. Lineage (NCBI taxonomy): Eukaryota > Metazoa > Chordata > Aves > Charadriiformes > Laridae > Chroicocephalus > Chroicocephalus ridibundus. The sequence continues at coordinate 78,026,024 of NC_086285.1, read as the reverse complement.
GCACACAAAGAAATGAGTCACTACATCACAAGGGATGAAACCATTAGAATTAGTGAACACTGCAGGCAATACATTCACGCAGCCTTACCCTAGGTCATGCCCCAGCACACGTAGAGCTCAGCAAAAACCTGGCGTGTTTCCAGCAGGCCTGAAAACAATGCTGTACTTCGGAACATACCGCCGGGGAGAATGGTTTGAGTACATGTCTCTACAGCGTAACCAGTGACGCCTGGGAGGGTTATGCAAGCTGTTCAGTATTTGTCCTATGATTTTTATTAGAGCGACATCCAGAGGAAACCAAGTGTGATCCATACCCCATCGTATTATGTACTCAATATTATGCAGGTCTGCCTGTACTGCTACAGATAAAGTAAGAAGTCCCACCATGAAATGCAGGTGTTTGAAGGAGAGCAGTGTAGACGCATCTTGGTCAAAGGTTTTGGTAGACGAACAAAAAAAGGAAGAAATTGGTTTCTGTTAGTCGCAGGCTAAATGTTCCTGCTCAACTCCTGTCATATCGCTAATAAAGCAGACGGTTAGTTATCCACAGAGGTTTCTGTTATCTTATTATTTTTTAAGCTCAATTCTATGATGCATTTACACAGACCAGGAACATGTAGTGCATGTTCCTGTTCCCATTTCTCTCATCTTTCCATTGACATTTATTTTTTAAAATCCTTTCTTACAGTTAAAAAAACCAACTCAGGTCAAGGGATTGCCATATGGTGTGGCAGCAAGACTTCCTAAGATCAACTCAAAACCACCATCATAATTTACAGCTCTCCATAGCAGCAAGTTATCCTTGAGCAGGGAGCATACAAGCTTCGTCACCCTTGGGTTCTTCTCACACTGGGGGCCACAAGGCTGTCAGCTTTTGTACCACGTTTGGACTGTGATTGCCCAGAGCGATGACAGCAGCAGCAGGGGAGGCACAACAGAGGTGGCGTCTCTCCTGCAACCAGCTGGGGCAGAGGGAAAGCAGGAATGAAAGGAGACTGGGAAACAGCTGTGGATGTTTGGCTGTCTTTCTTTCCCTCACCCTCCTAAACGACTCACCTTGGGCACCAGCCAACCTTTTAAAATAAGTGTTCATTATAGCCAGCATTTTCATAACATGAATGCTTTAAAGCCCTTTTTTCAAAAGTAGCCTTTAATTTCTGGGTGCCCAGTCTGAGCTTGCTCTCCACAACTGCCTGCTGCCAATGGGACTCTAAGGAGTCCACTGGAACAGGGGCTGTGCGGCCCTTTGGCACCCCCCATCTTTTTCAAGATAGGCATCCAAATTTGAGATAAATTGACACATATTAAATGAATAAACACTCAAAAAAAAAGAGTCTACTTAACTTTCCCCTGGCCAAAAAGATCGTCAGTGGCAGAGATGAAATGTGCTTGCTTCCCACTCCTGCCCATATCTTCCTTACTGTTCTGCCTCTAAATCCAAATCATTTTCCATAACTGTATTCACTACCACAAACAGTAATGCACAATTTTCCAGGTAAAATTCTGTCCCCATAGCAGTAGTTAAAGAAGTAGAAATGGGAAAAAACAATGCAATGTATCTTGCTATGCTATCTTCCCACAAGGGAAAACTGCAATTGTGAGGGATTCTGTTACGGGACAAAGTAATTACAAGAAAAAAAAAGAAGACCATGATGTCTCTTTATCCAAAAATGTACTGAGTTGGAGTGTTTGAGTTTGTAGGGAGAGAAGGAAGGTGGAATGGGAGAGAGGAGGAGAGGAGAGGAGAGGAGAGGAGAGGAGAGGAGAGGAGAGGAGAGGAGAGGAGAGGAGAGGAGAGGAGAGGAGAGGAGAGGAGAGGAGAGGAGAGGAGAGGAGAGGAGAGGAGAGGAGAGGAGAGGAGAGGAGAGGAGAGGAGAGGAGAGGAGAGGAGAGGAGAGGAGAGGAGAGGAGAGGAGATCATCTCTCTTTCCATTTTCTGCTTGGGGTTTTGTTGTCAGTTTTGACTGCTGTATAGCAGCTGCTACATTGCTCTTCAGGTTGAGCCCCTGAACCACAGCAATTAATCCCAGAACAAATTATTTGGGCTTGTGAGGTGGCGTGACGCAGGATGCTAAATGACTATAGGCCACAGAAAAGGTCAAAAAACTCAGTGGGGGAAGCAATGCGCATGTTGAGCGCTGTGAGAGCTACGCTGAGTCGCTGCACGGATAACTGAGTTTGGGGGATTTCTCAGCTCTGCTCGTTGCTCTTGGGGTTTGCAATACTGTAGGTAGCAAAGAGAAAAGGGGGGAGGGGAAGGAGCTGGTGGCGCAGATGTACAGTAAGGAAGTAATTCTAAAATGTGACAGCGTTGTTGCAGTGGTGGTGGATCTGCACGACTGGTTACGGTGCTGCAGGGAAGTAAGTTTGTGCTTGTGCCTTTTGTGTAGGAGGTCTGGGCACAAATGGGGATACCCCACAGCAATGTAAAAAAAGAAGATAAAAGTATGCATATAGCTATATGATTAATGCCACTTAGTGCATTCAGATCTCTCTGAACCATACACTAAGCCTTTGCCAACTACGTCATGCAGATCAAGGGCAGAAGCAATCTAAAGTAATGGGGCACACTGAGGTGATTTCAGTTCACATAGCAACAAGCTTAGTATCTCTTAAACCAGAACTCTCAGAGAGTCCAGTCTAATAACACTAAGAACATGCAAATCATTGAATTAACGACTTGTTTGAATGTGTAATTTCGCGTCACCCTAAGGTACCTCCACTCTGCCATTTGCCAAAAAATCATATTGCGTGGTCTGTAAGACTGTAATATTCCACCTTTCAAAGCAGCTTACCAGAGCATGTTCTGCACGTGTACTGCAGTAACACCTCCTCCTGTGGGAATGCCTTTCTCCTTGCTGTGCATGGGAAGGAGGCACATATGGGCAGCGGTTATATTTCTGTTAAGACTACCCTTTCACACCTCTGATGACTGCAATCCTAAAAGGGGGGGGGGAGTGGGTAGTGGCTAACAGATATGATAACGCCCCGGTCCTGCAAAGGCTTACATTATATATTTAGTATTATAAAAGCTTGTATTTATGTGAGCGCATCAAAGCAGCGAGCATCACAGCCCAGGCCTGCTTCAGGTGTGAGCAGCCCATGGCAGTGCTTGGGCCCTGTCCTGGCAGGGGCAGAGAGGTTGGGGTACAAGCAGCCATTTTCCAAGGGGTCGCTAACTGAACCCCATCTGCCCCCGAGAACAGCCCCTTTGCTGGCTGCAGCCTGCGTCGGGGCAGTGAACAGAGAAGAGCCGGCGTGGACATCCAGGCAAAGAGGGGTCCTGGGGGGCTCGGGAATCACAGAAAGATTACCTGCAGCTAGGCAACAGTGACACAACAGCAAGTAATACCAGGAATATGTCTTAAATCATCTGCTTCCCCAACCATTTTGGCATATCCCGAGTGAGAAGATACCCACAGCCCCCCACTCCCATACCCAGAAGTCAGCATGTATCTTCCTGAGTATGCACATGACATTTTTTTAATTTTCCTCCTTCTATGTTATAACCCAGTGATTAAGACTGGAATTGAAACCCTGGCTCCCCGGAGAGGATTTTGTCACAGGTTTCACACCTCTGCACCTCAGCCACCAAGCCCCATGATATTGCAGAAGAGCAGGAGCTGAGAATGGGGTGGGGGGGGCAGGGAGGGTGGTAAGCAGGGCACCCCCAGGCTGAAGAGACTTCAACCCGCAGAACAGAGCTGAGGAGCCAGCAGTTCCCTCACAGCAAGGCTGTAGCCTGGTGGCTGGCCCTCTAAGTGCAGAGAGAAGTTTGGATCCCAGCTCTGGCTCCAGGGACCATCCCTGGGTTTCACCCTGCGCAATCACTACCTAAAACATCCCTGGGCAAGTCCTAAGTCGGAAAGTTTGCTCCAGGTGGATTTTAAACATAACAAATTAGCCAGCGGAGCAGTTTAAAGGGCTGAAATTTTACACATAAGCAGATTGGAAGTAGCTATATCTTTTGCTGAGTCTTTCTCCCTTAGTCTCTTAAGTATCAGTTTGCCTATCCATCAAATATAAATTAGTATTCTTCGTTTGTATCAAATACTACGGCAACAAGACCTGTTTTATGAGTAAACTGTTAAATGTACAGGTGAAAATCAAGACATCTAGGTTCTTTGCCTGACACATAAAATGTGGAGGTAACAAAATAGCTGCTCAGCAGAACCCTGCAGAAATGAAGTGACGAAAAGGAGTCACGAAATAAATTTGAAAGGCGGCGCGTGTAGGATGAGTATCCACATACATAAAGTATCTGGCAAACACAAGAAAGGGTGTGACTAATTCCCAGTTTGATTTGCAGCTTCACCGAGACAGGGGGAAGCGCACTGGTACGGGGGCGGATCTACTGCTCGGCGCGTCTCAGGGAGCTTCAGGCGCTCCACGGCCCCGTTCTCGGCTCCCCAGCACCCTCCTCCGGGCTTCGGCAGGCGAGCACCCTCCTCCCTTTTCTATTGCTCACCACTGGCTGAATTATTTAGTGCCTGGAGGCTAAAGACAATGAAACGTTGCTTTGCTCCTGTTGAAGCCTTAGGGTCTTTTTGTGGCAGAAATTCAGGGGAGCCTCCCTCCAGAATTATGTCCTCTGCCTAATTATTCTTTTGAACACTGGCTAAGTAGTTGGATTTGTTTTGAAGCTAATCATCACTGACTTGCTCACTATTTCCAATGCCAGGTTGTTAATCTTGAGCCTGGGTAGGAGACCGTGTGTTAAAACAATTTTACTTTGATGACTTTTTTACCTCGATGGTTAACGTTCAGATCAGAGGATGATGTGTTCACGTGCAGGACTTGATCCCATATCATAGCTTGATTCCAAGTCAGTGAAAGGCGTGACAGTAACTGGGAAGCAATAACCAAGTTACTGTCATGGGTATGTCCCATAATAAACCTTGCCAGGGTGAGCTCATGGCATGCTGGGCAAGTGAGTGCTCGCGCTCATCTTGCTGGTTTCCTCTCCAGGTGGACTGCAGCTGCATGGAAGTGCTTCTCAGCAGATGTTTCAGGCAAGTATTCTGGCATTTAAGAGGAACCTGCAAAAATCCCTTTGGAAAGAATATCTAAATTTAATTGCTTCTGAAATACATTATGTCACACATCACTGGGCTCACCAGAGGCAGCACCTTATGCACCTGCTGACCCCTAACTAGACTTCATCAGCTTTATGGAATGATGTTCATCCTCCACCACAACAGACTTCAACCAGCAGCTGGTCTCCTTTACAGCCTCACTTTTCAAATCTAAAGAAGCATCAGCTTGAATATGAAAACAGAATGTCAACTTGATTTATGACCTTTTCTTCATAATAGGCAAATATAAATCTTACATCTGGGATAGAAAGTAACTCTGAAGCGCAGTGATTACAAAAACAGGTCTCCCGAGTTTTTATTTCATCTAAAGGAAGAGTTATTGGCGTAGAAAATACACTTTCTCCATCCTCTGCCTCTTCCCTGGAAAAAAAAAAAATCTTTAAAACTCTGCTTGGAGCTAGTGTTCAAAATCAAGCAGGTAGAGCTATAGAGTATCTGCAGATTTTGAAATACCTTCTCAGCAAACTACGTTTGCATGTATTCATGTTTTTTAATGTCACAGCTAACACATTGCCACTCTCAGTTCAAGTACTCCATAAAGTGCCTTCCCCTGAAATAAACCTGCCTATTTATTACCTCTTTAGGTACCAGTTAACATTCATTCCGCTCGATATTCACATGAACAATTCCACAAGAAATTGCGGGAGAGTGCAGACACACCCTGTTGCCTTTTGCTATTACAAATGGGGCGAAGAAAGACAGCCACACTTGCCAAAGATTCGTATTATTCAGATGCGAAAGCAAATCCTAGATCTGCTGGCCTTTACACACAAAGACTGAGCCTACAGTCAGATTTGAAATTCCAGCCTGTTTGAAGAGTATCTCAGGCCAGACTTCTTGATCAAAAATACAGAAGAGTTTACTAATTTACAAGTATCAAGTTTATATATTCCAGAATTTGTACTTGTCCCCTTACTTCCTGGCAAAAATCTGCTAGCAGAAGCTGCAATTAAGTTTCAAACAGATAAAAGCCTTAAATACATTTCATTTATTGTTTTAGTAGTGTTAATATTTAACATCACAAGGTTTAAAAACGAGCTGAACAACTGACAAGAATTGTTCCCCAGGACGCTATCCCTGTGGATGGTTTGCTTTTTATTTAGAGATACAAAGACTCATTAACCCCTGCGGTTACTATATTCAATTCCTGTTACTCACTACCAGACAGAGAGACTGAGAAGAAAAACAGGTCACAGTGAGAGGCTGTTAGTCACGCCGTCCTCCTGCTTCCTTCCTTCCTGTCGCACAAGCCCGACAACTCTTCTGCTCTAAGGAGAGAGATCGATATGAGGGCGACTGTTCTATCTTTATGACCTGAAGAAACAAGCCTAGGAATAACTACAGTGTTATTGTGACACATACAGGGGTACAGAGTCATGCAAAAAATATTTTCTGTAGCATATTACTTCTCAATGTCTCTTTTTTTTCTTCCTTTTTCAGTGCAGAACCGCATTACTCGCTGCTTAGAACTGCTCTCCCAGTGGCTGTGTTCTCTGCTATAGTCACAGAAAATTAATACCAAATAGGATTTCTCTTATACTAATGATTTGCTAGCATCGTTTTTCCTTGCTGCGTATTATCACAGGCAACAAAGGTTCTTAAAACATTTCCTCTAGGACAGAACTTGCATTAAAGATTAAAAACTCATCCTTGGTGAAGGCATCGCTTCTGCCATAAAGACAAACCCTTGCACTGGGCACTAGAGGGCACAACAGGTATCCTTTGGATACAAGATATTTTAAAACCTTTAATATACTACCCCAGAGACAGAACAATGCATACAATAAACTTTGTATTAATCCTTGGAAAAGGCATAAGGAAAGCTAAAATATTCCTCCACAGTTATATTCTAATTAATTTCTTTTCTAAGATAGACGACCGTACCTTGCACCCTAACCCACGTTTTGTAATCTGTATGTAAAAAATGCACACACACACACACAAATATGATATTAGCGTTTCTGCATAAATTTATACAACAGATATTAAGATATAACAGATTAAAATCGTGTGCTGTATCATCTGATAAAGTGGGGGGAAAAAAGGAAGCAAAATACTAATCTAGTTCAGTTGCTGAAGGAATCAAACAATGTAAATGCTGTATGTGTTTATATTTTACACTGGCATCTATAATGTTTTTGATTGTGTTGATGATTCAATTCGTTGTCAGCTTGAAGCAACAACCCTGATTATTTTGGAGTAGTTTAGTTCTTGAATCTGAAAGAGTCTTATTGTAATATCTAATAACGTATTCTTAGCATGCAGATTTTAAAGTTAGGCCATAAATGGACATAACTTGGAGGCAATAAAATGTGTTCGTTATTTCCTCTCTCTTAGATGTATTTGAAATGTAGGATTTTCTTATCTTTCTCCTACAATGAACTCAAAATTTTTATTTCAATGCTTGCAAGATACTAGAAAAGAATGTAAATAAAAGTACTTAGCTGTTTTCAGGCATTCAGATACTTTTGTTTGGACACTTTTTACTTTTCTTTTTTACCACCAATTGACAAACAACTATTTTTTCTTAAGTGATGCTACTGTAGGAAGCATTATTCAGAACTATCTGGGAAACAAAGGTCTCTCTCTGTCACAACGCAGTATGACGCATGAAGTAGCGCCACAGACGTCCCTGTGTCACTGTGCCAGTAAATCACAGTTTTGACCTGGAAAACTCATTTCATTTCAAAGTGTGATCTTTTGGTGCCACACCTGCTCGTGGCTCCATCTAGTTGCTTCTCCCTGCAGCCACTTGGTTATCTGCAGCTTTTTAGTCTTCCTCCTGCTTCTAGTGTACCTTGTTTGCTGTCTAAATTTTGCTGGCACCATCACAGCAATAAGCACTAGGCTCACTCTAAATACTTCCCAGCAGAGGGCTTTCTGGTTTACAGCTTCTGACTCATCCTAAACTATCCTACCTCAGGTATTTTATAATGCTGTTCTTACAGCACCCAGTGCCAGGCAGTAATTAGCCTTGGCGTGGTAGTAAAATATGAAAATATCCTTTATTTCCTTACCCTTCGACGTGATATAGCTAGGCTTTATACGCTTGGAAAACTTGGGTCTTTTACATACCCCTGACAATAGCTACAGCTCAAAAGGCCATGGGAGTCCAAACATTCTGACAAGGGAGGACAGCATTCATCTCCACATAGCCACCTAGATGCTGCTAGATGTCTGCTTTAAGCCAAGTGGTGGATCTCCTTCCACTAGCATCAAAGGCAAGTGGAAGGAACTGCATCTGAGAGTGACTAATTTTCTCAGCTCTAGAGGGAGTTTAGACTAGATGCCCTAACTTTTACACAGCTAAAATTAGGAGAGAAGAATCCCACTTGCTTGCCGAAGTGAACAGCAGATACATGGGTTTGGGGTAGGGTGAGAAGACAGAGGCTGACTGCTCTGGGCCACACAACTTAAGGATGTTAAGATCCTTGAATGCATACAGAGAAGGGCCACAAAGATGGTGAAAGGGCTGGAAGGAATGTCCTATGATGAGCAGCTAAGGACTTTGGGCTTGTCTTGTTTGGAGAAAAGGAGGCTGAGGGGCGACCTCACTGCTTTCTACAGCTTCCTGAGGAGGGGAAGTGGAGAGGGAGGTGCTGATCTCTTCTCCTTGGTATCCAGTGATAGGACGCATGAGAATGGTTCAAAGCTGCACCAGAGGAGGTTTAGAGTGGACATTAGGAAGCATTTCTTTACCAAGAGGGTGGTCAAACACTGGAACAGACTTCCTAGAGAGGTGGTCAGTGCCCCAAGCCTGTCAGTGTTGAAGAGGTGTTTGGAAAATGCCCTTAATAACATGCTTTAACTTGGTCAGCCCTGAACTCGTCAGGCAGTTGGACCAGATGATGGTTGTAGGTCCCTTCCAACTGATACACTCTGTTCTATTCTATTCTTGATTGTGGTCCCCTATGTCATAACATTTGCACCACTACAGCATCTTTGACATGGGCTTCCTAAAGCAATGACAATACTGTGATGTCCCGTCACTGGTCAAAGGGTCTGTTAACAGGTTCAGGAAGTTTAGTTCTCTGAAAGCATCACCACTGGACATGTATTTCAGGTCACTGAGCTGGTTAGCTCCAGTTCCTAGCTGAGTTATATACACCTTATGATCACAGACACTTTTTGTTACTAAATTCAGTAACTTCAGAGCAATATTATGAGTAGGTATTTATTACTGCAAATAGAATACAAAAGCTTCTTGGCAAAACAGAGAGGATTTTAAAAGTACTTTGAACAAAATGGAGCTTTGTTTGTTTGCAGAATATGACTGAGTGGCTTAAAATCAGTGATTGCTCATGGGACTTAACCGGTAACAGTCCAAGAAAGTATTAACTGTCTCATTAAGGATAACAGCTAGTTTCAAAGAAGCATAAAATACTTAAGAACAAAATAAACCACAGGTAGAAATGTGTCTGGCTTCCAGAATACCATTTGGCAGACCAAGGCTATCCAAACTGATATCCCACCTGTCAACTAGTGAAGGAAAAGGAGGGGAAGAACTTGCAGACAGCATGGCCTTACGCCTCAGCATAGGAAAGGAAAGAAAGAAGTCAGTGAAGTTTGTCTCCATCCTGGGGAATAGAATCAGGAACCAACTTTGGATGAAAAGGTTTATATGAATGATTCTCTCCCTTTGTAGTTACTTGTCCTTTCCAATTTTGCAAGATACTTAATTTCACTAGGGGATAAAGGCAAGCCATCAAATATGCCCTGTTATTAGTGAAGAGATTTTCTTGACCAGTACTTGGCAAGTTTTTGCCTTGGCAACCACCTTGGCCCACATTAAGATCTTGATTCCCATTTTGCTATAAATCTGTCTATAATTGATCATCACCCCACTAGAGCTACTTTGCTACCTTCCTCATACATTCCATTTTCTTGGGTGCTTTGTTTTCCCTTATTTTTCATATGTCGGTCTTGCTTTGTCACGTAAGGGTTATTCATCTGATCAAACTCCAAGCCTACGGAAGACATCCAATATACCACTTGAAGCATTGCAATAGAATTGTCTGGCCTGGAAACTGAAATATATCTTTAAAAGAAAGGGGAAAAGGTAAGGTTAATATTCAATGCAAATTTCTAAATCAAGGCTACTTGCTTGAGATTTCCAGGTAGTCTGTTAGGTTTCGATTTAAATGTTTACCTTGACATGAACCACTCTTTCCTACCTATGAGAACTTTCTCTTCTCCTTCAGTTAATGCTGGCTGTGCTTCTGAATACTAGGAATGAATGAGTCCTCAGAGGGAATTGTGACAAAAAACCTATTTTCATTCTAGGCCAGATATTTAATTAAAAAAAAAAAAAAAAAGAAAGAAAGAAAGGCTTAAAATCATGTAAATGACAGTTAGGCAAAAATGAGCTCCCGCTACCTTCAAACTTTCACCCAATTAATGGCTAATCTTAGGTAAAGAGAGCATGGACTTTTCTTTTACAGCATAGTAGGAGCTGTGTATGCACCCAACTGCTGTTACATATTAGAGGTTTCAGCAATGATTGACACAAGGACTGGAGCCTTCATGTTCCAGAGTCATCCCAGTGCCTAAATGACAAAATCATGCCTGCATTCTCTCTTTTCCTTCACTGGAACCCAAGATATGTTTCTGCAGAGAAACACCTTCAACAGGAACTGATGATGTACCCACTCCAGAACAGCCCACAGTTTGATGTGGGGGTCATTTGATAAGAATGGAGGTTTGGTTTCTCTCAAGCTGAAGACAGAATTAAATCCAGCTCTTGGATTTCCTATGCAAGTGGTCCAAAAAGCAAATATTGCAAATGTATAAAAGAAGAGGTATCTCTGCCCTCCTCAGCTGTGTGTCAAACCCCCTACCCCAATAAAATCAACAGAAAAGCATGATCCTTGACTAGTTTTTCAGAGAGAAAAAAAAATAGTTATTTATCTTCACTGGAGTTCAGTGGAGGGGCTAAAAATCAAGAGTAAAGGGATTTTAGATAACAGTAGAGAAGTGTATACAGAGTATATCTGAAGAACAGTATTTAAGCCATCAACTTGTGCCGAATTCCTGCTATAGGCGAGTCCTTCATAGAGCACAAGGGTTGTTCCTAACCTACATGGGAACTAAGATTAGGATTAGCACAGAGTTCTGGATGCCGCTAGGGAAGCCTGGCAATTGAAAGTTAGTCTCTTTGAATCTTAAGAGATGTTTATGGGGACAAACAAATCAACAATAAAATAAAAAAAAAAAAACCACAACAAAAAAATAAAGGGCTCGGAGCTGACTACCACCACAGAGGATTAAAATCTTCTAACTATGATAATTCCACACAGACATCAGCTCAACACTTGGTAGCAGTCAAAAAAGCAAATTTTACATTGGGAATTATTAGGACCACAAAGCAGAAAATCATTATACTACTGGGTATATCCAAGGCACATCCATACTGTGAATACTATACGTAGATCTGGTTCCCTCACTTCAACAAATGATGCAGCAAAACTGGAAAAGGGCAGAGAAGTGCACTAGGAACAACTGAAAGTACAGCGCAGTTTCTGAACAAAGACCCCTTGAAGAACACTCTTCAGTTCAGAAAAGAGATGATTCAGGAGGCAATGTGAGGCAGGTCCACGAAATCACCAACGGACAGAGGGGATGAGCAGGGACTGACTCTTCACTGTCGCTCCCAGTACAAGAACTAAGGGGCATCAAATGAAGCTGACAGGATCCAGATGTCGTTCCTCACCCAGCAGGAACTGAGTCTGCAGGGGTCCTTTCCAAGGATAGCACATATTTAAGGGACTGGCATGGATTCACAGGGAGACTGGGAAAAGTGCTTGATGGAGAGCTAAATTGGAGGTTACTACTATATAAACTACAACATGGCCAGGCGTGAGCTGAAGACAGCTGCAGGCTGAGAGCAGTGGGGTCAGTATCATACACGCTTACCTCCTCTTACTCGTCCCTAGACATCTACTTGTGAGCAGGGTTGGAGACGGGGTGCTGGGCTGAACAGACCTTTGGTCTGAATGACTATCATAATTTTTATTTTCTCATGTTCTCTGTCTTGTGTTAGATGAACAGTTCACGTCAGCGGAAAGCAAGAGAAACTCTAAATATCCAAACTTCTTATGAAGTATGGCTCGCTCAGCCAACGCTCAAGAGTGGCTGACAGCAACAGGAGAATTTTCTCCCAGTTTAGCCACAGCTACTTTTTTCATTGCTAATTAGCAATTAAGTCCTTAGACAGAAAAAAAATATTAATGGGAAAAAAAACCCTTTTCTTATTGCAAAGGAGGACTAGAGAGAGTGTTATCAAATGCACTGGGAGGAAAATGAAAAAAAAGGTAATAAGAAACATTCTCTACCTGCAAAACTAAAATCTCAGAGGGTGTTTGAGCTACTGCAACACTTTCCTGAGTGCTAATTAACTTTAAAGGAGGTGGGGGAAGCTGGAAAGGGAGAAGGAGACTACAAGAAACTTCACTCTGTCCCACACAGTTGCCCAAACAGCAAAAATAAACGGATTCCTAAAACTATGAAATTCCAGTTTCATAAAGAAGTCTCTGAAGAGCTCTGAAAAACTACTGGGTGCTCACAAGATTGCTAAGAAATTGCTGAATGTGGCTGCTGAAATCCAAAGACTTTGGCCAAAGACAAACATGAAATGATTTTTTAAAATTTTGTAAAATTATTAGAGATCATTCTGACAATATTTGAGAGAAAGGTACTTTAGGACATATTAGAATTTAACACAGGAACTAATCCTGTAAACTTTTACAGGAAACGGGGGATGGTCACCTCTACAGTGAGATCACTGCTGTCAATCTTATGTGGAGAAATATTTAATGATTTTGTGCTCTTCAAATTCATAAACTCCTCAAGGCTGAGACTACAACTTTCATTTGTCTAAAGTCACAATGCGCACCTACAGTATTGCAATATTTTCCAGTTTTAAAAGCCTATTATTTACCAGTAGTAAAATAAACCATCTTTCCTCTTATACCTGTGAAATTTTGTAACATAAGTGTCTATCCATGTGATACATCATTAATGTGTTCTCTGAAGTCCTTCCTCCACAAAATATACTCCCTTTTTAATGCTGTTTTTATATTCAGGTAGACCTTTTCAAATGTGGTTAACGTTAATAATATATATGATATCAATATACATTGGGAGGACAAAAATATTTTGTGTGTCAAGAGAAAATCAGCCATTTACTTTATACATATTATGCTCACCGTTTACATTATATCTCCAAAAGAGACCAAGATGATTGTGAGTCCAGGAGCTATGTCAAAACCTGGGTGGGAATCCAGGAGTGCTTCTGATACTCCATGTGAGTTTAAGACTGAGCACGCGTCGGCTCCCGGCCAGCCCAGGGAACGCTTTGGATGCGCAGGCTGGGTGACAGCCATTGTTCTCTCTGACCAGGCTCCTGATAGCAGGAAATAAGGATAGGAAGGGAAACAGGACCCCAGAGGAGGCTGCATGACAGCAGACACCCGGCCAATGCCCAGCAGATATCCAGGCAGAAAGAATTTCCAATGCAGGGTGAGCGCTGAGAAGGAAAACAGGAACAGGGAAAATTAAAAAACAAAACAAAACAAACCAACAAAAACCCCAAACCTGAAAATACCGTAATACTCAGCGAGTTTTGAATGCAGAAAAATTCACAGGAACGGTGTAATTTTTTTTACTGTTCCTGGGAGGTATCATATTAAATAGTCTGCCTGATAATATTATCTAGGTACAGTATACAAACTACTAGCATTTTTCCTTTAGTTTCCCTTCTCTTACCATAAATAGACCTCACGCATGGGAGAAAAAAATGAAGGAAAATGCATACTTTTGTCTTGGGCATTAAGAAACAGCCTATATAAAACTCAAAGTCTTCAAGCTACATCCGTTTCAGCTTCTTTCCTAGTTTTTGCCCAGTCTTCAAAAAAGTGAATTCTACTTGCTAGCAGTATACTGCCCTTAGCCGCTTAAACACCGAGTGCGTTACCAGGTGGTCTCATTCTTTCTGTTACCAGACGGGATGAATAGACAAAAATAAGACGTCCTACCTGAGGATGTAAACTTTAAAAGTTTACTACCTGAGGAAAGTGAACTTTAACTGGAACCTGGATTTCTGGAGTCCCTGCCCAGTTCTCTACCATACCGCTTCCCGTATAAGCAGGAATCATAGCGTCATAGAATCTTCATGGTTGGAAGGGACCTTTGAGACCATCCCAAGCAGAATTTGGGCTCACATTTTATACTCGGCATATGTTGGTGGGTGTCCCCATGCCCGCAGCACTGCCTCTGTCACCTCCTCCCCTGGGAAGCCGGGGCAGAGGGCTGAGGGGTGCCTGTCTCCCCCGAGCCTGAGGGCAGGGTGGGCAGCGGGTGAAGAACGCTGGCGGTGCACGGTTTGCACGGAGTTTTCCTGCCGGCCCCACTGCGGGAGGACACCGGCAGCTCCACCATTGCTTCCCCAGGCCGTTGGGCCCAGTTTTCACCTCGGATTCTCCCTTCGAAAACCACCACAGTCGGTTCCCGGCCCCGGGGCAGATGGGTGAGGGCTCACCAACTGCTTCGAGGAGACAAGAGGGGTGCCCACCGACGAGCCGCCCCCCTTCCCCTCCGGCGGCCCCCCGAGACGAGCAGGATCTGTTATAAAGAAACGCCACCAAGCCCGTGACACACAGTATCTATGACCGGGAGTCACCAGGCGCAGCACCAGCAGCGGGCGGCCGCACCGAAGGGCTGCGACATCTCTAACGGAGCCGCCGCTGGCGCCGGGCCGGCCCCCGCCCCAGCGCAGCCCCGGGGGCTGGGCCGGGCCGGGCCGGGCCGGGCCGGGCGGGTAGCGGGGTCGCCGGGAGGGCCGCTCCAAGCCCCACCGGGCCGCTCCCAGCCCCGCCGCGGCGTTAGGCCGGGCCGCGGGCAGCAGGTAGAGCAGGGCGCGGGAGGCGGGGAGCGGGGAGGGCGGGAGTCGTTTTTCCCGAAGCAGGAGCAGCGCCCCAGCCGATGCCGTGCCCCTCAGCGCAGCCCTGGTGAAGCGAGTGTCCGGCTGCCCCCCGGGGTACCCCCGGCGGAGGGTGGCGGGCCCGTCCGCGGTACCGCCGGCGAGGGCGGGCCCGGGACGGCGTGCGGGACGGGCCGCGGCCCCCGGGGCCTTCGGGCGCGGCGGGGCAATGCCGGGGGCCCGGCTCACCACCCGTACACCTACCCCCGCAGAGGCACCCACCCACACAGTGTTTTCCCCTCGCAGCCCCTCCACATCCAGGCAGAATGGTGCCTTTCCCACTGAAACGGCGGGTTTTCCTCATGCTGATGCTTCTCACATAAGCAAATTTGTCCTCTTGAGTTCGCAGGCCGTATCGGATCCCCGAGGGAGGAGCTGCTAAGGGCTTCCGAAAAATGGCAGGTAAGAACAAATACTAATAAAAACGCTCTTCGCTTCAGGCGTGGGCACGCTGGTACGTGGCGTATCTGTGGTGTTTAGCTGGGACACTAGGTATTACTTTCTCAAGGGACGGAAATTACTTCGGTAAGTGATGCCTTTGAAAACTCCCATCTCACGGAGCACCACGTCCGAGTGCCCTCAGCTCTGCTGAGAGGGAAACAGACCGGCAGGTTGCAGAATTAAGGGTATCGCATCTGTGAGCTTGTGTCATCTCCCGCCACTGAACTACCTATTTGCTGGGAGCCAGCAGGAACAGCAGAGAGGTAACTGCCCTTGATATTCCAGAATACGTTATGGAGCAGGGGTTTAAATGGTCTATACACGCGTTAAATTTATGATGGCATTTGACCACAAATTTTACTAGTCTTTTGGCAGAGCTATTGTTTCATGGATGCTGTGCATGCTGGAGAGATAATCACCCCTTATAATATAGGTTAAAAATGAGATATTTTTTCTTTAAACATTCAGCTCGCATTCTATTAATTATTTCTGACACCTTAAACTTAACCTGTCACCTTGGTGGTGCTCTGGGCCATGCAGCTTCTGTGTCCCCTGGAGAAACTGAACTCGGGAGATGCCCGAGTTTTCCTGTTGGCAGTTAGGAACTGCGTGTTTAGCTGCATGTTTTGCAGATCTAGTCATTTTCAATAGTCCCTGGAAATTTCCCTCTCTGCAGTGTTTACGTATAAACAACTAGTACCCCATAAAAGTATTTCACCTTTCCCTTGTGTTCAGTGATGAATTATTTTTTTTAGAAAATTATTAAAATTGAATGGCCTATGTACAATAAAATTTTGAACAAGTAAGCTCTGATACACCTTGTTGCATCAGTTTAAGAAGCTCCATCCCAACATATCCATCTTGCCACTCAGCTTACCTTAAATCCACTTCGTCAGCAGTTTGAGATACACTCTCACGTCTAAGAAAAAATCGTATTGCTTTCTAGTGAAGTCACTGTGATGATGCTGAAGTGAGAGAGTGGCATCTTAGACATCTACCCCGATGTTGTCACCTGCGCAGGACTAGGACTAAACAGGAAGATGAGGGGATCCCACATGGCAGTAGGAAGATGGTCTGAGCTCTCAGAAGTTGAGTCCCCAACATTTTTAGCGAATCTAAGCTGGCACTGCTTTGATCCCAGCCTGCCCCTTACACTTGCGCTGTAGCTTGTCTGACCCAGCCTAGGGAGCTAAACCAGCAGACAGCTTTTTTCTTTTATTTCTGTTGCTGAGTTTTTTTGGGGGGTAGTGGAATCAGATAAACACAAATGCTAACTCAAGAGGAGGGGCAGGGTTGTGCTGATGTAAGGCAGTGAGACCTGCTATGGAAACGCACCCACTGTCCACTGAGTTCCACCTAGGCAAGCCCAGTGTAGCACAAAATTGCTGGGTTGGGGGCATTCAGTGATTAGTTCCTCATGAGTCACTTAATGTTGCCGAGCAGGAGTCAAATGCTGCCACTGTCATTCTGTTTTCACTAGTTTTGTGCCGCTTGGAAAACACACTACAGAAAAATGAAGTACCAGGCCCTGGCTCCACAAACTGTTTTGTATCTGCCTCCTATACTCAAAAGTATTTTCTGGTTTTCTTTCTGCCTCCAGGGAGAAAAGTCCTGATAGTCTATGCACATCAAGAGCCCAAGTCCTTGAACGGATCTTTGAAGAGGGTTGCTGTGGAAGAATTGAGCAAGCAGGGCTGCAGTGTCACAGTGTCTGATTTGTACGCAATGCATTTTGAGCCAAGAGCAACAAGAAATGACATTGTTGGTGAGACTAGTTAAAATACACTTTTTTCAACAGTAATGACAAGACAAACTTTCATCTTGTCTATCCTGCTGCGTTAAAAATCCAGAACCGTGGTGTTAGGTGCACTCTGAAAAATAGTTGCTATTATTTTCTACAGATATCTCTCAACTAACAAGATCCAGCTTTTTATTTTCTATCAGCATTGAGTAAGAAATGTCAGAGTAGTAACCCAACAAGTATAATCTTTATTTAACTAAATCTGATCACTAGAAATGGCCCCAGAATCAGAAAAATGAAATATCTGTATAATGCAGTGTTTTGCCTTTAGACTAAAGTGAATGAGGGAAAAAATATTACTTTTATAGTATTTGCAATCAACTGCAGAGGCATTCTAAGAATGACCTTCTCTTAACGAACAAGATTACAAATGCTTTGTGCAAGTTAGCTCCAAGCACTTAAGCTCTTTGGCTTTTGAGTTGTCTTGCCACCTCCCGACTACCTTGGTAGTATATGATTACTAAAAATGATAATGATGCTCTTGTTAGGCTTATGTGATATTTTCACTGTGCTCTTACTAGCATTTAGCCCCAGTATTTTTCCAAGTTAGGAAACACAAAGCCATAACATGATCTGCGACAGCTGAAACTCTTTCTTTAACACAAGAATCAAAAAGAAATAGCACAGGTCCAGTGCAAGCACTGGCAAAACCAAGGAGAAACTTATTAATGACCAGACATAAGCATTTCTAAAAGTCCACTCCTGAATACAAACCTTGTATCTAGTGACATTACTGAGAGGGAAAAATGCATTACCACATGTCCAAAGTCAATCTCTGAAGTCCATTTCTCATGGGTGAGAAATGCCTTCAGATACTATGCTGTGACTTGCTAGAGTTTAGTTCATGAGGCTACTGCCTCTCTCTTCTGCTAGAGATTGATGATCTACTAGTTGAATCAGCAGAATGAATGTATATGTCTGATTTGGACATATTTGAATTGGCTCACCCAGCTATGCTTGGGTGGAGTCAGCAGAGCCTGCCAGTACTGCTTCCCCAGCCCCTGCTGAGTTTCACAGTTACAGAGGCTGAAAACCAGCTACATAGTGCTTGTGACTGCATGGTGGTTTCAGTAATCCCAAATGCAGAGGCAGAGCAATTGGCAAAATTCTCTTAAATCCACTTAAGTCATCCACCTGCATCACCAGACTCTAGAGCCAAGCTTAGGTCCTCTTATTGCACTTCATATGTTGCTACAGAAAGGCGAAAGTTTTAGTACTCAGAGACACTACATTCCTCCCCAGTTTAAAATCAAATCACCGTCAGCTGTGATGATGCTGAATATCCACCAAAAGAAAAGGGAAATGGGGAAAAACGGAAAGCAGTAATTAAATTTAGAACTGTAGATTGCAACATGTATTTAATTCTTGTTTGGCTACAGTACTAGAAACAGGGCAAGGAATGACTATTCATTTCTACCCCCAGGTTGCTTGCACAACTCAGAAGAGTTCAATTATGGTGTGGAGACATGGGAAGCTTATAAGAGAGGAGGTTTGTCCAACGATCTGATTGAAGAGCAAAAGAAGGTGCAGGAAGCAGACTTACTGATTTTTCAGGTCATTATTTTAAATTGTATTAAAAAAAGACTTCTGTTGTAATATACAGGGTTGAACAAAAGAAAGGCAATAGTGAGAAGGTGATAGATTTCATTAGGAACATTGCATCTAGCCAGAGTACAAAGAGGTAGTAGCTCTGCTGTCAACATAAAACAGGCTGTATCCAGGGTAGCAATTTCAAGGTGTCATTTTTTTTCTGATATGATGTGGATTTTAGAAAATATAAGAAATACCAGATCGCGTGTAAGCATTATTTGTGCTAGCACAGTATGAATTTTTCACACAAATAATGGCTCCACACTGGCATTTTTGAGCAGTAGGAAGGCATCTCGAATTAGAAACAGAATACCTGAGTAAAATCGACAGCAGTGCTTCACTTAAAAATTAATATTCAAAAGGAGTCTAATTGCATAGGTTTTGTGAAGACTGGTCCTCACACTACCTGCACTCCACATTGATTGCAGAGAGCAACTCAGACCAGAAAGTATTGAATGCAAAATACTACTATAATTCTTAATATGAGAATCACACTGTATTATCAGGCAGCCTGATACTATCCCTTTGTCATGGAGCTACGCAAAGCAGACACAGATCTACACGCAGAAATGTGTGTAAGGGCTTAATGCAGCCCCACTGAGTTATAGGTTTGGGGTACGGTAAGAGGCACCAGACCAACAGCTTTAGGAATAAACACTTTAAGTAATGGTACAGTAACAAATACAGGTCAGTAGTACAGTTATCTGGGTCATTACAACAGCAAATCCAGTAATTCAGTAGCACAGATATCCACATTGAAACAACAGCAAATCCAGTAATTCGGTAGCACAGTTATCCACATTGAAACGACAGCAAATTCAGTAATTCACCAACAGTGGGCCAAACTTAATATCTACATGCACAAAGACATATGTGACCACTGATGTCAGGCGGGCTGGCAGAAAGCAGGGCAAGGCTTACTTCCTGGGTGAGCAGCTGGGAGCAGCCAGCAGGCTCGGGGAATTTGGACTTCCCTGACTAGACTGTCCTCATTTATTGCTGAATTGCAGAAGTACTATCTGGACTTGCTAATGGAACATTACAGCCCATCGTTTTTCCCCACTGTGCCAGCTCTGTCCTTACTGTCTATAAGTCCCAGAAATACTGTATAAGGCAATACAAGCCTTACATTTCTTTGCATGTCTGTGTGACTGTTGGCCTTAGGCATAGCCTATATACATTCCACTGTCTGACTCTAGATGAAATTTAGGATGAGACCATACTCAAGCATTTCACTGTAAGTCTTCATCATTTTTACACCGTTGCTCCCGAGACAAGTATAGCAAAACATTCCCCAAAGGAAGCGGTTGCTTTCTACTTTCTGTCTTTAGAGTGCTATGAAGAGTTGAGTATATTCTGGTGCAGGGGAAAAAAAAAAATAAATAAAGAAAAAAGGCCTCTGAAAGACACCATGAATTAATTTAAAATTTACTACAGACTAAACTTGGCACTTCTAGAGATAGTGGTCATTGCCCAGTTTCCAAATTTTTGCCATCTTGAATTAAGCCACACAAGGATGAGTTTTTACAGAATTTCTTCTTCCGTAGCGCAGTGTATACAAAGGCTTAGGGGTAGCGATGTGTCCTATAATAAGAGTCCACAAAGCATTCACGATAATGAAAATAAGACATGACAGGTCGTAGTCCCATGGGCTAATTGGAAGATCTAGAAACAAAGGGTCCTACTGTTAAAGTTTGCTTCTCAATAAAGTGATTCAGGATCATCATGTCAGCAGGGTGTGAAAATATGTCTTTCTTAAGATCCCATGGCATTTGTCAGCAGACTGTCAGATCAGAACTGATCACCAGATGTCAGTCCTGGTAATAAGGCTCTCTGTGTGCATTTTGGCCACATTCTCCATTAGATCATATGTTCCTTTTGCATTTCAGCAATAGGAGATGCAATTCTGCACAGTCTTAAGTTTGAACTATAAGTCACCTTCCTGCTTCATGATATTCCAGTTTTAGTGTGTAAGACCCCACGTTCACCATGGTGTTGGTGTGCTATATATGCTCAGGCATGTACCTGCGACTACTACAAACAGAAAGCACTGCAGTTATTTTTGCCAAGCGTAGTTACTGCCTTTCCCAACAGGGAGCTGGAAGAAGGCACGTACAAGATCCGAGCAGGTTAAGAGAATAGGATTTAGACTGTAGACCAGGCCTAAGGATGGCCTGGACTCTGTGCTAACAAGGTAATTTACTTTTTGCCTAGTTTCCCTTGTATTGGTTCAGCATGCCAGCAATCATGAAGGGCTGGATGGACAGAGTCTTGGTCCAAGGATTTGCACACAAATTTCCAAACTGTTACGATTCCGGTTTGCTCAAGGTATGTTTTTGAGATTGTTCTATTAAGATGTGCACAATGCTCTTGAGGATATCGGTCTGTCTTTTACATTATATTTATTTAAAGGTCTCACTTTACACTCTCCTGAAATAATGGTTATAACGCCTTGGTAACATGTCAAGTAACTTTCTGGCTTGTTAAAACTGTCTGAAAGGTAGTACAATAAGGAGAATGCACTGGTTCCTAAAGATTTAAGCAATCTCCAAGAGATTCTTAGCTGGCCTGCAAAACGGGCTTTGTAATTTGCTAGGTGTATCCGAGTGCGCTGGGATTGCGTACAGCTTGCAAACAGTTTAAATCAATCCATTTCCTAAAACTATAGTCTGTCATTCTTCCCACTGCCATAGGACTACACAAGTCTGTAACGAGTGGCATTCTAGAATAGGTGACAAGATCCTGTTCTGGGATTAGATGTCAAAGGTTGGAATTAAACTATAAAACTTAATCAGAAGTAATCATAACCAGTGCATGAGCCTTTGTCCCAGCTATCTCCTTTCAACCTTTTCTTCTCTGTAGCTTATAAATTAGGCAAGATCAGTATCTCTAGATGACAACTCATAAATTTTTAACTCTCCCTGGCACTGGGAATATTCCTGGAAAATTTTGGCCCATTGTCTGATGGATCTTATTTGGTAACAACTGCAGCATCCAGGAACAATCAAATCTAGTTTCACGTTTATGTTTTCTGCTGCATATTAATCTCTGTAATTTCTGATCTTCTTTAGAATTCCAAACAATTCCAGTTTGTTTAAATTTCAGAAGTGGCTGCCTCCCCGAGATGAACAGGAGTAACCCCAGTGATCATAGCTGCATGCTGAGTGCAGGCTCAAGGCAGTTCGGATACTGCACTGGAAAAATGTTATTTCAATTTCAGAAGCTAAAACTGAGAGGGCAGAAGCTAATGGCAGAAGGGCTCATGGACAGGGCTTTAAACTAGTATCGAAGGGGGAAGGGGATAAAACCAGGCCCACTGGTAATGAGCCTAGGGATAAAGGGCCAAGGATGGGGGTGAAATTGGTAGCCCAGCTCAAGTGCATCTACACGAATGCACGTAGTATGGGCAACAAACAGGATGAGCTGGAAGCCATTGTGCAGCAGAACAGCTATGATGTAGTTGCCATCACGGAAACGTGGTGGGATGACTGTCACGACTGGAATGCTGCGATGAATGGCTATAAGCTCTTCAGAAGGGATAGGCAAGGAAGGAGAGGTGGGGGGGTGGCTCTGTACATTAGGGAGTGTTTTGATTGTATAGAGCTAGATTCCAGTGATGATAAAATCGAGTGTTTATGGGTAAGGTTGAAGGGGAAGGGAAATAAGGGAGATGTTGTGCTGGGAGTATGCTATAGACCACCCAACCAGGATGAGGAGACAGATGAAGTATTCTATAAGCGGCTGGCTGAAGTCTTGCAATCAGCAGCCCTTGTTCTGGTTGGGGACTTCAACCTGCCGGGTATCTGCTGGAAATATAACACAGCAGAGAGCAGGCAGGCTAGAAGGTTCCTCGAGTGCATGGAAGATAACTTCCTGACAAAACTGGTAGGTGAGCCTACCGGGGGAGGTGCCTTGCTAGACCTATGTTGACAAACAGAGGACTAGTGGGAGATGTGGTGGTTGGAGGTCGTCTTGGGTTTAGTGATCATGAAATGGTCAAGTTTTCAATTCGTAGCAATGTAAGGAGGGGGGTTAGCAAAACCTCCACCTTAGACTTCCGGAGGGCAGACTTTGGCTTGTTCAGGACACTGGTTGAGAGAGTCCCTTGGGAGACAGTCCTGAAGGGCAAAGGAGCCCAGGAAGGCTGGACGCTCTTCAAGAAGGAAATCTTAAAGGCCCAGGAGCAGGCTGTCCCCCAGTGTCGCAAGTCTAAAGGGCGGGAAAAATGGCCAGTCTGGATGAATAAGGAACATCTGATGGGATTTAGGAATAACAGGAGGGTTTACCACCTTTGGAGGAAGGGACAGGCAACTCAGGAGGGGTACAGAGATCTTGTTAGGTTATACAGAGAGAAAATTAGGAGGACAAAAGCCCAGCTGGAGCTCAACTTGGCTACTAACATTAATGACAACAAAAAAAGCTTTTATAAATACATCAAAAAAAGAAAGCCAGGGAGAATCTCCATCCCTTGCTAGATGCAGGGGGGAAACTTGCAACCAAGGACGGGGACAAGGCTGAGATATTTAATGCCTTCTTTGCCTCCATCTTCTATAGTCAGACCAGCTATCCCCAGGGTGCTCAGCCTCCTGAGCTGGAAGATAAGGATGGAGAGCAGAACAACCCACCCATAATCCAGGAGGAAGTAGTCAGTGATCTGCTTCTGCACCTAGACGCACATAAGTCTATGGGGCCAGATGGGATTCACCCAAGAGTACTCAGGGAGCTGGGGGGAGAGCTCACCAAGCCTCTCTCCATCATTTATCAACAATCCTGGTCAACAGGGCAGGTACCAGATGACTGGAGGGTGGCTAATGTGACGCCCATCTACAAGAAGGGTCGGAAGGAGGATCTGGGGAACTACAGGCCTGTCAGCCTGACCTCAGTACCAGGAAAGATCATAGAGAGGATCGTCTTGAGTGAGCTCTCACGGCAAGTGCAGGGCGGCCAAGGGATCAGGGCCAGCCAGCATGGGTTCAGGAAAGGGAGGTCCTGCTTAACCAACCTGATCTCTTTCTGTGACCATGTGACCCGCCTTCTGGATGCAGGGAAGGCTGTGGACGTTGTCTGTCTGGACTTTGGTAAGGCCTTTGACACCGTCCCCCACAGCATTCTCCTGGAGAAGCTGGCGAATCATGGCATAGACAAGTGTACTCTTCGCTGGGTTAAAAACTGGCTGGATGGCCGTGCCCAGAGAGTTGTGATTAATGGGGTGAAATCCTCTTGGCGGCTGGTCACCAGTGGTGTCCCTCAGGGCTCAGTTTTGGGGCCAGTTTTGTTTAATATCTTTATCAATGATCTGGATGAGGGGATTGAGTGCACCCTCAGTAAGTTTGCAGATGACACCAAACTAGGTGGGCATGTTGATCTGCTTGAGGGTAGGAAGGCTCTACAGAGGGACCTGGACAGGCTGGATCGATGGGCCAAGGTCAACTGTATGATGTTTAATAAGGCCAAGTGCCGGGTCCTGCACTTGGGTCACAACAACCCCAAGCAACGCTACAGCAACACAACAACGCTCTTCACTCTTGTGAAGAGTGGCTGGAAAGCTGCCCAGCAGAAAAGGACCTGGGGGTGCTGGTGGACGGCCAGCTTAACATGAGCCAGCAGTGTGCCCAGGTGGCCAAGAAGGCCAACAGCATTCTGGCTTGTATCAGGAATAGCGTGGCCAGCAGGAACAGGGAAGTGATCGTGCCTCTGTACTCGGCACTGGTGAGGCCTCACCTCGAGTACTGTGTTCAGTTCTGGGCCCCTCTGTACAAGAGGGACATAGAAGTGCTGGAGCGTGTCCAGAGGAGAGCTACCAGGCTGGTGAGGGGTCTGGAGACCAGGTCATATGAGGAGAGGCTGAGGGAGCTGGGCATGTTTGGCTTGGAGGAGAGGAGGCTGAGGGGAGACCTCATTGCCCTCTACAACTACCTGAAAGGAGGTTTTAGAGAGGTGGGTGTTGGCCTCTTCTCCCAAGTAAATAATGACAGGACCAGAGGAAATGGTCTGAAGTTGCAGCAGGGGAGGTTTAGGTTAGATATTAGGAAGAATGACTTTACTGAAAGAATGGTCAGACACTGGAACAGCCTGCCCAGGGAGGTGGTTGAGTCACCATCCCTAGAGGTGTTTAAGAAACATCTAGATGTGGCACTTCAGGGCATGCTCTAGTGGCAGAGATTGTAGGTTGTTTGGTTGGACTCGATGATCTCAAAGGTCCTTTCCAACCATGAAGATTCTATGATTCTATGATTCTATGATCATAAGCCCATGGCTAATACCATAGTTACAGAAGCAGAAGAAACACAGGGGTTTAGAACACCTGAGGAATAATTTGTGATTCCATGAATTATTCCTTGGCAAGTGACAAGTAAGCCCAAGTTTGAAGGAGGACTGTAGCATTCAATTTCTGCATTGAGGGAGGACAGGAATAAAGATATTCTCAGTAACAGAGTGCTTTCCAGCCACAGTGTTCCAAACCTTGCACAGGGGAGAACAAGGGTCAGCCCTGCTTCATACAAGGGTGTCAGACATGTAATTCCTTTTCTTTTTAACCTGTCTCTCCCCAAAGCCCTGACACGCAGTCCACTGTGCCTAGTTGTATGTCATCAGTCTTGGCCTCAGAGCCACTACACATAAGGTCTGGAAAAGAGGAGGACACCACCTCCTCTAGAAATTTACACTGTCCAGGCTCCCCTGAATATCTCTTGAACTATTCAGCCACTCTTTAAACATGCCTAACTCAAACACTGCTTTCTTAATTCTAGGACAAATTAGCCCTGTTTTCTTTCACCACTGGAGGAAGCAGAGAGATGTATGCAAAAGGAGGTATCAGTGGTGATATTCGCTATGTCCTGTGGCCCATGCAGGTATAATATATGAATTATTTGGTTGGGGTTTGCCTTAATGTTTATTATTCCAATTATTTTTTAACAGTTGTGTTATTGTTTATTTTATATGAAATTTATATTATTTATATTCTTACATATGAAATATGAATTCAATATAAGAATTAAGTTGTCTGTTCCAAGCATCTGCAGGTTATAAATTTGGGCCTAAAATCCTGATACTACTTTAAAAGTCCACAGAGTCATTTAGTGCCCCTTCATATTGGAATCTGGAGAAAGCTATACAAAGCTTTTAAGTTTCTCTGGTGTCATAGGATTTCCTTTAGCCTTCGCATGCAGGATTTATTTTCCCCATAGATACCAGATTCATGTAGGATGTGGGGCAAGAGGGAAGTCACCCATTATCCTGGCATTAATGACCAGCATCCAAAAGTTAGCATACCTTTTATTATTGCTACCCTTTTATCAGAAAGCATGCTTTGAGAAATTTAGGTCGTGAGGCAAACTGTGCTAGCTACTTCTTGATATAATACAAACGGATGTGCTTAAATTCTTTGATCCCCTACCCATTGCGATTACTAGCTGTCTGCCCTTGTGAGGCTATCTCACTTCATTCAGGATCGTTTGGCTAAGCCAGAGGCAAAAGATTTAAAA
Source organism: Chroicocephalus ridibundus (assembly GCF_963924245.1). Lineage (NCBI taxonomy): Eukaryota > Metazoa > Chordata > Aves > Charadriiformes > Laridae > Chroicocephalus > Chroicocephalus ridibundus. Next base: position 77,999,636 of record NC_086285.1, on the reverse strand, counting down.
AAAACCCCTCGGAATTAGATGAGAAATACACTGCAGTTCAGGAACGGACTGTGGAGATTCAAACAGTACGATGAACTTTGGGCTGTCTCTGATCCTTGCAAATTTAATAGCATAAAGCAGCCAAAGAAAACAGTTCTGTGCGTTTAATAGCACTTAAAAATAAATTCCACACAGCAGAATAAATGAAGTTGACCTTATTTTTCAGCATATTGTATGTCATTCTGTTTAATGCCTAGCCTTCAATAGTGACTGCCAGGATAGGTAATGAACATTTGCCATTTACTTCCCTTCTGATAAATGCACAGATTTAGAAAACCTGCCTAATATTGGGTCAGAAAAACAGTTTCAGATTTGAATCTTCCACATTCTTGAATTGAAAGTGAAAGGCTAACTAACTACTTCCTGAGGCATTTCTTTCTTTGCTTTGAGTCCAGCATGGAATCATGCACTTTTGTGGTGTCAAAGTCCTTGCACCTCACATCTGCTTCGCTCCAGAGTATGTCTCTGAGGAGAAGAGGAAGGAGATGCTGATTGCCTGGGCCCACCGCCTGAAGACTCTTTGGAAGGAAGAACCCATAAACTGCTCTCCTGAGTGGTATTTCAAGTAATGTTCAGGTACAGGACTACAGAGAGAAGATTTTTTTTTTCTCTGTTCTTTTTGGTGCTTTATCTCAATGTATGAATGCTGATCTCCTACTTCAAATGTATTATAAGTATCTTGAGAGTACTACAGCTAGCAGTTTAACTGACAATATAGCATTTATCTTCATCGATTCCTGAGGGATTCTCTTCAATGATGGGTGCAAAACTCTTTTTGAAAAATTATCCTTGCTCATACAAACGGTGATATCCTGCCTACAAGTGGTTGATAACACAAGTGGTATTTAATTGCAGATTATACCATCGCTGCTTATGAAACAGAAGAGTTTATTTTAACACTTTTTGTACAGGCTGCCACTTTTTTTTTATTTGCAAGGGAATATACTGCCCATACTCAACCTTGTTATTGCCAGTCCTGTTCTTTTAATTGAGAGCTCTACACTTGTGCCTTTGAGCTATGAAGCCAGATAATAAATAATGCAAAAAGATGTATACAGTTGCACAGTGACTTAGCTGGAAAGGCTTGTGGACAGCCTTAGGCTTTTCCACACATTTACAAAGCAATATTAAAGTTATGACAGATACCAGAAAAGGAAAAAAAAACAAATACAAATATTGTATAGCAGTATATGCATGTATTGCCTCTCTTTATAGAACATAGCTCCCATTTGTAAAGTGTGTCGTTTCCTAAAATCAAAGGGAGCTCTCTGTTTTTGTTACCCTAAGTAGAGACAAAAAGGAATCCTATCTGTTCCCTGCTCCTTCACACCAGTCAGTATTGCTATTGGGGTCTGGAGGGCTGAGCACATCCTGTCAGGCATCAGTGTGGATGGGATTCCTTGGACACATCTACCGCACTGGCAGTGGGCAAGGTAGAATGCCTGCCCAAAAACCTGCAGGAGCACTGTCTGTTTGCGAGCCAGAATCTCATGGGACAAAACGACTGTCTGGCTCTTAACATCCATGATTTTTACCTCGAACTTTAAACAGATTATTTTTGAGCTTGAGAGCACAACCCTTTTTTGTGCATATGGCAAAGGGTGGGTTTCTTGCTTAGCTACACCATCTCTTGCTTTGATCAGCTTACCCAGCAGCTGGCTTTGCACTTTGACATTAAAAGAACGTGGCCTGAATAAGAAACGGTCTTCTGAGTCACTGTGAAATGACACTTAGGCCTGTGCATACAGAGCGTGCATCTGCCGTACGTTCTTTGTAGCAGCCTTGTCGTGCCCCACCCTTATGTTTCTTTAAGGGCTATTTGGATAATAAACATGCTGAGCCCAGGTTCTGGAACAGCAGCATACGCTGATACACCAGACTGGGAATTGTTACCGCAGGGAAAGTGTCACGCGTTCCTTTTTGTCACTATGTGCAGTGAAGGGCCACCTCTAGCAGACACAGACCCCTGGAAGCAGTGCTGCCCTAAGCTGTTGCAGACATCTGCTTCCGTGTGTATGAGTCAAAAGTCTTTAAGCTGCACAAGCGAGAAACTTGCTCTGGCTCAGTAACTCTTGTGTAGGAAAAAGAAAGTGAAAGGGAATAAAATGGAAAATGTTACACACGTAAGATGTGGGGAAAGCAGATTCTTGCCTAAAAGACTTAAGGAAAACAACTTTAAGTGACATGAAGAGAGATTGAAGGACAAATGCAAATACTAAAATTGTACAGGAGAGGAATCATCCTTGTGTTCACTGTGTTCAGTTACCAGACTGTTCAAGAAAGAAGGAAATGGATATGAAAGCAGAAGCTGCAACTGTCAAACCAAATGTTACTGTATTGGATCAGTCGCAGAGCTTAGTGGGTTAAACTGTTAGATGAAGAAATCTCAGACTGACCCATATGATGAAGCTACGCTGCTTGACACTATTCGGCAGGTGCGTGCCAGCTCCCATGCGCATCGTAGCATTAAGTGCCTGTGTTAAACTGGTTATTTGTAATATAAGTATACAAGAGTGATTGTGCTATGTCAGAACAAGCACCCTCCAACCTGAGCTTTTTCTCCACAGTGGTTATAGGCCGGTAAGAGCAAGCACTTCCCCTGAATACTGTCCTGGGCTCCAACTATATTTGGTATTTATTTTAGTTTTTTTATTTTACCAAGCCACTGCTCTGAATTTTGTTCAGTCTTCTCTTGAATTCCTGCCAACTTGAAGCAGCCAATGTTTTTTTGCAAAGTTCAGCGGGTCAACTTTTTCCTGGCATGAAACATTGGAGTGGGGAGGGATCCCGGGGAGGATGAAGCACCTGGTTCCCAGTAGCTTTCTTTAATTTCTCCCAGTCAACAGTAAATGATCAGTCCTATCCGTTCTTTTACACAGCGCTTAGAGTTTTGTAGATGTGCATCACCTCCTCTCCTAAATAATCTCCTTCCGAGGCCATGGAGTCCTGTCCTGCTCAGTTGTTCTTCCAAGAGAAGGCATTGATCTTTGGCCACCCTTGTTGCTTTTCCCTGAACTCTTCCAGTCTCACGATCCCATTACTGAGAAGAGGGGACCAGAAGGGCACACAGAGTCAACTCCGTGACTCTTGGATTCATACAACTTTCTCTGCTCCTTTCCTAATAATCTCTGACATACGATTTGCTCTAGGTAGTGTTTTCATGTGTTGAAACCCTAGATCGTGGCCATCAGTGGTCGTGGTCAGCTCAGGGGCTATTATTTTATATATATGAATTTAGGGTAATTTCTTTTTCCCTCATGTGCGCCCCTTTTCATCTTGAATTTCATTTCCTATCTCATTGCCCAGTCACTCAACCATTCTTCCATAACTCTTCACAATCTGCTTTGCTTGTCCCCCCATCCTCTGAATAATCTTTATCATCAGCAAACTTTCCCAACCTCATTGCTCATATTCTTTTCCAGAACATTTTCAACAACTCGAATCCCTGCACTTGTAACCTCCCTCTGTTCTGGGGGCCATTTACTGTTGCCCTCTTTGTCCTACCTTTTAAACATGTCTCCATGCCATGACCTTCTTTCTTGTCCCCTACCTGCTTAGTTTCCTTAAAACAAAATTGATACGAAACTTTGGTGATCTGGATGATATAGTCTGCTTGTATTTCCAAGAGGCTTTTGACATTCTCTACATGCTTTAACTCCTCCTAAAGTAAATTATTCAGGAATATTATTCCAATGTACAAGGAATATCAATCCCACTGTACAAGGGAGTATATGATGGGGAGGGAACTGAGAACCACTACTCAACTGTAACTTTCTACAGTCAATCTCAGTCCTCATCAGTGTAGTCTGTTCTTATACAGAAATCACTCTATGTGCCTCATAATTCGTGTCCCTTTCCTTTGTTTCGTGTCTAGCTCTCCTACACCTGTTCAGGGAAAAGGTAATCGGAACTGTGAGCTGCGTCTCAACTGTGAACTGCGTCTCAACCGTGGACACATAACAGATTAAACCACTTTTGCTGAAGGGTGCTGAGCCAAGAGTTAATGTCCTTGTCCTGACATGCTTTCAGTGCCTGCTATACAGCCCACTGTGCAGGGGCACGTGTATGTTCTGGCGTATGCCTTACAAAAACTCAAGGGAGAATTTCACCATGTAGAAAACCAATGGAGAGTGGTCTGTGGTTAATAAGGAGAGAGAAAGGAAGTGTCAGTATTAGTTTCTTAGTAGTGCTGGAAATGTTACAGCCATTTTGATCTAAATAATGATTGCCATGCTAAATCACATTATGCTAAAAGTCAAACGTAGTTCTGTCAAAACAGCGTCATTTTAATCAGAACAAAGCCAGAATTAGATGAGTAACTTAGAGCTGCATTTCAGGCTGTGGAGAAAGGGCAACATGCTTTCCTCTTTCATTTAGTTAGTGGATTTGTTTTTTATTGCTGGTGGTCCTCTTCTCCCACACACTTTCAGACAACACTCTGGTCTTTCTCTGACAGTTTTTTTTTTTTAAAGAAAAATCCTACTATGTTAGTAGGTATCCTGAAGCCCAAAGAACCTATGATCCACAAAAGAGATACAAAAAGTTTAAGCTTAGAGTGCTCTCAAGTTTTAGTGATGGGTAATCATTCTAAGGGTATTAAAATACCTACTGTATCCATACAAAAATGAAGCTCCAAGATCCATGATATTTCCTTTTAAATTAGGTGGGTCACTACAAAGCAGCCAAGAGAGCTACTCCAGCCTTAGTTCAAAAATTCGAGTTAAAAAGTATAAAAGAATCTTTGACTACAAATGTTTGGGGAAGGAGAGGCCTTAGTCCACAGCAGTAGCCTCGCATTTCAGCAGCCTCCTTTTAGGTCCTTCAGCATAGTGGCAGTAGTTGATCATTTCACAAACAAGTTTGGGAGATGTCTATTCCTGCAATACTTTTGTTGCTTCCATCTTACTCTGCTGGTGTTAGTACATTTACGGGCACATTCTCCATAGAACAAAATACCAAGGAAACACCTATTGAAGAATTTGTATCACAGTACTTGGTGCAGACCGATGTGTTAAAAAAAAAAAATTATAATACTGGTGAAGTTCTTATTTTTTTGAACAGTAAAATTTAGTGAAATAATTTTTCATGACCAGTTATTTCCAACCATCCTAAGACATTTTTAAACTCCTCCAGATTCAGCAGTATTGGTTTAATGCTGTTTGAATGCAGAGGAATTCTGATCTCTGGAAAACTCAGCAAGGAGGCAGAAGACAAATTTCTTCTCTAGGATTATGCAGCCAAAATACCGCATAGCTGTCTCTGAATTACCAATTGCGCTTGATGAAATAAGAATGCATTTTGTTAACATCCGACAGAGAGCATAAACCAAGACCTAGCGGGCTCATCCAAGCAACAGATTGTCACAGAGGACTGACACACCTGCAAATGCTGTGTACTCCAGTGAGATGCGCAGAGCAAAGGTGGTGTCTTTACTGGAACCTAATGTGAAGCCAGGTGGAAACCAAACCCTCTCAGTATACTCTACACGTACAGCCTCGTATTTCTGTCATCTGTTGCTAGGCCACACCTCAGCGTCTAGGGGAAACCTCAGGTGGTCGTCTTCTGAACTTAACTGCAATGAAAAACTGTGGCTGCGGTCAGCCACAGGCAACAGTGGTTCCCAAGTGTCTTAAGGGATCCTGTTCTGCGTTGGGACTCCCCAGGGGAATATGGCCTTTTTCCCTTTGCCTCAGCACTGTTGGTTGCACAGTGCTGCAGTTTCTCCCGCCTCAGCCTTCCGGAGGCTCAGAGAAATACAATAGAAGTTCTGTTGCATTGGTGAGCCAAAGCTAGCTAAAATCACGGCTTCTTTCTGTAAAGTCAGCTGTATAACACAATATCTTGACAGCTGTTGGACAGCAGTGCGATCAATCAGACCAGATAATGCTTTCGCTTTAGATTAAAAGGTAGATTACAGAAAGATTACAGATGTGTATCTCTTAGCATTTTGCCACCAATGATCCCCCTCCCCAGAGTTCTAGGCAGGCCACTGACCCCAGAATTAATGTTTCAGCATTGACTCATCTCCAGAGCTGGGAACCTCCCAGCTGGTAGTTACTAGACTGTAAATAATGTTCCCTGCGCTTCAGGAATGCGTGGTAGCAGCCTCACTTTTTGTTGGCTAACAGCTTCAGGAGGTCTGTACTTGAAAGCGCTTTTTGTTTAAATCTTAAAGCCTTCTGCCTCTCAGCTTTACTTTTCATAGATGTAAGTTCAGGCTGACAGTTAGGACTTCCAAGTTCTGCACGATGACAGGAAAAGCTTATCCCTGCTGGTCCCGGCAGAGCCTTTATCCGGGGACAGCCACAGCACCGTTACACACAGGTCCCAGCACTGTGCAGGTCCCTACAGAGCTCACCATTCATGCAAGGCATAGACAGGAAAAAGACTGTCGAGAGATACCTGGCAGCTAACTGCAGAAGAGAGGAGCAGAAAAAATTAAACCTCTGTAGTTAAAGCTTACCACAATACAGCCTTCAAAGTTAATACCAGGAAAACACCCCTGTGCAAAGTCACTTTCCCATTACAGCACAAGCTTATCGTGATTTGATTTTACGTTTTTTAGGATTAATGAGATAAGTAGCCATTCCAGGTAGCCTTGGTCCAGCACTGTGGAGTTTTGACACTTTTTATTTATCAGCCCCTACAATTCTTCCAGTTGTGCAATGAAACCTGCAAATTTCACATACAGCAACTGTCATCCTGCTGACAATAAAAACAGCTACACGACAAAAAAAAGAAGTGCTTAGAATTCTATGTATTTACATTTTTTTTAATCAGTTTTAATAACATGGCTGAGATTTTTAGTCCAAAGTAAATGAAAGTTTGGTCGAGATTAGTGAAAGTTTCAGTTAAAGGAAAAAGAGAAATGGGCTTATTTACTTTCTTTAGTACTAAAATTGAAAACTTCTGCTCACATAAATGCATTATTGTGAAAAGCGTTAAAACTGCGCTGGCCTTATTAGCCAATTCAGGGTAACCTTCCTTTCTTCTCAATCAGAATTAAAAGATTTCTCTGTAAATTCAGATTGCATTTTTGGATCAATTTATTTTCTCTGTTCATTTCGAGAAGGAATGTCATAACTGGCAACACTGACCTCTAAGCACCACAAATAAATGTTAATTTCTGTCTTTTTTCGCCTAGTGCTTGTTAGCAAATCACCCACTGAATGAAACTTTTTTAGCCATGCAATTCTTACAAACTTAGCCATCTCTCTTACTTCCTGCCTTCAGCCCATGTCTTCAGCCACATACGCAATGGAAAGCTCAAAAGCAGAGAAAAACAAACCAAAAAAAAAACCAAAACCTCAGAAGCGTTATGAAAAGATTTCTGTAATGTTTGGGATTGCAACAGAAGACTAAAATTGCATGATGGGCCCACCAGAGATACCACGTCTGGATTTACTTTTGCTTTATTTAGTTGACAGACATCCCAGATTCTCTGGACTGCAGGTTTAATAACACCCTCCTTACAATACCTCATGTCCACCCACACTGTGAAATGTCTGTATTCAAACTACAATGAGCTTAGTCTGGCCATTCAGCATGGCTGTCCCAAGTCTCCTCATTACAGTGTGATCGGCCCTTGCATCTGGAGCTATCAGAGCATTCAGCTCCCGTTCTGGCTCCATAACAGCTGGTCCACAACCATTGGAAAACAGGGATGCACTGGGCAAGCATCAGTTCCATTGACAACATTTTTCTTTTAGAGTGGAAACGATTGCACCCAGCATTTTTTTGAGAGTTCCTGGAAAGAAGCTGTTTGTTCAGTTTGTCCAACGAGGTGCAGAAAACCTCTCAAGACTAGGAGAGAAAACTTCAGCTTGAAAGTGATCACTGGGGCTGTTCTACCTCTCCAAAACTGCAGCCGCCCACATACTACAGTTTCCTATCTGTCTTTCCAAAGAGACACCTTTCATAAAGCTGGATGATAGGAGCCACCTGCCCCTCGCAGATGAACGTTCCGGCCAGCAGAAGGCACAAATCAGACTGTGTCTTCCCCTGGAGGGGCAGATAAGGGTACATGGCCGGGGGGGAGGGTCTGAGAATTCAGGTACTACATTCTGAAATGTTTTGTTCGTATGTGGCAGGAGTAGGACAGGTACAAACATAGCCTCAGAAGTCCTCCACAGCTGAGGAACCGTATCCGTGAAATCCAGCGTGGGGCCTAGCAGAGAACTAAATCAAACCCTCTGTTGCCATTATGCTTCTTCCAGATCTATGACAGTCTGGGGCCTCAGTTTCCACCAGGAAACAGGACCAGGCTCCAGGACCACTTTTGTTCTCTCATCGCTATCAGGCTTGCCCTCCAGTTTTAGAGGGTCCCCCTTGCTTAAACACCGGTTTAAGCACAGACTGCTGTTGCCCTCCCACATGGATCTACTGCTGCTTTTCTGGTAGTACTGAGCTGTGAACTCCACAGCATCCACAAAACACCGTGGGGAACGCAAACAGTTCCCCAGAATAGTAAAGGTCCTGTCAAAGAGAGTAGACACTCGCCACCGCCACTGTTTTACGGGAGGAAAGGCAAAGGGATCAGTCTTATGTAAAGAAGCTGTGTTAGACATTATTAGAACAGTTTTCCTAATAAAAATAATAGAATATGTTAGTTATGGAATCTTCTTTGCTGTTAGGACAATGACAAACTAAATAAAATCTGTCAGAGATGCCCTAGACACACCTGGCCCCCGCAAGAGAATGGATCAGGTGGTTTACGGCGGTCTTTTTGAGTCCCGTATTTCTGCAGCTGCCCCCAGGACTGTCAGCTGTCACCGCTGTTCTGCCGACAAACAGAAACTCCTGTCTCCACCCTTCCTGCACGAAAAGCTGCCTCCGGGGCACCGAAACGACGACAAAGAAACGCATTCCCGCCACGCACCAAAACCCCCGACTGCTGTCCGTCTCGGCCGTGTTTGCACCATTCACCGCCCGCTCACACCGGCGGGGCGCGGGGGGCACCGGGAGCCGACTCCTTCCAGCCGGCCGCGGGAGGCGGGATGCCGGCATGCGCTGGGTACCGCCGCCCGCCCGGCTCGGATCTCACCCTTCGTGCCGGCGGAGGCCGCGCGGTGCGTGGCACAGACCCAGCCCTTGGGCAAGCCCGGGCCGCCTCCTCCTCCTCCGCGGCGGGGCGGGCCAGGCCGGCCCGGTCCCTCCTCCCCTCCCGCCGCCGCCGGGCCGGGGCGCAGCGCAGGGGGCGGTGAGGGCGCACCCGCAGGCCGCCGAGCCCTCCCGAGGGAGGCGGCAGGACGGAGGAGAGCGGGCCGCACACACGGTAAGGCACCGCGGACCGGAGGGAGGGGAGGGGTGGGAAGCCCCGGGGCTGCTCCGCCGAAACCGAAAGCCGCGAAGGCGCCGCCGCTGCGGGGTCCGGGTCCCCGGGGGTTGCCGGGGCCGGGGTGCTCCGGCGGGGTTGCGGAGCATCCCGTCCCCCCCTCCCCCTGCCTGGGGAGGGTCTCCCGGCCACCGGGGAAGCCCCGGGGCGCCGCGACGGGAAGCGGCACGGCGGGAGAGCGGTGCGTGCGAGGAGAGGCGGCCTCGGCGGCAGGAAGCCGCCGGGAGGAGGAGGAGGAGGAGGGCACGTCAAGTCGGCCAACGAGGAACTAGGCCAGAGAAAACCCGCATTCGGGCTTTCCCGGCCCCGCGGCGAGGCGGGTGCGTTCGGGGCCGCCCGCCCCGGCTGCGGGGACCGAGCTCGGCCGGAACGGGAAGGCCCGGCACCGGCTGGTCCCTTCCTCCGACAGCCGCGGCAGCCCGTTCTACAAGAGTGCACCTTTTTGTCACCGCTCCTGTTCGGTGACACGGTTATACCGGTGCAGGCCACTGCAGGGACCCACTCCGTTCCCCTCTCCGCCTTCCCTCTGCTCCAGCCCCGCCGGCGCTCGCCGAGCGTTTCCCTCTGCTCTGCTCCTATGAAAACCCGTGTGTCATCAACACCTTCGCTTCCCTGGGCTCGGCTCCTCCTCGCCTTCCCATGGGATGCCTTTTGTAACCTGCTGCTGGTCTGACACGGGCATTTTCTTTGCTATTTCCAAAATAAAAAATAAAAATGATTCCTCAGTGAAAAGAGGCAGCAGCTGAAAACCCTTGGCATAAGGGAAAGGTTTAGGTTTAGGAGTGGGTTATGAGAGTTACAGCAATAGAGTGGAGATGCACTGACAGCTTTTGAAACATCCACACGTGCAGTATTTTTGTCTTCAGCTGCAGGGACCCTTCCCTTTATCTCCCGTTACCCGTATCGGTGATACCAGCTTTGGTTCCTGTTTGTTATTCCCTTCGATTCCCCACCGCTAACTAAATGGCCATGAGTTTTGGTGCTTGCAAACTTGTTCACTTTCTCCAATTATACCTTGTAACACCTCTCAAGAACTTGCGCCCTGTGAGTATCATTAGGCCAAAAGGGCTGTAATTACTGTGTGACCTTTTTTTACGTTACCACGCTGATGCACCCAGCAATCCTCCTTAACCGCGCGGGCTGCGCAAGATCTACATCAGATCAGTAACAGATTGTTAGACTCAGCAAACCGCTTTTGAATGGTGATCAGGCCCGATATGACCTAACGACCAGGTCATGATTCTTGGGAGTTTATGTGCCCTTTGGAGGTTAGCGGGGAGAATATAACCATGGTGTTAAAAAGAAAAATGCCACAAAACCACTTATTACACTTTTATTCCTCTCTAAAGAAAACCAAAACATACTAGTAGGCAAAAATCCCTCTCTTTTAGCAACCAGTTTTCAAAGTTTTCATAACACATGTTGGCGCTTGTTAAATATGAAACCACCCCAATACAGATGTTCAGAATAGCATATTAAGAAAAAAACCAAACTGCTTTATAATCAGTCAAGTATACAGATGGAGGGCTACCTCATAGAACACAAATTTACCCCTAGAAGTACGCGTAGCTTCTGTAAGGTTAGGCTAAACCAAACTACAAAATTTCTGTTCTCTTAACCACAGATATGTAGTGTATGCACTGGTGTATCATAAGTGGATAGTTAGGATACATTTGAATTACCATGAATTACCAATAAAGAGCAGTAAGCTTGGAATGAACTTGAGCCTTCGAGCTTCTCTCCTTGATTTGTTTACCAGGTAACATCAGACAATACCTCATGTTAAATAGTGTACCGAAATAAGTAGTCTTTGCTTAAAAACCTGGCTACAGATTGCTTTCCTGTGATACCCATCCTACAAAAAACTTTGGGTTTGAAATAAGTCCTAGGGTCAAAAAGCTTTTACTCAGAGTACCTTAGTACTTAATAACAACAACAACAAAGGGTAGTAACATCCTAATAGTAGAGCCCAAGGAAGAAGGTTCCCTCCCTTCTTATGAGAAAATTCCCTGTGTTGAATGTTAGCCAGCTTATTTCAGTAGATATCTTATGATTTCAGAAGTTATTACTTCTTCTGAATTTCCAAGCCTTCTGGTTACCGTGATGGCATGCTGCTTGGTAGCAACAGGCATTAGCAACGTAAATAGGAGCAAGGTCCTATATTGTTGCAGTTTGAGGCAGAGCTGGTTTTCAGCAGGTTGTATGGTATTGAATGGCAGCCCCAAGATATCTATAGTATTAACGCAACTTTAGAAATTCAACAATACATGTTAATTTTCATTCACAAGAAGAGCACGTGCAATTCTTACAAGAATAACTACTACCTAGATGCATAATTACTGTTAGCATGGTAAAATTACTGTAAATATGTGACTTTGAACCAGTTCTTGAAAGGAAAACCCCAGATAAAGAAGCAAGATGTTACTTCATGCCAAGTTAAAGTCTCACGACTGAATTCAGGCCTTTGTACCTGTGACACCCGCCCCATCTGCACAACAGTCAGTAGCACCACCCCAAGAAAGCCAGAGAACCATCACCAGAAACCTCCAGGGAGACGAAAGCTCACGTAGGAGAGCAGCAGTGAGTATTCCTGGCACTGCTATGAGTCATTTGTTATTCAGCTGTTTGATTAACTGTAAAGCAATTTAAAGAAAAAAAACTAACAAACAAAACACAACAACAATCTCTCCCCTAAAAAGTATAAGGCATAGCAGGGCTTACCTTCTGACTAAACAAAAGTAGCCATGTCCTCAGTCCTGTGCTCGTAATGCAGGCTAGCACTCCAGCAAGACAAAATCTGCATCCTTTCAAAGTCAGGAAAGCCGAAGAAGAAAACTCTAAAGAGAGTGCACTGCTCCAGACCTAGAGATGTTCCCTGTCTATAGGGCAAGAGCCCATTGAGTATATATCCACTTGGAAGAGGAAGCTCTTGCTTTTTCTCTTCTACAGGCACAACCTTTTTTTTTTTTTTTTTTAATTAAGTTTACTCTTCCCTATTTTGGCTTGTCAGTATTGAACTGACCAGACAATTTCCAAATCTGCCTGTAAACATCCCTCTTCCCTCAGACACCTACTTTCTCCAGACACTTTCACTACCTCCTTAGCTCCCAGGCTCCAGAACAAGGCGGTGGAAATTAGGCTGCAGCTGATAGTCGTAATAACATTAAGCAATCTTTTCAATTAGAGATTTGATGATACAGGTCCACAGTAGCTTACAGACAGTTGCTTGCTGGTCTGAAAAATTTGTCGGTCCCTTTGCTACACTATTTAGGGCTCTTAATTACCCAAATGAGCCAACCTACTGTTGCTGATAGCAGCGCTTGGAAATGGTGCCTTTCTCCCAGTTCTGTATATCTGCGTCATAGTCACCCAAGAGGAATGGAAACTGAACAGCCCTTGGACTTCGCCTTTTCTCAGCAAACTCTTTCTTTATTTGATGGAAGGTGCTTAAGGTACTTTCAGTGACGGAAAAAAAACAGAGCTTGTGGCTCGCACCTGTGCTAGCAATTGAGCTTGTTGGCACGTGCCAAAGGTACTGGCTGTCCAACCTTCTTTTAAGGTTATAGCTCCTGACAGACATGTTAGGCAAGAGAGCACGACAGCTTTATCAAAGGCTTAAAATTATTCTGGCGTCCACTGGGGTTTACTTATCTACCCATTTCACAGGCTCCCCCAAGCTCTCCTTCTCTTTTGGTGCACTTAGGAGATATTGCAAACCTGCACAATTTCTTTGTTCCTCTTCTTTTTGAGGGGCAGGAGAGAAGTTGCCTTATGTCCCCACCACAGTCCTTCCTAGCACTTGTCTCAGACAAATTCAGACAGCCGTGAAAAGAAGTTTCCCGCGGAAGCTGGGTTCTTTGTTTCACCCTGCAGAGAAACCTTTTATTTGTTTGTTTGAAGCTTTAAGCAAACCCTGTAGAGCTGGATTTGCAAAGGTGCCCCAAAAGGTGGCTCAGAGTTGTATAAGTATCCGGGCACCTGACAAGCCCATGTTCAGGCAAAGGCGCTACCTGCCTTTGGGACTGTGGCCCTTGATTTTTCTGGCTTTCAGTTTTTGCACATACAAAGTGTAGGGACAGTGCCAATCTACTGCATATTATATGGATAAAAACTATTTATTAACAGCACTTTGAAATCCTCAGGTGAACAAATGGTGTTACATCGACTTAATGTAAGTGTAATGGGTTGACAGGATAAATCGTTGGGATCTCTAGGTCTGATCCTGTGAGAATGACAGCATCTTTGGTTTCAAACTGAGGTCCTTTGTTCACAAGGGTCACAAGAGTATACGCTTGTGTCCCACTCCTTACGTAGACACTTATTTAGTGGAACAGCTAAACGCTTGATAATGACACTTCTTTCTCCTCCTGTACGCTACAGGTCCAGAAGCACTAGGGTACTTGACTTTGTTTTAATTGCTAAGCCACAAAGACTGCAAACATGTCGCTGGAAGACATCCATATGAACACCCAGGATTTGCTTGAAAAAAAACAATTAGACGCTGGAGGATTTGGAACAATTTCTTTATGCTTTCATAAGAAACATGGATATGTAGTATTAAAAAAGGTGTATACAGGACCCCAGCGCACTGAGTAAGTTACAGATCTTTGTTCTGATTTTTATCTTTCCGTTAGTCTAAGGAATCGTCTAAACTCAATGGAGATAAATCTAAATAAAGTGTAATAATTTGAGATCTTTGGATTCTGGAGTTACTATATGTGGGGAAAATACTCTAAGACAGTACTAGCAGCTGTCCTGAAAATTTTTCTTTTTTCCCTTATGAGCCAACTTTTTTAGTTTTAACTCATTGTTCCAGTGAAGTTCCTGTTTTCTGTTGCAAAGTGAGCATTACTGTGAATTTTTAAGAATCTTGTACATTTAAAGAAAGGCAGGAACTCAGTGGGCACGTGATATTTTCAAGCTTACAGATCAATTTTCAATACAGTTGTCCAACCGCAGATGTCCACTACGAGCTAAACACACATGAGCTATCAGCAGGACTCCAGCCCAACATGTGTAATACCAAGAATGTAACGCTCTGTCCCTTGAGAAAAAGCAGAGTGAGCCAAGCCCACTGATTTAATTCAAGGATTGAATTAGCTGTTGATTTCAATGAATTCAGGTCACATTGCAGCTCTACTACCTCAGAGCCGTGATAAACCTAAAACTCCCGTGAGTCATCCACTAGAGAGAGACAAAACCCCATATTCTTCTGGTTTGGGTTATAATAAATAAATTAACAGAGTTTTTATTTTGCCAGTGGAAAGTGAATTAAGAGACTGTAGTAGTTTGCAGACTGCACTGACAGCTGGGGATGAACACAGTTAAAAAGGACAAGCTTGCCTAGTTTATTTTGGGGTTTGTGTTTTTACTTTCCTGCTACACAGGTTCATAAGTTTGTTTTTCCTTAAAGTCTTGAATCAAAAGTCTTCAGCAAATTTACAGATGAGCCTAATGCAAACAAAACAGCCTCCTCCTTCTCTAGTACTGGAGGAACACAAAAGGAGGAAGCAATTTCGTTTTAAGTCATAGAGTAGGAAAGCATTAGCGAGCAACATAGTCTCAAGATTTTCTTACAGCGTTTTGCCCAATAACTAGAACAGGAACAATAGTAAAAATAAGAGTATTTAATATAATGAGTACCATTTAACACCCTTGGTGAGCTCCCAGCTGTGTACCTGTGACTACTGATGGATTTTACTGAGGCCCAGGTAAAGTTAGGCTTTGAATTCATTCTAAACCACTAATTGTTAGTAAGTGTTATCACCATCCAGTATGTGGGTGGATCCCCTGTAGTAAATCCAATTGGAACATGAATACCAGCCCTTTGGGAAAGAGACCTGTATGGTTTCCTGTACGAGAGGTAGCGGGGTGTGTCTTGATCCTCGTCCAAAGGCTCTTTCAGCCCTGCATGTCCTGATCCCACCCCAGTTCAGCGATTTCAGCAGTGCACCTACAGAAAGAATGCTGATGTACTTTGTGAAAAGCAGGCCTTAAAATCAGGCAGAGCAGACAGTCTCTGTGCAAGGCATTTGAGACTTAGAGAATATAACCTGGCATGAACAAAGATGTATCAATTCAAAACCAGCTGAAGGTATGGTTCATCTTACAGTGGCTCTAGGGAGGCTGACATTTTTGGTCACCGTTGTCATTATGAATTAACAGCGTTTTCATCCCTGTGTTCTTTCTAGCCTGACACCTAAGTTCAGTGTAATGTCTGTTTTACAGATATAATGCTTCCCTCCTTGAAGAAGGCAAGATTATGCGCAGACTGCAGCATGACCGTGTGGTAAAACTACTAGGTATAATTTTGGAAGACGGCAACTACTCCCTTGTGATGGAGTACGTGGACCGGGGGAACATGATGAAAGTGCTACAGAAAGTGAGCAGTGAATTGCTTCATCCCTTGCCACTCCTTGGGGTTGATATGATGCTTGAAAGGGACAGGATGTTACTGCTGTCTCCAAGGAATGGAGTCTTTAGTTTCTCATTCTTCTTTCTTGTATGAAAGAGCCAGCGGCAGCCCTGCCTTCTCTAGAGACAGCAGAGGACAGCTATGGCTTTCCTGCACGTCAAAGAGGAGCAGATGACAGTTATAGGTTTGGAGTTGTAGAAGTGTTTGTAGAGATATGCGGAGAACTTGCTAAAGAAGAACACTTCCATAAATATGGAGTGACTCTAGAATTACTTTAATGCAAAATTTTAGATCCAAGAAAGATCTTGGCTCGTTTTTACCCTGGCTTGAGCAGACGTAGTCTTGGGACTGAAAAAGAAAACTTTTTTAAAGACTGATTTTTAATTTGATGATTGCAGTAGCATTTTTTAATAGCTGGTACTTCTGTTCTTTATTTTAGCTCCCACTGCCTTTGTCGGTAAAAGGGCGTTTTGTGCTGGAGATCGCAGAAGGAATGCTTTATCTGCATGAGCAAGGCTTCGTACACAAAGACCTAAAACCAGAAAACATCCTTGTGGACAGAGATTTCCACATTAAGGTACCTGTTAGAATGTAAATGAAGCAAGCTGATGATTTGGGTTGAAGAATCCAGTTCAGCTGCATTCGTTAGTATTCCTGATTGATAGATGAACTCCTTTGTAGTCTAGTGAGCTATCGCTAAGAGAGCATTAGCAGTGGATAATTGAAGTCTGGTGGCCTATAAAACCTCTGAGCTTGAGGTTTGTATAATCTTTCCCCCATTTATGAAAAAAAAAAAAAATCACTAAGGGTATTTAAAAAAATGAATAATATTGTTGAGAATTAATGAAATACAAATAACAAAACAGATAGAAAGAAAAAACAAACCTTAACATGCAGAGATTGAAACAAAATAAAATGTCTTATGGATCGTGTCTTTTGTCCTTTATTGCTGTAATTTCTCCTCCTGCCTTTACCTCTTCCTTCTTATTCCTTTCCTTCTTTTGCCTATTTTCTTTTCCTCTTTTGTCTCTTTTTTCCCCTTAGTCATCATTGTAAAATGACAGCCAGCAGCTGCAAAAAAAAAAACAGCAGGAAGCTACTTCAAAGAGTGGTTTATAAGCCTGTTCCGAAGCCCTTCTATTAACGTTAGCGGGCTTTTGGATAAAGACACATAGATACAGAGTCTACTACTGAATGAACAGTAGAATTTGCAGCAGTCCTCATCAAATGTCCTGTCTCTGGCCAAGGTGAGTTGCTGAAATAATCACCCCATTACAGCATGAAACTACAGAATAAAATCCTGTGAAGAAAGTTCTGTCATTCGATATTTCTCAAACATATTAGTGAGAAGGGGGTTGACAAGGTTACTATAGTAGCAAGTCCCACTGCAGTATGAGCAGCTTGTAGATAAGAGATATAAACTAATTTTTTTTAAATTCCCCCCCCCCCCAAAAAAAAATTAATTAATCATGATCTGCTTTAAATGTAAATTGTACGTTTTTTTGGGTTTCAGCTTGTTTATATGGACAGGAGCGAACTAGGCTATCATCACTGAACTGTAACCAGGATCAAATTCAGAATCAGATCAGACTTCCTTAAGTAACTTGATCAAAAGTATAATTTAAGGTAGCTGTTGTATGATTTATCTGCTTGAATGTGTCTGACATTGCCAATATTTATAAAGAGAAACAGTTGTTATAGGAAACTGCAAATGTAGGAAGATTTATATCATATCTTCCTCTATCACATTAGACCTCCTCTCACTTGTAGACATGAACTTGGACTCCTGCTTCCTCAGCAGGGTGTCACTTACGTTTCCTCTCCCTCAGAATACATGTCCTCTAAATTTAGCCCAAAGCTTCAGAAACTCAAGAGGAACAATAAGATAGTTAGAGGCAACAAAAGAGAAAAGCGACTTAGAAGTGAGGCAAGGCATCACCTCGGTTTTATCTGAAGTGATTGCGTTGCACAGCTCAGTTTGGTAGCTGCCTGTGGCCGAGAGAGGCAGCCACATTTTCTTCCGTCTTTCCTCTCCTGTTGACCTCCTGTTCCCTTGGTATTAGCACTCATGCTAATCTGACCACTTTGCCCTGATTTAGGAAGCCAAACCAGCAGATTACGACTTGCCTCATTGGCAGTGCTACCCTTCTGCTGGGGAGCACTTGGTTCAGCCAGCCATTTGAGTGCCGGGCGCTAGGTCTTCCCAGTGTCAGGTTAAGTGTCAGAGCTGGAACAGGAGGAGGAGACAGAGGCTGTGGGGAAACAAGGGAAGGATTATGTTCTTCACCTTCAGCCGTTAGTTTAGTTGTAAAACTCCACCCTAAGGTTTCAGTAATGCCACCTTGTTAAGCGCACAGTACCCAGCTACCCCTGCTTTAACTTATTCCATGCTATCCTTTTCCATGTCTCTTTGGCATACACATCACATCACCTTAGACCCTATTCCTCCCCCTTTCTGTAGGAGGATCTAAGGAAATTGAGTTAAATGGATTCTAAATGGAGAGGGCAGTGAGGGAGGAGGGATATCTGGCCATCTCATAGATTACTTCTGGATTTGAATCTCAGCTGCTTCTGTTCTGCCATGAGCGCTGTAAGCAGATCTTGAATGTAATTGTCAATGTGAGCAAAACCAAGCCTTTCTCATTACATTGTGTGTTTGTTCCAAGTGTGGTTAAGTTAATAATGAAGGTTCAGCCTAATGGTTCCCAGTTGGCAGGGATACTTTATTTAGGCAAAAAAACCCCACCGATAAAATGACAAATAATTTGCTTTCCTTTCTTTTTGTTGTATTTTTTGCAGTGCTTCATTTTTAGATAAGTTACTACTAACTATTCATTATAAAATTGAGCACTGCGTGAAATACTTGTTTATCTCCTCTTCATCCCAGCTCTAGCTCTGATGTGTCTCATTTTTCAGATTGCAGATCTTGGTGTTGCCTCCTTTAAGAACTGGAGCCGGCTCACCCAAGAAGAGACTGTCCGACAGAAGCAAATCAAGAGCACTTTCCAGAACAATGCTGGGACCCTTTTCTATATGGCCCCTGAGCATTTAAGCTCTCTAAATGTAAAACCTGTGGAGAAGTCAGACGTTTATAGCTTCGGCATAGTGATCTGGGCAATTTTTGCTGACAAAGAGCCATATGAGCGTAAGTTACTCCCAAAAAGACACTATCACAAAATTAAGTTACAAATGTTAAGCATTTAAAGTGATAAAGATTAGTAGATTAAATCGCCTATGCCCAAAAATGGCACCTGTTCAGCATCTCATGGCCAGTAAGAGGTATTTGTTGCATAATTCCTGACTTCTAAGCGTGGACAAGAACATCTGAATTGAAATGCAAGCATGAGCCCAGTCTCTTCACATCCACGTGGTATGGGCATAAACCTGCACTCAGTGGCAGAAGACAAACACTGCTTTACTGTTTCTTTTACCTACGGAAAGGTAGCAAAACTCACGATCAGGATCTGATAGGAAATTTTATTTTTCAGATGGTATAAATGAAACCCAGATTTGCTTTGGTATCATGAATGGAAACAGACCAGACATAAAGGAGATCACTGATAAGTGTCCAGTGGAAATTATTGACTTAATGAAACAATGCTGGGATAAAGAGTCAGAGAAACGGCCACCTTTGCAGGTAAGGCATCGCTTTGGGATTACTTTTTTGTTATGTGTCTGTCAGTAGCTTGTAATGCAGCAAAACAAACTTGAGTGTTTTCCTCTTCAAATATAAATTTTTGCTTTGAAAACAGAAATATCAATTCACATGCCAGTAAAGCCTGCTTCCTGTACCCTGACTAAAATGGGGTATGGTCCAACATCCACAGATTTGAGAAATACTAGTGAGTGGATGGAGCGAAGACACTTTGTACCTGCTGATAATTTGTCTTCAGCATAGTACAGTTTTCTTGCTGAAATTTACAAAAAAGCTAACATCAAAGGACAGAGTATATATCTTGGGTATGACTGAGAAATTACCCTATTGAAACTAGCTTCAAAAGCATGTCCCAGTTTAGCCTCCCAGGAGAAACGCAACAGCCTTTGACTAGCTAATCGTCCTTTTGTGTGGTCAGGTCCCAAAACACTTGCAGTCAGTAAAAGTCTTGACTGAATGGTCTGGGAAGGAGACTAAGAGCATTCAGCAAATATAAGTCAAAATTCTTAATCTCCTCTTGTCTCTTCTTTCTGCGTCAATATGTAGTGCCAAAAAAAAAAAAAACCCAAACCCAAAAAAACTCAATCCCAAAAAAACCAACAAGCAAAAAAAAAAACCAAACCACCACCAAACCACAAAAAAACCCCCTACGCTTAACAGGAAATGGAGGTTTGGATTTAGACAGGGGGCACCAAGAGCTTCATAAACAACAGGCATGTACTTAAATACTCAGAGGAAATATGTATACCAGGAGGAACCCATCTACTATTTCCATATATAACCGACATAATCTACTGCTACTGGATTGAGTTTATGCTTGCACTGGGTCTTAGCTTCTAATTTTCCCATATGCAGTCTACTGATATTTACCATGTTATAGGTTATTTCAGTAATTCCATCTTTAGCAGAGACAGGCTAGTTGTTTATCAGGTAGCTGAATGTAACTGAATGTGTCTTATTTTTTTTTAAAATGGGACAACCAATCTTTTGGCCAGTCAAGTCAAGGTGCTGTCAGCCACGGATCGTAGAAAGAGAGCTTTCACCCTCAAAAGCAATACAACAACAACAACAAAAAAATCCCTAGAAATCATCTTATTCTTGTTACTATATTAAGGCTAAATGAGCCATGTGGACAAATTCCAAATGTATGTATAATTTTCTTGCTCCTGACTTCATACAAGTCTTTATTCAATCCTTATCCATGAAAATTAACAGTATAAATCACTTATTTCCCATTGAAAACCACTTCACTTAGTTCTTTTCTTTTTGCAGAAATTAGTGAAAGATACAAGCCATTTTACTATCAAAATTTAGGAAAAAATATTGAAGATGATCTGAAGAAGTTAAAAGTGAGTAAATTTCTAAGCATTTTAAAGCATCAGTTCCCCACATCCTCTTTCCCTGACCCCAGTTATAGCCAGACTCTGACACTTTGAGACTAATCATGCGCGACCGACCTGATTTCCTTCTGTGGCAAAATGTCTGGATTTGTGAACGAGGGGAGAGCGGTACATCTAATTTACCTCAGCTTCAGGAAGATTTTCAACACTGTCTCCCAAAATATTTTCGTATCCAAGTTTGGATGTTACTGTTTGGATAGGCAGATGAAAACATATTGGATGGCGAGTCTCAGAGGGTAGCAGTTGATGGGTCCTACTTCATCTGGAAGCCAGTAACAACTGTGGTCGTGCAAAGGTCTACTATGCTGGGACCTTCCCTGGCTTACTCCTTTATCAGTGACCTCAGGGAAGTGATGGAGCGTACTTTCATAAGGTGCACAGGTGACACCAAACTAGGAGGACCGGTCAATACAGTTACAAGGGCAAGGCTGCCAGCTGCAGGCTGGAGAAATGGGGTAACAGGAACCTTGCGAAATTCTGAAGGACAAGTGCAACATGCTGCACCTGGAATAACCCCTGGCTTCAGTGCCAACTGGGGCTTCCTGGCCAGGGAGCAACACTGCTAAAGAGGACCTCAGTGTGGTGGTGAGCAGCAACCTGGGCATCAGCCACAGCCT